>NC_136967.1:48604673-49212173 GCF_032717465.1 Coenobita brevimanus | reverse complement strand
ACCAATGCTTGGATTATCTACCAGCCTTTCTCTCTCTCTCTCTCTCTCTCTCTCTCTCTCTCTCTCTCTAACATAGTCTTTATATATATATATATATATATATATATATATATATATATATATATATATATAGACAATGAAACCGTCGTAAATCATTGATATTACATGTATATGTTCAACACAGGAATGTAAACCATCTACCCTATTACACTTCGTATGTCCATAATATACAACGATTTGTTCATATACACCACGGTTCATATGCAACTAAATCTCACTGTGAGATTTGATTAACACACCGCTATCCTCGATTTAAATGTCTAGGCTAAAAGCTTTCAGTCATTACGTTCCTGACGGAGCAATAAAACTCTTGATGATGACCAGATGCAATTTTCTCTTTCTAACGTGAAAAAAAACGAAGGCCCCTTACCATACGACGACGTAATTTCATTTGTAAGCAATGTCAGAAAAGAGTGAAACTGGACAAATTATCCACTTGCACACTGAATTTAGAATATGTGAAGTCCACTTGGATCTTACGCAGTCTGCAAATTTACATATTGCCATAGTTACCTCCGCCAAGGAGTTATGTTTTCACCCCTGTCCGTTTGTTTGTTGGTTGGTTGGTTGGTTTGTGAGCAAGATTACACAAAAACTACCTGACGGATTTCCACGAAACTTGGTAGAAGAATGAGCATGGGCCCAGAATATACTCCGTTAAATTTTGGAGCGGATCCGGATTAAGGTGCGGATCCGGGATTTTTTTTTTTTTTTCACTTTCTTTAACATTGCGAGATAGGGCGTTGGCGGAGATATGCGCTCTACTGAGTGCCATTCTGGTTTAGACTGGATTCTAAAATTACAGCCACGGTGTTATGCACATCTTATTTATATTACAAAACAGTCTTTACACAGATTTAAGGAATGATTGACATGCATTACTATATATACGCGTGTGCTATGTTAGTGAGTGCGTGTTACCCGATTAAATAAAAGAAAATGTCAGTAAACATTGTTACGGAACAGACAAAGATAATGTACACATTAAGTGAGAATAGTAAGAGTCACTACTGTCCCGTAAAGTTCCAGGTTCAAAACAAAGGAGTTAGGTAAAATTACAAGTTAAAGTTTAATGCTCAGACTAACAACAAAACATTCAGGACTCATAAGGATAATGTAATGGCAAAAACAGGTTAAATAAATGGTTAACTGCAATAGCCTCTATTAACACGAAATTAGCATGAGTAAATTTATCTAAGTCAGCCCTGTTAAAATGAGATACCAGATAATACTCAGTGAATGCCAGATATATTATTACAGATACAAAATATTATTAATGATGACTGACAGTAAAAACTTAACACCAATCACAAAAACCTACTAGGCCTAAGAATTAACACCTTATGCTACACAGTGCAAGAAAAAATGCAACAACACTTATACTCAAATTACACAGCAGTTAGATGGCTGGAGACTTCCTGAGCACTCACAATAATAACAACTGTACAGGGGAGGACAGAGATGTGAGCAAAATAAGGAGTAGATCTAAGTGGCAATGATGCAGAGACTGAGCTCATTATATAGGGGCCAGCAGAGCTTGATACAACTTGTAAGAAGGACGCGCAAATGAAGCCATAGGGGACAAAGAGCTGACAATCCTGCTCTGAACAACAGAAAGAACGACTTACTCTACTACAACGGTAGAAGGGGGGGGGACTGAGGCAGAACACGCTCGTGATCAAACATGCAGCATACTGTGCGTTAAAATTACACAAAGGATGATGAAATCATAGGCTATGTAACACCTCCCCACAAAGAAAAAGAAATTTACAAAGGAATATTCTTATTACTCTAAAACAATCTGTCTAAAGTCTAGATAAGCAATCTGCAATAACATTTTCTTTCCCCTTGACATGCTGTATGTCTAATGAATACTCCTGAAGAAGTAGACTCCATCTTGTCAATCTCTGATTTTTATCTTTAAACTTACTAAGGAATTTCAGTGGGTTATGATCGGTATAAATGACTATGGGGTCAAAACCAGAACACAAATAAAATGAAAAATGCTGTAAACCCAAAATCAAGGCCAAAAGCTCTTTTTCAATAGTTGAGTAGTTCTTTTGAGGTGGAGTGAACTTCTTACTGTAATAAGATACAGGGTGTTCAATACCCTGATCATCCTCTTGCAGCAAAACAGCCCCAGCTCCTGTATCACTTGCATCAACAGCCATCTTAAAAGGCTTAGCAAAATTTGGAGTAGCGAGCACTGGCTGACTTAATAGGATAGCTTTAAGTTTGTTGAAAGAGGATTCACAGTTATTGGTCCAGACAAATTTAACTCCCTTTTTCAGTAGGTCTGTAAGTGGTGATACAAGAATTGAAAAGTTAAGAACAAATTTCCTGTAATAACCTACCATTCCCAAAAATCTTTGTAACTCTTTCCTAGTTTTAGGTCTGGGAAGGTCACTTATAACCTGAACCTTAGCTCCTGGTGGTGCAACATGTCCATCACCAATTACGTACCCAAGGTACTGAACTTTAGCTTGACCAAACTCACACTTTGATAAATTAGCTACAAGATTAGCCTGAACCAAACGCTCAAGAAATTTACTGACATGGCATAGGTGATCTTTCCAGTTGTCACTGAAGATTAATACATCATCAATATAATCAACACACCCTGCCAAACCCTCTGTTACAACATTCATGAGCTTCTGAAATGTGGCTGGTGCATTCTTCATACCATATGGCATTACAAAACATGCAAAAGTCTTTCCTAGTGTTACAAAACATGAGATCTCCCTAGCACGTTCAGTCATAGGTACTTGCCAGTATCCCTTTAACAAATCAAACTTACTTATGTACCTAGCCTTTCCGATCTTGTCTATGCAATCTTCCACGCGAGGGAGAGGGTAAGTGTCTGTTTTGGTTATCTGATTAACACGTCTGTAGTCGATGCAAAGCCGCTGTGACCCACCTGGCTTAGGGACTAGAGTGACAGAAGAACTCCACTCGCTCTGACAGGGCTCAATCATCTTGTGGTCCAACAGGTAGCCAAGCTCCTTCTGGATGAGAGGAACTTTCACTGGGTTCACACGGAAAGGAGGCAATTTAATTGGCTTTGCGTCTCCAACATCGACATCATGCATCAACACAGTGGTTCTTCTTGGAGTGGCACGGAACACTTGCGGGTACTCCTGCAGTAATGCCGAAAACTCCTGCCTTTCCTCGGGAGGTAGATGAGAAAGCTTAATCTGGAGATCATTCATAATATCAGGATTCTTCCCCAAACTATCACTCAGGCTCATACTGCATGGGAGAGCTTCACTTGCAGACTCGGGTGAAACAGCTACAGTGCAGACTGGATTATTTTCGTCCCGCCTGTGATATAACTTTAGCATGTTGATGTGACATAGTTGCTTGCTCTTTCTACGATCTGGTGTGGCGATGACATAGTTGACATCACTGAGTTTCTTCTCCACGAAATAAGGACCACTAAACTTGGCTTGAAGAGGTTGCCCATGCACTGGTAGCAGAATCAAAACCTGATCTCCTGGCTGAAAGTAGTGTAACCTGGACTTCTTAACATACCAATCTCTTCATCTTCTCCTGAGCAGCTCCTAAATTCTCTCTCGCCAGGTGCAAAGCAGTGGACAGCCGTTCGTTGAACTTCATCACATACTCCAGCAGGTTGACGTCATCTTCCTCCGACAGCCAGCATTCCTTGAGTAGCTTAAGGGGTCCTCTTACTTCATGGCCAAACAATAGTTCAAAGGGTGAGAAGCCCAGTGATTCATTTGGAGATTCTCTTGCGGCAGACACAACGAATTGAAGACCTTTATCCCAGTCTTTCTGATGTTCCAAACAGTATTTCTTGAGCATCGATTTGAGTGTTTGATGATATCTCTCCAACGCTCCTTGGGTCTGGGGATGGTAAGCTGAAGACGTGATCTGGGTGATGCCCAACTCTTTCAGAGACTGCTTGAAAACATTTGACATGAAATTACTTCCCCGGTCTGAATGTACCTCCTTAGGCAGACCAAACTTTGTGAAGAACCCTAGCATATCCTTAACCACGTTCTTTGCTGAGATATTTCTAAGTGGAATGGCTTCAGGATAACGAGTAGCCATATCAATCAGGGTCAACACATAAGAAAATCCTGAGGAAGTCTTAGGAAGAGGGCCCACAATATCCACCAACACACGGGTGAATGGCGCCTCAAAAGGAGGAATGGGAACTAGAGGTGCAACCTTTTCGGTCTGATTACACTTCCCCACAACTTGACAGGTGTGACAAGACTTACAATACCAGGAAACATCCCTGAAGATACCTGGCCAGTAGAAGTGTTTCAAAATGCGTGCCACAGTCTTCCTCACTCCAAGGTGTCCTGCCAAACTGGAATCATGAGCCACTCTAATGATATCCTGCCTACAAACACGAGGGATGACAACTTGATGTACAACCTCCCATTCACAGTCGGCTGATGCTGTTGGGGGTCTCCACTTCCTCATAAGTACTCCTGACTTTATATAATAACAAGTAGAAGCACCGGCTGACTCTTCCTCACTGCAAGCAGAGTTAGCTAGACCTTTCAACTCAGGGTCAGCAACCTGCAACTCAACCAACTCTTGACGAGACAAATTATCAACACTACGCGGTACTGCCTCATCTGGTGAGTGGTCCAAATTAGCAAGAAAAGTGTCAGCTAGGATAACATCATCATCATCATTATCCTCTAAATCACCAGTAACTTTAGACTTAGCCCTAGTGACAGCACATGCAGGGAACACATCAGGGACATCATAATCCTGGGTCGCAGCCACTGGCTCACTAGACAACTGAGGAGCTGGACACACTTGACTTCCACCAATATCATTTCCAAGTAAGAAAGTTACACCTGACATTGGGAGTGTCTCAACCAACCCAACCATAACGGAACTATTAACAAAACCAGACTAAATTCACTCTGGACAGAGGGACAGAGATGTAATTATTCCCTACACCTTGTAAGATTACAGTTTCATCAGAGGAATTAACATTAGAGCCTAGAACACTGGTCAGCATAAGGGATTGGCAAGCACCTGTATCACGATATATTTTATCTGCTTTCCTGTCATTACTGTCCAGAGGACTGACAAAACCATCAGACAGGAAATTAGCACATGAACTCTTGAGAGTGTCACCCACGTTACTGCTCAAAAGAGGAGCTCCATCATGAGAATTTAATTTACCCCTCAAAGCAGGTTCAGTTAACTCAGTTAATGAATTCTGGGAACTCTCAAGAGTGGACACTAGACCAATTGACTGAATATTTAAAGACTCCTTTTTGTTCACATCACGCTGTCTCCTGAAACATTTCTCCGTAGTATGACCAAGCTTACTACAATAAGTACATTTACTTTTCGGAAATCTAGAGGTGAAGCTGGTATTTACTTCCTGAGGAACATCATCTTTATTCTCTTTCCTGTTACCTGTACTCTGAGTAGAGGCAACGTACTTACTCTCAGCTTTCCCTTTTACTTTATAATATCTCTTGTGAGTGAGAACATATTCATCAGCTAAAACTGCAGCATCAGACAAATTATCTATTCTTCTCTCATCAAGCTATAGGCTTACATCTTTACTAATACACCTTTTGAAGTCCTCCAGCAAAATCATCTGCTTAAATTTGTCAAAATCAGAATCCACATTCTTAGAATTTAACCACTGCTCTAACAGATCTTCTTTGATTTTTGCATTCTCAACATGGGATTGCTTATCTTGCTTATAAGTTGTCCTAAATTTTACTCTATAGGCTTCAGGAACAAGCTCATAGGCCTTAAGAATCAAACTCTTAACTACATCATAATTATCAGATTGATCCTGAGGCAAAGATGCATAAGTTACTTGAGCTTTACCGGTGAGAACAGTTTGAAGGAGTACTGGCCAATACTTTTTGGGCCAATTAAATACTTTTTGGGCCAATTAAAACCTGTAGCTACCCTCTCAAACAACTGAAAATACTTTGTTAAATCAGATTCATTAAAAGGAGGGAGAAGTTTAACATTTTTAGCCACATCAAAATCATCAGAGCTAGATGATCCAGTTCCACCTTGTTTCATGCGATACTCATGGTCTGCCTGAATCCTAGCAAGGTCAATTTGTGCCTGAGCCTGTACCTGTGCCTCTTGAATACGAGCATTTGCCTGAAATTCAGCCTCCTGTATACGAGCCTGAGACTCCGCCTCCTTAGCCTGAGACTCTGCCTCCTTAGCCTGAGACTCAGCCTCCTTAGCACGTGCTTGAAATTCAGCCTCCTTAACACGAGCCTCCTGCAGGGCTAGCTGTAACTTAGCTAATTCAATCTGCGTTTGCTCATTTGGAGGAGTTACATTAAACAAGCTTTTATTAATCATGCCAACAATTTGATCTTTAGAATGATGAGAGTGAACTGCAATTCCCAATTGTTGAGCAACAAGCTTAAGTTCATTCTTTGTTCTGTTTTCTACATCACACAGTGTTTGCACATTTGACAAAAAATCTTTGGCTTCATCAAGTGTAGTAATGGTAGACATCATGAATAAATCACAGTCACAAAATATCAAGCAATACACTTATGATAATATCCTGAATATCCTGATAAGAGGTCGCCAAATTTATGTTACAGAAGAGAGAAAGATAATGTACACATTAAGTGAGAATAGTAAGAGTCACTACTATCCCGTAAAGTTCCAGGTTCAAAACAAAAGAGTTAGGTAAAATTACAAGTTAAAGTTTAATGCTCAAACTAACAACAAAACATTCAGGACTCATAAGGATAATGTAATGGCAAAAACAGGTTAAATATATGGTTAACTGCAATAGCCTCTATTAACACGAAATTAGTATGAGTAAATTTATCTAAGTCAGCCTTGTTAAAATGAGATACCAGATAATACTCAGTGAATGCCAGATACATTATTACAGATACAAAATATTATTAATGATGACTGACAGTAAAAACTTAACACCAATCACAAAAACCTACTAGGCCTAAGAATTAACACCTTATGCTACACAGTGCAAGAAAAAATGCAACAACACTTATACTCAAATTACACAGCAGTTAGATGGCTGGAGACTTCCTGAGCACTCACAATAATAACAACTGTACAGGGGAGGACAGAGATGTGAGCAAAATAAGGAGTAGATCTAAGTGGCAATGATGCAGAGACTGAGCTCATTATATAGGGGCCAGCAGAGCTTGATACAACTTGTAAGAAGGACGCGCAAATGAAGCCATAGGGGACAAAGAGCTGACAATCCTGCTCTGAACAACAGAAAGAACGACTTACTCTACTACAACGGTAGAAGGGGGGGACTGAGGCAGAACACGCTCGTGATCAAACATGCAGCATACTGTGCGTTAAAATTTCACAAAGGATGATGAAATCATAGGCTATGTAACAACATGACCAGCCAACAATAATTTGCCATAAACTGTTGGTTATCTGGTGCAGTTGTATTACCGTCAGACTCTGTTACAGGCATACATCTATGAGCAATTTCATAGTAATCTACTCATTTTATGTCACTTTCACATTTTTCATAGTCTTCAGCAACAGAATTCAGTGCATGCTTTCTATATGACTATAATTGGACGCCTGGACCACAAATGATTCGACCGAGTGGGATCAAGGACTTCAGTTGGTCGGTAACGGAACTGAATACGTATTACATATGAGCCCGTAGATTTACTGCCAGGATTTCAGATTGATCTTAAAGACTCCATATAACAAATGGATGTTATATTGGGTGCTTATATGTTACACCGACGGAGTGTGGTGGAATTCTATTCTCATAAAATCTTTCGTGGCACAGGTAGAGAGTTTCCTTTGTGTGTGCTGTCCAGTGTCAAGATTACAATGTTTACACATTAAACTGTTTCGCAAGCGGAATATGCAACAAATCAGGTGGCCTCTGCAAGACTCATGAAGTCCGCCTTTGTCCGACCCAAGCTACATCAGCTCCATACATCCGGCTGCTTACATTTCTCACACCCTTGGGTAAATCTGATGTCTCCCAACATTTTCAATGAAACAGAGATTAATATAAGACAATTTAAGCGGCAAAACAACACCGATATTATAAGTGGATGATAAGAGAATTATGTGACAGTGTATTATACTAATAAAAAGAGTATACAAGTTAACAAGGAGGATGTCTAAGGTAATGAACACCCGAGATTCAAAGAAAGTATACAGGCTTTGTCGATGCCGTGGGCAGGAATCCAAGAATTCTGTGATGTTCGGACACAACTCTAAACCTCCTCCTCTCCTCCTGCCTCCATCCATTCCCAACTACAACCACCTTCCTTGATCTCTTGATCGAGAGGTAGCTCACTCCTTTGCTTGGAGGTATGAAGCATACACACACACACACACACACACACACACACACACACACACACACACACACACACACACAGTTGAGAAGCATACACGTAGCCACTAGGGGGCAGGGGGGGGCAGTTTGCCCCCCCTGGGAATATTTTGGGGAAATGCTGAAAAGGATTTTTGGCATGGTTCTTGTATGAAAACACAATTTTCCAAATTTTACCACTCGTATATTAGACAATACTATATACTTTGTTACGGAACAGAGAAAGATAACGTACACTTTAAGTGAGAATACTAAGAGTCACTACTGTCCCGTAAAGTTCCAGGTTCAAAACAAAAGAGTTAGGTAAAATTACAAGTTAAAGTTTAATGCTCAAACTAACAACAAAACATTCAGGACTCATAAGGATAATGTAATGGCAAATAACAGGTTAAATATATGGTTAACTGCAATAGCCTCTGTTAACTCGAAATTAGCGAGAGTAAATTTATCTAAGTCAGCCCTGATAAAATGAGATACCAGATAATACTCAGTGAATGCCAGATAAATTATCACAGATACAAACTGTTATCAAAAATGACTGACATAAAACCCAACATCAATCAAAAACCTCACTAGGCCTAAGAATTAACCTTATGCTACACAGTACAAGAAAAAAATGCAATAACACTTATACTGAAATTACACACAGCTGCTAGATGTTTGGAGATTTCTTGAGCACTCACAATAATAATATCTGTACAGGGGAGGACAGAGATGTGAACAAAATGAGGAGCAGATCTAAGTGGCAATGATGCAGAGACTGAGCTCATTATATAGGGGCCAGCAGAGCTTGATACAACTTGTAAGAAGGACGCGCAAATGAAGCCATGGGGACAAAAAGCTGAAAATCCCGCTCTGAATAACAGAGAGAACGACTTACTCTACTATAACGGTAGAAGGGGGGAACTGAGGCAGAACACGCTCGTGATCAAACATGCAGCAACTGTGCGTTAAAATTACACAAAGGATGATGAAATCATAGGCTATGTAACACCTCCCCACAAAGAAAAAGAAATTTACAAAGGAAATTTCTTATTACTCTAAAACAATCTGTCTAAAGTCTAGATAAGCAATCTGCAATAACATTTTCTTTCCCCTTGACATGTTGTATGTCTAATGAATACTCCTGAAGAAGTAGACTCCATCTTGTCAATCTCTGATTTTTATCTTTAAACTTACTAAGGAATTTCAGTGGGTTATGATCGGTATAAATGACTATGGGGTCAAAACCAGAACACAAATAAAATGAAAAATGCTGTAAACCCAAAATCAAGGCCAAAAGCTCTTTTTCAATAGTTGAGTAGTTCTTTTGAGGTGGAGTGAACTTCTTACTGTAATAAGATACAGGGTGTTCAATACCCTGATCATCCTCTTGCAGCAAAACAGCCCCAGCTCCTGTATCACTTGCATCAACAGCCATCTTAAAAGGCTTAGCAAAATTTGGAGTAGCGAGCACTGGCTGACTTAATAGAATAGCTTTAAGTTTGTTGAAAGAGGATTCACAGTTATCAGTCCAGACAAATTTAACTCCCTTTTTCAGTAGGTCTATAAGCGGTGATACAAGAATAGAAAAGTTAAGAACAAATCTCCTGTAATAACCTACCATTCCCAAAAATCTTTGTAGCTCCTTCCTACTTTTAGGTCTGGGAAGATCACTTATAACCTGAACCTTAGCTTCTGGTGGTGCAACATGTCCATCACCAATTACATACCCAAGGTACTGAACTTTAGCTTGACCAAACTCACACTTTGATAAATTAGCTACAAGATTAGCCTGAACCAAACGCTCAAGAAATTTACTGACATGGCATAGGTGATCTTTCCAGTTGTCACTGAAGATTAATACATCATCAATATAAACAACACACCCTGCCAAACCCTCTGTTACAACATTCATGAGCTTCTGAAATGTGGCTGGTGCATTCTTCATACCATATGGCATTACTGAACATGCAAAAGTCTTTCCTAGTGTTACAAAACATGAGATCTCCCTAGCACGTTCAGTCATAGGTACTTGCCAGTATCCCTTTAACAAATCAAACTTACTTATGTACCTAGCCTTTCCGATCTTGTCTATGCAATCTTCCACACGAGGGAGAGGGTAAGTGTCTGTTTTGGTTATCTGATTAACACGTCTGTAGTCAATGCAAAGCCGCTGTGACCCACCTGGCTTAGGGACCAGAGTGACAGGAGAACTCCACTCGCTCTGACAGGGCTCAATCATCTTGTGGTCCAACAGGTAGCCAAGCTCCTTCTGGATGAGAGGAACTTTCACTGGGTTCACACAGTAAGGAGGCAATTTAATTGGCTTTGCGTCTCCAACATCGACATCATGCATCAACACAGTGGTTCTTCTTGGAGTGGCACGGAACACTTGCGGGTACTCCTGCAGTAATGCCGAAAACTCCTGCCTTTCCTTGGGAGGTAGATGAGAAAGCTTAGTCTCGAGATCATTCATGATATCAGGATTCTTCCCCAAACTATCACTCAGACTCATACTGCATGGGAGAGCTTCACTTGCAGACTCGGGTGGAACAGCTACAGTGCAGACTGGATTATTTTCGTCCCGCCTGTGATATAACTTTAGCATGTTGATGTGACATAGTTGCTTGCTCTTTCTACGATCTGGTGTGGCGATGACATAGTTGACATCACTGAGTTTCTTCTCCACGAAATAAGGGCCACTAAACTTGGCTTGAAGAGGTTGCCCATGAACTGGTAGCAGAATCAAAACCTGATCTCCTGGCTGAAAGTGGCGTAACCTAGACTTCTTATCATACCAAGTCTTCATCTTCTCCTGAGCAGCTCCTAAATTCTCTCTCGCCAGCTGTAAAGCAGTGGACAGCCGTTCTTTGAACTTCATCACATACTCCAGCAGGTTGACGTCATCTTCCTCCGACAGCCAGCATTCCTTGAGTAACTTAAGGGGTCCTCTTACTTCATGGCCAAACAGTAGTTCAAAAGGTGAGAAGCCCAGTGATTCATTTGGAGATTCTCTTGCGGCAAATACAACAAATGGAAGACCTTTGTCCCAGTCTTTCTGATGTTCCAAACAGTATTTCTTGAGCATCGATTTGAGTGTTTGATGATATCTCTCCAACGCTCCTTGGGTCTGGGGATGGTAAGCTGAAGACATGATCTGGGAGATGCCCAACTCTTTCAGAGACTGCTTGAAAACATTCGACATGAAATTACTTCCCCGGTCTGACTGTACCTCCTTAGGCAGACCAAACTTTGTGAAGAACCCTAGCATTTCCTTAACCACGTTCTTTGCTGAGATATTTCTAAGTGGAATGGCTTCAGGATAACGAGTAGCCATATCAATCAGGGTCAACACATAAGAATATCCTGAAGAAGTCTTAGGAAGAGGGCCCACAATATCCACCAACACACGGGTGAAAGGCGCCTCAAAAGGAGGAATGGGAACTAGAGGTGCAACCTTTTCAGTCTGATTACACTTCCCCACAACTTGACAGGTGTGACAAGACTTACAATACCAGGAAACATCCCTGAAGATACCTGGCCAGTAGAAGTGTTTCAAAATGCGTGCCACAGTCTTCCTCACTCCAAGGTGTCCTGCCAAACTGGAATCATGAGCCACTCTAATGATATCCTGCCTACAAACACGAGGGATGACAACTTGATGTACAACCTCCCATTCACAGTCGGCTGATGCTGTTGGGGGTCTCCACTTCCTCATAAGTACTCCTGACTTTACATAATAACAAGTAGAAGCACCGGCTGACTCTTCTTCACTGTAAGCAGAGTTAGCTAGACCTTTCAACTCAGGGTCAGCAACCTGCAACTCAACCAACTCTTGACGAGACAAATTATCAACACTACGGGGTACTGCCTCATCTGGTGAGTGGTCCAAATTAGCAAGAAAAGTGTCAGCTAGGATAACATCATCATCATCATTATCCTCTAAATCACCAGTAACTTTAGACTTAGCCCTAGTGACAGCACATGCAGGGAACACATCAGGGACACCACAATCCTGGGCCGCAGCCACTGGTTCACTAGACAACTGAGGAGCTGGACACACTTGACTTCCACCAATATCATTTCCAAGTAAGAAAGTTACACCTGACATTGGGAGTGTCTCAACCAACCCAACCATAACGGAACCATTAACAAAACCAGACTCTAAATTCACTCTGCACAGAGGGACAGAGAAGTAATTATTCCCTACACCTTGTAAGATTACAGTTTCATCAGAGGAATTAACATTAGAGCCTAGAACACTGGTCAGCATAAGGGATTGGCAAGCACCTGTATCACGATATATTTTAACTGATTTCCTGTCATTACTGTCCAGAGGACTGACAAAACCATCAGACAGGAAATTAGCACATGAACTCTTGAGAGTGTCACCCACGTTACTGCTCAAAAGAGGAGCTCCATCATGAGAATTTAAGTTACCCCTCAAAGCAGGTTCAGTTAACTCGGTTAAAGAATTCTGGGAACTCTCAAGAGTGGACACTAGACCAATTGACTGAATATTTAAAGACTCCTTTTTGTTCACATCACGCTATCTCCTGAAACATCTCTCCGTAGAATGACCAAGCTTACTACAATAAGTACATTTACTTTTCTGAAATCTAGAGGTGAAGCTGGTATTTACTTCCTGAGAAACATCATCTTTATTCTCTTTCCTGTTACCTGTACTCTGAGTAGAGGCAACGTACTTACTCTCAGCTTTCCCTTTTTCTCTAGAATATCTCTTGTGAGTGAGAACATACTCATCAGCTAAAACTGCAGCATCAGACAAATTATCTATTCTTCTCTCATCAAGATATAGGCTTACATCTTTATTAACACACCTTTTGAAGTCCTCCAGCAAAATCATCTGCTTAAATTTACCAAAATCAGAATCCACATTCTTAGAATTTAACCACTGCTCTAACAGATCTTCTTTGATTTTTGCATACTCAACATGGGATTGCTTATCTTGCTTGTAAGTTGTCCTAAATTTTACTCTATAGGCTTCAGGAACAAGCTCATAGGCCTTAAGAATCAAGCTCTTAACTACATCATAATTATCAGATTGATCCTGAGGTAAAGATGCATAAGTTACTTGAGCTTTACCGGTGAGAACAGTTTGAAGGAGTACTGGCCAATTCTGTTTGGGCCAATTAAAACCTGTAGCTACCCTCTCAAACAACTGAAAATACTTTGTTAAATCAGATTCATTAAAAGGAGGGAGAAGTTTAACATTTTTAGCCACATCAAAATCATCAGAGCTAGATGATCCAGTTCCACCTTATTTCATGCGATACTCATGGTCTGCCTGAATCCTAGGAATTTCAACTTGTGCCTCAGCCTCTTTAGAACGGGCCTCCGCCTCCTTAGCCTTAGCTCCTGCAGGGCTAGCTGTAACTTAGCTAATTCAATCTGCGTTTGCTCATTTGGAGGAGTTACATTAAACAAGCTTTCATTAATCATGTCAACAATTTGATCTTTAGAATGATGAGAGCAAACAGCAATTCCCAATTGTTGAGCAACAAGCTTAAGTTCATTCTTTGTTCTGTTTTCTATATCACACACTGTTTGCACATTTGACAAAAAATCTTTGGCTTCATCAAGTGTAGTAATAGTAGACATAATTAACAAGTAACAGTCACAAAATATCAAGCAATATCCTTATGATAATATCCTGAATATCCTGGCGAGGTGGCCAAATTTATGTTACGGAAGAGAGAAAGATAACGTACACTTTAAGTGAGAATACTAAGAGTCACTACTGTCCCGTAAAGTTCCAGGTTCAAAACAAAAGAGTTAGGTAAAATTACAAGTTAAAGTTTAATGCTCAAACTAACAACAAAACATTCAGGACTCATAAGGATAATGTAATGGCAAATAACAGGTTAAATATATGGTTAACTGCAATAGCCTCTGTTAACTCGAAATTAGCGAGAGTAAATTTATCTAAGTCAGCCCTGATAAAATGAGATACCAGATAATACTCAGTGAATGCCAGATAAATTATCACAGATACAAACTGTTATCAAAAATGACTGACATAAAACCCAACATCAATCAAAAACCTCACTAGGCCTAAGAATTAACCTTATACTAGACAGTACAAGAAAAAAATGCAATAACACTTATACTGAAATTACACACAGCTGCTAGATGTTTGGAGATTTCTTGAGCACTCACAATAATAATATCTGTACAGGGGAGGACAGAGATGTGAACAAAATGAGGAGCAGATCTAAGTGGCAATGATGCAGAGACTGAGCTCATTATATAGGGGCCAGCAGAGCTTGATACAACTTGTAAGAAGGACGCGCAAATGAAGCCATGGGGACAAAAAGCTGAAAATCCCGCTCTGAATAACAGAGAGAACGACTTACTCTACTATAACGGTAGAAGGGGGGGACTGAGGCAGAACACGCTCGTGATCAAACATGCAGCAACTGTGCGTTAAAATTACACAAAGGATGATGAAATCATAGGCTATGTAACAACTTCCAAAAATCTTTATTTGAGAGCAATAATTTCCTGTAAAATTGAAAGCTATACTAAATATTATAAAACCCTCGAGAAAACATGACCAGTTATAACTTAACAATTTCCCCTACCACCTTAGATTATGTGGTTAATATTAAAGAGGTCTAATGATGCTTTGCACTTGAATCCTAATGAGGTGAAAAAATGGCCTTCCTGTCCCCTCAGCCACATCTTTTCACCCTGCAGCCATATCCTCTCGCCTTGTAGCCAGTTGCAAACAAACACTGCACATTTATTGTTACAAACAACTGGAACAAGCAGAATTTTTGAAGACTGCATGAAACCATTTTAATTACCTCAAACTACATTATAGAAGGTAAGCAGATAAAAATGTGTGTGCCAAGGGCCTCGTTTGGGTGGGGGAGGGGGAACGTGTCCTCCTCACTTTTGGGAGCCTGGGGGACACAGTGTCTTTTGTACCACCCACTTTTCTAGGTGAAAATTTTCAGGATGAATAGCTTAACGCCGTTTTACTTTTTTGTCCTAATGGGAAAATCCTTGTTGTACAGTACAGTACACTTCAGGTGATATGAAAATCATTCCCTGCTGAGCGGGGCAGGTCGAGTGGTCACCTGAGTCAAGGATTAAGAGAGGTTAACCCCACCAGATGTATTTACTTAGGTCAGTCTTGACGTATGCACCACCCCTGATGCCTGAGCCAATGAGCATCAAACTAAAAGAATAAGTAATGGAAAACAGAATTTTTATTGGCTACCACCACAGCAGTAGTACAAAACAGAATACCAGACTGGGGGTGGGTGCGGCAGCGAATTTTAACACATATGTGCTAAGTGGAGAGAGAGAGAGAGAGAGAGAGAGAGAGAGAGAGAGAGAGAGAAATACAAAACCGCAAAAGAAAAGAGAAAAAAGTTATAGTATCACGAATGTGAAAGAGAGAGAGAGAGAGAGAGAGAGAGAGAGAGAGAGAGAGAGAGAGAGAGAGAGATACAAAACCGCAAAGGAAAATAGAAATAGGCGATAGTATCACGAATGTGGGAATGTGTGTGTGTTCGGGACATTCACGCCAGTGTGGTGGCAGATATTTTGGGGTATTATTATTTTGATGTCTTTGCCCCCCTGGCAAAAATCCTGGTTACGCCACTGTTGAGAAGCCAGATGGGCAAGACATACGACACATCGCTCCGCACTTGGCCAACCTTGGCCACAACTGGCCATACCTAAATAGTATCTTTATATGAGTCAAGTTCTGTATTAGGCTAAACTAAACGGTGTTCTAATAAAAGAGAAAGTTTAAGTAAAAGTGTTGTTCAAAGAACAGAATACAGCAAATTAGTGCAGGAATGCGCCGAGCAAGCTCATCAGCTGTTTCGTGTTTAGTCTACTGTGTGCACCAAGGAATGCATACTTGTAAGTAGAATCTTTCTCTTAGTACCACAAGATGACCACCATCTTTAGTATAGCTAATTTGGAGGGAGTTAAGAAAAGGGATAAAGGTAGAACGCAGGATGATGATTTCTACCAGGAACTGTTTGAAATGGAGATGTACAATAAGCTAGCAGAACGGGTACACAGATTAGAGAAGGCATTTCAGAGTGAAATGGATGAAATTAAGAAGCAATAGCACATGCAGAAGGAGGAAAATGAAGTAAGTTCAATTAGAAGGAATATTAGTGAAACGGCATACACAGTTGTCAACCATGAGAGTATTAGGGATGAGTTCAGAAATGATACAGTTAGGCAAGCAAGCAGTCTGACAGATCAGAGCAGTGATACTGAGGAGAAAATAACTGAGGTGGATGAAGCGATGCAAAGCTACAAAAATGATGTGGAAACTACGTATGCTGAAATGGTGAAAGTAAAGAAAGACTTTGAAACAAGAGTCGAAGAAAAGGGCATTAAAAAGGAAGTGGAAAAGAAAAACAAAACAATCTAAATTTGGCCCAAGATTCAGCAGATATGAACAAATCTATAGTAATCACTGGTACAGATGAGAAAGAGAGAGAGAGAGAAAAAAAAAATAAAAATCGAGACAAAAAGGAGATGGCAAATGTATTGAGCATACTGAAGGAAGTATCAGAGGAAATCTGTAATATAGACACAGAGGAACAAAAAAGGCTAGGGAAATACGAAAGAAATAAGTCAAGGCCCCTGAAAATAACCTTCCAGATTGTAAACACTGTGGACGATACTAAAAAAGGCAAACTTATGGAAAAAAAGGAATTTAAAAATGTATGGATAAAAAGATGCCTAACTCAAGAGGAACTGGAATTACTAGAAGAGAAGAGAGAGGAGGCAAAAACAAAGAATGAGGGAAGATCAGAGGAAGAGAAGAATACATTTTTTACATAGTGATTGGATTGCAAGGACGAAAATGGTACATAACCAGGAGGGAATAAAAAGAAGGAAGGTAGTAAACCCAAGTCATGACAAGTATGTAAACAAGATGATCAAGTTGCTGTACTCAAAAGTAGATGGAATGGTATCAAAATTATAGAGTAATTAGTGGGTAATTACGGCACTCCAATCGAATTTAGCCGGTGACGGTTTATATCCAAGGGATGGTTTGAGTTTATTGCTCACGTAATGCCACTCAGGGATGAGCGAGTCTGGTCTCTCGCATCTTAAATGTCAGGACAAACTTGTCTAGCCCCGGGCCTACGCTTCTCATGGTGCAACGTAGGATTAGATGATGGATGGACATAATATATATATATATATATATATATATATATATATATATATATATATAGAGAGAGAGAGAGAGAGAGAGAGAGAGAGAGAGAGAGAGAGAGAGAGAGAGAGAGAGACGATACTTTCATGGTGTTAGAAGCGAAAGCTAATGATAGTTAGCAAAACTAGTGTGATGACATACATGGTTTATTGGCCACGTTTCGGTTTATACGTAAACCATCTTCACACCTAAAGGAAAAAAATATATATATAAAATTTTCTTATCCTAAATTGACTATAATTTAAAAGAACAGGGAACTGAGCAAGCTACATGAAATTCAATATATACAATTTACCAATTGAAAACAGAGCAACTGTGTAGAGGAGTCGTGTGAGCAAGAGATGGTCGTAGCTCTCTGCTGTGAGTAGAGACTTTGCTATTACTTTCATCAGGTCGTCCCGTGCTGTGATTTTTTTTTTTTTTTTTTTTTGCATATCGACCATTGGGGCCGAAGCCCCTGGTCGTTAAGGCAATATAGTTACACACACACACACACACACACACACACACACACACACACTACAAGATGGATACCAAGCTTAAGGGACCTAAGCTACGAAGAAAGACTAAATAAACTGAATCTACTAACACTACAGGAGAGAAGGAAAAGAGGTGACATGATAATGCTATATAAATGCATATTAGGGAAGGAGAAAATAGACATAAATGATTACTTAACATATGAGGAAGCATCAGCAAGAGGACACTGCAAAAAACTGCATAAGAAGAGAGGTGATAAAGACGTAAGGAAATTCAGTTTCCCAAACAGAGCAATTGATTAATGGAATGCACTACCGAATGAAATAGTGTGTGCTAAAACAATTCACAAATTTAAGGATATGTACGATAAATATGGTTTAACCCCTAAAACGTGGGGCGTCGCGTTACGACGCTCGCCAAAAAGGACATAACGGCGGAGCGTCGCGTTTGCGATTCGAGTTAATTTTGAATAAACACGGGCAAGGATGTTCCAGCTGGTATTGTCTATCAGTACCACCACCCTTTAGCTACAATTAGCATACTTTACCTTTGTACTACTGACCTCCGTTGTTGCCAAGTATCGCGTTTTTCCCCCCTCCCCCCCCCACCACGGCCCGGCCAGCCTGGCTGTGATACATGGCAGCACTCTGACTGCTCAGAACTGTAAATCTGCACTCTCCTTTCACAAGCAGTTTATGCCAATAGGAAACACTTGTTTCCCCAGTTGTAACACTAGCTTTTTTTTCGCACGGTTTGCCCCTGTTTAGCGTCAGTTTACCGCAGGCTTTCAAAGTGACATTATGGCGAGTTCTAGCTCTTCCGAGTCAGTGCGAGCGGCTGACAGGAACGAGAATAAAGTGACGGGCGTAAGGCAGAATAAAAAGAGCGCTGCGGTGATCTTTTGGGAAGTAATATGATTGAAAATAATGTAGTATATGTGTTTTTAGCTGTGAAAATGGAAATATTTGTTGAGTGACGGGAAGACCGCCGCCACGCTGCATGTCAGCCGTACGCTTCGTTGATTTTAGCCTTATTTTCAGTGCTTATTGTACAAATACGGATTCCAAACTACCTGTACGTTGTAGTATAAAGTTCACTGTGACAGAATGAGGCTGTGGTAGAGGGGAAACCGGGTTGCTGGAGGTGTGAAAGTAAAGATTTTGTTACCCAACTTTGCAAGTCTCCACAAGTCCTTGGGTAGTCCACGAAGGCTCAACACCTGTCTCTGGAGAAAGCTGAATGTAAGTACTATCTGCCAAACCAAGTATAATGTTTTAGGGTTAATCTCTGATTTTTGGCTAATATTTTCCTACAGGTACTCAGACCGCGATCGAACGCCGCCACCAGGGGGGGGGTCGGCTGTTGATGGCCGCGTATTAGGGGTTAAGACACGGGACAGTACGAGCTTGACTCATTCCTGTAAAGATACAATTACGTAAGAACAATTAGGTAAGAACACACACATCAGGCGTCAGTGAGTAATCACATCATATCACCTTGCTCTGAGCTGACCACTCTTGGATACAACTGGCCATACCTAAATAGTATCTTTATATGAGTCAAGCTCTGTACAAGATTTATCTAAATGGTATTATAAAATATTAGAGCAAGTTTAACCCGAGGCGTCCCGACGACGTATGGATACGTTCCCACATTTTGTCATGGTGACACCCAATGACTTATCAATACGTTTTGCAATTGTAAGGTCCATCATTTGCACATTTTTCAGGTTCCGTGGGTGATTTTTGGTAAGCATATGTGGGAGACCTTCCTCTACCCCTCACCAGGCAGGGATACTGCCTGGCCCAGCCTGACCCCCTCCCCCCCCAGACACCATTTTCTCAGAACTCACCTGTTAGCAGTGACCTGGCTAGTAAAGACATGTCACGCCATGGTCTCTCGAATGACAAAATTCAAGTCGAAAGTTATTCCCGAGGTGGAGGACAAAGGAAGAAACAAGCCAGAGGAAGAAACATGCAGAAGTGTTGAGGTGGTAACATTGTAAAGAAGGTGAGGTATGTTGATGTGTTTGGCGAGTGAAACAACACTTATATCACCTATTTTATTGTCTGAAAACCAGTATACTCTTGTACTACATAAAAATTTGTACCCAATAAATAAATATCTAACCATTTAGGAGTGGTTTGGAATAGTTACTCCTCCCATAGAAAACGTTTTCTGTGGAGCAAGGCCCACAGAAGACGGTACCAGGTATTCAGAGGGACACCTGTATAATGCTATTATGAGCTCAGCTGAGCACTTTTATGGTCATTTTCCAATGTTTCTCATAAAAAGAGGAGGTTTTAGCCAAAAAAAAAACTTTTCGAAAATCTGCTGGGTTTGGGGGGGGGTGTCAGTGATGAAAAATCGGTCGGGACGTGGCGGGTTAAGCAAAGTGTTGCCCAAATAACAGAACATAACTGGTTAGTGCAGGAATGTGTTGATCAAGTCACAGCTGTTTCAACTATGGCACCACAGGCAAGTAAGATGCACAATTGTAAGTAAAAACTTTTCCTTCCTTATTATTAATACAAAAGTACCACCATATTAAGTGAACTGAATATGGAAGGAGCTGGGATGAGGGAATGGGTTGGAAAACAGGATGATTTCTTACAGGAACTGGTCGAAATGGAAACATTCAACAAATTGGTAGAAAGGGTGAACAGATTGGAAAGGGCATTTCAGAGTGAAATGGATGGAATTAAGAAGTAACTAAGCATGCAGAAGGAGGAAAATGAAAATTAGTTAAGGAATTAAATAGAAAAGACACAACAAGAGTTGAACTGACAGTTGAGGTAGGTTCATTTAAAAGGAAGATCAGTGAAATGGCAAGTACGGTTGTCAACTGTTAGAGTATCATGGAGCAATTCAAAAATAATACAGAGAAAATTAGGCAAGCAAGTAGTCTGATAGACCAAAATTATGACACTGAAGAGAACATAACCCAGGTGAATGAAGTGATGCAAAGTTATAAAGATGATATTGAAACTATGTATGCTGAAATGGTGAAAGTTGGGAAAGACTTAGAAACAAGAGTTGAAGAAAAAAGTATTAGAAAGGAAGTGAAAAAAAAAAATAATCCAAAACAACCAAAAATTGGTCAAAGATTCAGCAGATATCAATAAATCTATAGTAATCACCGGTATAGAGGAAGAAGAAATAAAAAACTAAATTTCAAGAGACAAAAAGGAGATAACAAATATAATGAGCATATTAAAGGAAGTATCAGAGGAAATCTGTAATAAAGACATACAGGAACAGAAAAGGCTGTATGAGAGAAATAAGTCAAAGCCCCTGAAAGTAACCTTCCAGAGCGTGAACACTGTGGAGGCAATACTAAAAAATGCAGCCAAACTATGGAAAAAGAGGAATTTTAAAAAATTATGGATAAACGATGCCTAACTCAAGAGGAATTAGGAATACTAAAAGAGAAGAGGGAGGAGGCAAAATAAAAAGAACGAGGGAAGATCACAGGAAGAGAAGAGTAGATATTTTAAAACAAAGTACTGTAATTGGATTGCAGGTTCAAAAGTTGTACATAAACAACAGGGAATAAAAAGGAGGAAGGTAGCAGACTCAAGTTAGGGCAAGTATGTAATAAAGATTATTAAGTTGATGTACTCAAATGTAGATGGAATAGTGTCTATATTATTAGAGATAGAAGACTATATCAAAGAAAAAGTACCATGTATTATCTGGCTAACTGAAACAAAATTAACACCAAGGATATCAAATGATACCCTAAACCTAAAAGAATACAATTTATGGAGAAGAGATAAGAACTTTAAATAAGGAGGCGGAATTATATTACTAACAAATAAAAATCTACAAGTCAAAGAAATAGAACTAGATATACCCTCACAAGTAGAATTGATTGCAGTAGAGATACATCTGAAGGGAAAGCTATTGTGGCAAATTTATACATGCTACCCAGATCAAACACTTTAGAAAGAGGCGAATATGAAGACCTGGCAGAGAGTACAATTCAAAGTTTAAGAGCATTACTATATATAATGGAGGAGAAATTGTAAAGAATTATATTAACTGGAGATTTCAGTACAAATATAAATTGGAATTCTCTAGATATAAAAAGCCAGGAAAGCTTTTGGGACCAACATGTAAAGGAAAGCACCAGAAAAAGAAAACTTGATGTACCATCAGTACTAGATCTTATATTTACTAGGCAAGAAAATGATATCGACTATATAATGTATCACCCTCCATTCGGCAAAAGCGACCATGCAGTACTGAATTGCAATTTCAGGATTGCATATTATAATGCTAGGTGTTTAAGGCTCGACTTCTCATTCCCAGAACACCTAACATGTAGCAGGGTCCTCTTTTGAGACCGGAGCTTAGGACAAATAAGAGATAGGCAGGACACAAAAACTTCAGGCATTAACCTTTACACATGTATTACTTAGTCAGACAAGGGACAACAGCAGATGATACATCACAATATTTGGTCAATTACAAACTCTTATAACTAGACTCTCAGTATCTCGCAGGATACTATGGTAGTATGTACTTGAAATAACACTCAAGCCCGTAGCGTACGGGATTAGTATAGTCCAGGGTCTCGGTGCAGGTGGAGGAGTGAGCGATGGGGCTCACTAGGGGAGAGTGTGAGGCACTGAGGTCTAATTGTATTTATGGTAATATGAGGCAGAGGTTATTGATAGCGCGTTTAACTTATTACTTTCTAAGAGCAAGGGGTTTTTGGTTAATTATTACAATACGGTCCAAGGTTGCTGTGCACGTGGAGGATTTAAGATAAAGCTCACTAGAGGAGGGTGTATGGCACTGGGGTCTAAAGCTTGGTCGTTACACTGATTATAACATGAAGGGAGTCACACATGAGTCTTATGCACTATCACTTGGATTCTACATGGGTTATTCACTACTCCGTCCTGTCATACATTAGGCCATTATTCCCACATTACATAAACACTTGGCCTGGTGCTAGGAAAGTACACTATCACCTTGTCACTGTTACACTGTACTTAGGGAACAATCACTGTCTCACAAGTTACTGGCAGTGGGTGCAGTGGGGAGACACTCCGGCGACAGTTCTGTTGGGGCAGGGGCACCACCCAGGGAGGTCGTGCCGAGAGTGCATGGGATGGTGTGCAGGGGCGTCTTTTCTCGTCCAGGGCTGCAGGTGGCGAAAGGGCCCGATTTCTCGGGACTAGGAACAGAAGTATGGCCCTCAGGACTGGGGCTGAACAGTTCCCTGAACCTTGTGGTCAGGTCTCGGCCGGAGGTGGAGGTCCTCCACCGTCGAGGTGTAGGGAGGTCCCACCCGGGTGATCTGGGGAGTGCCTGGAGTTCCCGAGGGCTGCGGCCCCCAGAGCCAGACAGCACCATCAGGGAGGGGCTGCGGCACTGGTCTGCGTCAGGGTCCATCAGGTGGGTTTTCTCCAGGGCCAGGCACAGGGAGCAGAGGCTGGGGGAGGCGATAGGGCCTCTCCACTCTCCTACATCCACTGCGTCAGGGGACAGGATACTCGTCTCACATTGGGGCGGCGGGGCTGCTCTCGACTGCTTCAGGCCGTAAGGCCTGGCCACTGGCCGTGGCTTCCCAGGGGTGCAACCATAAGGTGCTGAGGCCCATCTACTGGCCGTGGCCTGAGAGGGGGGAATAAGTACCAGAGCACCTCAGGACACCTTCAGAGCGGCTACCGGCTGTCTGACGAAGGTGGGAGCGGTTACAGGCCGACTCCTGCAGGAGGGGTGGGGAGCGGCTACAGGCCAACTCGGGGGGCAACACCTTCGGAGTGGCTACCGGCCATCTGACGAAGGCGGGAGCGACTATGGGCTGTCTCCTTCAGCTGGTATGAGGAGCGGCAACAGGCTGACTCGGGGGCAACACCTTCGGAGTGGCTACCGGCCGTCTGACGAAGGTGGGAGCGGCTACAGGCCGACTCCTGCAGGAGGGGTGTGGAGCGGCTATAGGCCGACTCGGAGGCAATGCCTTCGGAGCGGCTACCGGCCGTCTGATGAAGGTGGGAGCGGCTACAGGCCAACTTCTTCAGGAGGGGGTGTGGAGCAGCTACCGGCCTTCTCCGGAAGGACACCTTCTGACGAAGGCAGGAGCATCTACCGGCCGTCTCCTGATTACCCTCACGCTGGCTTTGGGCTGATTCCTTTATGAGGCACGGGCGGCTACCGGCCATCCCAAGAGGGAAGACACCCTCGGAGAGGCTACTGGCACACTCCTGTAGAAGGTGGGAGTGGCTACAGGCCAACTCCTGAGGGGCACTGATCGGAGCTGGACAGACGCTCCACCCCGAGATGGTTTGGTGGAACCTCGCCCCGAAGGTAGTGTCGGATTCCTGCTATGGCAACGGCGGGGCAGCTCAGGGTCATAGGGGCGAATGGCCTGGGCTGGCTTGTGCCGTTGTCATGCCGAGTCTCGGTGTGCTGCTGCTGCTCCTCCGTGGGGTCCTTGTGGGGGTGTCAGTGAATTTCCAGGGGCACTATGCTGAATCCCTGGTGTGGGGGACTGGGCATTCCCAGGGACACTAGCTGTATTTCATATATGATATAGTTAACAGTAATGAAAGTTACAAAAAGAACCTAAACTACAAAACGGGCAATTATTATGACCTACAGAAATACTTCTTAGAAACAATTTGACAAAAAGAGCTTAGAGGACAAGATTTAAATGTTATATATAGAAAATTCTGTGAACTTTATGAAACAGGAGTCCAAAATTACATCCCTCAGCACAAGAAGAAATGAAAATAAAGAAATGGTTTAACAAAGAATTAAAAAAAGAAAAAGAAAAAAGGACTTGTTGTGGAACAGATACAGAAGACACAATAGTAAGAGGGCATATAACAACTATAAACAGGCAAAACACGATTATACAAGAATAAGGAGAGAAGCCCAAAAGCAGCGTGAGGAAGACATCATAAATAAAAGTAGTGATCAACCAAAGCTATTTAACGCATCTGAAGCTACATCTGAAGCAAAACCAAAGTAAAAGATAAAATACAATCCATTACGGATGAAGGGATCATCTATACACAAGAGAAAGATATTTGTGATGCACTAAATAAGAATTTCCAATCAGTCTTTACAGAAGAAAATAATTTTGAGAGGGATGATATGGAACATACATGCCCACACATATTACCAGATATACAAATATCAGAAAAAGAAATACAGGAGAAGTTAAGTAAATTAGACAAAAGAAAAGCAAATGATCCTGATCCTGACGAATTTCATGTTGGGTGCTACAGTAATGTGCAAAAGAGTTAATTAGACTATTATCATTAATATTCAAGGAACCCATGGGTCAAGGTAAACTACCTGATATTTGAAAGAAAGTAAACATTGTTCCCTTTTTCAAGAAAGGGAGTAGACAGTCAACTACCAACCAGTATCACTAACCAGTGTTGTAAGATAGTGGAAAAGCTGATAAGAAAATTTTGCGTATGCAATCTAGAAGAACACAATATGATAACAGAAAGGCAGTTTGGTGTCAGAAAGGGAAAATCATGTGTTACTAATCTATTAAGCTACTACGACAGAGTTGTAGAAACATTACAGATAAGAGAAGGGTGGGTGGACAGTATCTATCTAGATTTCAAGAAAACATCTGCCAGAGTAACGCACCAAAGACTTTTATGGAAACTGTACCATCAAGGAGGTATCCGAGGCAAACTGTACTGTTGGATGCAAGATTTTCTCAGAAAAAGGGAAATGAGAACAGTACTAATGGGAAATTACTCATCATGGGGGGAAGTGACAAGCGGAGTTTCACAGGGCTCAGTGCTGGCGCCATTTATGTTTTTAGAGTATATAAATCTGCATATATAGTAACACTGGAAATATAAGCTATCTAATTACGTTTTCTGATGATGTAAAAATACAAAGGAGAATTACTAACACAGATTCTTGTAAAGACCTACAAGAAGAATTAAATAAACTTCATGAATGGCGTAATACATGGCAAATGGAATTCAGTGTGGACAAGTGTCATGTAATCAAGTTTGGTAAAGTAGAAAAAGGCCAGATTGGGATTATAAGTTAGGAAGTAAAACCCTAAACATATCAGAAAGAGAGAAAGACCTAAGTGTGATTATCAATAACAGACTATCTCCGACTGACCACATCAGTGAGAAGGTAAGGAACATGTATACACTGCTTGCAAATATGCGAATAGCATTCACATACATAAATGAAGACATGCTGAGAAAGATAATAACATCATTCATCAGACCAACCCTGGAGTATACATCAGTAGTCTGGAATCCTCATCTCAAAAAACACAGATAAGATTGAACAAGTTCAAAGGGCGGCTACAAGATGGTTACCAAGCTTAAGGGATCTAACCTACAAAGAAAGACTAGAAAAACTGAATCTGCCAACACTACAGGAAAGAAGGAAAAGAGGAGACACGATTATGCTATATAAATGCATATCAGGGAAGGAGACAATAGACATAAATGAATATATAACCTATGGGGAAGCATCAGCAAGAGGACACTGCAAAAAACTGCATAAAAAGAGAGGCGATAAAGATGGAAGGAAATTTAGTGTCCAAAATAGGGCAATTGATCAGTGGAATGCACTACCGAATGAAACAGTGTGTGCCAAAACAATTAATAAATTTAGTGATTTGTATGATAAAAGTGGTTTAAGACACTGGACAGTACGAACTCGACTCATTCCTGTAAAAATACAATTAGGTAAGAACACACACACACACACAGACACACACACACACACACACACACACACACCAAGAAATGTGTGATAAAATATGGAAAGGAGACAAGTCATTGCGATCTTGAATGAATCCTGTTAAAAAAAATTACCTGCTCTATCTTCGAGAGCATGGGTATAATTATTGTAACTCAGAAAGTAAAAATATATGTGAAACTGGTGAGGCATGTTCTACCCTAAGCCTTAATAAAATTATCAACCAGTAGCCAGAATAAAATAGCAGTTTACTTCATGAACGCACAATTTGGAGAGAGTTTCTTAGTATGTCTTCATATGCTTTACGCCTTCCTTTCCAGAGAGTCGTATTTTCGCTTCAGCTGAATAGATTCATCTGGCAGTAACACTACTGCAGTACCAATTATTGTGAACTGATAATTCCAGTTAATGTGATCCGATAATTAGCAAACTCTCTGTTGCACTTTCGTTGTTTGTTTTACCAGCTTCTCAGTCTTTCACGTCTTCATCTACAGAAAGTGTTTATTCTCACTGTTGCTGAATAATATCCCCTGTTTACAGCAGGGGTGAAGTAGCAATCAATGTGAAGTAATGATTGAGAGACTCTGTCTTTCCCCTTGTCCGTCTGCCCAATTGCCTATCACGTTTTCCTCTACAAGAAGGGTCTGTTCTCACTTAATCTGAATAATGTCATTTGGTGAAATCAAGAATATATTTAATAAGCCAACGTGAATCGATAATCTAGCATCTGTGTCTATCTGTCTTATTTAGGATGCGATTTCTTTCTGAAGATGCATGTAATCGCTTGTCCTTAGCAAGAATAAAATAACAATTATTCGTAATCTCAAATGGGGTGTCTGTCTTTCCTTTTCCTTGAGGGAGTAATTTATATTCAACCTGACTTACTAAATGTGTTTGTTGATATAATGAATATACGAACACCGACGAATCTGTGTAAGACATATGCCTGTTTTTCCGTCAGTTATTCTTTTTCTCTGGGGATAACTTCTATTCAGCAACATGATCCTCTGTCAGACAGAATTCCAAGCAAGCTATGAATGTTAAGAAAAATTTAACACTATTTTACATTTGAAGCCAATACGAGTATAACGCTCATTCCGTTTTGCATCACGCTCTTTTATTATGTTATTGTGCAGTCAGAATATTTTCATATATATATATATATATATATATATATATATATATATATATATATATATATATATATATATATATATATATATATATATATATATATGGATGCTCCCTCCCTCCCTCAGTTCATCCATCCATCCATCCTAAACTACCACCACCCCGCTACTCCTTTACTTCGTGGTTTAAAGCAGCTTGCAATACTCAGAATGAGTTGTAGCATATGTATAACGTAAATAAATATGAGAAAATTCTGACTGCACAGTAACATAATGAAGGACCGCGATTCAAAACGGAATGAGCGTTATACTCGTACAAGGCTCAAATGTAAAATATTGTATTATTTTTTCTTATCATTCAAGCTTGCTTGGATTCTGTCTGACAGAAAATCATGTTGTTGAACAGAATCATTCTCAGAGAAATACAGAAAAACTGACGGAAAGAGAGGCATATGCTTTAGAGAGGTTCGTCACTGTTGGTATTTTATTCTTAACATCAACAAACGCATTTAGTATGCCAGGCTGAATATAAACTATTCCCGCAAGGAAAAGGAAAGACACAGACACACTCCATTTGAGATTACGAATAGTTGTTACTTCATTCTTGCTCAAGGCAGACGATTACATGCAAATGTGGGCTGTACCGAGGTACAAAAGTACCGAATTCCTGTACCGAGTTACAATATGAGTACCAGCATTAGGAGTGACATTACTTACATCGGCCTATACATAAAGCGGTACAGAGGGTACATTTTTAGGCATATTTTGTCGGTACTGGGTATCGGTACAGTTTTAATATTCTAATAAAAATGGAGAACGAGTAGCTAAATGTTTTGTCATTATCAACAAGAATGTAGAAATGTGGGAGAAAGGTTGTTCCTGATGCACCTTGCTCATGCGCCGCTATTTGTCCAACCCAGTGTTCACGTGTATCTATCTGGCCCTAAGGCTGTGTTTATATCCGTGAGCGATGTTTTTACATGTAAGTGGGTGATCTTGAGGCTTAATCTCAGTTACCTACACAACACTTCTGTTCTCATTGTGTAATGTTGCCTGTCACGCCATGCTCCGGTTTTCAAACATCTGACTTAGTGCAGTGGTTGCTACATTTACCTTCTTTCAGTTATTTTATTCTGTTTACCCTATTTTGTGTTTTCCGTGATTTAACATTCAAGTGAATTTGTTTAAATATGGTATGGATCACTTTTCGATGATACCACATCAATCATCAGATGCTGTTTAAGTCAATGCACCTGTAACTTCAAAATCAACACCCAGCAATCCATGGCCTTACTTGGAAAAATACTTTAAGTTTTTAGGTAAGAAAGATCAAGAAAACGTGTGTACTGTGTAAGCCAGCCACAAAGCATTCTGCATGCATCAAGTCACACAACAGTCTCAAGAAACATGTGAGCAGGGTGCACATCCATGTTCTAAAGACTGCACTGACAACGCCTGGAGGACACGGCAAGAGGCAAGTGACCATGACGACGAGCAGCATATAAAGGACGACTTCTTCGAAACCCTCTACGTGCATGGCGAGAAGAAAAGTGAGACCGGGGCAAAGTTGGTGAAGAACTTTCTGGACGACAAGCCCCAGAATGTTACGATCAACAAAGACTGCTTTCCCTGGAAGGTGTTCAGACATATGTTCATAACCAACAACACGCTGATACCATCCAGTGCCGCCGTGGAACGGCTGATTTCATTTAGGGAAAGACGGGCTGAAACCAAAACGTGCGGGACTCAACAACGATCATTTTGAGATGTTCGTCTTCCTCAAGGGCATTACTGGAAAGGAAATTTGAAGTACCGTACACTACGTGTACACTGTGATTTGTTGTTTATCGGTATTGATTGTGATTGTCTTCGTTATACTGTATGTTACAACTTCATGTATATTTTACATATATTACATATAGTACTAGTGCGTTTTTTATTGATATTCGTGTAGTAACGAGTACCGATTCGGTACTGAAGGTACTTTTCGTGTACCGGGTGCCCAGCTCTGATTACATGCATGTTTGGAAAGAAATCGCCTCCTAAATGAGATAGACAGACAGGCAAACTGACAGACACAGATTCTAAATTACCAATTCACGTTGACTTATTATACTCCTGGTTTCACCAAATGACGTTATTCAAATTGACAAAAGACCATTACTGTAGAGGAAAACGTGGTAGGCAATTGGACAGACGGACAAGGGGAAATACAGACAGACAGTTTCTCAGTCATTACTTCACACTAATTGCTACTTCACTTCTGTTAAAAACGGGTAATTTTATTCACTAAAGGTGAGAATAAACTCTTTCTGTAGATGAAGACGTGAAAAAACATTAATACTGCATCAGAAATTACTATTCTGGGTGATTTTAATGTCCATAATGTTAAATGGCTCACTTATTCAGCCACAACTGATGACTCTGTACTTGAATGTGAGCTATTTGCAGACTCATTTAATCTCACCCAGTTAGTCAGTCAACCCACCCGTGTACCAGACAACCTCGTTCAAAATCCCCACCTATTGGACTTGTTTCTACCAACCAATTCAGATAATAATTGTGTCGAAGTCAAGTTCCCCCTTGAATCCTAGGATCATTGTCTGATTCAAGCCACCAGTTTAACACCTACCACACCCTCCTGCTCTGAACAGGTTGTGGTGACTAAATGGCACTATGACAGGGCAGACTGGGAGGGACTCCATAATTTTTTCATGGATGTTCCTTGGACCTCCTTTTTCTCCCAAGATGTAAATTCCACATTGGGCCACATACAGAACTTCATTAACCCAAGGTGTCCCGTTGATGTATGACTACGTTGCAACATTATATAGTTGCCAATCCCGTTGACGTACTGGTACATCATGCAATTGCAAGGTTCATAATTTGCACAATTTTCAAATCTCGCGCTTGATTTTGGGTATGTAGGGTCGTGTGCCCTTCCCCTACCTGCCACCAGGCGGGGACACTCAGCAACCCCACATGACCCGCGCTCACCCTTGGCTCGGTCACTCACCTGTTAGCAGTGGCCCTGGTCAGACATGATGCACAGAGGTCTCTCGAAGGTGGAAATCCAAGCCACCCTGGACACCTTCACAGGCGACAGTGATTCGCCACTCGAAGACGAGGTGGTGGACAAATATTATGTCCAACCAGAGGAAGAGGAAACTAGCAGCAGTGATGAGGAGGTCTCGTCCACCAGGAAGCGGCACTACATGACCTATCGTGCTGCTAGAGAGGGCCAGCCTGCACCACAACATTGTGCAACCACCTCTTGGCAGCTACTACGTGATGTGGAGCCCGAATTCGAGGACGAGGTTGAGGACGGAGCCATGGGACGTGCTGCCACGTGGTAGGCCGTGAGATTATTACTCATCGCAGCCCTGAGCGCACAGCACATCGTCCTAGCAGGTATGGGCCTAGTGTTTTGTTTGGGGAGGGCGGAGGTGACGTGGAGGGAGTGGGGAGTGAAATCGAAAGTTCTGGGGCGACAATTGAAAGTGAGAGTGGCGGGAGTGAGTCATCACTCTCCCGTGATGGTGTGAGGTGGTGGGGTGTATCACGTGGGGCAGTGAGGGTGCATGATGAATCATGTGATGTGATGATGGAGGGGGGAGATGAGGAGGAACCACTCCCTAGCACGTCATATGCTTCCCAATATTCCCAGACTTCCTCCCCACAGCCCCCTGATGTTCCCCAAGCCCGTAAGGGTAAGGAAAAGGGGAAGGGTAAAGGCCGAGGGAAGAGGAGTGCGAGTGGGGAAGCCCTCTGCACTGGTCCTCCCCAACCTCCCCCACCAGCATCTCCTCCCCACCCCGACGAAGGCGACGATGGGGGCGAGGGTTATGTGAATTGGAATTGGGAGGATGGGAGTGATATTTCTCTCATCATTCACCCCTTTACTGAGCAGGGACGTGCTGGCTGCACAGCTCCAGGAATTCACCGTAGTTCCAGCAGGCTGGATTTTTTCCACCTGTTTTTCAGTGAGGGTTTTGTGGAGCAAATAGTGGAACAAACCAACCGTTTCACTAGCAGCCAGCGGCGTGAGAGTGAAAGACTGGGCACAAGAAGCGGGCATTCCATCATTTATGAGTACCCTGTCTCCCTTGCAGAAATGTTTTTATTTTTTGCCCTGGTACTTTTGATGGGCATTGTATGTAAAAGCAGAATTCCAGCATACTGGACAAGGGACCCTATCATGCAGACACCAATATTTGGCAAAATCATGAGCCATAATCGGTTTCAGCAAATTCTAAGCTGCCTCCACTTTTACGATGCTGATGATCCTGCCAATGCAAATGACACAGATAAGATGAGGCGAATTAGATTGGTTTTTGAACACCTACGGCAAACATTCCGTTCCTCATTTTATCCCAATAGAGACCTTGTCATAGACGAGAGTCTCGTGTTGTGGAGAGGCAATATTTCCTTTTGGCAGTACATACCTAGCAAAAGGCACCGTTTTGGGTTGAAGATCTTTGTTATGTGTGACTGGAGGACTAGTTATGTGCAAGACATAGTCTTGTACACCGGTGCACAGACAGACATAATAGAGGATCGGAGTATTGGACTGTCTGGAGCAGTGGTAAAGACAATGATTGAAGACTACCTTCATTGTGGTCATGTCCTTTACCTGGATAACTGGTACACTAGCCCTCTTCTCGCTCGTTATCTATACAGGCATGACACGGGAATCTGTGGTACCGTCAAGGTGAACCGGGGTCACATGGTCAAGGTGGGGCGGAAACTAGAAAAAAACGAGGTGGTCATCTTCCAAGCTAACAATATCCTAGCTACAGTGTGGAACCACAACAGAGAAGTAAGCCTGTTGTCCACAGTTCACCGCCCCTTGATGCACCGTACAGAGTCCATGGATTACCGCAGCAAGAGGAGGCACCACATCTGGAAACCTGAGTGTGTCCTTGATTATAACATCAACATGTGCCTGATGGACTAGTCAGACTCCATGATATCCACTGTCGAGTGTGCCAGGACCACGATGAAGTGGTACAAGAAGCTCTTCTTTCACCTGCTAGATATAACTTCCCTCAATTGCCACCACCTGCATGCCATGACAACAGGAGTGCAGGAAACCTTTGAAGGGTTGTGAGGGACCTTACACGTGAGATTTTTGCAAGGTATGCGGTCGAGAGGCCCCAGCAATGCACACGCACTGCCCCTGCCACCCAAACTCCCCTGAGAATATCCGCCCGCCATTTCCCCACTCCTATACCTCCCCAGCCAAATAGACCTAGGCCCCAACGCAGGTGTCTTGTGTGTAGTAATTCCCGTGTGAGACCCACAACTCAGAGAAAAGACACCCGCTATGAGTGCGTTGAGTGTGACGTGGGTCTCTGCATTCACCCTTGTTTTAGTGAGTATCACACCTTGATGCAGTTCTGATATGGTGTGTATGTGATATGACGCTCATACTCAGGAAGAAATGCGACATACAGATGCTCAGTGTAATCATAAGGCCCGTAGATATGTAAATAGTAGTATGGGAGTGGCAACGGGTGTAATGTAAGTGGAAAATTATTAGGTAAGTTTATAAATATTATCTAAGTCGAAACATTCCTAGCAAGGGTATTTTGATGCGATATTCTGATGCTCAGTGGAATAAATAAGGCCCGTAAATATGTAAATAGTCGTATAAAGTGGAAACGGGTGTAATGTAAGTGGAAAATTATGTAAGTGTATAAATATTATCTAAGTTGAAACATTCCTAGAGAGGGTATTTTGATGCGATATTCTGACGCTCAGTGGAATAAATAAGGCCCGTAAATATGTAAATAGTAGTATAAGGTGGAAACGGGTGTAATGTAAGTGGGGAAGTATATTGGGAGTGAAGAAATAAAGTAGAAGTTGAAACATGTGTGGTAGCGAGTGTGCTTTCTACGTGAATATGCGCTAGCATTTCGTTAAATACCCTCATAAGGAATGTTAATAAGTGAAAAGATTTACATTGGTTGAGAAAAGGTTCAATGTCAAAAAAACAATACTATGAAAGTGAAAAAATTTGAGAGAAGAGTCATAGTGTGTGTGCTGAGTAAGCAGATGTGCACAATAGTTATGCTAAATGTCATCGTAATGAATGAAAACAGCAGAAAACATTTACATACAGTAAAAAATGGTAAAATGGCATTGAAACAGTATTATGCAAGTAGAAAAAATTATATGTTTACTGAAACAAGAAACTTAGCAACTAGCGTGTGACCAATATGACCAAACTCGCTATGCTCGCGTGATGGAACAATGCTTATTTTTCTTATATATATCACTGAAAACCATTATATTGTTGTGATTGTTTATTAGTTCAAAATCAATAAATGTAGATGTGTTCTTTGTTGTTCCTCCCAAAATTACCTACCACAGAAAACGTAAGCGCCTCACATGACAGTGATAGAATACGATACCTGGCACAGGGTACCTCACCTGTTCCGGCCACTTATGGACCCCGGTAAGCCCTTTCTTGGTGATTTTCCTTTGTTTCTCAACAAAAGCGGAGGTTTTAGCGAATTTTTTTTTTTTTTTTTTCCAAAATAGCCCGGGATTCAGGGGTATCAGAGGTGAGAAATCAGTCGGGACATGACGGATTAAAATCGGCATGGAAACATTCATCCCCCATCATAGTTACAGAAAAAGATGTAATTCTACTAAATGGTTTGACCACAATTGTGCTAGATCAACAGAACATCAAACAATAGCCTATAACACTTATACAAGGACCAAAACCAAAGAAGCCTTTAATTATTATACAAATATCAGAAACCATGCTAAAACTATCACCACTCTTCCTAAATCAAACTTTCTGCATAGACAGGCTAACAAACTACTAAACAACCCAAATGATAACAAAATATTCTGGTCAACCCTTAATTCATTCAAAACTAACTTCACGACCTCCTCTTCCATTCCACCTTTTCAGTCCCCCAATGGAAATCTAATAAGTGATCCACGTGGAAAAGTCAAACTTCTTGTTGACATTTTTTCAACAAACTCAACCCTAAATACAGAAAATTACAATATTCCTGTACTTGATTTTGATTCCCCTTAAATACCTCCTTTCATGATTCACACCAGATTCGTACAAGCTGTATTACAGAATCTCTTTTGCAGACAAAGCTACTGGTCCAGATGAAATCCCTTCAATAGTACTTAAAAATTGCTCCTCAGAGTTGGCTCCTGTATTGGCAAAATTTTTCCGCTTATGCATCCGTACCTCAAGTTTTCCAGCCTCTTGGAAAGAAGCAAATATCCATCCTGTTCCCACAAAGGGGGCATCTTCTGATCCATCAAACTATAGACCAATTACAATAACTTCCATTCTCCGTAAAGATTTTGAAACACTAAATTAACAAACACATAATTAAGCATCTAGAAATCAATAAATTAATCGATCATCGGCAGTACGGATTTAGACAAGAAAGTTCAACTGTAGACATTCTTTGCCTTCTTACCCATCAGATTAACAAAACAATAGACCAACATAGTGAAACAGACACAATAGCACTAGATATATCAAAGGCATTTGACAGAGTATGGCACTGGGCCTTATTGTCTAAGATGTCACACTATGGCCTTGCATCACTGGTTCCTCTAATTTCTTCTTACCTTCATAATAGAATTGTAATGCTGAGTAGAATTTGGCTCGACTTCTCGTCCCAATTCAACTCAACCCGGAGCGGGGTCCTCTTTCGAGACCGGAGCTAGTGCAATGAAGAGAGGTAGGACATAAAAACCTTCGGCAACACCATACACGTGTATTACTTCAGTCAGACACAGGACATTTCAGTAGACATTACATCACAATATAGAGCAATACAAAAACCTTATCTAAAATATTGTGTATCTCGCAGGATACTAGCTTCCTAGATATTAATGACAATACAACAAATCTTAGTACTAGGAGTGCAGTAAATACCCGTAAGCGCGGAGCGCGTGAGGGGAGAAGGGGGGGGGTTTTGTGATCTACCAGGAGGGGGGTAGGGAGACACGGAGAGTGACTTAGAACGGCGAGGAGGAAGTTATGGTAATATTTAAGGAGGCCCGTTATTAGCAAGGGAGTTTAGGTGTTTTCTGTTGGCAAAATTTCTTTGACAATTAACTCTGGTTCTTATTTGGACTTTAAGAGCGGGAGTGAGGAATGGAGAGAGTTTTTAGGGATAGCGTGCGGAGCAGGGGAATATAGTTATTACTCGCCGTCCTTGTTGTTTTGGTGACGCTAGGTTTCTGTCGGCACAACTTATGCATTACACATCTCCCCGATATGTTGCGTAGACTCTCACTTCCCAACGCGTAACAAAGTCGGAACCCTCGTAAATTCTATTCCACTATATTACTCAGAGCTTAGCCAATAGCACTCCAATAATATGTTAGTCTTTCTTCGGGCTCTAGAGAGATGTCCTTAGAAAACTTCGGGATGACACTCGCACGTATTTTCACTTGAGGTCTCTACCCACATTCTCGTCCTTTAACGGGGTATTATGTCCTGGTTTACCCCAATGGAGATTACATGAAATTACTGTACAGTCTTATTCTAAGAGGAAAGGAGTCACACTTAACCTACTTCACGATTGTTACAGGATCACTCGTATTTCCTCATGAAGAGAAACACGGACACATCATTGGTGATCCGGTCGGACTGAGGGCGTCGTCAGGGTGGGGCGAGCCGAGAGGGCACGGGGCGACTCGCGAGGGCGTCCTCTCACGTCCGGGGGTTTCCGGACTGGGCTCCGGTGTAAGGCCCTTAGGACTGGGGCCGAAGAGGTCTATTAACCTCTGGGTCAGGTCCGGCGTCGCGGGGGCGTGGTGAGGTCTCACCCGGGTGTCCTAGGGCGGGCCGGAAGAGGCGACGGACTGCGGTCTCCCACGAGCAGGGGCGCCGTCAGGGGAGGACTGCGGCAGTGGCTGTCACGGGGGCCTGACAGGTGGGTCTTCTCAAGGGCCACGCGTAGGGAACAGAGGCCGGGGGAAACAGGGAGGTCTCTCCGAGAATTTCCGGAGCGAGGCCCCTGGAGTTCAACCTCCGGTCGTGGAGACGTCTTTCTCCTCACTATACCCTGAGAGCGACCATCGATCGTCTCTACCGGAGTGCTGAGGGAGCGACCATTGATCGTCTCTACCTGAGCTTTAGGGGAGCGACCATTGATCGTCTCTACCTGATTTTTAGGGGAGCGACCATTGATCGTCTCTACCGGAGTGCTGAGGGAGCGACCGTTGATCGTCTCTACCTGAGCTTTAAGGGAGCGACCATTGATCGTCTCTACCTGATCTTTAGGGGAGCGACCATAGATCGTCTCTACCTGGTCTTTAGGGGAGCGACCATTGATCGTCTCTACTGGAGTGCTGAGGGAGCGATTGTTGATCGTCTCTACCTGAGCTTTCAGGGAGCGACCATTGATCGTCTCTACCTGATTTTTATGGGAGCGACCATAGATCGTCTCTACCTTGTTTTTAGGGGAGCAACCATTGATCGTCTCTACCGGAGTGCTGAGGGAGCGACCGTTGATCGTCTCTACCTGAGCTTTCAGGGAGCGACCATTGATCGTCTCTACCTGATTTTTATGGGAGCGACCATAGATCGTCTCTACCGGGTTTTTATGGGAGCGACCATAGATCGTCTCTACCTTAGCACTATCAGAGCGACCATAGATCGTCTCTACCTTAGGGGCGCTGCCTGGAGTATAGTTTCTGACTCCACCCCTAGCTAACTCGGTGATTCCGCCACGCGAAGGTAGTGTCTTTTGCCTACGGTGGCGGCGGCGTGGTGGTTGAATGTCACAGGGGCGCACGGCCCGGGCTGACATGCGTCGTTGTTGCCCGGAATGGTGGTGGCTAGTGGCGGCTACCCCGTGGGGTCCGAGTGGGGGTGTCGGCATTCTCGTGGGCGAACTCCGTTGTTTCTGGTTTGCCTCGTTGTCGGGGATACTATGGTATTCTCCGGAATATTCCGGAGTACCGTATGTGTGTCTGTTAAAGCCACGCATTTCACCACCGTGTTCTTGAAAAAAGTCACGTCCCTGTGGCTGGAGGTGGAACGCTAGAGTGTTGGAGGTGGTGTAAACGGGCTGGAGGTGTCGGAGTGTGTTCTGCCAGGCGACAGTGTAGGAATTTTCCTCCTGTGCTTGGTCATAGGTGAGGAAGAGGGCTGAGGGGGCGGTGGTCGACTGGAGGATATTTAACAGGTGGTGTGGCCCGCGGAGTTGGTGGTTCTTGGTAAGGGTAGGGGCCCATACGGCCTGCTTAATTCTCATGTTGCTTGGTGTGGCTGTCGGTGTGGTTGGAGGTTGAATGCTGGATAGAGTGGGTGAAGGCCGGGTTTTGTGTCGCGGTAATGCAGCGTTGAGTCTCTGGGGAGTACAGGTAGGAGGGATTTGGGCCTGATGTAGCTTGACGGTGTGTGTGTATCGGGTGGGTGGGCATAAGAGTCGGCCGGAGGGGGTGGTGGTGGTGGTTCTGAGGGTGGGTGTGGGTGGGGAAGCAGGCGTGCGGGGTGGGCGGGGTCGGTTAGCGCGGGCCGTCACGCGCCTTGGGGACACGGAAGAAGGTGAGAACGTCGGAGTGGGTGTGCGTAGGTGTGGAGGGGAGAGGGCGGTGGTAGTGGGTTGTCCTGCGGGGGTGGCGGGGTGGGCGGGGCACGTGGGCTTGGGTGGAAAGGGTGAGGCGGCAGAGGGAAGGGGTGAGGGTGAGCGAGGCGTGGCGGGTGAGATGTCAGGTGTGGTGCAGGTGGTGGAGGCGGTGGAGGCTGAGGTGGTAGGGGAGGTGGAGGGGGATGGCGAGGAGGAACCATCGCACTCGTATGTGGAAGTGACAGGGGGTGCAGGAGCAGGGGGGGGTTGGGGTTGTGAGGTCGGTAATGGTGGTGAGGTGGCAGGAGAGTTGGCTTGGAGGGTAGGTGGCGAGGAGGGAGTGCGATCTTGTGGTGCCATCCCGGTGTTTGGTGGTGGAGTGGTCTGGGCGGTAGCAGGGCTCTGTGCTAGTGGTGTGGGGTGGGCAGTGGGTACGAAGCTAGGGGATGGAATAGTGGAAGGTAGAACAGAAGAGATAGTGAGAGGGGGGGAAAAGGAAAGATAACGTTCTCCCCTGTCGTAGACTGGGGGAGAGGTGAGGTGGCCCCCGCCATTACGGTGGGATGCGGGGGCAGGGGGGCGCTTTTTGTTTTTCCCTTTTTGTTTTTTCTTCCCCTGGGGCTTAGGGGAATTTGCGTATGGTGGGGAGGTTTGTAAGCGCCCTCGTGCCATTTGGCTGCACTGGGCAGCTTCTAGCTGCTCACGGATGTCGTGGATCGGACATCCGTGGTAGCACGGAGAAAATTCCCACGGGTTGATGGTGATGAGGTCAATGGGGAATTGATTTATTTCGCCGATGCGTTGAGGGGTGGCATGGACGGCTAAAAGGCGCCTCAATAAACTGATATCTCTATCCATGTCTCCTGTTGGATCATGGATAGTGAAGTGTTGTCTTACAACACTTGGGAGTACTCTGAGCAGAGTATTAAATGTATGTTGATCCCGGGTTTCTTCATCTGCCTCCGGGTAGGCAGCAGTAACCAGGCGTCTTGCCTGTAACAGGGTATGATCTAAATCCCCGTCATAAGTAAAACTATCCAATTTGGATAGAGCCACCACTTTCCCTAGTGATGGGGTGATGGCTTGGACAGTGAAATTGGTAAAGTTCTGCCAGGTGAGTTCTGGGACAATTTTCGGCGCAATATTCGCTGCGGCTTTACCCAGTAGTGGTAGTGTGACTGCAATTTTTTGTTGGTCATTGTCGAAGCCAATATCTAGTAAGGGTTTAACTATTGCAAGATATGTGTGTATGTCATACTGGTCAGGGTCAAACTTGGGTAACTGAATGTGCGGTTTAGTTGCCATTTTTCCAAATATTTCCTGTTTACCTCTCTTCTACGCTCGGATCTAGAACCTCCGCTGGCCACCAGTGTAATGCTGAGTAGAATTTGGCTCGACTTCTCATCCCAAATCAACTCAACGCGGAGCGGGGTCCTCTTTCGAGACCGGAGCTAGTGCAATGAAGAGAGGTAGGACATAAAAACCTTCGGCAACACCATACACGTGTATTACTTCAGTCAGACACAGGACATTTCAGTAGACATTACATCACAATATAGAGCAATACAAAAACCTTATCTAAAATATTGTGTATCTCGCAGGATACTAGCTTCCTAGATATTAATGACAATACAACAAATCTTAGTACTAGGAGTGCAGTAAATACCCGTGCGCGCAGAGCGCGTGAGGGGAGAAGGGGGGGGGTTTGTGATCTACCAGGAGGGGGTAGGGAGACACGGAGAGTGACTTAGAACGGCGAGGAGGAAGTTATGGTAATATTTAAGGAGGCCCGATATTAGCAAGGGAGTTTAGGTGTTTTCTGTTGGCAAAATTTCTTTGACAATTAACTCTGGTTCTTATTTGGACTTTATGAGCGGGAGTGAGTGTATTGTTATTCAGGTTTGAATGAACACTGCAGTTCTGCGGTGTCGGATCCGTTTAATGATTCAACCTGGTAAATACAGCTTCATAAATAATAAACAACAAAAGAATGAACTCAGATTCACTTCCCAGCAATAATCGCAAACACACGTCATATATATAATTACAAAGAACCTTAGTATGATATCAAATAATAATATCACACTATACAATGTGACCGACCATACTAAATATGCAAAATAAAATGGACAATTATTCATGAACTTAAGCATAATTTGAAACTTTAAAAAATGCAGTAAACTTACAACATGGCCGCACTGTCTTCCAAACATCCACCCGAATAACATCAGTCCACATACAGTATAGACAATTTCACACAGGACAGCTGCCAGACCTAAACTCTGGGCCCCTCTGCTCAGCTCCTTAACCTCGTACCAACTGACCCCAGGACTCCCGGTCCGGCTGTGAGCCAGGCTTGAAATATGGCCACGTGACTGGCTACTAATAGTTTATCACAAACTGCCGCCATTCGGCTTGTTTCACACGTTAACCGTACAGCTTAAATTTAACCATTCATAAACAAGTATCAGTTAAAACATTGAACCTCGCAAATACAACATTTTCAAGACATTCCAATATTAACTAATATTAACAGTACACTATGATTATACATAAATGTAACTTAAGCTTATATCACTAACAGTACCAAATCACCCAAGGGTATCAACATACTCCTCGTTATTCCAATAAACAATCAGTGAAATCTTAATACATACAATATACAGTATATACAGTATTTACACATAAATAATCCTACACATATACATCCACAATTGTGATAGACAAATATGCATCTAAATAATCACCATAGAATAGTAATACAAAAATATCGTGATTTCTGATAATCACGATACACTCCTCGCCTGACATTTAAGCTATCTTGATTACTGCTCCTCCACCGGAAGAAGTACAACTAAGCTATGAACTGATCTGGTTACATTTACATCCCGTTGGCCTGAATATTTGCCTCCTGGCTTATTAATTTTATACCGGAGCAACACATCCCTGACCTTTCCATCTTTACTTCTGAGAGCACTGACGACCTGTGCCATTTTCCATTCCCCTTTCAATACATTAGAATCCTTTACCAAGACTATATCTCCAGTCTGGACATTCCGTACATCTACATGCCATTTCTGCCTAATAAGCAGACTAGGGAAATAGTTTCGCATCCATTTCTTCCAGAATGAATCAATAATTCTGTTCATGAATGCATGCCTCTTACTAAAATTGCTACTTTCATCCCACATCCCACTTGGCACTGTGACTGTAGAACGACCCAAAGTAAGATCATTAGGACGAACAACAGAAACATCTTCGAGGTCAGATACTTTGTTACATCCAATCGGTCTTTCATTGAGAAGGTTAGCTACCTCAAACATTACTGTTTGTAACTCGCCATATGACAAGACACAGTCCCCAACAATTCTACACAGGGATCTCTTAACCACCCTAATCAAGGCCTCACTGCATCCGTTCTGCCACGGTGCATCTGCTGACTTATTAAACTCCCAAGAAAGACCCTCAAATCTTCCAAATTCAGTTAATTCCTTAAGATTCCACTTAGAAACCATGTCTCTCAACTCCTTGTTTGCTGACACCAACTGAGCACCATTATCTGAGAACACCTTTCTTGGGAAACCTCTAATAGATGTGAATCTTTTAAATACCTTAAGAAAGCTGCCAGTATCATAGCCTTCTGCAACATCTATATACACAGCTCTGGTAGCCATACAATTAAATATGACTCCATATACCTTCCTTTTCACCCTTCGTTTTACAGTATCACAAACAGAATAAGGTCTAAAAAGATCAAGTGATACATTGAAAAATGGTGGTGAAGGTTCAAGTCTCTCTTTTGTTAATTCGCCCATGCATTGAGAGGTCACTTTCTTGTCAATCATACGACAGGTGGTACAGTGCCGTTTCACAGATTTAATAACTCTTCTAGCACCAGGCACCCAAAATTTTAACTGCAATTTAGCAAGACAAGCCTCTACACCATCATGATTTTCCTGATGTATCTGACTAATGTATAGTTTTGTGAATGGGTGGTCTGATGTTAAAAGAATGAATTCATCACGGTTCCAATTAGCTTTCATCCACTTCGATATTCTGGTTCCTACCACTACTACTTTCTGATCATTTAGCGTGGGCCCCAGTCGTTTGAACCTAGTCCTCCAATCTGGATGGATTGAGACTTGAACTTGTCTGATCCAGTAATTCTCTGCTGCTTGTAGGCATTCTGCGGTAGGCTCTTCACACAATGCCTTGACAACTTGCATTACCCGAGCTGTGACTGAAAGCAGTTTCTTGTAGCTGCTAAACCTACCAATATCTATCACTGTCTTTACCTCCTTAGCCTCACATGCATGGGTAGTTGCTTTCACAAACACAGTATCAGGTACATCTCCCTCAAAACTCTGCTTCACAGGCCATTGATCATGATCTAAGTAGAGAAATTCTGGGCCTCTTTGCCACACAGAATCTGGTCCTAATTCTGATGGGGTACACTCCCTTGTTGTCAGGTCTGCTGCATTATTTTCAGATGGCACCCAATACCATTCTGTTGGTTTTGTCCTAGATTGGATTTCAGCCACCCTATTTGCAACAAAAGGATTAAATCTAAAGGATTCCTTTTGAATCTGAGCTCGTACTATAGAGGAGTCTGTGATATGAATAACTCTTTGGAACTTAAACTGCATTTCCCTTTCAATTGTAGATCTCAAACGACTAGCTACAACAGCACCACATAATTCTAATCTCGGTATACTGATCTGTCTTGTTGGGGCAATTCTGTTTTTGGAGCACAATAGATAGGATCTAACTGAACCATCAGACAATTCCCATCTGACGTATGCAGCGGCCCCATATGCTTTCTTACTACCATCAGAGAAAACAACCAATTCTGGGTGGCCTACGGTGGGTATCGGTTTTATACATCTGGGAAATTCCAATTCTTCTAACAGGAACATCATCTCAAACAGTGATTTTGCCTTTTCATACAAAATTTCATTAATTGGTTCATCCCACCCTCTTGGTCGATCCCCCTCACTGTCTGTAACTACATCTCTCATCAATAGCTTAGCTTTAAGGGTAAATGGAGTAATAAATCCAAGAGGATCATACAAGGTTGCAATCTGACTAAGAATCATGCGCTTCGTCAACTGGCTTGGCAAACGCCTTTCTAGATCACCTAACAAAACATCTGGTTCAGACCTTCCTTGACGAGTTTTCCTTGAAAAATTGAGTTTGGCTTTGAACAAAAAGATATCCCCCTTAGGTTTCCAATCTAGACCTAAAACCTTTTCATGATTTGTATCCAAAACTTTCTCACTGATGCATCCATCATCTCCAGACATGATCCACTGTTTCATTACAAATCCTCCTGCTTCCAACACTTCTTCCACTTGTCCCATCCTTTCAACAGCTATTTCGGAACTATCAAAGCTTCCTAACACATCATCCACATAAGAATCTTCAATAATAGTCTTTATAGCCAAAGGATATTCCTCATTCATTTGAGCAGTCTTCCTCAATGCCACCATAGCTATTGCCCCCCCTGGTTTATCTCCAAATGTCACAGTCTTCAGTATATAATGATCAGGAACTTTCTCTGCATCTAAATCTCTCCATAGAAATCTATGAGTATGCATATCAAACTCTGATATTTTAACACTGTTGTACATTTTCTTGATATCGCCAACTATGCCAATCCTATTTTGTCTGAAACGCAAAAGAATCCCCAACAAATTATTTAGAACATCAGGCCCTTTAGCAAGAAAATCATTTAGAGCCATTCCTTGGAATGATGCAGCTGAATTAAACACAATCCTTAGAGGTGTTGACTGAGATTCTGGCTTATGGATTTCATGGTGTGGCAAGTAAAAAGTAGGGCCCTCATAACTCTCCAATTCTTGTTGGGTCAACTTCTGCGCAACTCCTCTAGATACCATGTCATTAATTTGTTCCTGATACTTTAAACAGTACTTCATTCCCATCTTTTTTAATCTTTTCTCTGTAGCTCTTAATCGAGCCAAAGCCATGGGGAAGTTATTAGGTAACTTAGAAGGGTCACAGATCCAAGGGTATTCTGAAATCCAACATTTATTTCCCCTATCATAGTGCAATCCATCTTCAATAAGTCTAAGTTCCCTTTCTTCCTTTATAGTTAAATTTCCTTTAATGGAACAACCTCCACACTTGCATCCCTCACATCTTGGGGTACACAAAGTTCCTAAGCTTTCAGTCAAAAAGTATTCTTCAATTACTTGACAAGGGTTTAGCCGAGATGTAAGAAGCCACTCTTCAGGCTTAGAACATGCAACATGATTCACCTGAACATTAAGGCTAACGCTTTGCTTTCTTTCTCCATCTATACTTCCTCTAAGGCAAAATCCAAAGTCATTAGCCAACAGTTGAACACTGTGCACTGTTTTTACAACTTGAGGTAAAAGAGCACAGTAATCTGATCCAATCAATAACTCAATACGTCCGCTGGGTCTCTTTAACTGCCATTCCTGTAACCCAAACATATGTGCAAATGGAGTCACGTCTATCTCACTTGACACACCAGTGATTTCAGTTATACCACAGGCATCAATTATTTTTTCCCTCCCAAATTTATCTTTCAACATGACTTTATACACGTAACTTTCTACCTGTTCTGTTTGCGCACCAACCTTGGTTAAAGTTAAACTCACAGGAGTCCCAACAAGACCCAGTTTCCGTGCCATCCTATTGGTGATTAAACTTAAATTACTTCCTGGATCATAAAGGGTGGGTATTACCTGATTAGCACTGTTCACATATCCCGTCATGAGCATTACTCTATCTCTTGTCACATGGCTACTTGATGCTTCCACAGTAGTACTTCCATGGCTAATGAATATGGGATGAAGGGCAGAATGATATTTTCCACAGCGTTCCCCATCTACCAGAACTCTACATGAATATCCTTGACTGCAATTCCTTGCTAAATGTCCTTCCTTCAAGCACATATAACATATACCCTTAGATTTCAGAAATTCAAATTTTGTCTCCTTAGGCCACTGTTTAAAGGTTGCACAATCTTTTAGATCATGAGTATCAGACTCATGCACACAACATCTCTTGGTATTTCCCTTTGGTCCAAAATTTGACCCATTTCTGCTTGGCATTCCCTGAAACTTATTACTAGCAAAGGATAAGTTAGATAAACATTTGAACATTTGATTTTGAAATTTTTCCTGACCTGTAGCTAACTGCTTAATCGCCTCTGCAAGTTCAGAGTCCTTGGAAGTCTCTTCTTCACACACATGAACTGTCGCCCTAGCACTTGCAATCCTTGACTCATCTTGCAAATACTCTATAACTTTGCGCTGTTCAGTCAAGAATGTTACTAAGCTTTTAAACCTGTCAGTACCGATAGACTGTACCTTTATTGCCCATTCTCTTTTCAAAGTAGGTGGCAACAATCTCTCCACTTGAGTAATTACAGTAGTGTTTTCAAGTTCCTGTAACTGACCCAAATTATCAATATCCAACCACACTTTCTCTACAGTATTAATCATGTTAATAAGCCTTTTATTGTCACCTTCAACCACTGGTTTAGTTGCTCTGATATATCCTAAAATAGAATCTATCATTTTAGCTGGATCACCATAAGTCTCTTTCAGACGAGCCCACATTCGGTTATAATCGTCTAAATCTTCCACTAATTTCCTAGGTTCACCTTCCAAGGAATTCCTCAGCACGTACGGGTCCATTCCTTGCTGAGACACAACTAACCTTTCATAATCCTTAACAAAAGTAGGAAATGCTCTGACAGAACCACGAAATTTAGGAGGCTCCAGTTTCTTTATGGCAAGTGATGGTTTCTGTTTCACCTTCCCAGTCTCAGTTATCAAAATATTATAAACTTCATGTTTTATATTTTCAAGTTCAGTTATGTATTGTTCATACTCATCATAAGGTTCAGATTCCTTTAAAAGAGCGATCATTTCCTCATTCCTTTCATCCACCACTTTGAAGCACGTACTAACCTCCTCATACATTCGTTGAAGCACTTCACATTTTAACTTCTTTCCGTGGGCTTCCTTGAAGATGTTGACCTTCCTAGTGAACCTTCTCTTGGCTGCTGTCCGGTTTTTCTTGAGCTCATCCATGGTTGCGAGTTGTTGAATTGTATTGTTATTCAGGTTTGAATGAACACTGCAGTTCTGCGGTGTCGGATCCGTTTAATGATTCAACCTGGTAAATACAGCTTCATAAATAATAAACAACAAAAGAATGAACTCAGATTCACTTCCCAGCAATAATCGCAAACACACGTCATATATATAATTACAAAGAACCTTAGTATGATATCAAATAATAATATCACACTATACAATGTGACCGACCATACTAAATATGCAAAATAAAATGGACAATTATTCATGAACTTAAACATAATTTGAAACTTTAAAAAATGCAGTAAACTTACAACATGGCCGCACTGTCTTCCAAACATCCACCCGAATAACATCAGTCCACATACAGTATAGACAATTTCACACAGGACAGCTGCCAGACCTAAACTCGGGGCCCCTCTGCTCAGCTCCTTAACCTCGTACCAACTGACCCCAGGACTCCCGGTCCGGCTGTGAGCCAGGCTTGAAATATGGCCACGTGACTGGCTACTAATAGTTTATCACAAACTGCCGCCATTCGGCTTGTTTCACACGTTAACCGTACAGCTTAAATTTAACCATTCATAAACAAGTATCAGTTAAAACATTGAACCTCGCAAATACAACATTTTCAAGACATTCCAATATTAACTAATATTAACAGTACACTATGATTATACATAAATGTAACTTAAGCTTATATCACTAACAGTACCAAATCACCCAAGGGTATCAACATACTCCTCGTTATTCCAATAAACAATCAGTGAAATCTTAATACATACAATATACAGTATATACAGTATTTACACATAAATAATCCTACACATATACATCCACAATTGTGATAGACAAATATGCATCTAAATAATCACCATAGAATAGTAATACAAAAATATCGTGATTTCTGATAATCACGATACAGTGAGGAATGGAGAGAGATTTTAGGGATAGCGTGCGGAGCAGTGGAATATAGTTATTACTCGCCGTCCTTGTTGTTTTGGTGACACTAGGTTTCTGTCGGCACAACTTATGCATTACACATCTCCCCAATATGTTATGTAGACTCTCACTTCCCAACGCGTAACAAAGTCGGAACCCTCATAAATTCTATTCCACTATATTACTCAGAGCTTAGCCAATAGCACTCCAATAATATGTTAGTCTTTCTTCGGGCTCTAGAGAGATGTCTTTAGAAAACTTCGGGATGACACTCGCACGTATTTTCACTTGAGGTCTCTACCCACATTCTCGTACTTTAACGGGGTATTATGTCCTGGTTTACCCCAATGGAGATTACATGAAATTACTGCACCAGTCTTATTCTAAGAGGAAAGGAGTCACACTTAACCTACTTCACGATTGTTACAGGATCACTCATATTTCCTCATGAAGAGAAACACGGACACATCATTGGTGATCCGGTCGGACTGAGGGCGTCGTCAGGGTGGGGCGAGCCGAGAGGGCACGGGGCGACTCGCGAGGGCGTCCTCTCACGTCCGGGGGTTTCCGGACTGGGCTCTGGTGTAAGGCCCTTAGGTCTGGGGCCGAAGAGGTCTAGGAACCTCTGGGTCAGGTCCGGCGTCGCGGGGGCGTGGTGAGGTCTCGCCCGGGTGTCCTAGGGCGGGCCGGAAGAGGCGACGGACTGCGGTCTCCCACGAGCAGGGGCGCCATCAGGGGAGGACTGCGGCAGTGGCTGTCACGGGGGCCCGACAGGTGGATCTTCTCAAGGGCCACGAGTAGGGAACAGAGGCCAGGGGAAACAGGGAGGTCTCTCCGAGAATTTCCGGAGCGAGGCCCCTGGAGTTCAACCTCCGGTCGTGGAGACGTCTTTCTCCTCACTATACCCTGGGAGCGACCATCAATCGTCTCTACCGGAGTGCTGAGGGAGCGACCATTGATCGTCTCTACCTGAGCTTTAGGGGAGCGACCATTGATCGTCTCTACCTGATTTTTAGGGGAGCGACCATTGATCGTCTCTACCGGAGTGCTGAGGGAGCGACCGTTGATCGTCTCTACCTGAGCTTTAAGGGAGCGACCATTGATCGTCTCTACCTGATCTTTAGGGGAGCGACCATAGATCGTCTCTACCTGGTCTTTAGGGGAGCGACCATTGATCGTCTCTACCGGAGTGCTGAGGGAGCGATCGTTGATCGTCTCTACCTGAGCTTTCAGGGAGCGACCATTGATCGTCTCTACCTGATTTTTATGGGAGTGACCATAGATCGTCTCTACCTTGTTTTTAGGGGAGCGACCATTGATCGTCTCTACCGAAGTGCTGAGGGAGCGACCGTTGATCATCTCTACCTGAGCTTTCAGGGAGCGACCATTGATCGTCTCTACCTGATTTTTATGGGAGCGACCATAGATCGTCTCTACCGGGTTTTTATGGGAGCGACCATAGATCGTCTCTACCTTAGCACTATCAGAGCGACCATAGATCGTCTCTACCTTAGGGGCGCTGCCTGGAGTATAGTTTCTGACTCCACCCCTAGCTAACTCGGTGATTCCGCCACGCGAAGGTAGTGTCTTTTGCCTACGGTGGCGGTGGCGTGCTGGTTGAATGTCACAGGGGCGCACGGCCCGGGCTAACATGCGTCGTTGTTGCCCGGAATGGTGGTGGCTAGTGGCGGCTACCCCATGGGGTCCGAGTGGGGGTGTCGGCATTCTCGTGGGCGAACTCCGTTGTTTCTGGTTCGCCTCGCTGTCGGGGATACTATGGTATTCTCTGGAATATTCCGGAGTACCGTATGGTAGATGGTATTTATTCTCAGTTTCATTCCATAGATGCTGGCGTACCTCAGAGACCAGTTTTGGCGCCAACCCTCTTTCTCATTCATATACATTGACATCCTATCTGTCACTCACAACCCAGTACACTCTTATGCTTATGACTTGACCCTTCATAGTTCTTTCATATTTAGTACCTCCTTTACACAATTTGATATTATAAACTCCCTAATAAACACAGCAATTTCTCTGAACCAGGACTTTTCTAATATTAATCAATGGGGACAAACAAATCTGGTCTCATTTAATGCTCAGAAAACTAAATTCATTAATTTCTCCAACAGAAAGAATCCCTCAGACTCTCACATAATTTTCAATGATGTCAGTATCCCCATATCCACTACAACTGATATCCTAGGTGTTACTCTAAACCCCTACCTAAGCTGGACAGCTTATGTTAAATCCCTTGCTAAAAATGCTTCCAAAAAACTGGGGCTAATGTACAGAGTTCGTGAGTTCTTCATTGACGAGCAAATGGCCACAATATACAAAAGTCATGTACTTTCTCAGATCGAATACTGTTCACCACTGTAGAGTGGATATGGAGCGGTTGCGCTGAGGCAGTTGGACAAAATTCAAAATAAAGCCATTATATTAATCGATAATCCTGCCATCACGCAAGACCTTCCTCCATTATCAGTACGTAGAGATGTTGCTTCTTAGCATTATTTTATAGATATTTTTGCCGTACGTGTTCAGACTAACTGACTTCAATTGTTCCTCCCCTTCACATTTTCTCCCGCAATACTCGGGCAAGTGTTGGATGCAAGAGTGTGGACAGGGTGGGGGCATGGAGTCTCGGACCATCACTTAGTGGTGGCCAAGGTAGAGCTGCAAAGAAAGTGGTTGAGGAGGCGAAGGGGAAGACAGGAGGAAGCAGCTCCTGTGAGAAGAGTGGAGAAATTGCAAGATAGTGAGAAAAGGACAGAGTATAAGAGCATAGTGGAAGAAAGATTGGGAAGGTATGAGCTAGAGCAGATGGAAGGGGTGGAAGACGTATGTAAGATATTCACGGAAGAGATAAGTGCAGCGTGTGAGGCAGTTTGTGGAGTGAGGAGGAGATGCAAGGGTGTGCAAGGGACAGCATGGTGGAATGATGAGGTGAAACGAGCTGTGGAACAAAAGAAGAAGGCATATGGTGAATGGTTGGCGAGTAGAGGTAGGGGAGAAGATGAGAGAGAGAAGAGAGAGGTATATGTGAGCAGGAGAAGGGAGGTTAAGAGACTGGTGAAGGAGAGTAAGAAGAAAGTGGATGAAGAGTTTGGGAGGAATCTGAGTGTGAAATGGAGGGAGAGTAAGAAATTGTTTTGGAAGGAGATAAAGAAAGTAAGGCAGTGTGAAAGGGGAAATAGTAGGGGAGTGAAGGATAGGAATAATAGATTGTTGGTGGAGAAGAGAGAGAAAGTGAGGAGATGGAAGGAGCACTTTGAGGATTTGTTGAATGTAGAGAGTGAGAGCAGTGTGAGTATAAGTGGTTGGGGAATGGCTGGGAGAAGAAGAGATGAGAGGAGGGAGGAAGAGATCAGTAGGTCGGAAGTAGTGGAAGCGATGAAGATGATTAAGCTGGGAAAGGCCCCAGGAATTGATGGAGTGTGTGGTGAAATGCTTAGGTATGGGGGTGAGATTGTTGTGGAGTGGATATGGAAGTTGTGTAGATTGGCTTGGGAAGAGGGAAGGGTTCCAGAGGACTGGAAATCAGGTATAATTGTTCCTCTGTACAAAGGAAAAGGGGAGAGAGAAGTATGTGGTAACCATAGGGGTATTTGCCTTCTTAGTGTGACTGGTAAAATATATGGTAGAATACTCATTGATAGGGTTAGGCATATGACAGAGGAGCTAGTTGGAGAAGAACAAGGGGGATTTAGGAAGGGAAAAGAGTGTGCAGACCAGATATTTGTTCTAAGATGTTTAGTGGAGAAGTATCTAGAGAAGGGAAGGAAAGTGTATGCTGCCTTCATGGACTTGGAGAAAGCTTGTGACAGAATAGATAGGCAAGGTATGTGGAAGGTATTAAGAATATATGGAGTGGAGGGGAAATTGTTGAGTGCTGTGAAGAGTATGTATGAGGGAGCTAGGGCTACGGTGCGAGTGGATGGTGAGCTGAGTGAGTTCTTTGATCTCAATGTGGGACTGAAACAGGGGTGTGTAATGTCTCCATGGCTGTTTAATATATGTATGGATGGGGTTGTAAAGGAGGTTCAAGGTAGGACAGTGGATGTGGGGGTGGCCCTAATGAATGAGGGTGAGATTTGGAAGCTTCCGGTGTTGCTGTTTGCTGATGATACAGTATTGTTGAGTTAAGATGAATGGGAGTTGCAAGGTTTGGTGAATGAATCTGGGACAGTGTGTAGGAGGAGGAAGCTGAAAGTCAATGTAAACAAAAGTAAAGTTATGGTGTTTGAGATGAATGAAGTCACAGAGTGTGTAGTGAGGTTGGATGGTGAGGATATGGAGAATGTGAGTGCATTCAAGTACTTGGGTAGTGTGATGAGTAAGGATGGAACTTTGGGGGATGAAGTAAATGAAAGGGTACAGCAGGGAAGGAAGGTTGTTGGCACACTGAAAGCAGTGATGAGAAATAGGGAGGTGAGTATGGAAGTTAAGAAGTCACTGCATGATGGTATTGTGATCCCTACCCTGACGTATGGAAGCGAGGCGTGGACCTTGCAAGAAGGGAACAAGTCAAGAGTGAGAGCAGTGGAAATGAGTTACTTGAGAGGAGCATGTGGAGTGACGTGGAGGGACAGGTTGACGAATGAAGAAGTGAAGGAACGTTGTGGGGTAGATGTGGATGTGGTTGAAAAGATTAGGAGAAATACACTGAGGTGGTTTGGACATGCGGAGAGGATGGAGAATGAAAGACTGACTAAGAGGGTGTATGTAGGTGAGGTGGAGGGAGGGAGAGGGAGGGGTAGACCGAGGATGAGGTGGAGGGATGGAGTTGAGAGGTATATGAGGGAGGGGGGGGTGAGTTGGGGGGAGGGGAGTCAAATGGTGGGTGACAGAGTGACCTGGAGGAGTTTTGTCTGCGGCCACCCTTTGCGGGATTAGGGCGTCGGGCTATAGATAGATAGATAGATAGAATACTCGGGCAGCTGGGAGCGCCCATGAATTCACACTCTCTACCCCGCAATGCAGAACCTCTGCTTATCAAAATTCATTTATCCCCAGAACTACTACTCTCTCGGATTCACTTCCTGGGAGTTGTTTCCCAAAACATTTAATCCACTTCAGTTCAAAACCAGTTGTTGGTTTATGAATGGAGGATGCCTTTAGGCACATGGACTTATTTTTTTCCCCTTTGTTTTTCCTTCCTCCATTCATTATCTATTAAAAAAATAAAAATAAAACGAAAGTGCGACAGAGTTTCTCAATTGTCAGTTCACATTAACTGGATTTATCAGTTCACAGTAATTGGTACTGCAGTATTGTTACAGCCAGATGATTCTATTCAGCTGAAGCGAAAATACGACTCTCCCGGACAAGACGACTTAAAGCATATGAATACATACTAACAAACACTCTCGAAATTGTGCATTCATGAAGTAAACTGCTATTGTATTCTTGCTATTGGCTGTTTGTTTTATTAAGCTTAGGGCAGAACGCGCATCGCCCGTTACACAAATATTTTTAGTAAATGAATTGCATTAATTAATCCACGTTCTCGAAGATGCAACAGGTGATATCTTTAAACAGGGTTCAGTGAAGATCGTAATGACCGGTCTTTTTTCCATTTCTTGCCACACATTTCTTTGTGTGTGTGTGTGTGTGTGTGTGTGTGTGTGTGTGTGCAGTTATGCCCCGAAGCAAAGGAGTGAGCTACCTCTCGATCAAGATAAGGAAGGTGGTTGTAGTTGGGAATGGATGGAAGGAGGAAGGGTGGGAGGTTTAGAGCTGTGTCTGAACATCAGACCATTCTTGGTTTCCTGGCCATAGCATCGACAAGGCCTGGATACTTTCTGTGGATCGCGAGTGTAGCCTACATATATAACAGGATGGTACAATGCTGATATATGTTGGAAAAAATTACATAACAGCTAGTTATACAAGAATCACAATGGTATCGCGAGAATAAGGTCTCGTATTAAACAAATAACGTTCACATAATAAATGCCAACACAATTTCACACAAATCATCATTGTATTGAGTAGTGGTGGAGTAGGCCGTGATTTGCTCATTTTATCATAGTTCCCCTCATATTTCTCCAACTTCTATGTCAGGTTCCATTTTCTTCTCGTTACTTTCACCTTTAACAAGTTTCACTGCCTTCCTTGTTCCATGTTGTAATCTAATCTCTTGGAGTCTATTTTCCATACATTGAACACAGCATTGAACAAAAATCCACCATGAGTATACACAAAAATTCTGGTATGGTAAATGAATTAAGGGAATATTCATATAACATGAGGGTCAAAAAATTGATGATGGAAGTGAGATAGCTAGACTATAGTATTCTCATAAGGAACAGCTGTGATGGACAAAAATATTAAAGGAAAACGCAGGACAAAGACGAAGGGTTTGAACAGTGGACGAATACAATGTGAGAGATCAAATGGGACTTGTGGTCGTGAGACCGAAGAACGAATTCATTTCATTCATTCATTGCCAGACGCCATGTATCCCAGACGGGGTGGCCAAGGGCTTAGAGTTAATTGTTTTACAGGGAGGGGCACTAATCCTCCACCAACCCCACTTGACACGTAGGGATGCCAACAGCATCTGGTGTTCCCAGGCGGTCACCCATCCAAGTACTAAACCAGACCCAACGTTGCTTAACTTCGCTGATCGGACGGGAAGCGGTGTACTCAACGTGGTATAAAAATACAGAATAAAAAGTCATTGTGAAGTAGAGGGAAGAGACTTAATTGGAAGTGAATAAGATAACTGCAGAACGAACAGGAATATGACAGTCATGGAAAAGGGGGGAGCTTCTAGTACAGGATAAAACAGTCCTAGATTTAAGAAAAAATAGAATTAGTTTTACAGTTTAGTACGTGTCCATTGCAAAATTAAGCGAAGATCTGACATGGGACAAAGTCTATGGTAATGTAATAATTGATAAATTCTCTGTTTGCAACATAAATCATTGGAAGGTCATGTACACTATTTATGCACTTAACATTAATCTTATCATTTCACAGAGATATTCAAATTTTTGTACAGTTGCATACCCATTTCATTGATATATGTAACAGTACTACCTAGTAACAGAGATGTATTAATATATAGCCATGTTTTTGTCGTCCAAGCTGGAGCTTGGGATTCAAAGCGCGTCTTGGGGCGCTTGGTTTCTGTCCACAAAAACAGTCCTGGATATGTAGAACCGAAAAATTACGTGCCAATTGCAAATTAACAGAGGGGTTCACCGAAGACAATCTTCTGATGAATATGCAACTTACACGTAGCCGTTATCTGTGATGAACTGGTTCTATATGTCGTTACTATTAGCCACCTGCACCCTAATTTTATGTGCATCGTGCTAATTTCATTATATTTATCATTTACGTGTCCTTGCTTGCCAATCTCACTCTCCCCAAGCTACACCAAGACTGCTCCCGACTACGCATGGGCGAGATACGAAGATGGTCTTGGTTTCGATGACAAATGCTTGGGCCGGCTTCGTATCACTTTGGCCAACAATAACAGGGCAGCTTGGTACCGAAGATGGCTTTGAATCCGATCCGTCAGCTTGGACGACAAAAACACGGCTTATGTATCAATACTACATAGTAACAGAGATATAATATTATATGTAACTAAAAAAACAAAATCTTCTAAAATGATTGTTAGGAAGTAGGAATGGCAAAAGTGCACACGGGCATGCAGCTTGTGGAACGTGGTAATGGGCATAAGTCTCCAAATCTCCTCCCATCCTGAATACTCTCTTGTTTCTGTGCTTTTATGTTAGTGACCAGTAGCATTTACATGAATGACCAGTAGCATCTGTGTACATTTGGGTAGTCATTGCAAACTTGATAAAACTTCATAAGACACGTTTATTTGCACTTATTTTTACAACATTTATTGATATAATGCCATTTATTATTCATATCGTTGTCTTGCTATGCATTTTCGAAGCTGCTGACACTTCGTTACCTAGCAGAGAAAATGTACCACATGACTTCACTTATTTCTGTAGAAATAATCACTTATTCATAAAAAAATAATTCAGAATATACTATAAAATAATACTTTTAGCCACCCTGGTTTGATTTTACCCACATATTTAACTAGCATTGATGTGAGTGAACAGGTAGGCTACCATTAGTGTCTGTGAACACATGGGCAGTCATTACAAGTTTTGTGGAAATATCTGATATAACCACGGATGAAGTAAAGTTTTCTCTTACCTGGTGTGGTGCCTGGTGTGGTGCTGAAAGTGGCAACGACTGTGGTCACCATGGCAGTGTTGCTTCTCCCTGCATCACTTCTCCCCCTCTACCTCATCATCATTGTCATCCGAGGCACTCTCTATTTCATGTGTTTCTGCAAAATCATCACTGGCCTCACCCTCAGCACTTGTCCACAGGTCATCTGGGTCATACTCACTCTCAGTGTCGGTGTTATCCTCGAAAAGCAAAGTTTGCCACATTGACAGGATCAGATGCTTGGAGTGGCGTTCTCTGGGGTCGTGACTGTGAGGTCGAGGCTACATGTGTAGCAAGGCTGGATGCACCATGCTTCACCTTATGTTGTTTTGGCCTTTCCTTCTCCCTCAGAATCACTAGTTTCAGAAAAATCAAACGCCTTTTTGTTGTCTGGTCACAAATCCTGCCTGGTCGGGTGGCTGGGGGGTTTTCAGGGGCTTGGGAGGTAGGTCTCAACTTCACAATGGCCAGATGTGTGCTGAGACTGCAGCAGCCAGTGCCTTACCCAGGTAGTACCCCTTCCTCCCAGTCAGATCATGTATACATGCACTGTTTTTAAAAAACACACAATTTTTTTTGGAAATTTCACACCACTCTTCCAGAATGTATGACGCAGTCTACTGATCAGCATTTCCGGAATGCTTGACACAGCCAAGAGGTTAAAGGAAAAACAAGGACATAAATATTGTTATGAATGTATATTACGGTGCACTCTTAATCCTCAATCAATCACCAAAAGGGGTAAGGTAAAACTCACAAGTAAACTAGCTTACTATACAATGTAACATACAAAGACAAAACCAGGATTCGTATATCAAAAGGGGGATCCACATGGGCTCACAATACAAATATAAAAAAAGAGTGAGTTATTTCTCTTTACCTAACCAAGTTGCAAGATGTGGAAGCTAAGTACTCACAGCTTAAGGAACTGGGAGAACTCACTGGAGATATAATCCATACCAGTAATTATGGAGAGGTAAACGAAGAGGAGAAATGGAGCACAGACAGTGTGTTTTGTAATCAAAGTGAAAGAGTGTATCTGGAGGAATGTGTTTAGCTGCTTATATAGCAGCTTACTCTGCCTCTTTAGACTTAACCCCTATAGACCTATGGCTGTTGAACAACAGGTACAGAAAATGTCACGTAAAGTCCTATAGGTGTCAATGGAACAGGGGCTACCAAACACAGGCGGTAAGTAGCACTGCCTCTTTTGTGACATATATGGGACCTGGCCAATGGGAACTAAGAGATCAGGTGGAGGGAGGCATGATTCGGCCCCCCTCTCTCCCCAGGCCATCTCTCCATCTTGCTTTGCCCCATTGCAACCTGCCTTCTGTTTCCCCTCCCACCCAAACTACCACCCATATCCCCTCTAGACCATAATTACTGGGGGTGTGTGGCAGACATCTTCCCTCCCTTTCCCCCCCTCCTTCTGATGCCCCTCCCCCTACACTCCCTCCATCTCCCTATTCCCCCTTATTTCTCAAGGACATCCTATTCTTGCTCATAGTGAGGAGCAAGTTTTTCTTTTTTTTTGTTGGTCAATTGTGCAATAACCATAAACATATGACAGGGAAATATACTTTTTCTGATGTGTAAACCAAGCTCATCAAAACAATAAGACCAAGATTTGCTTTTGTGCAATTTTTTCTCTCTCTCTGTACAAACGGGGTAACAATTTTTATTTCTGACGTTTCTTGATGTTCGATATTGCGGTAATCTTAAATCATATGACAATAAAACACGCATTTTCAGGTGTGTAATATCAAGCTCTTGAAACGTGTAAGAAAAAATTTTACCTTCATAAAAGTTAAAAAATTGGACCCTTTTTTCTGTATCTGGGGATGGGAGGGCTGGGAGATTTGCGGTCTTTTTGGGTTAACACACCAATGTACTGTATTAACTATTATCTCCAGCCTATTACATACTAAGGAAGCTCAACTACCAATTTCAAGCTAACACATCCTAGTGCTTAGCCAATTAAGACCCATTAACCCCTTAACCGTGGGGCGTCACTTTCGTGACGCTTGGGAGCAAGGGATCATACCGCAGGGCATCACTTTTGTGATTCTGTGTTATTTTGAATTATCCCGGGCTTTCAAGTGGTGGCTTGTATCATCTATCAGTACTGCCAATGTCCAACACTAGTCAGCACTCCTAATCTCATCTGTACTCCCATCCATTGTTGACAATTTAGCCATTTCTCCCCATTCTTGACTCCCCTCCCTACCTCCCCTCCATTTCCCTCTCCTCTTGCCTACCCGGCCACACTGCGCTAAGTAAATCTTCCCCGGAATTTTTCACTGATTTCATCCATTGAAATAAGCCCTATGCCCTATTCTTATACCAAATAATATATACAAAAAAGAAATAAGGTAAGTGATAGTGCCATACACCTGGAATTGGCTAATTATCACCTGACAACACCTCACGTGCACTCGTTCGCTAATTTTCCCTGTTTATTTCCCCTTGAAATATGTCGTATAATCTATTCTCGTAATAAAAATATATACGGTATATAAGAAAGGAAGGGAGAAGCCTAAGTGATATTTACATTCACCTGGAACAACCTAATTTATTATGTATTGTCTAGATTTCCTGCCAGTCATTTCATAGTGTATATATTAGCAGCTGTCACAACACTGACATTGGCAGCATTGCACTCCCCCTAGGCCACCACAGCATTCAGTTTACTGTCATCTTTCAAGGTGAAGCCACGTCGGATTTGCGCCTGTCCGATTCTGCCATTTTTTAGCCCCATGCAAAGGGCCCTGTGACCTCTACCCCTACTAAACCTCGTGTGGAAAGGGGTAAAGGGCTATGTGACTGCTGTGGAACATGAACTGGCTAATTTATCAATGAAAATGATGGACAGTGACCTCGATCTTTCTGGTGAGTAAAACAGTGCAAGTGGAAATGTAAATTATGTGTAAATAATGTGTAAACAGCAAGTGAAAGCAATGAATGTAAATATAAGTGAACAGTGGAAAATAGTTTTATAAGTTACTGCAAGTGACAGTGCATAACACAGTGTAAATAAAATAGAAATGTAAATAGTGTAAATAAAATAGTGAATGTAAATAGAAATGTAAATGAGTAGTAATATAAGAATACGAGTATATATACTAGGAGTAATGAAAGAGAAAGTTTCACTCTAGCATGTATGAACACTATGAGTTATGAAGTGAAAGTGACAGATTCACTCTCATCACCATACAGGATGAGAAAGTGAATGCTACGTATTTTACTGAAAGAGAAATTGAATGCCTACAGTGACAATAAACTACTATTACTGAAGAAAACTTATGGATAAAGACTGCAGATATACAGTATATATGTGTTATATAGTAATAGAAATATAAAGTGTGAGTGTTTTTATGAATAATAAATGACAGAATACCAGCGGCAAACGAGCACAAGTGGGAAGGTCATACGCGCTTGTAATTTTCATTGCTCTCACTTGTTTTTTTTTGGAGTATGGATTCCAAACTATTTGAAAATCATAGAATAGTGTTTCTAGTGATAACATCAAGCTGTTGTAATCATATCATATCACGGGGTGTCGGGAAGTGTAAAGTGGAGACTTCGTTACCCAACTTCAGAAGTCTCCACAAGTCCTGCGGTACTCGACGAAGGCTCAACAAACATCCCAGGAGAAAGCTAAAGGTATGTGCCATAAGCATATATAATTATAATATTCCAGGACTAAATAACTGATTTTTGGCAAATATTTTTACAAAGTCTGTCGGAGCGCGAATATCCTAGCGGGACACGCGAGTCGAGCCAAAAGGACAAGGTCTATCCTGTGTAGTATATAGATAATATTTAATGTTATTTGGCCTGAAAAAATAAAAACACACATAATGATTTAATTATCTTAAGTGCTTCCTTTTGTGAAATGAAGGTTTTTTTTGCAGCTTGTGTAAATAGTGTACAAATAGTGCGGTAATGATTTTCTCGAGCTTGGATGTGACAAAACAGATAAAGAAGCCTAGACTGATAAACACAGACCCTCGAAAAAAATTTATTGTTTTAGGCTATTCATCTTATTTCCCTACTTTATCATTACTACTTCCACTTTCATCCAGTTCCACTTTGCTTCATCTCCACTCAACTGGGCAACCACATCTGTGACACTTCCCTTCCTGAGGAAGAAATTTACCAAGGGGAAATTTCTGGGTACTGGACAAAGTTAAATCCTGTATAGGTAATATCCAAGAAAGTTAGTAACCCATTTTACATGTCGAACCTCTAGGGAGTATTCTTGGAGAAATAGGGTTCAGTGAGTGAGTCTGAGATTTTTGTTCTTAAATCGGGATGAAAATTTCAGAGGGTGGTGATCAGTGTACATTACCACATCACCTGATCCTGGACCAACATAAATTGAGAAGTGTTGTAGAGCAGGTATGAGTGCAAGGAGTTCATTCTCCATAGTGGAGTAATTCCTCTGGGCTTTATTGAATTTTTTGCTAAAATAGCACAACTGCATCTAAAGACCTTGATCATAATCCTGACGCAACACTGTGCCGGCCCCTAGGTCACTGACATTAACAGCTAATTTGAAGGGTTTATCAAAATTTGCAGCTTGAACAGAGTGAGTCAATAGAATGGCTTTGACTTTAGAATAGGCATCCTCACATTCTGACTTCCACTCATACTTGGCTACTTTCTGTAATAAATCTGTTAGAGGGGAGAAGTTCAGGACAAAACGTCTATAGTACTGTACCATACCCCAAAGTCGATGCAACTCACTTATTTTGGGGTTGGGAAGAGTTGACAATGGCCCTAACTTTAACATCAGGTGGGCTCACTTGGCCTAATCCTCCCACATAGCCTAGGTACTGTACTTGAGCCTTTACAAATTCACATTTAGGCTAGTTGAATTAAGCACTAAATTAGCAGAGGACAGTCTCAGCAGCAAGGCATCTAGTTGGTTCAAGTGTTACTAAAAACAACAACATCATCAATATAAGTGACACATCCCTTAACCCTTTAACTGCGGGTATTGTTTTGGTCTGACTGTCCTCTCCCGCGGGGATTTCAGCCAAATGTAAACAAACCTTTAAACCTTAATAACTCTGCACAGAATGAAGCTAGAGAAAAAATTAAGGTATATTAGAAAGTACTAACCTTCAGCTTTCCATTGATGTAGGTTTCATTACTTTGTTGACTTTCACAGGACGGAGAGAGCCGTTAGAAGTGAGGGGTGTGAAATAACTATTTTACGCCACACACACACCAGTACCAAATGCCAACCACTCTCTCATAATAGTAATATAAACATATATGAACACTGTACATACGATAAACACCCACTCTGTGTTCACTGAGGTAGGTAAAAGGCACTTCCCTGCGGCTGCTCCTCACTTCACTGCAGCGGCACCCCCTCACTGACGTTTCATGCGATCGTTTCATTCTTTCTAACTTCTAATATTATTTTACATATAATCTGGCCAATATACATTATATTTACAATGCACTTATTACTATATTGCGTCACTGGCGCATCACAGAATTACATAAGTGCCGCAGATTCTCTTATTACAATATCACTTATTATACTGGCCAATATTTCCTTTTTTTTCTAGGCAAAATATCCCTCATTACTACATTATCCATTATACAATTATTGCCAAAGCACGTCACTGTCGCATCACTATATATCACTGTCAATTTCAGTATTTACTCAGAGAGTGGTACTCGGCAAAGCACGGACTTACACATAGAGCGACTTGGCATTCCAGGCACTGGTGTGTGCTCATTTTTCTCGTCCTAGGCATCCGTGTGGTGGTAGAACATACTCTGCAGCGGCCCTGTGACAACCTGCCGCCTGCTGTAAGAGGCAATTTCACAAGCTGGTGCCGGCTCATGTAATTGCGGCACTCAAGACGGTCAGGTTGTGTGTCAGAGTGTCGCCTCGGGATCAATACCGTCACCTGACCAAATCGTGCAAGTAGCTGCTGCACGACAGTCTTGGAAAACTGTCTCAGTGATGGTTGCCTTATGCCCCCGACTTGTGTCTTGTAGAGAATGAAGGGGTTGAGCATGCACATATCGAGCATGTGCAGGCAAGCCTTCCTGTACCATCCAGTGTTTCTCCTGAGACAGTCGATTTCGCCAATCATCATATCAGACTTATCAACAAGTCTCATATTTACATTGTAATCAATGACGGCATCAGGCTTCAGGATTGGCTCTCCCGTCCTGTAGCTGACCTTCCCAGTTCTCTGCAATTCCCCCTTGTGGATGGTGCTGATCATATTCACGACCTTCTTGTCATGCCACCTGATCGCAAGAAGCTTGTCTGACTTCTTCAGGTGAACATCTCCCCTGGATGATGATGATGCTTCGGGGAAACTAGGCCACTCTTTCCTATAGCTCCGTACAGTGCCAATGCCATGTTCAGCAAGGTAGTTGGAGAGTTTCGGTGCTGTGTAGTAATTGTCTGTGTACAGCACATGATTACCACCAAATTACCTCTCCATCAGCATTTGTACAACGGAGCCAGAGAAGCCAAGGGGGTCTTTCCTGTTCACATCCATTGTGCTAGCAGAGTAGATGACAAAATCCAGGATATACCCCGTCTCACAGTCACACAGCACAAAGAACTTTATCCCAAAGCGGTGGCGTTTGCTGGGGATGTACTGCATGAATTTGAGACGTCCTCTGAACAATACCAGGGATTCGTCTATAACGACTTTCTGCATAGGCCGGAAAAATCGCATAAATCGATCCCTAATCCTGTTGAGAAAATCCCTCACTTTCCACAAAGGGTCAGTTTGGGACAGGTTTGCATTGTCAGCGAAGTCCAGGTTTCCAAGCAGCTGTCGGAACCGATCCCATGACATATACTTCCCGAATATTGGGATAGTAGTTATGTCATCCACGAGCCAGTACTCCTCCAACTCATGTCTCTTTATATGGGGCATCAAAAACATTAGTGCAAAGAACACATACAGCTCTCTGATCCCAACAGGCAACCACGACACTTGCTTTGGTGAGCCAATAGGTCCCAGCCCTTCTGCTGCACACTGAGCTGCATACCTATTGGTCTCATCGCTGACATGCTGCACGATTTCATCATCCATGAAGGCCAGCAAGTAGTCAACAAAGTCATCTCCTGCGTTGCATGGGAAGGCAGGCTGTATTCCAGCATTTGTCATATCAAACGGTGGATTGTGTGGCTGAAAATCTGCACCATCAGACCAAACAAATGCATCCACTTGCCCTGTGCAGGGTTCAGTGGCAGGGGCAGGTTGCATTGCACTCGTTTCCCCGTGAGGTGGAGGCAATGGGTGAGGAGGAGGTGAGGCAGGAGGCAAGCGGGAGGGGGGTGAGGCAGGAGGCAACGGGGAGGGGGGTGAGTGCGGGAGCGGTGAGTGGGGGGTTGGCGAGGATGAGGGAGCTGAGCGGGGGGCAGGCGGGGGGGTTTCTGACCTGGTGCGTGGTGAAACTTGACCCTTTCTACCCCGCTTATCTCCTCGCTTATTGCCCAGCTTTGCCCTCCAACTGCCACGCATCCCCTTTGTTCTAGGCCTGCCTGCACGGCCTGCCTTCCCTCGCTTTTGCAGGCTTTGGTAATTCGTACTCCTCAGATGATGTAGACTGAGGAGAGGGCACGACAGATGATGATGATGATGTGAGGGCAATAGGGCTAGGGGAACGGGAAATTGATGGGAAATGCTTACTAGGGCCTGGTGTGGGAGACGTGAGCCTGCACTTCACTCCCTTCCCACGTGCAATACCATATTTGCCCATAGGAGCCTTTCCTTTCCCAGAGTAAGTTGGGGGTGGTGGGGGGGAAACAACACGATCACTTTCATCACTGTCACTATCAGTGGAAAATGGTTCACCACCAATCACTGCCAAATCATCACTGCTTGCTGTGAGTGTGTCACTTTCACTGCCACAATCAAGAGTAGTACTTACAGTTTTGTCCAGCTCAGTTCTAATTTCTGGAGTGCTCAACCCCTTCTGCCTCGCTGTCGGCAGTTCCTTTACCGGTGTAGAGGTAGAGGGAACACTAGCACTAATCATTGTAGAGGAGGAAGCGAGCGACGATGAGTCGGGACGGAGCGCCATTATCACGCACAGAGCTGGACAGATACTGACTGATGCGGGTCAGGGCAGGGGTGAGGGGGGCCCTCTCGGGGTTGGAGGAGGGAGGTGTGGGATGGCTGGCATGAAAGAACTCGACAGCTACTCTTGCGTGAGACAATTTGCGCGCCGGGAAAACGCGCGGTGTTCAAAATATTCACGATCATTCCAGAATGACACCCGCGGTTTGGTCCAGTTTTGTCAGTGTCATTCTGGAATGACACCCGTGGTTAAAGGGTTAAGATGCCTTGTGAGATCATTCATCAGCCTCTGGAAGGAGGCGGGATCATTTTTCATACCATAAGGCAAGACCTTACAGTTATATGTATTGCCACGAACCACAAAACAAGAAATTTCTTGAGCCCTTTCTGTGAGTGGGACTTGCCAATATCCCTTCATCAAATGTATCTTGTTTATAAATTTTGCACTGCTACAGCATCTACACAGTCATTCACTCTAGGAAGTGGATAGGTGTCAGTCTTGGCAAGGGAGTTAACTTTATGATAATCAATACTAAAACGATATGACCCACCGAGTTTGGGACCACTATGTCCGGGAAGCACCACTCGTCTTCACATGCCTCGATCAACCCCCGCTGTAGTATGTAGGTCAGTTCTTTTTTGGATTATGGACTGATTCTGAGGACTAGCATGGTAGGGTGACTGCTTTGCAGGGCTGGCATCTCCAACATTCGCGTCTTGCTGTGCCACGTCTGTCAGTCCCGGCGTGTTCTGGAAGACATCAGGGAACTTTCTGAGAAAGGCAACAGGTTCAGCACACCACTCAACTCTCAAATGGGAAAATTTATCAGTTCATGTATTCCATGCCACCTGGTTTTCTGTCCAATTAGTTGTCTGGCATAGAGTCAAAGGACGGCCCTTCCCCATGAACTCAATAGCCGACACCACGCATGCAGCACTAGGGGGGTCCATGTCTTGCCTGTGATACTCCTTCAACATATCCACATGGCACAACCTTTGTTCCTTCCTCCAATCCAGGGTTAAGGTGACATAACTGATTTCACCTACCCTCTTGTCTACTACATAAGGGCCTGTGAAACTTGCCTGCAGAGGCTAACCATGAATGGGAAACATGACAAGAACTTGCTCTCCTGGATGAAACACTCTGTCCCTGACTTTCTTAGAATGGTCATTTCACATCTTCAGCTTCTTCTCAGATGACTCCAAGTTTGCCCTGGCTACTTTCATACTACAGGCCAATCTCTCTTTGAACTTTGACACATTTTGTAGCAAGTTAATTTGGTCCTCATCCTTGACCCATTGTTCCTGAAGTAGTTTAAGAGGACCTCTTACTTCATGCCGTAAAATTAACTGAAATGGGGAGTAGCCCAAGGACTCACTCGGTGTCTCTCTGGTGGTAAAAAGTAGGAAGGGCAAACATTTGCCCCATTCCTTTTCATTAACACACGTTAGCATACTCTTCAAAGTTAGATGATACCTCTCTAATGCATCCTGACTCTGAGGACGATAAGCTGACAAAGTGATATGCGAGATTCCCAACTCCTGTAGAGTTTGTCTGAAAAGTCAGGAGTTGATATTACTGCCTTGATCTGACTGAACTTCCATTGGGAGACCTAAACGGATAGAGGTCAGCATTTATTTTATAACCAATTTAGCTTAAATATTTCTTAAGGGAATGGCTTTGGGATATCTATTGGCCATGTCTAAAATCGTGAGGATGTACTAGTGGCCTGAGGAGGTTTTAGGGAGAGGGCCGACAATGTCCACAAGGACTCTTGTGAATGAGGCATCAACACAGGTAGAGAAATCAAAGGAGGTGCGGGGATGGGCTTATTGTCTTACCGACTAGCTGGCAGGTGTGACATGACCTGCAAAACCGGGAGACATCCCGGAAGATTCCAGGCCAGTAAAAATGCTGCCAGATGCGGGAAAGAGTCCTTACCCCTAAGTGACCTGCTAAAGACAAGTCGTGAGCAATGGACATAATGTCTTGCCTATATGGTTTTGGAACCACCACCTGATGTACATTCTCCCACTCATTATCATGAGGATCACTAGGAGGTCTCTATCATCGCATTAACACATTATTTGGCCTAAAATAATAAAACTCTGACAATTCAGACTCACATTCATCTTCCCTGACTGCTGAGTCAGTTAGAGTGGCAGTCTCCAGATCAGATCTTTGCATATCAGCTAACCTTCTACTTACATCAATCTGGGGAGAATCATCAACCTCAATGACCGTCAACTGGGCAGTGAAGTTATAGCCAAGTCCAATATCATCGTCGGTGTTGTCATTGCCATTACTGTCAACATTATCATGGCTGGCCTTGACCATCATAGTTACTACACAAGCGGGAAATGATTTAGTACATACAACTTCCAGCTCTTTAGTCCTATCCTCACTCAGGATTTTTTTGACACGCAGGGAACAGCAATCACTTGTCCTCTCGCCAAGTCATTACCCAAAAGGAAGGTCACCCCTTGTACCAGTAGGTGGTTCACAACACCCACACGTGCTGAGCCAGTAACTAAAGCTGACTTGAGCTTCACCTCAACTAGGGGAACAGATTCAAACACGGCTATGCCCTGCAATAAGACGCATTCCTTTGGGTCACCTACATCAATTATCCCCTTCAACATTAGTGGCTGTGAAGCACCTGTGTCTTTAAGTATAGTGACTTCCTTACCACCCTTCCCATTAAGTAAAACTAACCCCTTAGACCCCAGTCACACTGCAGGTATGACTTATCGCAAACCACCTGCGACCTGCTAGTCGTGGGTGGTTTTGGTGAGGTTTACGACCGGTCTTCATATGTCTCGGTCTAGCCGCAGGCCACCATGGCGACCAAAAACTTGTCGCGAGGTTTTTCGTGCTGCATGAAAAAACTCCCTGCGACCACCGATGTCGTGGCACGGAAGCCGCCCGGTGGGCGGCTGGACTGCGTCTGGCCAGCTTACAGACTGAAACTGGTCGGCAACACCTGATTTTTAAGCGGTGGTTGCCATCCGGGAGGAGGCCAGTCACCACCCGCTCTGTGCGGTGGCAGACCGCACTCCAACATGGTGATGACTGGACTGCGGCGGCCGCTGTCCACAAGCCTCCTGTCCGGGGTGGTGGTTGAAGTCCGGCCGCCGTCCAGCCGGCGATTGGTTGAGCGACAGGTGGTGGGCTGGACCAAGACGAAACGCCAGCAAATCCGCGGCCGGTGTCGGTCTAGTGGCGGCCTAGACCGCGTCCCATTGGCTGCTGTCTGTGGCTGGGCGGAGTCCAGCCTGCCACCGCTTGGCAGTGACTGGTCGCTGATGTCCTGCGACCAGCATAAAAGGTTGCACCCACGTCTGCCATCATGAACTTGTAGTCAGCATCTACAATCCCAAGCAATATGATGGAGAAGAAGCCGTTGTAGTTGTAGTACTCACTACCAGAGTTCTTTGGTGCCTTGATGCGGATGTGCTTCCCATCAGTGGCACCCACAGTGTGATGGAAATTCCAATGGGCACCAAAACGTTCACTGACCTCATGCCACCCATCTTCTGTGCTGGGGAGGGATACCAGTTCATCGTATTCCTCGATGAAGGCTTTGCAGACTTCAGGTACAAACAGCAATATGGTGCTGTGTGGTACCTGGACACTGTAGGCCAGTCCGTGGTAGCTGTCACCACTTGCTAGAAACTGCAGGGTGATTGCAAGTTTTGTACCGGGTGGCAGTGCCTTTCGGAAATTGGCGTCCTTCTTGGTAAGCCTTGGGGTCAACTGCTGCAACAGCTCGTAGAACATGCAAGGCTCCATCCTCATGTAGTTAATGAAGTCTCCTTGGGACTCCCCCTCCAACTCAGCCATGAGTGTATGGTAATTCCCTTGCTGAATACGTCAATTGATCCATAGGCATACCCAGTACCTTCGTTTCCTCCGTCTCTGCATTCTCCGTCGGTGTAATGCCAGTAGTAGGAACACATTTATATCCTGAACTCATTGCGCTTCAGCACATAGCAACTGCAGGGCAGCATGTTGAGGGAGTGGCAGCGTCATCTTCATGCGAGGAGAGCTCGTAGCAGTGTGGTCACAGTGTCAGATGTCGCCGTCTTAAATACAGCACATCCTAGCCGCCGACCACTGTGGTTGTGGTCTGCAGCCAGGCGGCGTCTGGTGGCAGTCCATCACCGTCTTGTCGTGGCCTATTCCTACTGATCGGTAGCTGTCTAGCCTGCTCTCGGCCCTCCACTGGACGGCGACTGGTGGGCTACTAGTGGTCGACTGGACAGCGACCGGCCTGTGGACACGGACCGGCCGGCCACCCATCGGTGTCTTGACCTGTGTGTCCCTGGCCATGGTCGCCTTTCGGCCTCCCACTGGACGGATGCTGGATGGACACTGGACGACCACCAGTAGCCAATCGGTGGCACGACTGCTCGGAGACCTCCATGGTCAGGGACTGGTTTCGTGATTTTCAGGTTTGCGACAAGTTGTACCTGCAGTGTGACTGGGGCCTTAGATATGAAGTTAGTAAATAAATCATCTGGGGAGGAGTCACTTTGTGTACTGCTTGGGGAAGTACACTCTGAAAGAGTATTACTACCACTCATACTTGATCCTGACAGCTGCACTACTTCAGTCTTACTAGTGTCAAACAATGGCTCTAGGAGTCTGCCTATCAACCACTGACAGCCCCACTCTGGCCTCATCAACAATATGTACCTGCTGGGGAAGGGGGGGGGGTCTGACTACCGCTAATACTATGTGTAGGCGGCTGCTCACTGTTGGTGTAAAAAGATCCCGAAGGGTTTACCAAAATAATAGGTTTCGCTCTGAAAATTTGGCCACGTTTTTCTCCAGCACCAATCCTCCAAATGTCCCGTTTTCTTGCAAAATTGGCAAAATCTTACACTTTCCATTGACCCTGTGGCAACATTGTCCTCACCTACTCCACTGGGTAACCACATCAGTGACAACTATTTCTCCATGAATACTCTCTAGAGGTTCGACAAGTAATAGGGGTTATTAAGATTCTAGCAGATTACCTGTCCAGGATTTAACATTTTACAATACCCAGAAATTTCACCTTGGTAAATTTCTTCCTCAGAAAGGGAGGTATCACTGGTGTGGTTACCCAGTGGAATGGAGACGAAGCAGAGTAGAATTGGATAAAAGTGGAAGTAGTGAAGATAAAGTAAGAATATAAAACAAATAATCGAAAGCTCTAAATCATTTTTGAGGATCTATGTTTATCATTCAAGGCTTCCATATCTGTTCTGTCACATAAGAGTTGAAAAAAATAAGTACCTCACTATTTTTCCACTATTCACACAAGCTGCAAGAAAAGCCTTTGTTTCGCAAAAGGAAGCACTTAAAGATCACTAAATCAATTTGCATGTTTTTCTGTTTCTAGGCAAAATGACATTAAATATTTTCCATATACAACACAGGAGAGACCTTGTCCTTTACCAAAGTGGGTGTGACCTACCGTGTAGAAGGATCAAATAAGAGTGTTTTCCAATGACAGCTTTGCTCCACCTTCGTAACGACTCTTAATTGGCTAAGAGTTTAGATGTGTTAGTTTGTAATTGGTATCTGAGCTTCCTTTGTATGTAATAGGCTGGAGATTATAATTAAGACACTACATTGGCTTGTTAAGTCTACAGAAGCGGAGTAAACTACTATATAAGCGTGAGGAATTAGCGAGAGACACTCATTTTTACTGGACACATTTCTGCAGATACACTCCTTCACTTTTATTACAAACATACTGTCTGTGCACCATTTCTCCTTTTGGTTTACCTCTCCGTAATTATATCTCCAATGAGTACTCTTAGTTTCTCAAGCTGTGGGTACTTAACTTCCACTTATTGTAACTTGGGTAGGTAAGAGAAATAACTCATTGTTTTTTTTATATTTGTACAGTGAGGCTTTTTTAATCCCCCTTTTGATATACGATTCTTGGTTTTGCTTTTGTGTGTATGTTACAGTGTAAAGTAGGTTTACTTGTAAGCTTTACCTTACCCATTTTTGTGATTGATTGAGGATAAGGGTGCGCCATAATATATAGTCATTACAAATTTGGCGATTTTCAAGGAAAAGAATAGACATAAGTATCTAATCCCATAACCATTTTTAAACTTCATATCTGACTTTGAGTTAGTTACTTTTTTAGTTTTGACTGGGTACACTGCCGGTATGGAAATACTGTTTTGCACATCATTCTGAAACTATCGAACACGAAATATTCAGCCTCGCAGTCGTTAATTTGAGAGAAACAATTAGTTTTACACTTGAAGCGAAAGGAAAATTTGGTTTATGTGTAAAATAAAACTTAAATCGCTCTATCAAGAAAGTTCATGACCATATATTTTTCTCCCCCAAGGTCTGCATTTTGTGCACGTTAACACACCAGCTGTGTACGACTGTCCGAAGTATGGTAGTGAGGCGCACGAGCAAGAGAGAGAGAGAGAGAGAGAGAAAGAGAGATTTCATCATGTAAGATATGGCAGCTTGGGGATTCTACAGTGTTAAATGTGACAATCTGACGTGTGATGTGTGGTAAGATAAAGTTTGTCAGTGTGAGGCGTGGCAGTGTATAATATTGTAATTTGACGATATGTTGTATGGCAATGGAGATGTGAATATAAGCTATGACAGCGTGCAGTATGACAGGGCCGTATATGATGTGTGGCGGGATGAGGTGTGAGTGGCAGAACCTGGGTGAAAATGCGCTTGTTACGGATCGTATTTCATGGGAAGGTTTGGACTTTGCATTAACCAGTATTCTGCCTCAGTGATCCTCGCACAGTCGACAGGCATTAATTCAACCCTTCTTCTCGTTGTACAGAAAGTGAAATCAGAGCGTGAGGTGGTGGTGCTACACAACATCTCCCACGCCACCAGTGGCAAGTACAAGTGTGAAGTACTCGAGGACTATCCCAGTTTTGAAAAAGACTCAGAGGTCAGGGTTATGGAAGTAATAGGTAAGTGGATGTGGGCTGTATTCCTGCTGGTATTTTATTCAGGCTAATTAAGGAATTTTTTGTTTAGCTGAGAAAAATGCTGAAAGCATAGTACAAGATTGAGCTGTAGATGGATTACTCCAGCTGTGAGGACCACATGGTCATGCTTATGGAGGCCACTGGTAGGTGAGTAGAAACATTTTCTGACTAGCATGGACTCGCTTGAAGGCCCCTTTCGGTGGCATCCGTTCGATGTCAATTCCTATTTTCATTTAAAAGATAACAGAAATTTAAATTACTTATGCCGTAAGCGAGACGGAGCGAGGAATTTTCCCTTATTTTATCCTGCTGGAACACCCGTTAAGAAGAGAGAGAGAGAGAGAGAGAGAGAGAGAGAGAGAGAGAGAGAGAGAGAGAGGATAGTAGTGTTTGGTATTATAACAAATTGTACTATGGAATTATAATATACAATATTGTATAAGAAGGGAGGAAGGAGAGGCGAGAGAGTGATAATACCATAAACACGTCACCCTTCTCTCTTCTGTCATGCCGGTAATTTCAGAGCCAGACCAAGGATGAATCCATCCACTCCACTAAAAGCAAATACTAAATTTAAAGGAATGCCAGAAATGAGTCATAACTCGGAACCGGTCACCCGACTGGACTAAAAATTGTTTTATACTTCAAGCTACAGCATTTTAACGCTACATTGCTCTAGCAAAAACTGTGCTACGTTGCCCCATTTTTGCTGTGTTACGGTAACAAAGAAACAAACATACAGAAATTGGGTCATTATAATATATTTGCAGGACCGTATTTTAATCTATCTATCTATCTATCTATAGCTCGACGCCCTAATCCCGCAAAGGGTGGCCACAGACAAAACGCCTCCAAGTCACTCTGTCACCCACCATTTGACTACCCTCCCCCCAACTCACCCCCCCCCTCCCTCATATACCTCTCAACTCCATCCCTCCACCTCATCCTCGGTCTACCCCTCCCTCTCCCTTCCTCCACCTCACCTATATACATACACCCTCTTAGTCAGTCTTTCATTCTCCATTTTCTCCACATGTCCAAACCACCTCAATATATTTCTCCTAATCTTCTCAACCATCTACCCCACAACGTTCCTTCACTTCTTCATTCGTCAACCTGTCTCTCCATGTCACTCCACATGCTCCTCTCAAGTAACCCATTTCCACTGCTCTCACTCTTGACTTGTTCCCCTCTTGCAAGGTCCACGCCTCGCTTCCATACATCAGGGTAGGGATCACAATACCATCATGCAGTGACTTCTTAACTTCCATACTCACCTCCCTATTTCTCATCACAGCTTTCAGTGTACCAACAACCTTCCTTCCCTGCTGTACCCTTTCACGTACTTCATCCCCCAAAGTTCCATCCTTACTCATCACACTACCCAAGTACTTGAATGCACTCACATTCTCCATATCCTCACCATCCAACCTCACTGCACACTCTGTGACTTCATTCCTCTCAAACACCATAACTTTACTTTTGTTTACATTAACTTTCAGCTTCCTCCTCCTACACACTGTCCCAAATTCATTCACCAAACCTTGCAACTCCCATTCATCTTCACTCAACAATACTGAATCATCAGCAAACAGCAGCACAGGAAGCTTCCAAATCTCACCCTCATTCATTAGGGCCAGCCCCACGTCCACTGCCCTACCTTGCACCTCCTTTACAACCCCATCCATATATATATTAAACAGCCATGGAGACATCACACACCCCTGTTTCAGTCCCACATTGAGATCAAAGAACTCACTCAGCTCACCATCCACTCGCACCGTAGCCCTAGCTCCCTCATACATACTCTTCACAGCACTCAACAATTTCCCCTCCACTCCATATATTCTGAATACCTTCCACATATCTTGCCTATCTATTCTGTCATAAGCTTTCTCCAAGTCCATGAAGGCAGCATACACTTTCCTTCCTTTCTCTAGATACTTCTCCACTAAACATCTTAGAACAAATATCTGATCTTCACACCCTTTTCCCTTCCTAAATCCCCCTTGTTCTTCTCCAACTAGCTCCTCTGTCATACGCCTAACCCTATCAATGAGTATTCTACCATATATTTTACCAGTCACACTAAGAAGGCAAATACCCCTATGGTTACCACATACTTCTCTCTCCCCTTTTCCTTTGTACAGAGGAACAATTATACCTGATTTCCAGTCCTCTGGAACCCTTCCCTTTTCCCAAGCCAATATACACAACTTCCATATACACTCCAGCATAAAAAAATTTGTAGGGGCTCTTCATCAACGGTTTATTTTGCTTAAATCACTTTACTGTTTTCGAGTATATCTTACTGTTTTAATATAGACATTCAGCATTAGTAATAGAAAAGCATAAAGAATGAAATGTAATGTGCAGAATTCATCTCTAAGGAAACAAGTAACGAAATCTCCATTACAACCTAATATGACCCTCTTACTGACGATTTTGTCAAGTTCGAGACTGGCTTCCAGACAAGGGTATTCGAAGTTGTGTGTTCTTACCTAATTGTTCTTACCTAATTGTATCTTTACAGGAATGAGTCAAGCTCGTACTGTCCTGTGTCTTAAACCATATTTATCGTACATATCCTTAAATTTGTGAATTGTTTTGGCACACACTACTTCATTCGGTAGTGCATTCCATTGATCAATTGCTCTGTTTGGGAAACTGAATTTCCTTACGTTTTTATCACCTCTCTTCTTATGCAGTTTTTTGCAGTGTCCTCTTGCTGATGCTTCTCCATATGTTAAGTAATCATTTATGTCTATTTTCTCCTTTCCTCATATGATGGCAAGCTGGTGACAGGGAGAGCTGGAGCTCCCGTTTCACCAGCCCTCAGGACTTGATCCTGACCATTTCCCTTTTCTGAACATTTTCAGTGCATTCATTTACACAGAGAGTAGGCCAGCATGCTCTCATGATACCTCTACCTTCAACTGTCTACACCACACTACATGCGCATAACATATCACACCTTCTATTCACATCTTTAGTAATGGCCGCTGCAATCTCACAATCAAATGAGGTGGTATCTCGGATTGCCACCACCGGCAGGGTAGGGCTGGAGGCACAGGGTCCTCCCGGTCGCTATCAAGCGACTGTGCCAGCAGCGACTGTTGCTATTTCCGGGAATGCTCATCGGCGAAGAGGTGACGGTGCAGCCTTATTCTTTACCAACATCCGCGGTCTTACCACAAATTTAAACTCAGTTCATTTTTTCCTTCAGTCCATATCCCCTTTGGCCCTTTTCCTCACAGAACCACAAATCTCACCCTCTACCAATATATCTCCATTTTGTTTTCCCGGTTACCATCTCCTTACAAACTTTCGAAACAAGGGCGGCACCTGTTGTTATATCAAATCCCAATATGCAGTTGATACTATTTTAAACTTCACTTCATCCAGTTTTGATTACTCATTATATAAATTAAATTGCCAAAACATTACCAAATATATCTGTGTAGTTTATCGTTCCCCCAGTGCTTCTTCGGAACCCAGTGTATTTGATTCCATATTCACTCAGTTGAAGTAACCTTGACCTTGCCCTTGGCAATGAAATTACCATTTTGGGTGATTTTAACATACACAATGTTGAATGGTTATTGCATTCTGCCCGGACTGACGACGCTGGTCTAGAATGCGAGCTGTTTGCGGAATCGTTTAATCTTACCCAGTTGGTAAAGCAACCAACCAGAATACCTGATAATCCTGACCATAATGCCCATCTCTTGGATTTATTCTTGACAAATAATCCAGATCAATACAGGATAGAGGTACTGTCACCACTTGGATCCTCTGACCACAATCTCATCAAAGGCTCATTAGTTAACCCTCCTACGCCTCCCCATTCCGAACCTGTCAGGGTGACCCGATGGCACATTGACAGGGCAGACTGGGATGGATTTAGAAATTATCTTGCTGATGTTCCATGGCAGTCTTTCTTCTCTAGTGATCCCAGTTCTACCCAGTCCCACATTTGTGACTTAATACTAGCTGGTATGGATTTATTCATACCAAGTCAACAATTCACTAAAAGATCAAACTCTCCAAAATGGTTTGATGGCAATTGTGCCAGAGCAACAACCCAAAAGTCATTAGCATATAACTCTTACTTAAAATAAAAAACATCTGAATGACTCTCCCAATCTAAAATTGCTAAAAATCATGCAAAAGCTGTATTAAATCTATCTAAATCAAACTTTCTTCAAAAGCAAGCATCAAAACTACTTAACAACCCTAATGACAATAGAATATTCTGGTCAACTCTTAATTCTTTCAATAATAACTTTAACAAGTCATCTTCCATTCCCCCACTAAAATCTTCAGATGGCAATATTACAAATGACCCACGTGGGAAAGCAGATATCTTTGCTAGTACCTTTGCAAGAAACTCTACCATAGATGATACCAGTCAGAATGTCTCAGTACTGGAACTTGATTCTCCCGAAATTGCCCCACTTAAAATACAGACAAGATTTGTAAAATCCATCCTAGACAATTTACCTACCAACAAAGCTCCAGGTCCAGATGGAATTCCGCCAATTGTTTTGAAAAAGTGTTCCCCTGAACTTGCCTCTGTCCTAGCTAAATTATTCAGACTATGCATACGTACTTCTTTATTCCCAAATTCATGGAAAGAAGCCAATATCCACCCAGTTCCGAAGAAAGGAAGTTCGTCTGACCCCTCCAATTACAGACCAATAGCTATCACATCTTCTCTTGGTAAGGTATTTGAAACTTTAATTAATAAGCATATTGTTAAACATCTTGAATCCAACAACTTAATTAATGATAGACAATACGGTTTTCGCCACGAAAGATCCACCATTGACATACTCAATCTCTTAAATCATACCATCCATCAATCAATTGATCTTTTTGGAGAAACTCTTGCAGTAGCTCTTGATATCTCTAAAGCTTTCGACAGAGTATGGCACCGTTCCCTGCTGTCCAAACTCCCTTGTTATGGACTAACGTCTTTTGTTCCTTTGATTTCTTCTTATCTTAGTGACAGGAAAATAAGAGTAAAAGTAGATGATGTATATTCGAATTTCCACTCAATTAACGCCGGCGTGCCGCAGGGATCAGTTCTGGCGCCAACTCTATTTCTGGTTCATATTAATGATCTCTTATCTGTCACTCACAATCCCATTCACTCATATGCAGATGACTCAACACTACATAGTTCATTCACACTCAGACATCCATTTACAAAGTCTAATATCTCTACCTCTCAACTCAATACAGCCATCTCCATAAATCAAGATCTATCTACAATCAGTGAATGGGGACAAAACAACCTTGTTTCTTTTAATGCTAGTAAAACTAAATATATACAGTTTACTAATAGACAGATATTGCCAGATTCGTACATTACCTTCAGTGCTACTAATATTCCCATCTCCAAAAGTATTGAAATTCTTGGTGTCTCACTTAACAGTGCCCTCAGCTGGACCTCTCATGTCAGATCACTTGCTAAAACCGCCTCAAAGAAACTTGGATTATTGTACAGAGTACGTAACTTCTTCGCCAATGAGCAGTTAGCTATAATTTATAAGAGTCATGTGCGCTCTCAGCTTGAATATTGCTCACCCTTGTGGAATGGTTGTGGAGAGGTTGCATTAAGACAACTAGACAAAATTCAGAATAAAGCTGTTAGAATCATTAACAACCCTGCCATTACATATAAACTACCTCCCCTGCTAGTAAGAAGGAATGTTGCCTCCCTTGCATTATTTTACAGATATTTTTTTGGCAAATACTCAGACGAAGTTGCGTCCAAGGTGCCACCTCTCCATGCCTTCCCTTGTGCTACACGGGCATCTGGTAGCGCTCATGACTGGAATGTCACTCAACCATATTGCAGAACTTCTGCCTATCAGAATTCTTTCATTCCCCGAACTGCATCTCTCTGGAACTCGCTTCCCCAGAGTTGTTTTACTCCAAATTTCAACCTACAACTGTTCAAGTCTAACTGTTACAGATATTTTATGAACAGAGGACACCAGTAATCTGGTGTATGGATTATTTTTTTTCTCCATTTGTTTTTCCTTCCTCCGTTCTGTAATTAAAAGAAAAAAAAAAAAAAGCATTTATATAGCATTATCATGTCACCTCTTTTCCTTCTCTCCTGTAGTGTTGGTAGATTCAGTTTATTTAGTCTTTCTTCGTAGCTTAGGTCCCTTAAGCTTGGTATCCATCTTGTAGCGGCCCTTTGAACTTTTTCAATCTTGTCTATATGCTTTTTGAGATGAGGACTCCAGACTACTGATGCATATTCCAGGGTTGGTCTAATGAATGATGTTATTATCCTTCTTAGTATGTCTTCATTTATGTATGTGAATGCTATTCTCATATTTGCAAGCAGTGTATACATGTTCCGCACCTTCTCGCTGATGTGGTCAGCCGGAGATAGTCTGTTATTGATAATCACACCTAGGTCTTTCTCTCTTTCTGATGTGTATAGGGTTTTATTTCCTAACTTATAATCCCAATCAGGTCTTTTTCCACTTTTACCAAACTTGATTACATGACACTTGTCCACATTGAATTCCATTTGCCATGTACTACTCCATTCATGAAGTTTATTTAATTCTTCTTGTAGCTCTTTAAAAGAGTCTGTGTTAGTAATTCTCCTTTGTATTTTTGCATCATCTGCAAACATATTCAGATAGCTCTCATTTCCAGTGTTACTGTTTATATCATTTATATACACTAAAAACATGATTGGTGCCAGCACTGAACCCTGTGGTACTCCACTAGTCACTTCTTTCCATGATGAGTAGTTTCCTCTTAGTACTGTCCTCATTTCTCTTTTTATGAGAAAGTCTTGCATCCAACAAAACAGTTTGCCTCGAATTCCTCCATGATGGTACAGTTTCCATAAAAGTCTTTGGTGTGGTACTGTGTCAAAAGCTTTCTTGAAATCTAAATAGATACTGTCCACCCATCCTTCCCTTTCCTGTATTGTGTTTATTACTCTCTCATAGTAGCTCAACAGATTAGTAACACATGATTTTCCTTTTCTGAAACCAAACTGTCTTTCTATTATCATACTGTGTTCTTCTAGATGATTTATCCAAGCTTTTCTTATAAGTTTTTCTAATACCTTGCTTACAGCACTGGTCAGTGATACTGGTCGGTAGTTGAGTGGATTTTGTCTATTTCCTTTCTTGAATAAGGGGACAATATTTGCTTTTTTCCAAATATCAGGTAGTTTACCTTGACTCAAGGATTTCTTGAAAATTAAAAATAATGATTTACTTAACTCCTTTGCACATTCTCGTAATACCCAACATGAAATTTCATCAGGACCACTTGCTTTTCCTCTGTCTAATCTACTTAACTCCTCCTGTATTACTTTTTCTGCTATTTGTATATCCGGTAGTATGTGTGGACATGCGTGTTCCACATAGTCCCTCTCAAAATTTTTTTCTTCTGTAAAAACTAATTGGAAATTCTTATTTAGTGTTTCACAAATATCTTTCTCTTGTGTATAAGTGATTCCCTCGTCCGTAATGGATTGTATTATATCTTTTACTTTAGTTTTGCTTCTGATATAGCTGTAAAACAGCTTTGGTTGATCACTACTTTTATTTATTATATCCTCCTCAAACTGTTTTTGGGCTTCCCTCCTTATTCTTGTATAGTCGTTTCTTGCCTGTTTGTAATTATTATACGCCCTTTCACTATTGTGTCTTCTGTATCTATTCCACAACAAATCTCTTCTTTCTTTTGATTTTTTACATTCTGTATTGAACCATTTCTGTATTTTCTTATCTGCTTCTTTGTGCTGTGGGATGTACTTCTGGACTCCTATTTCATAAAATTCACAAAATTTTTTATATACAGCATTTAAATCTTGTCCTCTAAGCTCATTTTCCCAATCAACTTCTAAGAAATGCTTCTTTAGGTCTTGATAATTTCCCTTTTTATAGTTTAGGCTCTTTTTGTAACTATCATTGCTGTTTACTGTGTCATATGCTATCCTGAAGTTATAATTTAGTACTGCATGATCGCTTTTGCCGAGTGGAGGGTGATATATTAAACTGTCGATATCATTTTCTTGCCTTGTAAATATTAGATCTAGCACTGAAGGTACATCAAGTCCTCGTTTTCTGGTGGTTTCCCTCACATGTTGCGTTAAGAAAAACTCTTGTACGAGATCCAGGAGCTTTTGGTCCCAACAGCTTTCTTGGCTATTTATATCTAGAGTATTCCAATTTATATTTGTATTGAAGTCCCCAGTTAGTATAATTCTTTCCGATTTCTCTTCCATTTTATGTAGCAATGATCTTACACTCTGAATTGTACTCTCTGCCAGGTCCTCATATTCGTCTCTTTCCCATGTGTTTGATTTGGGTGGTATGTACAAATTGGCTACAATTACTTTACCTTCAGATGTGTCGATCTCTACTGCAATCAGTTCTACTTGTGATGGTATATCTAGTTTTATTTCCTTGACTTTTAGATTTTTCTTAGTTAATATTATAATTCCTCCTCCTTTTTTTAAATATCTGTCTCTTCTCCATATATTGTATTCCTCTAAGTTTAGGATGTCATTTGATATCCTTGGTATTAATTTTGTTTCAGTTAGGCATATTATTTGTGGTTCATTTTCTCTGACATAATCATTCATCTCTAGTAATTTAGATACCATTCCATCCACATTTGAGTACATCAACTTTATCATCTTGTTTATATACTTGTCATGACATGGTTCTACTACCTTCCTCCTTTTTCCTCCATCCTGTTTGTGTACCACTTTCGTACCTGCAATCCTATTACTTTGTAAAAAAAAATTCTTCTTCTCCTCTTCTGATCTTCCCTCATTTTTTGTTTTTGCTTTCTCCCTTTCCTCTTTCAGTAATTCCAGTTCCTCTTGTGTTAGGCATCTTTTTATCCATACATTTTTGAACTCCTCTTTTTCCTTAAAATTCTTTGCATTTTTTAGTATCTCTTCCACAGTGTTTACACTCTGGAAAGTCACCTTTAGAGGTCTTGTCTTGTGTGTGTGTGTGTGTGTGTGTGTGTGTGTGTGTGTGTGTGTGTGTGTGTGTGTGACCAAAATTAAATAGACCATTCCGTTGATCCAGCTGTCTTCGCACGTGAAACGGCTGTCACCACTTCCTATGTTTCCAGCTGGACACTAATATTTTTCATCCATATTGATTAGGTCTAAAGTAGTCTCATCCATGGCTGGTGTGATGATACTTCCTAGGGTGTTTTATTGTCAGTAAGTCTATGGAACATATCCTAAATCTGTTTTACGAAATTATTATCTGTATACTCTTCCCTGTCCCAAGGAACTCGAGGTAAACGGATGTTGATTATGGCTCTCGATAAATAGACTGCTCCTTGGATATGTTAGTTTCTCAGAGGCTTTCAACCATTAGTTTTGTCTTTTAGCAAAAACTAAAATAATGTAGGAGAAAGAGTGATAGCTAGAACTGCTTGGCTAGGGTAGGAATCCGACTACTGACCCTGGCAGCAGCATTTCACCTGACTAAAAATCCTACAGACGATTTATTCACCTTAGGGAAAATTGTCTCGTTCTAAAGTACACTTTTATAACTCCTTAAGTTAAATATTGATTTCAAGGACCCTCCAAAAGTGCATACAGTCGTCTAGTTCTACTAAGAATAAACTGGAACAAAGACGTCACAATGCTGAAATGAATAAAAAAGATTATTGATCGAAAATGTACTATACTGGCTACCATTGTCTAGGGTCCGGTATTATATTAATGTTAATGCAACATTATTTGCACAAAGTAAATTATGCTAATTTGATATTATGAGAAATGTTGGATTTTGCACTGATAATTATCTCACAGACATGGACTTTGAAATCTAGCACCACAAAACATGCAATTATTCTTCCATCTGCTTGTTTACCACGTATTGCCTGACGCCACATCCTTTTGCGGGGTGGCCTCGACAGAATGACCTTCAGGCTGTTGCGGTGTGATGATGTGGAGCGATAGCCTGCCAATTCGGTAAGCGGGTGTGCTCAAACACCTGTTACAGTTTGGTTGTGTGGTAGTATGTTGATATAGTAGTGAGTTAGAACTGAGAGAGAGATTTCTGTCTTCACCATCACTACTAAAGGACTTGTGATAGTGTGGTGGTGGGGTAGTTTGATAGTCCGGTGATTTAGCCATGCAATGGCGTGGTAATGCTGTAATTCATTAATACAAAAAGCCTAAAACACTTCCTATACCACAGTATATGCTCACTACTACAAACCATTAAATCGAATTAGGCACATAAATGTCCTTATATGACATAATGATTTCATTTGTGTGCTGTGAATTACAAACTTTATTTCAAGCAAACTATTTTAATACAGTGCATCAGACAATACTCATATCTCCCTCTACACTAATTTCTTTATGCTGATAACTTGTATCTTCACACACACACACATACATTATATATATATATATATATATATATATATATATATATATATATATATATATATATATATATATATATATATATATATATACGGTATACCATTCATCATCATATTATCCGGACCTCCTTCCCCACCCTAAAGGAGGATGAGGATTATCAACGTCCAGGCAGCACAAGTTTGTCCACTCCAATGGGTAGTGCTTCCATTTACGCATCATTCAACCCCCGAGAATTCTGGCTTTCTCTGATACGCCAGAAACTTTCATAAACGTGTGTGTGTGTATATATATATATATATATATATATATATGTTTATATATATATATATATATATATATATATATATATATATATATATCAATCAATCAATCAATCATTTCCTGTGGCACCCTCGGGGATGCATAGGGCCTCGATGAACTCACACCACCACATCCTATCTTGTGCTAACTCCTCAAGATCTCCCCAACACTCATCTCCTGCTTCCCGTCTCATTGTCCTCACCCACGTCTCTTTTGGCCTTCCTCTACCTCTCCTACCAAGTGCCACCCACCCTGGTGTACCTCGTACTATTCCCTGTCTCCTATACACATGTCCTAGCCACTTCCATCGTGAGAATCTAACATATTCATCGATCGGCTGCACTCCCGTTATTTCTCTAATTCTACTATTTGGTATCCTTTCCCACCACTTAACTCCTAATATTCTTCTAAGTGCTTTATTTTCAAACACCAAGAATTTATTTTCCATAGTCATATATATATAGTCATATATATATATATATATATATATATATATATATATATATATATATATACCCCTGTGGCGGGGGGGGGGGACACAATCTGGCCGCACTATGGGGTGGTACTACTACTCTGCGGCCAGGTTGTGTTAGGAAGAATACTGCCACCGTATTCCCTGCGTGTCGTAAAAGGCGACTAAAAGGGGCGGGGTGAGAGGACTAGGGACCCCCTCCTCTGTTTTTTAGTTCCTAAAAAGAGACAGGCCAGAGAAAGGGATGGGGGATGGAGTTATCCCCGTACCCTAAAGATTGGGTCTATGAATGTCCGTGGATGTAGTACGATTGAGGCTAAAAGGGAGGATATTGGAAGAATGTTTGTGAGAAGAAAGTTGGATGTGTTAGCTCTGAGTGAAACGAAGATGAAAGGGAAGGGTGTTTGGAAGTGTGAACGGAAGATTGTCAGGTGTTGATAGAGGAAGAGCAAGAGAAGGTGTGGCCTTGTTAGTGAGTCCGGAAGTACAGCAGTGTGTGATTGAATGGAAGGAGGTGTCATCGAGACTGATGTGGGTAAAAGCGAAATTTGAATGTGAGTTGTGGGTGTTTGTGAGTGAATGTGGGCCTGGTAGTGAAAGGGATGAAGAGGAGAGGAAGTCTTTCTGGAATATGTTGATGAGTGTCTGCAGAGTTTTGGAGCGAATGTGAATGTGGTAATGATGGGAGATCTGAATGCTAGAGTGGGAAATATAGCAATTGAAGGTGTAGTTGGTATGCATGGTGTGCCTGGAAGAAATGAAAATGGGGAACGAATGATAGCGATGTGTGTTGAGCGAGAGATGGTGATTGGAAATACCCTGTTTGAGAAGAAAGATATTTATAAGTATACATGGGTGAAACAGGAGGGTGGAAGGGTTGTTGATAGAGCCTTGATGGACTATGTGGTTGTGTCAAGGAATGTAATAGAAAGATTGTTGGATGTGAGAGTTCTGAGAGGGGAGGGTGGAGGTATGTCTGACCACTACCTGGTGGAGGGAAAGTTAAGAGCAGGTAAGAGATGGGTGAGAGCTAGGAGGGTTAGGTGTAGCAGGGAGGTTTTGCAAGTGAGTGAGTTGGATAGAAGAGAGAAAAAGATAGAATATCAGGAGAAATTGAAAGATGAGTGGAACGCAGTGAAAGATCGGGAAAATGGCAGTGTGGAGGAGGAATGGCAGTTGTTTAAGAGTGCTGTGGTGGGGCATGCAGAAGAGGTGTATGGTGTGAGACGTGTGGTGGTGGTGTAAGAAAAGGAAGCGAATGGTGGTGTCAGGAAGTAAGTATGGCTGTGGCTGAGAAGAGACGTGCATATGAAGTGTGGCTGCAGAGGAAGGATGAGATGTCATATGAAAGGTATAAGGAAAAGAGGAATAGGGCGAGAAGGGCTGTGCGTGATGCTAAAGTGGCAGCAGATGAGAGGTGGGGTAGGCGGCTGACAGAGAATTTTCAACAGAATAAGAAAATGTTTTGGAAGGAGGTGAAAAGGGTGCAAAAGGGAGAGTCTGGTAAGGAAGAACGAGTGAAAGCAGAGGATCGAAGGATGTTAATTGAGATGGATGCAGTAAGGAAGAGATGGGCAGAGTATTTTGAAAGATTGTTACATGTAGAGGAGGAAAGGGTGGCTGAGATTGTGGCGGATGGAAGGGTGCAAGGAATAAATGTGTTGGGAGAGTTGAATGATTCTTTGATCACAAAGGAGGAAGTGGAGAAGGCAGTAAAGGAGATGAAAACAGGGAAAGCTGCAGGTATGGATGGGTGTGTTGTGGAATGCCTGAAGGGTGGTGGAGTGACTATTGTTGACTGGTTAGTAAGATTGTTGAATGTGTGCTTTGTGAAAGGTATGGTGCCAGTTGACTGGGCAAGTCCTTGTGTGGTCCCGTTGTATAAAGGCAGGGGTGATAAGTACGAATATTAGCTTTAGGAGTATAAGTCTGTTGAGTGTTGTTGGTAACGTGTATGGTAGAGTGTTGATTATGAGAGATAGAGAGGGTACAGAGGGAGTGATTGGTGAGGAGCAGTGTGGCTTTAGGAGAGGAAGGGGATGCGTGGATCAGGTGTTTGCTGTGAGACAAATGTGTGAAAAGTATTTAGTGAAGGAAAGGATGTGTTTTGGGCATTTATGGATTTAGAGAAAGCGTATGATAGAATTGATAGGGAGGCTTTGTGGACTGTTTTAAGATTGTATGGACTTGATGGTAGGTTACTAAAAGGGGTGAAAAGTTTTTATGTAAATAGTAGAGCATGTGTAAGAGTGGGAAATGCTGTGAGTGATTGGTTTCCCGTGAGAGTGGGGCTGTGACAGAGATGTGTGATGTCGCCTTGGTTGTTTAATATTTACATGGATGGTGTTGTAAGGGAGGTGAATGCAAGAGTTTTAGGTGGAGGACTGAGTCTGGTGAATGTTGATGGTGGAGAGTGGAATCTGAAGCAGCTGCTGTTTGCAGATGATACTGCACTGGTGGCTGATTCAGAGGAGAGATTGAGACAGTTGGTAGAGGAGATTGGAAGGGTGTGTGAAAGGAGGAAATTGAAAGAAATGAGAATAAGAGTAAAGTGATGAAGTGTACGAGGTTGGTAGATGGTAGTGGGATGAATATAGTTTTGAATGGCGAGTTGCTTGAGGAGGTAGAGTGTTTTAAATATCTAGGGTCACATGTTGCTGTGGATGGAAGAATAGATGCAGAAGTGAAGTTTAGAATAAATGAAGTAGGAAAGGTGCTGGGAGGAATGAAAAAAGTGATTAGATGTCGTTCGCTTAGAATGGATGTAAAGAGAAGGCTGTATGAGGGTGTTGTGGTACCGACTGCGTTATATGGGGCTGAAACATGGAATATGGGTGTAGCAGAGAGGAAAAGTTTGAATGTAATGGAGATCAGGTGTCTGAGGAGTATGTGTGAAGTGACGCGTATGGATCAGGTGCGAAATGATGAAGTGCGAAGGAGAACTGGAGTTGTTCGGGAGATGGCTGGTAGAGTTGAGCAGAGGATGTTGCGATGGTCAGGGCATATGGAGAGAATGGATAATGAGCGATTGGTGAAAAAGATAACTAGATCTGATGTGAGAGGTGTAAGGCTAAGAGGAAAACCACGAATAGGATGGATGGACAGTGTGAAGAGAGTGCTGGATGTGAGAGGGATGTCTGTTGAGCAAGGAAGAGTGGCTGTGCGTGACAGAAATAAATGGAGAGAAATTGTGAATGAATAAGTGATGACGCAGCCCTGAGGGGATATTCTCCTGCATTTGGTCTGATCAGCTAGTCAGGTCAGGTGCAGGTAAGGGGATGGGTCTGTTATGATGTGGCACGGGTAAACCAGTATTGCTGTCGGGCCCTGCTGCGGATGTCACTGATTGCATTGCGCAGTTGACCCTTGTGCGGTGTGGTGCGGTGAGGATCTGTCCGTTCTCCCCTTTGGGGCTAAGATGCGAATGAATGTGTTTGAATGGATGAGTAAATGGGGAGTGTGTCGTTCTGTCTCGGCTACCTCCCTTTCCTTGGGGGAAGCAGCCTAGGTATATATATATATATATATATATATATATATTTTTTCATGTATATATTCGTCAGTTTAGGGTATAAGTTTAGAAGTTATCACAATTAATCTCTTCTAGCCTCTGGACTGGTGTAGTAGTGTTAGAGGGGGTGATTTATGGCGTGTTGGTGGGTCTTGTGGAAGGTGTATAAGAAATATGTTTTTTATGAATTTCATACTATCACAATATTCCCTAAGATCGAACTCGCAATCTCTCTGATAACACATCATTTATGTAATCATACGACCACGATTTTCCCATTATTCCGGCCATCAGTGAGTTAATTAGACAAGGAAGTGTAACTAGTTTATTTGAGAGGTTGTGTAAACAAGCAGTAATTAGATGAAGGCGAATATGACCTGAACCCAAATCCATGTTGATTAAGGAGGGTTCCTGCCGCCTCTTACGTACTATAGTCTTTTACTTTAAGATTTTTGTCTTACTTCACCCTAGGCCAGTTTCATGTACCTCAGTGGCACCGTTTCACAATCCTGCAACTCTACACTCTCTTCATAGCACTTTTTCATTATTAGCATCAAAATCGCGTACAAAAGTTTGTTATATCTCAGTTTTCAAGATGGTTTTAGGCCAAGTTAGAGTAAAAGGAGCATAATTTATTTTTGTTTATAACATTAATATTCCTTATTTCTGCTATATTATGAAGTGAATGTCGATAATGAAATGCCGAAAATAACATGAAAGGAGACATAAATGTATAGAAAACAAAATACACTGCTAAGTAAAACATGCCAGAAAGCCTCAGTAACAGATGACATCCCGATGCCTGACTCAAAGCCTAACCCGCCACCAGGCGACTTGAGGCGGTATTTAAGCGGCTTGAGGAAATTCCATGGACCTCATTTACTTAACCACCATACTGTGGTCTCTTTACTGTATAGGCCAGTTAGTATTCTTTTGGTTGTACTCTTTTTAAATCGACATGTTTATTTCATACCTATTCAATTTATGCATCATACAATATACATAACACTCCTTATTGTCTATGACTATTTAACATCGACGTACTTAGCATAAAGGAAGTTTTCGTAGAATCTGGAGGTTCTTTGGCATCTTTTGTTACCAATTCACAATATTTTTGGCATAAAATCTTTTATGTATTTGTTTATTTGTTCATTCTAGTTTCCATAAATCGATTATTTTGTGGGTTTACGAGCCTTCTCTTTATATGTTCCTCAGCTGTTCTTTTCCTTTTCTTTTCTTGGTTACTTTTCTTTCTGTCTTTTTTCGTATTACACACTGTCATTGTTGTACGGTTTACCTAAGAATAATATCACCAAAGTGTCCGGCTTACGAGGCTTTCTGATACCTCTTCTTCATCAGTTTATTTCTGCATACTGATACGCACATAATGTCTTAAACATAGTTTTACACAAACTGAGTCACTTACGTATAGGAAACGTACAAGATCATTGTAATTTCTAGAAAGCTCCTAATTATTCATATTAATTTATGAACCATTCAGTCATTATCATAATTTTCTTTCCCACCGAAAGGTGAGGTGAAGGAGGACACGGAAACAAGGACTGAGAAATACTGAAATGTTAGACTTCTCAGCAGAAGTCACAGTAAAATGGACCACATTATAAATTTCATTATTATCGTCATCATCATCATCATCATCATTATTATTATCATTAATATTATTATTATTTGTAATGCACTCTTCCTAACAGAGTGAGACACTTGCTGCTTTAAGGGTCTCTCTCTCTCTCTCTCTCTCTCTCTCTCTCTCTCTCTCTCTCTCTCTCTCTCTCTCTCTCTCTCTCTCTCTCTCTCTCTCCATTCGTTAGGGGGACTCTTATATCTTTAGCTATTTTCTCCTTTATGGCCTTTTTTGTCCCTGGCTATTTTCTCTCTGTCACTCTTGAGTAACGCCTGTTTGTCGCCTGTCACCCGCAACTCGGTTTCCCTAGTCTATTTTTTAAAATTCTGTCTTTTATTTCGTGGTGTTGCCTTAACTTTATCGTTACTGGGATGTCGTATTATTAGCGATGCAGAAGGTGTGGCTGTTTGTGATGGCGTCAATTCCATAAATGTATGAGTATTTACGTGTATGTACGGTATATAAGTGTGTTAACGAAATGTGTTAACGAAATGTCTGTACATGATCTAAATTCAACCAAAGCTGCCACAAACTTTGTGTGTTAGTCTGGGAAGAAAGTATTTAGTTTTGGTGCAAATCGATGAAAGACAATATGGCAAGGGTCAACAGCAGATTTCAGAGCTCAGTTTTATCTCATGAATACCCGATCCAATTTCAAACTTTAAACATATATAGAGCGTGAGATGGGAAGAAATGAATCGATTTTGCATAAATCATTCAATGGTCAAGGTCAGAGAATTAGGTCAGATGTCAGGCGTGATGTCGTTGGGCTCCTTGGGCACTTTTGAATTAGTTACACAAGCGCTCGTGAAGAGAAAGCGGGTGTTGTGTTTTACTTGATGCGTGTGTGTGTGTGTGTGTGTGTGTGTGTGTGTGTGTGTGTGTGTGTGTGTGTGTGTGTGTGTGTGTGTGTGTGTGTGTGTGTGTGTGTGTGTGTGTGTGTGTGTGTGTGTGTGTGTGTGTGTGTGTGTGTGTGTGTGTGTCTGTGTGTGTGTGTGTGTGTGTGTGTGTGTGTGTGTGTGTGTGTGTGTGTTCTTACCTAATTGTTCTTACCTAATTGTATCTTTACAGGAATGAGTCAAGCTCGTACTGTCCCGTGTCTTAAACCATATTTATCGTACATATCCTTAAATTTGTGAATTGTTTTGGCACACGCTATTTCATTCGATAGTGCATTCCACTGAGCAATTGCTCTGTTTGGGAAACTGAATTTCCTTACGTCTTTATCACCTCTCTTCCTATGCATTTTTTTGCAGGGTCCTCTTGCTGATGCTTCTCCATATGTTAAGTAATCATTTATGTCTATTTTCTCCTTTCCTGATATGCACTTATATAGCATTATCATGTCACCTCTTTTCCTTCTCTCCTGTAGTGTTGGTAGATTCAGTTTATTTAGTCTTTCTTCGTAGCTTAGGTCCCTTAAGCTTGGTATCCATCTTGTAGCGGCCCTTTGAACTTTTTCAATCTTGTCTATACGTTTTTTGAGATGAGGACTCCAGACTACTGATGCATATTCCAGGGTTGGTCTAATGAATGATGTTATTATCCTTCTTAGCATGTCTTCATTTATGTATGTGAATGCTATTCTCATATTTGCAAGCAGTGTATACATGTTCCGTACCTTCTCGCTGATGTGGTCAGCCGGAGATAGTCTGTTATTGATAATCACACTTAGGTCTTTCTCTCTTTCTGATGTGTATAGGGTTTTATTTCCTAACTTATAATCCCAATCAGGTCTTTTTCCACTTTTACCAAACTTGATTACATGACACTTGTCCACATTGAATTCCATTTGCCATGTACTACTCCATTCATGAAGTTTATTTAGTTCTTCTTGTAGCTCTTTAAAAGAGTCTGTGTTAGTAATTCTCCTTTGTGTTTTTGCATCATCTGCAAACATATTCAGATAGCTCTCATTTCCAGTGTTACTGTTTATATCATTTATATACACTAAAAACATGATTGGTGCCAGCACTGAACCCTGTGGTACTCCACTAGTCACTTCTTTCCATGATGAGTAGTTTCCTCTTAGTACTGTCCTCATTTCTCTTTTTATGAGAAAGTCTTGCATCCAACAAAACAGTTTGCCTCGAATTCCTCCATGATGGTACAGTTTCCATAAAAGTCTTTGGTGTGGTACTGTGTCAAAAGCTTTCTTGAAATCTAAATAGATACTGTCCACCCATCCTTCCCTTTCCTGTATTGTGTTTGTTACTCTGTCATAGTAGCTCAACAGATTAGTAACACATGATTTTCCTTTTCTGAAACCAAACTGTCTTTCTGATATCATCCTGTGTTCTTCTAGATGATTTACCCAAGCTTTTCTTATAAGTTTTTCTAATACCTTGCTTACAACACTGGTCAGTGATACTGGTCGGTGGTTGAGTGGATTTTGTCTATTTCCTTTCTTGAATAAGGGGACAATATTTGCTTTTTTCCAAATATCAGGTAGTTTACCTTGACTCAAGGATTTCTTGAAAATTAAAAATAATGGTGTGTGTGTGTGTGTGTGTGTGTGTGTGTGTGTGTGTGTGTGTGTGTGTGTGTGTGTGTGTGTGTGTGTGTAACAAAATATGTTTCTATCAGATTAATCAAACATGACGGAAGGATTGACGGTCAGGTAAGAAGTAGCAATCGTTTTTTAATACAATAGGTCAAAGGTCAAACTGACACAAGTAGGTTCAGTTATGACAAAGGAAGATCACCTTGAACAGTTTTTTTTTTTTCTTCTTCTTTTTAGACCAGTCTAAGTGGAAGGATTGACAGTACAACAAAAATCTAGAGATTTGGTTATAAGAATTATCAGTCAGTGGTCAAAGTCACCGGGCGAGGTCAAATTTCGACCCATGTGTCTGTGTATGAAAACTATATATGCAATAGTGCTGATCAGATTTTATTTAAACTTAACAGAAGAGCTGAGAGACACCCAAATAGTTGGCTTATAGTTTCTGAAAACAATAAATTAAATGTCAGTGGCATATGGGAAGACCAAATTATATTCTGGTTCTAGGCATCATTCCCACAGTGATTTATGTTCTCACATTACTTTGCATGTTATACAAGGATGTGTTTATTCATATTTCATGGATATTTATGGTAATGTTGTGGTAAATAATCAAATGCCTCCTCACTATTGAATGTAGTGTGGGAGAGAGAGGCTGCCCAGACATTGCTTAGGCCAGTGCCTTTAGATAAACAGGGAGGGTAAAGGAGGAGTGAACTAACGGTATAATCTGTATATATCTCAGTCTCGGGGAAAATATATGTGTTAATATTATATATACTATTAATACTGCCTTATTGAGATGTATGAAGTGCACTGTAAGGTTGTAACTCACACCTACTCGTGTACATATCTCCTTATGTCTGAGAGATAATGGCATCTCTTAATTTGGTGACCTATGCCGGTTCCCAGGCTAGGCAGCGAGGCGCAATCAGATAGCTTTTAGCTCCTGCCAGAAGTAGATGCTCAATTGACACTGCTGTATCTTTCTGTGGCATAATTAAGAGGGAGAAACACACCTGCACCTGTTTCTCTGATTCACCTGACATGCTCCTGATCACGGGTATATCATCATAGTCTCGGCGGCTAACTGTGGAATTCAGCAGAGTCTACGCCAAAACATTTAAACTGGTGGCAAGGGATTCGAACTCACGCCTCCGAAGAGACTGGTGATATCGGACATAGATTCAGACTCAGACTTACGTGAGTGGAGAGCAGAGACGTTGGATAAAGTTGTACAAGTGTTGGATGATATGAGTGGAGGATATCTTGGGGATAGACTTGAAGGTAGCCAGGATGGTTCTGGGCAACTAGATATTGAGGAAGACTTGAATGCCTTGCACTTGCATTCTGGACTTACATACCAAACAGTGCCTGAGTGTCAAACTAGTTCCAAAATGTCCACTGGCCCTACTGATTTGGGCATTCTTAGTGCAGATGAGACTGTGAACACTGGGGCAGAACAGGCTAGAGCAACACCCATGGGCACTCCAATAAATCCACAAACTCAACTAAGCTCTAGAACTAATCTAACCACTTCTGTATCCACTTTTACCTCAGGCATGTTTAGCACCCCACAGGCTTTTGGACAGCAGATGCAGTATCATTTATTTCCTCATGCTGCTTATGTTAATCCTTGGAGCCTCAATACTAACAATGTTAGCATGCAAACACATGTTAATAGTCCTGTATGGCATGCATCAATATGGCAACTACTAACCTTACTACTGCTACTTTACCTCAAACATTATCACCTGTGGCACCGGTTAGGTAATCTCAGGAACCTCTCATTGCCCAGTCACCTTTGAACTCAGACTGTATAAAGGTGTTGACTACAACACAACCAACTATACAGGTATGGGGAAGATGACTCTGACATACAAAGGTTCCTAAGAGACTATGAGGCTCAGATACATAGACCGAAGCTTGCTAGTGATGATGAGAATATTTGGCATATTAAAGCTCATATTGAGCCAAATTCCCAGGCGGCTGAAATGCTTGAGACCTCTATTTTCCAAACCGGACCCACTGCTCAGGAGTATGAGAGGTTTAAGGAAGCCCTTATATATACATTCGAAAGTGACTGCTATGTGTCAGACGCTTGGGTGTTTAGAATGGTAAATAGGGCACAGCAGTATCCAAACTGTACTGAAGGCCAGGCTTATGCAAAGGCAGGCAGGTATTATGCGGAAGCTAACAAAGCTTTGATAACTTCAGGCTGAGGAGACATAACAGGGGGATTGTCTTATGAAAGTGTAGCTCGTCTCTTAGAGTACCTCCAGTACTTGCTTTGTTTGGCCCCTGCTAGACGAAATAGATTAATTAGGCAGCCGAAAAAAAAATCCTGAAATAGCCCTTCATGACTTGAACTTCAAGTTAAAAGTGAAAGCAGGTGAAGGAGATGCCGGAGGGACTGTCTTAGCTGTGAACACAGAGAAACCAAACCCTGCTGGTAAGATCTGTACTGTGTGCAATAAGACTGGTCATCTGGATAAAAGGTGTTGGAAGGCTAAAAAGGCAGCACGCCAAGCAGCCAAGGCCAACACAACTGCCACATCTGGGTCTAGTACCTCTGCTAAAAGCAGCCAGGCAACAAACAACAAGAAACCAGTCCACTACAGCACAACCAAGCCACAGCTACAAAGCCAAACGTACAATGGTGGTGTGTCATACATGGGCAGTGTCCTCATTCCTTGGACTACTGCCCCATTGTCATTGCTAATAGGGAGCAACTGGGTAACATGACGAGTTCGGGGGAAGCTCAGAGCCGCACGCAGAAATAACCCAAAATGTCATGCAGTCCACCGATGCATATGTGGCACCCATAAAAAAGGTGGATATATTGTCAATTCCTTCGATTACAGGGAATGGCCGGGTGTACTTAATCGTGGACACCGGGGCCTGTGCAAACATTATATCTAGTAAAGCTCTAGAAAGGCTGAGACAACTGATATCCCGAGCACATTGGACATTATCAGCACACGATGTGATTTTGACAGGTGTGACAGGGAGTAAAATGAAGATCGTAACCTAGGTACCATTGACACTGAGGGCAGATAAACGATCTCCTGAATTTAAAGTGACCAGATTTACTGGAGCTAAACGCGGGACGTTGTCACGTGTGTGTGTGTGTGTGTGTGTATATATATATATATATATATATATATATATATATATATCTATATATATACACAAACGTGTGTGTGTGTGTGTGTGTATATATATATATATATATATATATATATATATATATATATATATATATATATATATATATATACACGTGTGTGTGTGTGTGTGTGTGTGTGTATATATATATATATATATATATATATATATATATATATATATATATATATATATATATATATATATATATATATATACACGTGTGTGTGTGTGTGTATATATATATATATATATATATATATATATATATATATATATATATATGTACATACAGAACTGCATCTCACTCTAAGGTTGCTAATCAAACACTAACGTCTTAGACAAACTCCGAATGTACCGTATGGTATGGTGAATAGCCGATCAAATATGTCAGTTAGTGAGTACAGTATAACAGATTCCGTATTAATTTTTCGTAATTTCATTTGGTTTGGATTATGTATAATTTTATTAATTCATCATAGTTGCATAAAAGAAGGTCATCTTATATCTAATGTAATAGACATGTTAGATAATTTGCTAAAAAAAAAAAGCGGGACGTTTTAGTCACAAATAAATAAGCGGGACAGATGTTAAAAATGCGGGACTGTCCCGCCGAAAAGCGGGGCTTTGGTCACCTTACCTGTATTACATGCTACATTCTATGTGGTGAAGGACTTCCCTCCGCCAGCCGATGGATTATTAGGCCTTGAGTCCATGGAGGAGTATAATGTGATTATACTCCCTCAGAGACATTCCATTACCTTTAATGGGAAGGAGTTTATGGGCCTTGTTCCCTCAACAACAATAGCTGGAAATAGTGGCGTCCAACAAGGAGCCATTCAACCAGTTGTTAGCCCGGTAGGTGTAGTGTCAAGTGAATCGCCAGACGAACACGAAACGGAGGGTATGGGCTGGAAGCCCACTTGCCCAGTCGGACTGTCTGCAAAATTCCTGTCTGTGTACCTGATGAATCGGTGGGAACTGATGTGGCATGCTTAACGGAGACCGTAAAACATGCAGCATTGTCGCTGGAGTCCACCCCGAGTAGTGTCAGCCAAGACCAGACAATGCCCCTCTTCATCGCAAATATGAGTGCTGGTGCAGTTAAGCTCAGAGATGGTTGTTATGTAGGCGACTTGATATGCCACGATGCCTCCGTAAGGGAAGTCGACGAAGTACCGGTGATCTCTCCAGTAGTTACATCGCACACAAAGACTCATTCGGAATCTACACGTCTAGGGAGAGAAAGTTTGCAAAGGACAATAAGTGAAGGTAACAGACAATGTTAACTATAAGGCACGATTGCTAGCACTTCATGAAGAATTCTCCAACGTAGTGGCACTTCCAGGAGAAGCGCTGGGTAGGACTGGTAGGGTGAAACATCATATTAGTTTGTACCCTGGTACAAATCCGATATATGTGCCTGCATACCTCCTACCACACAGCCAAAGGAAGCAGTGGAAGAGGATTTTGAAAGGATGCTTCATGATGAAGTCATCCAGCCTTGTTCCTCACCTTGGAATGCACCGCTCTTTCTGGTGCCTAAAAAGGACAGTGGTGTGAAACCTGTTGTGGATTTCTGGCAAGTGGACAAGGTAACCATACTGGATCATTTTCCGATTCCTCATCTCAGAGACTTACCACAGTCCCTGGGTAAGGGAAATACCATTTTCACCAGCCTGTATCTAACATCCAGGGTATTGGCAGGTGAAACTGACCAAAGAGGCTCGTCTCATCACTGCCTTTAGCACTCACCGCGGGCACTTTGAATTTCTCAGGATGCCTTTTGGATTGAGTAATGCCCCTTTGACATTTCTGAGGATGATAAATCAGTTGTTTGGTGACATGTTAGGGCAGGACGTCTTGGCATATCTAGACGACTTGCTAATTGTGATCAATGACATGGACACTGACTTTAATAAGCTAAAACGAGCGTTAGAAACCTTAAGTTCCATGGGTCTGAAAATCAAGCTGTCGAAGTGTGAGTTCCTAAAGTCAAATGTTAGATTTCTAGGGCACTTAGTCGAAGGTGATGGCATTAATGCACTTCTGGATAAGGTTACTGCCATGATAAATTTCCCTTCATCCAAGTCCAAGGGTGACATTTGCTCGTTTCTCGGGCTCACTGGATCGGAAGAGAAAAGCTTCAATGACCTCAAGAAAACTGTGACTGAAGCTCCTATGTTAGTGTTCCCTGACTATACTCAACCTTCCCACCTGTTCACTGACCCCTCAGGTTCGGGTCTAGGAGCGGTGTTACAACAGATGAATAAGCAAGGCAAAGCGCACACCATTGTTTATGCCAGTAGGGCACCAAGACCCCCCCAGAAAGGAATTACTCGGTGACACACTTGGAGACACAAGCAGTCGTGTGGGCATTACGGCATTTCCGGGATATCATCTTCAGTTACCAGATAATTGTTTTAACTGACCATACACCCATACACGAGTTATTCAAAGGGAAGAACCTGCACGGTAAGGTCGCGCGTTGGTACAGCAAGGTGATGGAGTTTGACCCGGAAGTCAGATATTTACCGGGCCGTCAAAATGTCACTGCGGACGCTCTGAGTAGAAACATTGCTGCTGCCATGTCTGAGGATATCCCTCTCACTGGGTATTCCCCGGACATGGTAAAAGCAGAACAACATAAGGATGTGATGTGGTCTCAAGTCATCTATGCCTTGGAGTCAGACAATGAGACTTGTCTACCTGAACTCCCGGTACCGGTGACTAACTTCCACCTTCAACGAGGTCTCTTATATAAAAAAAAAAAACACCGGGGAAGTCCACTGTGTATCAGTTGGTTGTTCCTGCTACTCTACAGCAAGCCGTGTTACAGCTGGTTCATGACATACCTCAAGTAGGTCATCCCAGACACGACAGATGCAAACGTGATGCAAGATAGAAGTACTATTGGCTGACCATGAGGAAGGACATAGAAGCCCATGTTAGTCAATGTGTCAAGTGCGAGGAAATACGAGGACCGACTGGAGCTTCAACTCCCATCTTGGAGTATCCCCTTCTGGAAAAACCTTGGGATACAGTCTCCATTGATCTGTTGGCATTGCCAAGAAGTCGTCAAGGCTTACACTTTGTGTTAGTGGCAGTGGACCATTTTTCACGACTCACTGTTTTAGCATCCTTGCAGACGAAAACTGCAGGGGAGGTAGCACACACTCTTGTAACCTCAGTGATTTATCCATATTCTACACCCAAGGTATTGCTTAGCGATAATGGCAGTGAGTTTCGTAACCAGGTGTTACAGGAAATCTGTCGTACATATGGGATAAAGTAAGTCTTTGTTATGCCTTACAGTCCCAAGAGCAATAGCCCTGTGGAGAGGACAAACAGGAAGATATATGAAGTCCTGAGACCAGCAATCAACTTGATGGAGAATGCGTGGCAGGACTGGTTACCTCATGTAGCAGCTACCATAAACTCCTCAGACAATTCGTCAACTGGGAAATCTCCTCATTACATCTTCTGTGGAGAAGAGAAAGTGTTGCCCTACGATTTGTTAGCTGGACCTCCTACTCCGGTGTACAATCCAGAGGATTATAACAAGGTCCAATTGGCAAGATTTCAATGCATACATAGTGAAGTATGGAAATGATTAAAGGCCTCAACCGCAGAGATGATGGTGAAACAACACGAAGGTAGTCAAGAAAAGACGCTGGAGATAGGCCAGAAGGTGATGATCCAGACTCCTGAAAGAACCTTTAAGTTCAGCACTAAGTTCCATGGGCCATGTACAATTGTGGAAAGAGTGCATGGACATACTATAGAATAAGGAATGATGTGTGTGGAACTCAGGAGATAGTACATGCTGACAGGATCAAGCTAGTAAGGCAAGAGCTAGGCCTAACTAACCAATCGTCTGATGTGTTGTCCCCTCTGTCTATATCGCAGTCTATGTCATCGTCTGTACCTGTCCATATCCAAGAGTACCGCAGCAAGCTACGATCCCACAGCAAGGGCGATTAAGGGAGTTTCTTCTCTTGCAGATAATGTGGCTGTGGCTTGTACTCATCTCACATTGCTTGGGGTGGACCTATGGAACGACAGTGGACACAGACACGACTGCACTGATGCCAGGAGCACTGAAGAGCCCACTAGAAGTTGTGGTGGCAAAGACACTGTCTGTGTGCACTACCCTATGGATGACTATCTCTAAGTTCCAGACACTGTTTGAGGTGTTTTTGAAGGAATACTTAACCCGAAACACCATGTGATGGAGATGGGGAAGTCACATGACTTGAAACAGCAGCTGATGGAGATAGGAAAGTTACCTGACCTAAAACAGCAGCTGATTGACTTGAACAGTGAAGCTCTCGTACAAGCCTTACATGGATTAGTCGGGCATCAAACTGAACATATTGATAGGCTCGTAGACAGGCTTACTAATTTGCATGTCGTTTTACCTAATGCAGATTCTGATCTTTCCCAGCATGTCCATGCACATACTTAAAGAGGGCTTGTGGACTTTCTAGGTATCCTGTCTCAAAAGCTCTTTGGTACAGCACTAGACAAGGATGTAGTGCTATTGGGCAGACAGATGCATGATTTGGCATTGGCTACTAAGGCAAATAACAGGCTAATCGTACGCACGTATGAACAACTAGGTGAGTTCGCAAACAAGACTACGAGATAATTGTGACTCTTAGGAGTTTTGAACAATATCCAAACTAACCTACCAACCCTAACTGACTTGGTGTTAATCGCTGAGTATCTACATGCTCTTGATGAGTCAGTCACTGCTTTGGAGTCGCATGCAGCCAATATTGTGGACAGCTTAGTCGATGCAAGTTGATTATGGTTAATGCTCTAATACTTCCTACTGAAATTTTAAGCAATGCTTTTGACATAGCTATAGTGAAGCATGGACTTAGGCCACTTTTTTGTATAAATCAGCTGGAGTACTATTATCCACTATTGGAGGCCTAGTTGACCCATGATAGCATCCTGATATTGGTACCTATGAGGAACACCATAACACACCATGCATGATTGTTCATTCCTTTTCCTTTCGCTACAGCTAACAACACACTTGTCATTTTGAAGGAGGGTCCAGAAGTGTTAGTTGTGTGTGATGACAAAAGGTATATAGCAGAAACTACTGTGGATGAGACTGAGAAGTGTAAGGCTTCCTTTCTCGATCTCAATGTATGTCCTGCTTTTCATTATGTCTTTGTACCATTAGAGGTAGGGGAGTGTAAGGTGGCCTTGTTGGACATGAACACTTCCTCTGCACTACAATGATGCACATGCCAACCCATCCAACTGATGTCAGTTTTCCATGCTCATGCACATGCGAAACAATACTTCTTCTTCCCTGAGACAGAGGAAGTAACACTGAAATGTGCATCACAATACCAGTTCCTTAAGGTGGTCGGATACTATGTTGCACCCGATTTTTGTGAAATGCACAGTAAACAGACGGTAATTCTGCCTAACAATCAACATATAGCTTTGTCGGTGAACTTCTCATCCCAGTTACGACCCTTTTTACCTTCATTCAGTATTTCTTGGTTGAATGTAACAAGGCTGTCTCATGTGTCAAACGAAATTGAGTTTTTTACCTACCTGAACAAGACTGATTTAAAACCTTATGTACTGTCCTATCTTCCTTCATATCTTTCACCTTCCTATTTCGTACATGGCGTTGGTCTTCTACTTTTTGTGGTCTTGTCCTTTGTGTTTGGGGCTATTATCTGAAAGACATTAAAGGGGGAAACCCACTAAAACCACAGGTCCGTTCCCACGGATTACAAGTGGATCTGCCTGAGTAGTTAGCTACCCTACACACTGGTTAGGCTACACGATAGTTAGGACTGCAATGTCGACGGGGACGTCGAAAAGGTGTGACTGAGCGATGTTCTAGTTCTAAGGATCACTCCCACAATGAATTATGTTCTTACATTACTATGCATGTTATTCATAGATGTGTTTATTCATATTTAATGGATATGTATGATAATGTTGAGATAAATAACCAAATGCCTCCTCAATATTGAGTGTAGTGTGGTAGAGAGAGGCTGCCCAGACATTGCTGAGGCCAGTGCCTTTAGACATAAACAGGGAGGGTAAAGGAGGGGTGAAGGCAGGGTATAATCTGTATATATTTCAGTCTTGGGGAAATATATATGTGTTAATATTACATATACTATTAATACTGCCATAATGAGATGTATGAAGTGCACTGTAAGGTTATAACTCACACCTACTCGTGTACATATCTCCATATGTCTGAGAGATAGTGGCATCTCTTTAATTTGCTGACCTATGCCGGTTCCCAGGCTAGGCAGCGAGGCGCAGTCAGATAGCTTCTAGCTCCCGCCAGAAGTAGGCACTCAACTCCGTTATCTCTTTGTCACAGCTGTATCTTTCTGTGACCTAAAAAAAAAAAAAAAAAAAAAAAGGGAAAAACACACCTGCACCTATTTTTCTGTTTCACCTGACACACTACCTGCTCCTGATCACGGCCACATCATCTTAGTCTCAGCGGCTAACAGTGGAATTCAGCAGGGTCTGCGTCGAAACATTAAAACAGCTACTCTCCGGTTAAACCAAACTTTGAGGATGCATTCCATGTGTGGTGAGGATAACAGGACTCGATTTTGAGAACAGTTAACAAGAGGTTAAGATCACAGGGAATGGTCAAAAAGTAGGTTCAATGTATAAGGCTATCTCAGATAACTGTGGTCCGATTTAGACTAAATATGGTGGAAGGGTAAGGGTCAGGGATTAATGAAGTATTTCAATTTTAAGTGCAATCAGTTAGAGGTCAAGATTACAGCTGATGTTCAGCCCTTAGGCTAATTAACGGGTGTAGATGTTGCACCTTTTGAGTGCATTTTTTCTTTTTTTATTGTAATTGTTTGGCTGAAGAGGAGTTTGAACTGGACCATCAGAACGACAATATTGGCCTACCTACAACACTTATTCTCAAATAAAGTGATGATCCCCACCATACTCCACCCCCTGGCACCATCCACACTCATTCCATCTACTCAACTCCCTCCCCTACCCATTTTTCCCCAGAAGCTGTGGATATCAACACAAGGTCTGCCTCGACTACCAGTCAACCTACAGCACCCATATTTTCATAGTTTACTCCCCCCCCCCCCTCCTCGGGCCTCACCACCAACTATCATTCTAACCTAACATGCCCTCTCATGTCCATTCGCCCCACCAAAACCGTTGTCATATGAAAAAAACAAATGCGGGCAGACTTTTTAAACAAGCCTTCATTAACATGACCTAAATTGATGTATTTTGACATAAAACAAAGTGATGCACCTAAGTAATACTTTGGGATCAATACTGACTAAGTTCGGGCTAGTTAAGGATAAAATAAGTGGAGTGCTTAGAGTATATGAAAGTTGTCCTGAATGGATGTGACAGCACCTAAATGATCTGACTGGCCTGACTGAAAGTAAAAGCTCTCATTGTGTGTAATTGGACGTCGATGGTTCAGAATAGATCTAAACTGATCCGATCCAGCCAAAAGCTGTGGCGGACCTGGCTTAATCGGAAGCGATATTGGTGAGCCAAATGGAATTAACACCTTCAATTCGATGACATTTTACATTTTATTCCTGCTATTTAGAGACGATTTTATTCACCCCTCGCAAGACATTTTGCTGTGAAGGGGTTAATGTGGGCGATATCTAACCTTTCTGGCTGAAAAAATAAATAAATAAATAAAGGTCTCTCTGATGCTGAATAATATCGTCTGGAGAGCGTAAGAAGAAGTTTTACAAAGACGTGAGCGTGCTGATGGATTTAACTGGTGCTGATGGGTGTAACTGGATCTTATTTATCCTGAAGGAACCTGAGTTTATATGACACAACCTTGTTGTCTGATAAGACGTGTAGGACCTTAATGGATCAAAACAAAAATGATTCCACCCCAATAGACATGAATGACCCTGAATGAATCTGACCGAATCTGAATGGATGTGAAGGACTTGACTGGAGATTTAATGTCCTAACTGCAATTCACTGTGTTAAGTGGATAAAATAATAAGAAATTAGTGAGATAGACGTTGGTTGCTCAAGGTGGTTCTGAAGATGGCTGTTATATAGAGCTTTTTTTTTTCTTCAGGCAAAGAGAATATTCTTACAATAAAAGCATTAACCACTGTATTCTTAGAGACATTAGTCCAATCGCGTGGTAGCATGTCGTCTCACTTGGCTGCCTGTGTTCCCACTCCTTCGGCCAAGTGACATTTATCTCACTGTAGTATGTCTTGTCATGTGGTTGCATCTGTTACAACGCTCTGGCTTCATACTTATGACTTATACAGACTCTGGCACACACTAATAGCCAGTCAACACATCCACCTTCACATGCATCGATATCAATAATGACGCCCTTTTCCCATTTGCATTTCACCCTCATGAGAAAAGTTAATTCTGGCTGCTACCTTCCCGCCAGGAAGAAGGTCCGGTCGCACAGTGGTCGTCATATGGAATGTTAAAGCTACATTTTTTTTTTTAAATTACCGTCACCTTACATTAATGTACAAACAACTACAGCACTGCATAGGGAGGTGGGGAGAGCAGAACATCGTCTCCCCAGATTTTAATTCCGTAACAGTTACCTACTTTTCGGACCTCCGTGCATTCGATAAGCCTAGGTATGTTTTACCTAATCTCTTAGGTAGATATTGCTGACCTTCGTATAGCTCGGTCCCTAAAAATCGATAGAGTTTACCTTTCTTCAAGATCATTCCTTACGCCCATTCTCCCAGCTTCATCATTTACTCCAATTATTCAGAAGCTTACAGTTACTAAGGTTCCTGTGACAATCTCATCTGAAATAAAAATGTCTGAAGGTTTGTGAATTATGTCTAAAATGACGTAAAATGGCGATAATTCAAGTTGTGGCGCAAGGTCCTCGTTTAAACCTAGTCATTCGTTTTCCAAGGTCCTCCAACATTCAGGCGCCTTTGACTCAGGGCTAAATTAACCCATCTGAATGATTCGAAAATCAAGTCTACAGTGACAAATAAACTACCTAAATTCCAGCTTTTCCTCATGATCATCACTCTTACCCAGTTGTGCAGCCCCACCATCAGTCATTCTCAGTTTTCCAAGGCGCCAATGATTAAGCCATGACCCTTAGTGTCAGCCGGGTCCTGACGGCGTCTTAAATTTGGAGTTCCGTATTTTCAAATATTCTTATATTTTAAGTTCCATAGTCATAAATTTAAAATGTTATAATCCTTTATAAATATCTCCCTAATTTATAAAACCTGCAGTTCGAAGCCGTACTTTTATAATTACTTCTTACGAACACCAGACGATTTTATTCACCTTAGGTTCGGTGACGGCTACATCTAGCTACGTCATTTTGAAGTCTCTCCATAGCCGAGCAAAATCGTCTGGTGTTAGCAGGAATATATTGTAAAATACCCTATCGTTGTGAAGCAGCTAATATCCTTTACAGATACTTTCCTTATCAATTTAGTTCCTTGTATACACTCCTCCAGTTGGTAATCTGTTCAGTACTAAAAATCTTTACCGATTTCAGTTCAGTCTTCTGTCCCACAGCAATACTGGAATAATCAATACGTCCTCCGACTAAATGTGTGAAGATCCTTTACAATTTCCACTCTTCACACCCCCTCCTTCCTTCGCCATTACCCCTGTCCTGATCAGGGACAAACTATAAGCTTTCTCCGCCGTGAGCCAAACAGCTTTTCGTCCTCTGAGAAGCCATCCGCACCACATGTTCCACCCACAGTATCTGGGATGAGAGAGTTGAGAAGACTGAAGGGACTGTGACGAATACAGTTGTCAGGAGGCAGCAAAAATGAAAACGATAGCTTTTCCGTTGTCTACTCAGAAATGTAAATCGTCTGTAGGTAGAATGAATGAAATTATCAAGTTGCCTGTCGTCGTCGGTGGACTGACATGGGCATATAGGAGATTTGGTTTAAATTATGCCTGTGGACTGCACGATGGCCATTACGGCAGACAGCCCTCCTCTATTTTTTTTTTTTTTTTTTTTTTAATGAAAGGACGAAGTAACAAAGGCTAAACGCACACCAAATTGTTCCATCCATCCATCCATCCATCATCCAGTCCTACGTTGCCCCATGAGAAGCGTAGGAGCCCGGTGCTAGGAAGGTTGGTCTTGACATTTAAGATCAGAGTGATCAGCCTCACACATCCCTGGGTGGCATTACGAGAAAAATAAACCCCAACCATCCCTTGGATATAAACCTTCACCGGCTCAGTCTGACTGGAGCGCCGCAATTACCCACTAAACCACCAGTCGCCAAAATTTGGTTATATGGTTACCACCCAGCATAGAAAATGGTTTCCTAGTGTATAGGAAACCACTCGGCTTGCCACTCAGTGTAGAGTCACCCATAGGCAGAAGGAACCGGAAAGAATGGAGGAAAGAAAAACAAAAGAGGAAGTGTAAAGTCACCTGTAGGCAGAAGGACGAGGAACAAATGAAGCAGAGAAAGACAGAAGAGTAAGGAAGGGAAGGTGGGAGGAGAGGAAAGGGTAGACACCCAAGAGCAGCACTACATCGAGTGAGCGGATGGTGGGTGCCCCCACCTACCATATAATAAAGATATAATAATGATAATAAAGAGTATACTGCAGTGTAACCTAGCCTCGGTTTTATGACATACAATGAGATGGAGAGAGGGAGGGAGGGAATGGAGAGGTACCGTATATACTGTGTTTACAGATGGATAGAAAGATAGATATAGATATAAATATAGATAGACAGACAGATAGACAGATAGATAGATAGATAGATAGATAGGTAGAAAGATAGATATCCAGATGGAAAGAATATTTTGAAACCTTGATGAATAGGAGTTGAGAGAGCAGAGCCGCTGTAAACATGATTGGTTTTGCGGGTGTGCAGAGAAGGAATGCAGTGCCAGGAAACGTGACACTCTCACAGGTGAAGAACACTGTGAAGCAGCTGAGAAATGGGAAAGCAACTGGGGTTGATGGGGTGAATGCAGAAATGATTAAGTGTAGTGGAGAGAGCGGAATAAAGTGCTTGTTCGAGATATGTAAGAAGGCTTGGATAAGTGAAAATGTGCCAGCAGAGTGGAAAAAGTCTGTGATTGTGCCCTTTACAAAAATAAAGGTGCACGAAATGAGTGCAAGAATTATCGTGGATTAAGTTTGAGCGTCGTAAGGAACGTATATGGAAGAATTATTATAGAGTAAGAGAGATGTTAGAAGTCCTAGTGAGTGACGAACAGGGTGGCTTTAGCTGTGACAGAGTATGTGTGGATGAAATAATTACAGTGAGACAGATAGTTGAGAAGGCTTGTGAGAAGGACTATAACGTGTTAATGGCATTTATGGATCTGGAAAAAGCATACGACAAAGTAGACAGAGAAGGAGTGTGGAAGGTTTTGCTTACGTACGGTGTAGATGGTAAGCTGCTAGGTGTTGTCTAGAGTTTTTTAACGATGGTAGTGAGGCATGTGTAAGGGTAAATGGGCATCTAATTGAATGGTTCACAATCAGTGTCGGCGTGCGACAAGGTTGTGTGATGTCCCATGGATATTCATTATATATATATATATAAATATAAATATAAATATATATATATATATATATATATATATATATATATATATATATATATATATATATATATATATATAGGATGATGAGACAAGTAAAAACACGAGTAATGGAGAGAGGGATGGCACTGGTAATGAATGGTGATGGATGGAATATCTCAAATTTGTTGTATGAAGATGATGCAGTGCTATTTGCAAATACCGAACAAGAACTTCGTAGCCTAGCGCAGAGTTTTGCTGATGTCTGTGAGCGCCGTGCATTAAGAGTAAATTTAGAAAAGAGTAAAATGATGGTAATCGAGAGAGAATGTGTCCCAGTTTGATGTCGCTGTGAATGGAGAGAGTCTGAAACTGGTGACAGAGTTCAAATACTAGGGTACAGTGATAGAAAAGAAAGGAAAATGTGCAAAAGAAGTGGAAAATAGAGTGACACAGGGAAGGATTGTAGGTGGTGTAATGAATACCTTGATAAGAAACAGAGGCTTAAGTGTTGCAACTGCGCGAGGCGTACATGAAGAAATGTTAGTGTCAACTTTAACATATGAGTGTGAGACTATGGTGTGGCATGAAAGTGAACAGTCAAGAGTGAGAGCAGTGGAGATGGGACTGCTGAGGAATGTATGTGGAGTAAGGTGAGTGGATAGGATACGAAGTAATGTGATTCGTGAAGATGCGGAGTGAGGAAGTCTGTGGACACCAGAATTGAAAAGAGTGTACTGAGATGTTATGGTCATAAGGAGAGAGTGGATAACAACAGCGTGGTGAAAAAAATATATCTGTGTTAATTTGAAGGAGAGAGGTGGCGAGGTAGGCCAAGAAGAAGGTGAAGGGATATGGTGAATGAGTGTGTAAGGAAGAGAGGTATGGAAATCGATGAGGCTAAGAGACTGACAAGAGTTCGAGTTGGCTGGAAGAATGTTGTGAGAAGTAGTGCATGATCAGGGATTTGGCACCTTTTTTTAATGTGGCAGCGTTCGAATTGACCCTCCCAGGTACGTTGATGTGAAGCTACAAAATGTGGTGAATGTTTTTTCGCGTATCAGATAGAGCCAGGATTCCGGGGCCTTGAATGATGAGTACATGGAAGCATGGCCTATTGGATTGGGCAAACGCTGGCTGTCTAAACGTTGCTACTCCTCACCCTACCCAGGAGTGTGAAAGGAGGTCCGGATGATGACGATGATGATGATTATATGGGTATATATATATATATATATATATATATATATATATATATATATATATATATATATATATATATATATATATATATATATATATATATATATATATATATATATATATATATATATATATATATATATATATATATATATATATATATATATATATATATATATATATATATATATATATATATATATATATATATATATATATATATATATATATATATATATATATATATATACCTAGGCTGCTTCCCCCAAGGAAAGGGACGTAGCCGAGACAGGACGACACACTCCCAAATTACTCATCCATTCAACACATTCATTCGCATCTTAGCCCCAAAGGGGAGAACGGACAGATCCTCACCGCACCACACTGCACAAGGGTCAACTGCGCAATGCAATCAGTGACATCCGCAGCAGGGCCCGACAGCAGAGCTGGTTTACCCCTGCCACATCATAACAGACTCATCCCCTTACCCGCACCTGACCTGAAATAGCTGATCAGACCAAATGCGGGAGAATATCCCCTTAGGGCTGCGTCATCACTTATTCATTCACAATTTCTTTCCATTTATTTCTGTCACGCACAGCCACTCTTCCTTGCTCAACAGACATCCCTCTCGCATCCAGAGCTCTCTTCACACTGTCCATCCATCCTATTCGTGGTCTTCCTCTCAGCCTTACACCTCTCACTTCAGATCTAGTTATCTTTTTCACCAATCGCTCATTATCCATTCTCTCCATATGCCCAAACATAGATAGATAGATAGATAAATATATATATATATATATATATATATATATATATATATATCTATATATATATATATATATAGACCCACACACACACACACACAGAGTGAGCTACATATATATAGATATTGATATAGATATCCACTCAATGTAGTGCTGCACTCGGGTGTCTGCCCTTTCCTCTCCTCCCTCCTTTCCTTCCTTCCCCTTCTGTCTTTCCTTCATTCTTTCCTTGTCCTTCTACTTACGGGTGACTTTACACTCCCTCTTCTGTCTCTTTTTCCTTCATTCGTTCCTCTTCCTTCTGCCTGTGGGTGACTCTACACTGAGTGACAAGCCAAATGGGTTCCTGTACACCAGGAAATCACTTACTATGCTAGGTGGTAACCATATAACCAAATTTTGGCGACTGGTGGTTTAGTGGGTAATTATGGCGTTCAAATCGGGTTGAGCCAGTGAAAGTTTATATCCAAGGGCTGGTTAGGGTTTATTGGTCACATGATGCCACTCAGGGATGAGTGAGGCTGGTCACTGTCATCTTAAATGTCAGGACCAACTTGCCTAGACCCGGGCTCCTACGCTTCTCATTGGGCAACGTTGGATTGGATGATGAATGGATGAATATACGGTATACAAACACACACACACACACACACACACACACACATTTATATATACTATATATATATATATATATATATATATATATATATATATATATATATATATATATATATATATATATACTATATATATATCTCATCTCATCTCATCTCATCAGCTGTTTGAGTGTCTACTGCAGGACCGGCCTATACTGACCGAAGTGGGGACGATACAGCCAATGTATCTCTACCAAGTGGCTTAGGCTGTCTGGTAGAGATTGTAGGGTTAGAAGTGCTTGTAAGTGTAACTGTTGTGTTGGAATGGCTTTGGATGTGTGTGTAGTCTGTGAACCAAGTGTAATCGGCCCGCACAAACCAACTGGGTGCAAAGATTCAGTAAGTCTCCACGACCACGTCTTCGCAGCTGAAGATTATCAAGAAGGTCTGTTTCTGCATCCACGAGTCGTGGATGAAGAAAACACGACTGACTCAGGTGATAATCTCACACTTTCAGTTCGAATTAAATAGCCAATCAGGGATTAATGCAAGAGTGCGAGAAATTTAAAGAGGGATGATATGATAAATCATAATTCATTATCTTTTTGTGTCTTCAAAAGGTAACTATGTTAGGCTATATTTTAAATGATACATAATCACTAATCAACCTTTGACTTTCGTCTCATTAGTAGCCCAAGTTAGCCCAACTTATTTTTAAAGTAGACCCAAAAGTCGCAAGCAGCGAAATTCAAAATTTAGTAGTGGAGGGCTTCCAGAAGTAGCCCAATTCGCTACTTGTAACCCATGCTGTCTTTGATGGGTGGCCGCACCATCATCCTTGGTGCGCGATCGCAATTCCAAACAAATGCCTATCATCTTGCACTGAGGAACACTGGACCGACCAAGCTCGTGCGATCGTAAGTGTGAGCCACAGCAATCGTATAGAGAGCCAAGGGTACTAAAGAAGATTGATTGTATATGCAAAATATTGTATACAGAGTGCATTGGATAGCGAGGGATTATTGTATTCTGCAACACATCCAACCTCCTCAATGTGGCATCGGATGCCGAGCCTTACATCTGTGCGCCAGTCCTGCCTGGATCTAATAAGGGACTTTATGCACCAAAATAAAGATTTTTTGTCAGCACCCCAAATAGTACCTGCCAGATACCTGACATATGATGGTTTATCACAACAAGCAAACTAATTATTAACATAAAGTTTAAAATTCAACTTGAGATCAAATGGCGGCTCAGTAACTTTACAGAATTTTGACAAGGTACCGCCTGATTATCCAAACTTAAACACAAACTGGGGAGGTTATGATTAGTGAAAACTACAGCGGCAGACTTAGAGATGAAAAACTTAAGTCCCCACTGCAAGGCCCATTGGTGGAAGGAGTCAAGGGCTGCTTGAATCCACCCAGCTTAAAATTGTGCATTACGAGAAAAGTGCCATATTGTAAAATCGTCAGCATAGAGTGAGTATTTAAGATTCCTTGGAATCGGAGCTGGTGACAGAATATCATTGATCATAATACTAAACAAAGTGCGACTAAGCACACTTCCCTAAGACACCCCATTTTCCTGGATAAATATATCCAATGTTATGTTATGGGGCAGTTTGACAGAGAAAGTTCTGTCTCTTAAGTAATTTGTGATAAAAATAGGTAAATTACCTCTTAAACCATAAACATAGGGCTTCATTGGTATACCTTGTCACCATGTCATGTCTTAGGTTTTATGATGTCCAAGATCATCCCTTTATGTGCAAATGCCTCTGAAATGCAGTGCTCCAAATTCATAAAATGATCTAGTGAACTTCTGCATTTACAGAATCCACATTGTTGTTCATTTAACAAACTCTTCAACTGTCAAACAAAAAAAGGCTATTATTAACCATTCATTCTGTGACCGAAAATGATCATAGCAATGCACCTGCACCTGTGTAGCCAGATGTGGCTGACTGTGGTGATGAGGCAGGGTCGTGTTGCAAGGCAGATGGTGAGGCAGGCCGACATGGCGAGGCACTTGTTGACGCAGGCCGGTGTGGCGAGGCATGTGGTGAGGCAGGCCAGCATGGCGAGGCATGTGGTGAAGCACATGGTGAGGGTTGCCAGCATGGCAAGGCACATGGTGAAGCAGACCGGCATTGCAAGGCATGTGGTGAGACATGTTGAGAAACAGCAATAGTGACAGGTTGACTGGTAGGTAGAGTGGTTAGTGGGGAGGCTAGTGTAGTGGCAGGTTGAGTGGAAAATTCCACGGTAGGACTGGAGTCACACACTGGTGCGAGGCTTGTCCTGTGGTGCTTCCTCCTCCCTCCCTTCATCCTCTGCCTCCTCCCTTTCTCCACTCCCTACCTCCTCGTCCATCTTCTCCAATGTGCCAATATCCCCCCTCTCCAGGATCATCAATATCTTCTGAACCATTTCTATCTCCGAAAATGGCAGATGAACATACAGGAGGAAACAATCGGTGCACAGTGGAAAACTCACGGTCACCCTCCTCATGTGACGCATAAGTTTTGACACTCATCATGGCGACATTGATTTCCCCAGAGGAAGAGTCACTTTCCCCACTCACAATTGGCGATAATGCCAAGGCTAATTCTCTCTCAATTGCATTATCACTAAGGCCTTTCCTTTTCGGGCCTTTGGACTTCATTAGTGTTGAAGTCGGCAGCTGCAGGCACTCAGCCAAGGGTCCAGACAGAGAAAAGTTTTTGTGTAGGTCTATCACTGACGGAGGTATGCAGGCAACTGGAGTGTGACGGAGATGCGTGATGGAGGGTTGCCAGTGGCTGCGTGTGGTGGAAATAACCAGCTGAATATTCAAACAATGGCACAAAACACTAGATCATGTATACATGATCTAGCACCGGTCAAGCAGGGCAATACTTCCGAGGTGGATGGAAAGCTGATGACAGGGAGTGCTGGAGCTCTCATTTCATCAGCCCTCAGGACTAGTTCCTCACCATCCCCCTTTGCTGAACTTTTTCAGTGTCTCAGTTACACAGAGAGTAGACCAGCATGCTCTCCATTACAAATTTCTCTATCTACACCAAACTACATGCACAGTACACACTACACTTCCTTTTCCAAAATTAAAAAATTATTATGGCATCTCATCACCAAACCTCGGAGTCCCCGGGGGGGGGACCATAAATGCCCCCACCATCTGCCCCTCTCCCGGTGATGACTCGAGGTGCCTGGAACCACTGTCTGACTCACTTCTTCTTCATTTCTGCAACATTCGCGGCCTTTCCTCTAACTTTCGCTCTGTTGAGCACCACCTCTTCTCCTCTAAACCTCACCTTCTTTTTCTGAGACTCAGCTGTCTGAGGCAACTGACAGCAAACCCTTTTCTGTATCCTCCTACTTTCTCTATACTCATTTCAAAGCCAAAGGTGGCTGTTGTGTATATATACGCAACGACTTATCTTGCTCTCGTGTTCCTGAACTCGATTTTTCTGAATTCTCTACACTCTGGCTTCGGCTTTCCTGTCATTCTCTGACTAAATATAACTGTGCTGTTTACTTATCCCCTAATTCTACTGACTATCAAAAATTCTTCAACTATCTTACTTCTGCGATGGAACACATTCTATCCATTTCTCTTTTCTCTGAAATCTCCATTCTAGGAGATTTCAATGTTCACCACCACCTTTGGCTCTCCTCTCCTTTCACTGATCCACCTGGTGAACAAGCCTACATCTTTTCTATCCTTAATGACCTAAAGCAGATTGTACAGCACCCTACCCGTATCCCTGACCGCCTTGGAGAGAGCTCCAACATACTTGACCTCTTCCTCACAACTAATCCTTCTGCTTACTCTGTTAATCTTTTCTCTCCGTTGGGCTCCTCCGATCACAACCTTATCACCTTAACCTGTCCTATCACTCCGGTACGGCCTGTAGACCCTCCAGGGAAACGTCGTCTGTGGCATTTTGGAGCTGCGGACTGGGAGGCCCTCAGGCAGTACTTCTTTGATTTTCCCTGGAATGATTATTGCTTCCATGGCCGGGGTCCATCTGAGTGTGCCTTGCGGATTACGGAGGTTATTCTCTCGGGCATGGAAGCATACATTCCTTTCTCACATCCATTGACTAAAGCAAGAAAGCCTTGGTTTAATCACGCTTGTTCTAATGCTGTCCGCAACAAGGAGAGGGCCTACAAAAGGTACCGGAGCCAACCCACCCCTGAATCACATCATCTTTTATACATTTCTGCCCGGAATCGTGCTAAGTCTGTTCTTCGCTCTACTAAAAATAATTTCATCCATACTAAATGTTCTCAACTCTCCAACTCGAATTCTTCCCGCTCCCTCCGGCACCTTGCCAAAAACCTTTCTAACAACTTTACCTCATCATCCTTCCCTCCTCTTTTCTACTCTGATGGTTCTGTAGCTATTTCTTCTACTAATAAAGCAGATCTCTTAGCACAGACTTTCTCCTCCAATTCCACCTTAGACGATTCAGGTGCTGTTCCTCCATCACTTCCCCCCTCTGACTTCCTCATGGCTGACATTAAAATTTCTTCAGCTGATGTATTTTCTGCCATCACTGGCCTCAGTACTAACAAGGCATATGGGCCTGATGGGGTCCCTCCTGTTGTTCTCAAGAACTGTGCTTCTGTGCTTACACCCTGCCTAGGCAAACTCTTTTGCCTTTGTCTGTCAACTTGTACCTCTCCTTCTTGCTGGAAGTTTGTTCTCATTCAGCCAGTCCCAAAGAAGGGTGACCACTCCCAACCCTCCAACTATCGACCAATTGCTTTAACGTCCTGTATTTCAAAAGTTTTCGAGTCAATTCTCAATAGAAAAATTTTAAGGCATCTTTCCTATCACAACCTTCTTTCCGATCGTCAGTACGGGTTCCATCAGGGACGCTCCACGGGCGATCTTCTCACCTACCTTTCAGACTCCTGGTCATCCTCCTTTCGGGACTTTGGCGAAAGCTTTGCCATTGCACTTGACATCTCAAAGGCTTTCGATCGAGTCTGGCATAAATCTTTAATTTCCAAACTGCCCTCCTGCGGTTCCTATCCTTCTATCTGTGCCTTCATCGCTAGCTTCCTTTCTGGTCGTTCTATAGCTGCTGTTGTAGATGGCCATCGTTCTTCTTCTGTCATAAATGACTTTGTGTCATAAAATACTTTGTGGTTCTTTGTGGTTGAGTTATATATATATATTTTAGACTTGTTGTCGAGCGGCTTTTATATCTTGTAGTAGCTTTGTGTCATTTGTCCCATTTGTCATGTAGTGACAGGAGGGGTAAAGAATAGTATGGGACTATTTTTATTTGTCTTGGAAATATTAACAAGTCTCTCACACGGAACGAAGTATAAGTCCCGGGTAGCTACCTCCCTGTCTCGCTATCTGTCTCTCTCTCTCAAATTGCCAAGCCCTTCTCCCCGTGACCTGTCTCCTCTGAGGCCTGTCTACTTCTCTCTTGCCTGTTCTGTGGCTAATCTCCCTCTGAGCTCTCTTTCCTAAATTCGGGTGTAGCAGGGGTGTGTCACGTGTGTTCCTCGTGGATGGACTAGGTCTTTGTTCATGAGAGGACTGCTGACAGCTAACTGCATCATCTCCTTACTGGCCGCTGTCGTCATCTTTCCTCAGTGTAACTTGCAAACCTCATTTCCTTTTCCCAGGCTCGCAGAGGGCTGTCTATCTATCTATTTATCTATCTATCTATTATGATTTGCAATTATAATATGGAGTCCTACATCTGCTCGGCCGTGCGAAAATGGTGTACCATCGACAGTTAATAGTCCTAATATATTATTACATATGTAGTATGTAGGACTCCATATTATAATTGCAAATCATAATAGATAGATAGATAAATAGATAGATAGACAGCCCTCTGCGAGCCTGGGAAAAGGAAATGAGGTTTGCAAGTTACACTGAGGAAAGCTGATGACAGCGGCCAGTAAGGAGATGATGCAGTTAGCTGTCAGCAGTCCTCTCGTGAACAAAGACCTAGTCCATCCACGAGGAACACACGTGACACTCCCCTGCTACACCCGAATTTAGGAAAGAGAGCTCAGAGGGAGATTAGCCACAGAACAGGCAAGAGAGAAGTAGACAGGCCTCAGAGGAGACAAGTCACGGGGAGAAGGGCTTGGCAAGTTGAGAGAGAGAGACAGATAGCGAGACAGGGAGGTAGCTACCCGGGACTTATACTTCATTCCATGTGAGAGACTTGTTAATATTTCCAAGACAAATAAAAATAGTCCCATACTATTCTTTACATCTCCTGTCACTACATGACAAATGGGACAAATGACACAAAGCTACTACAAGATATAAAAGCCGCTCGACCACAAGTCTAAAATATATATATATAACTCAACCACAAAGAACCACAAAGTATTTTATGACAAAGTCATTTATGACATTTGGTGGCAGCGGTAGGATACGAACCTCGTCTACGAATCAACATTAAATTCCTACAAAATATCAAGATTGAAAACAAAAAGAATAATACCTCTCACAACCAACAACATCAGCTCCTGACACTTCTCTCCAACCAGCCCCCTCCGTCTCCCAGATCATCATGCTGATGCAGAGGTCAAGAGATCACACGACGCCTTGATACGATCTTACAATTTCTACGCCAAACCAGCGAATCTACGGACATCGTCTCCAAATTAAAAGCAAATTTCTAGCTTGAGTTCTACATTGAATCCTACAAAATACAGCCTACAATGCAAATAGTCTACAAGTCTACAAAACAACTCTATAATCTTCACGTAACTTCAAGCAGCAACAAGAAGAATATAAAACAAAGCAAGTAAAGAAGAGGAAAAAGGAACCTACACAGTCTTTTATGACATTTAGTCATTATGACACTTCTAGATCTATCAACAGTGGTGTTCCTCAGGGCTCTGTCCTATCACCAACTCTCTTCCTTTTATTAATCAATGATCTTCTAAGCTGTACATCTAACCCTATCCACTCATACGCTGATGACTCCACCCTTCACCTTTCCATTCGGTTCCCGCAACTCCCATCTCAACAGTTAATCATCAAACAAGGGATGAGGCTATGGCACACCTAATGTCTGACTTGGCTCGTATCTCTGACTGGGGTAAAAATAATATGGTTGTTTTTAATGCATCTAAGACTCAGTTCTTACACCTATCAACACGACAAAATCTTCCACAGGTATACCTACTAATGTTTAATAATATTCAGCTTAATCCTGCATCATCCTTGAACATGCTTGGGGTTTCATTTACTCGGGACTTATCTTGGAAAGATCATATTACATCTCTTGTAAAATCTGCTTCCAAGAGATTGGGTGTGCTAAGCCGACTCCGCTCTTTCTTTACCCCTGCACAATTGTTGACTCTATACAGGGGTTTTATCCGCCCCTGTGTGGATTACAACTCTCATGTGTGGGGAGGTTCCCCATATACAGCTCTTCTCAATAGGGTGGAGTCAAAGGCTTTTTGTCTCATTAACTCTCCTCCTCTTACTGACTCCCTTCAACCTCTGTCTCTTCACCGCACTGTTGCATCTTTATCTCCTTTCTATTGCTACTTTAATGGTCACTGCTCCTCTGAACTGTCTGCTTGCATTCCTCCACCTCTACGACGGGCGCGTAGCACCCGTCTGGCAGCAAACTCTCATGCCTTTTCTGTTCAACTCTCTAATGCAAGAGTTAACCGTTACTCCCAGTCTTTCATTTATGCAACAGGTCAACTCTGGAACTGTCTCCCTCTGTCTGTATTTCCTGCTGCCTATTATCTCCAGTCTTTCAAACGCAGTGTGTCCAGGCATCTCAAAATGATCGGATCTTGAATTTGGCTCTCTATTGTATTTTGTTTTTCTCTTGGAGGGAACTGTTACTGCAGGCTCATGGCCTTTGGTTCCTTGTTCCTCGCATAAAAAAAAAAAAAAAATCTCAGTGGACGTCCTTGGGTCGACATGTATACATGACACCCAGACGAGATGGGTTAAGTGTAATTATTTGGAAAACAATGAGAGTGAACTTAAGAAGCCAGTGTTTATTTACAATGCCTATGCTGCTCTGTGCCGTACACTGAAAGGCTGCCTCTAGGAAGAACAATTCACTGGACAACGCCCTTCCTATACTGAACTACTGCTGTTGAAGCCTGTGCCAGTGTGGGACGGGGGCTTAACAATATATTCCCCAACTATTTTAGTGTAGGTCCACAGTGTAGGCAGTCATTCAAGCTAGCTAGTCCTTTGGAAGCTTTGCTACTACAATTAAAAACCATCCATATGGGATTTCTTACTGAGCCTTTGCTTATATCATGATGTGATAAATAATGTCCATCCTTATGATTAACAGGAACTTCTACTTCTATAAAATTATTCTTCAACTGATCCTTTGTAATTCAAATGAGCCTTATCTGCCTAATAATTTGTTGGTAACTCTAAATGGTTTAGCTTCCACGGTACTCTAGCCCAATACTGTCCAGCTTAAAATTCCTCAGATTTTATAATACAAGTCCATAGTTACTTTTTTTCATGGTTTGGTTCTCCAGGATGTATTTCCACACTATCCATGTCCCACAGTTTGTGTACAGGTTGAATTTTATCATCCAATAAGTCATATATTTGAGTGGGTTCTAATTCTGCACCTATTGTAGCTACCATCAATTTCTGTGTAGGGGTAACAAAGACTGAGTCTACCGATTTGGCCTCTCCTCAGGCCTGCTTCGGAAAAGGCAGTTGACCCCCAAAAAGGTTACCTCTTGGCTCTTTAACATCTGTACTTTATTCGTCTTGAAAATCCTATGTAGGAATCTTCCACAGTAATCTGACTCAACCATCATTTTTATGCAATGCTGGGGATGCTACTAATATAAAGTAATGGCGTTCCCATTCCCGTTACTAGCTCGATAAAGTAGTGATGTTACTGGTTTCGCTACTTGAAACGAACTGTAGCTGCGCTCCCACTCCCGCTACTTTGGATAAGAAAAAGGAACACGAAGGAAAGGTTAACAAAAATCTGTGATATAGCAATACATTATATACTGTTTTCGATAATATTAGTCAGTCTGAGTGGTTACGTTGTGTACCAGTAATGTCAGTATATACTTATATTGAAAATTAAAAAAAAATCATATATATGTCAGTGTCATTTTAATGAAGCTTAGAGCCGAAGGTACAGGAAAGAGCTATTTATATACTGTATAATGTAACAAATGTTCTTCTACATTGTTACCTAGTATACCTACTGAAAGCACCATACGTAAATAAGAGGCAAAAAAATGTGGCCTACCATTGATACATATTATACAGATTTATTATATTTTCAATGATACCTATTTAAGATACGTACAAAAACAAAAGTAAAAATGAACTTGGGGTTTCTTTTAAAGATTTATACAATAGCAATGTTTTTTCCATTAGGCCTACTCTAAACTGAAAGTAACATAGTTACAAAATAATAATGTAGTGAGTAAGAATTAGTCTGAGAGAGTGGGGGAGAGAGCGGGAGTTAGAGACGGGGATAGAGGTGTCAGTGTGTGTGTGTGTGTGTGTGTGTGTGTGTGTGTGTGTTGCCTACATCTAGCTGACATCCTTATTTATCTTTACTTAATTTAAATGATCGATAATTAACTAGTAAATTCCTGTCTAATTATTGCACATCACTAAATAATAATTAATAAATTACTGATGTAATGCGGAACAAACATCATTAATTGACAGAACTGACGAAAGTATTATTTTTCGTCATTAATGAGTACAACCAAACTGTCGGCATATCTATATGTACTCACCGACTCCGGACCTGTATTCGTCGCATGGGTAGCGAGGAGCGCGGTAACGCGTGAGTACGGACAAAGAGTAGCGGCGCTCTCAGTTCCACTACTGGCTGAAAAAAGTAGTGGCGTTACCACCATCGCTATTAAAATAGTAGCGGCACTATGTAGCGCCGCTATTCCCAGCTTTGTTTTTATGGAAACCTCAGTCTAATTTCACATTCTGTTCAGTCAATTTTGTCCCCAGGCTCTGTAAATGATCAGAGGCTTCCTTCAGTCCTTTGATAACTATATGTGTTTCCAAATCATCCAGTACACTTGCTGTTGTATAGCACTTACACCAGCCAAGCTGAATTAAGGGTCTGCCTAAGTCAAGGGAATGTGCTTCCTTAGTAGGTGAAAACCCTGTAATGGATAGATTTACTTTGCCTATAATGGGTAATCTTAACCTTTGTACAATATCAGGAGAAATTAAGGTTTTCTGTACACCAGTACAGTATCAAAAAGAGTACAGGTGGATACACTCTTATTTTCTGGCTTTACCATTACAACGTTGGGTCTGGTTAGTACTTGGATGGGTGACCGCCTGGGAACACCAGATGCTGTTGGCATCCCTACGTCAAGTGGGGTTGGTGGAGGATTAGTGCCCCTCCCTGTAAAACAATTAACTCTAAGCCCTTGGCCACCCTGTCTGGGATACATGGCGTCTGGCAATGAATGAATGAATGAATGAACCATTACATCTGCAATTGGAACTGTAGCTGGCATAGTTACTGGACTAATTCCTTTTGCAACCATCATATGGACACTTGTCGGTTTAGAAGCCTCATCTTTGACTATCCAGTTTTCACAGAGCACTATGCTGATTTCCCTTTTTGCACCTGTAACCAAGATTTAATCCACATTAACAGTCTGCGGATGTGTATCTTGAATTCAGACAAATCATACAACACCCCAGTTCATTCAGCCTCACTATTCTGGAGGCATAATCAGAATAATTTGGACAAAATTAAGTGGAATATTGTTCATTACAAAATACACAACCTTTCCCTGTCCTTTAGCATGGAAGTCTTTACCTCTTATCATACACATGTCCTAATATTGTCCTTCCGTCAACCTCACTATTTTCGCCGCCCGCCGAAATTTCGACACTTCAAAAAATCCTAGAGCGTACCAGAAACACTGTTTGGCAATTATATTACACCCTACTGAAACTTTAGTGTCTTACACAACATATCACAAGGCCTCACTGTTCTATGTTTAACCAGTACTGAGCAGGATGGATATATTTTTTTGGACCGAAAAATGGCGAAATTATTTACCATAAGTGTAGCCTATACACTGTATATACACTGTATATGGCTAGTGAGGGAGTGATCGCCCTCTACCTACACAGATCAAAAGCCCTCGGGAGCAGGGGGGTGGTTGCTTTCTCAGGCAGAGGAACTCCTTGAGAGTGAAATGGCTGGGAAGCATGCCGGCACGTGACTGGCTACAGCATAGCTGGGTCTTTCGGGTGTGGGCAATCAGGCAAGTTAGCTGCCTACTGCGACTGCAACACAATGGCGAGGTGTTCAGGAAGTTAGCCAAAGAAACCTTGATGGACTCTGAAAGAACTTGGTGGTGTGAGTTCATCGAGGCCCTATGCATCCCCGAGGGTGCCACAGGAAATGATTGATTGATTGACTTAAAATTTCGCCGACGAAATTTTTTACCCCCTATAATCATTTCGCCGCTCACATAGAGATAACTTGTACGGCGGAAATATCACTGTTGGCTGAGTTTCCATACATTTAAGGCCTAAGAACGAAATCAGGCTTCACAAATTTCGCCAAAACGTCACCTATTGTTGTTATTAGCAGCGCCTGGTAAAGATTATTGGTGCTGCCTAAGATCGTCATCATCAGTCTGTCGCGTCAACGGTACTCCTTATCTTCGTTGGGAAAGATAATTAATAATGAAATTATTACTGTATTTTCTTTATTTCATTACAGATATATATGGATACAAAAATATTTGTAACAAAATAAACTTTTACTTCTGAATAATTTTACCGTAAGAAAATAAAAACCATCTTGGGAGACTTTGAAGACATCAAGCTCAAAGTGACACACACACACACACACACACACACACACACACACCAACACACACACACACACACACACACACACACACACACACACACACACACACACACACACACACACACACACACACACACACACACACACACACACACACACACACACACACACACACACACACACACAATTCTAGGAGATAATGGACATTCTACATCAAACTGAATGTGGATAATTGGAGACCTAAACTTGTCCCTCCAGTAGCCTAACCTAAATTACATGAAATTGGATCACTTTCTATCATTCAACTTGCTATTGTTAACTGTACGGTAGATAATCCTACCAACTACAAAAAAATCACAGGATAAGCATCACAGTATTGTATATCACCCCTACGGTAAGCCTTCAAGTTACCTGAGTGTTTATTATCACAGGTGAGATTCAAATACTTAAAACAAAAAGATCTTTTCATACAAAATAAAACACCTTGCACTGACGTTACACATATAAATGCAACTGTTACAAATGACCTGAATCCTTATGATAATATTGTATCTACTTGTATATCTTAGATTACACATTCATCACAGTAATATTCATCTTTGTAATCAAAGCCTTGTGGAAGGCATCGTGGGCATGTCCAATGGGGACATCCTTGTGTTTCACAACCGACCCATTTGGGCTGTAGAACAGGCCTTTCGTCTTCCCAATCCTTACTACATCCAATACAGCTCTGATCATCCATACCAGTAGAATCTTCCCCTTCAGAATCTGACACAACCCGCTTTCTACCTTTTGCAACAGGTTTCTTAGAAGTTTTACCTCCTCCCTTTTGTTTCCCCTTTCCTTTTCCTTTCAGGGCAAGGGATTTCACTCTCTTACTTCTAGCCTCTGCTTTCTTATTGAGTTCCTCCTTTTGCCTCTCCAGATCTTCCTGTACATCATCAGAAGTCATCACTCGAGCTTTTGACTTTATTCTTAGTGGTCTTTTACGACCCTGAGGAATATCTTCAGGTGGAGGGAAGAGAATCTGTGAAGTTTCATCAAATATTATACCACAAAGGACTAATGGGTTGTGAGTGGGAAAATGCTGAACAGGGGTATTTACTGGAGTGGATGTACCTACTGGCGAATGTTCAGAAAAATCTGGAAGAGACTCATGAGTGGTATTTAAAACAACAGTTCCAGCTGTGGAACTGCTTACTGAGGGTGATGGAGAAAGTGGCATATCCTCAGTATTGTTTACTGATGACCCATTACCAGTATGTGCCTGAGGGACTTGAGTGTTACCTGGTGATGGCACATTTTGTACCTGAGGGACTTGGTTCTCAGGTACACTGTTGCCTGATACCTCTGGAGCAAGGCTGTCTGTTTGTGTGCCAGCATCAATCAAAGTGTAAGTTGGTGGCTGAGCAAGGTCAACATTAGTGTCTGGAATAAGTTTGTTCCTTAGCAGCATGTTTTTATCTATGGCATTAGGATTGAAAGGATATATTCCACATTTGCGAAACCCTGCCTTAATATTAGACATACTCATGCTCTCCTCAAACGGCTTCTTAATTATTCTTGGCACGTTTTTCTTTGGCACCCAGAAGTTACCTTTCACTGCTTTTGCCAAATTCACTAACTTCCCTAAGTGAGATCTGAAACTCTTGTATACAGCAACATCAAGAGGCTGACATATGTAAGTAGTGTGTGGGGCAAGAGCAAATAGTGTTACATTGTGTTGACGTGCAGAGTCAATTACCTGGGGTGAGCAGTGTGAAATGTGGCCATCCAATAAAAGTAACACTGGCCGTTCTGCACTTGGACGAGAATGGGGAATGAATAGCTGTTCAAACCATGTTAAAAAGAGGTCAGAATCCATGAACCCAGACTCCTGCTTCCCATAAAGACAGCCATCAGGCCCATCTTTGGCGTAGTTGCCTCCTGGAAACGACTGCTTAAAGATTATAAATGGTGGTATAGCATGTCCAGCAGCTGACACGCAACAGTGAATACTTATATGTTCTGAGGAGGCAACTTCACGAGATTGGGCATGTTTCATTCTTTTTGGAACAACTACTCTCTGTGTGCACTTATTTAAATCTACAATGCTTTCATCGCAATTATAGATATCTTGTGGCCTCTGCAGATACCCACCATCCTCCAGTTGTTGCTTTAGAAGCTGAAAATAATCTCTAATTATGTTAGCAGTAGAAAAAAGTGCCCTGCCCCTATCCATTCTATCAGGTCGCCTTAACTTTGTGGCATCAGGATACTTTAGTCTGAAGGACCTCCACCAACCCTCACATGGCCCTGATGGCCCAAATACATTCCTACCACTGACTTTATCAATGTACCAAGCGAATATTAAGATCTGATTTACAGTAAGGGGGAATCCTCTTCCGGCCATGTATTCAATATAATTACATAGGTCTTTTTCTTGAGCAGGAGTTAATGCTCTTTTCCTTCCAGCTCTCCTGCAATCTTCACTGACTTTCCCCTGAAGTCTGTCTGTTAGCGTCTTTCTTGGTACACCGTAAGTTGCAGCAGCTTGCGTAGGTGATAATATACCGCCTTTACATGCTCTAATCGCCTGTTGCATATTTTCTTGACTCCATTTCGAGTGCCTAAGTCCCACTCTGTGAGGCCGTAATGATCCATCCTGACTAGACATCCCTGCCCCCTGAAAAGAAGGTGAATATAGATAGAAGGCGAAATTAATTCGAGGCTCATAGATTTCGCCGCTCATTTCGCCAAAATTATCAATTTCGCCATTTTCATGAAAATAGCATCATTAATTTCGGCGCCAAAAATATATTCGCACAAAAAATTGGCAACTGATATCGTCACGAGAGAACGTATACACATACCTGCTCCCTCTGGCTGCCTCTGGCGAACTAAACATTACGCAAAAAGACAAGAGTTTATGAAATCAAGCCCGTCGCCCGAAATAAGTAGAGCGTACGGCAGGCCGTCGCCCGCCAAGTTTAAACTTGCGTTTTTGGCTTTTTTGAGAATAATATTTTTTTTTGCCTAACTGACGTACGCTGCACTGCTTTTTTTGCATGGCTTTATTAATGAGTGATATTAGTGAGAATATGAGAGTAACAAAAAGGAGATCTGAATTGAAATAAGCGAGATATGAGCAAAAACGTAGCACACACCAACACCCGAAAATCGGCGAGAATAGTAAGGTTGACGGGTTGGTAATTTCTTTTCAGATTTTAAGGAGCTATCAAAACTGCCAGCATCCTTTTTATTTACAGGCTTAACTGAGACTGACGTAGGTTTCACAGCTATTGGTTAGTGGTCCTCTTCTTTACTTCAGCCTTTGGTTTGCTTTTAACAGGCTCCACTGTTCCTTGCAGATTCTTAGCAAAATTGCATTAAGCCATCCCCAGCCTCCTTACAGGATAAATGATCTTTCTAGTACCTACTACACAGTGCATCCTGGGTTCTAGATGTCAATTTTAAGGATACAATTCTAGAAACCACTCAGTCTGCTGCTTTTACATCTTCGTAAGTACCCAAAGCTTTTAAAATATAACTCACTGCAATCCGAAAGTTTTGCAAAGAATCAAAATCATGTTAATGTTTGGGTAATTCAATAACATTCTTCTGTAACTGGGTGCAGTACATCCTCGTAGTTCGACGCATTTTACTTCGACGCCTCGTTTTTTGCGCAAGAAAAAAGTTTGCGAGTTGTTTCACACTTAGCTAGTTTCCCTGCAGTTCGACCCTACCAGCCACCAGCCGACACTCGGCAAACGATGCATACCACTGCTCAGTCTAGGCACTGTCCATTTTCCTACACAGTACACAACAGTTTTCCATGATCTTTGTACAGCAGGTCCAGCAGGGTCGTAGGCACACGTGAGTTTGTTATTGTTTATGATCGTAACGTACGATCTTCAGCCGAGTCGTGAATACACAGCAGGTCCAACGGGGCACTAGACACACATGAATGTTATTGTTTGTGATCGTAATGTACGATCTTCAGCCGTGTCGTGCTACTATTTCTTAACAAAGAATCGTTACATGTTTCTCGTAACACTATTTATTTTTATTTTGATGGACAAATACCTGAAATGAATGTAAAATAAAGCTTATCGATATTTAAGGAAGGAAAGAATGATAACCGTCCCAATACAGCGATGATAGACCCGGCCCATCAATCTCTTGTTCTATTTGACTATATTACAGCCTCTCTTCCTTGTAGCAGTAAGTAAAATAATGTTGTTATAATTTTTCCCTTCCTTTTAGTGACAAAAATGGCACATAAAATGACCGGGGTTTAGTTGACCTACTTTGATGTCGAAGATCAAATAATCTAGTGAAAAGTGGCAGCTTTTCCTTCGGTCAGTGACATCGGGAACTAGCGCGCCCATCCACTCTCAATACACCTTCACTTGCCATTTAAGCCAGTCTTCACTTTATTTCTGGTAAGAATTTTTGGTGTTGCAGCTCTTTATAACAGTTTTAATGTCTTTTCAGGCACATGTTTATTTTGCTATGCTGTTATAGCACTAGCAAACACTCTTCCTTTAATTTTGGCCTGTTTGGTGTTATTGTACTCTTTGATAGGGTAGGTACTTGTCCTACCGGAACGCTCCTCCATTTTTCCCACTGATTCTTAACTTCACACTTCGACGTTTCACGGTTCGCGAGGTTTTGGTGGAACATCCAAGCAGCGAAAAACGAGGATTTACTGTAATTACCTGCTTCCTGTCTTCATAATTCTGTCTAAAGAGAGTCTAAGCTGCCTCATAATTAGCCTCTTCAACAGTTAATTCACTAGATCAACTTATAAGGCGTGCCCTTGACCTGTCCTAACTGGTAGGAGAATTTATTAACCTTTGAGAGGCCTGTTGTCATGGACTAAGTATTTAAATTTATCCCCAAAGGATTTCCAATTTTGCTCACCATCAAACTCTGGAAGCATAATTTCTTGTAGTGTGGCTTTACAATACAGGTCCAGACCTTGTGTTTCTCCACAAAAATTACTTAATTTTGTTTCAAGCAACTTTTCGATTGTTTATATATTCCTGTAGGTTAATTTTATATTTCGCACTTTCTGATTCACACAGATCTTTATCATCTTCCTTAACAATAGCTGCTTCTAAACTGGTACAGTATAACTTTCATTCATACTTAGTTCATCTGTCCTTTAAGTTGTTCAAAAGACTTTTTAATTTCTCTATTGATAGTGGTACTTCCTTTACTGATTTCTTACAGTCGTTTATAGCTCTTTTTACTCGTCCTGCTTTACCACTCATTAACTCGCCCCGTACCAGCCAATTTATTACCTAACCCACCCCCAAAACCCGACAAAGTTTCGACTTTTTTTCCCCCCTCAAACCTCCACTTTTGGTGAAAAACAATGGAAAATCACCGAAAAAGTGCTTACCTACGCTTATAAATGGTCAGGACAGGTAAGCCTCAGTGCACCTGGGGCTCGTACTCTGTGGAGGCGCAGTGCAGCTGCAGCGTTTTCTATGCTGGGGTAACACTACGAAACCGCCCAGGATACATAAATATACATTTATTTCGTCAAAATTTACATGTACTACAAGAATATACTGGTTTTCAAACAGAAATATTGGCGATAAAAGCGTAGGTTCATTATCAGAACACCTGAAAATGGCCAATTTCTCGCACAATTGACTGCCTGAGAATGTTGTTTCAACTTACATTCTATTTCTCAACTTACATTATACTTTTGTACAATCATTAAACCATATTCAACTTTCTATAACAGTTATCACATACTGACAGGCCTTACTATTATAACGAGCATAATATTATCACATACTGACATGGTTTACTATTATACCAAGTACGATATTCTCGCAAGCACACAGTATTACATTTTTATTTTCAACTTCGAGTATAGTTTTCCACAACGATTATACCAATTTTCAACTTCTATAACTGTTATCACATATTGACAGGCATTACTATTACTGTATAGTGAGCATAATATTATTGCATATTGACATGCATTACTATTATACTTAGCGTGATATGCTTGCAAGCACACAGTATTACATTCTATTCTTCAACTTCCATTATACTGTTCCACAAAGATTATTACCATTTTCCAACCTTCTATAATTGTTATCACATATATACATGACTTAGCATCACAGTGAGCATGGTATTCTCGGAAGCACACAGTATTACATTCTATTCTTCAACTTCCATTATACCTTTCCACAAAGATAATTACCATTTTCCAACCTTCTGTAATTGTTATCACATATATACATGACTTAGTATTATAGTATGCGTGATATTCTCGCAAGCACACAGTATCACATATTGACGCCTTACTAGTGTGCATACATACACACATTATCGGGGTGTGGAGGAGAGGGTGATGGGGGTGGTTGGGGAGGTGGAGAGCAGTGCCCTTCCCCACTTGCACTCCTCTTTCCTTTTCTTTTTCCTTTTCCTTTCCCCTTCCCCTTCCCTTTCCCCACATCACGGGGCTATGGGAACGGAGCATGGGAGCTCCCTGCCTACCACCACTACTTTCACTTTCCACACCACTCACTCCTGCCCATACACTGCTGCCTTCCCAGACAAAACTACAGGCCCATACCTTACACGCCTCCTCGCCCCTTCCGTTCTACGCAGTGAGATTCGTTCCGACCCCAACCACGTGGGAACACCTCATCCACCTGCTCCATCCTCGTCTTCGTCCTCGTCCTCGTCCGACCCTTCGTGCACAAGATGGAGAGAGGTGCGTGCACATCCTCGTGGTCTAGTCTGGCCTTCCCCTGCCTGACGATATGTAACACACCGCCCCTACCTTGGTGATGATATCTCCTCGTCACTACTGCTCGTCTCCTCGTCAGGTAGCACGTAATCTTTGTCGAGGACATCATCGTCGACTGGTGAATCACTGTCGCCAGTGAAGGCCTTGGGTGGGTAGGTGTCCAGGACGGCTTGGATTTCCTCGTCAGAGAGACCTCAGCCCGTCATGTCCGTCCTGGGTCACTGCTAACAGGTGAGTGGCCGAGTCACAGGTGAGCGTGGGCCACGTGGGGTCAGGGAGTGTCCCCACCTGCCAGTGGGTAGAGGAAGGTGTCACGCGTCCACGTACCAAAAATCATGCACGAAATATGAAAAAATGTGCAAAAGGCAGACCTTACAATTGCAAAACGTACACTGTATGTTGTGGGGACTCACCATGAAAAAAAGTTGCAACATGCATCATACTTTGTGGGTACAGAGTGGGTTAATGACATTAACAATGAAAGGGATATTTTTGGATGATTACCTTACAGCCTTCAAATGGATGGTTCAGTGGTGTTCCCCATCCAGAATGTCATTTAGTCATTAATCACATGAAAAGGAACTAACTTTTCTGCCCGAAGCCTGATATATATGGATTTTTGTGTCTGACACCTCTATCGTGTGTGGAACCAAGCTATGCCCCACGAATGCAGCCTTGAATCTGCCTGAAGCCTCTGGACACGTGTTCTTCTCACTTGGGGCGCCAAAAACATCAGAAATTTGTTTCTGAGGGCATTCTATCAAGAAGCCAAATATTAAATTAAAGTAATAGGAGTCGCTTTGAATGAGTGGGATATAATTGACACCCTAACCCACCTATTAATATCTTGATCCTAGCTAGCTCCCCTCGATTTGGCCATGATCTTAAAGGTTACTTAGCTAGATAAGGCGGAATGACAGAAAATGGCAGTCTTGTGGTCTTGGTTGGGTTGTGCAGGTTGAAACCAACCATCATGGTGCTGGCTACATACAGTGTGCTGCCATCATCTAGCTTGCTTGAACCAGACTGACTGAAAATGGCATCAGTGTTGCCACTTTTGTAGAAGCCATTTCCGTCTGATTAGTGATTTTTTTCCCACAGAATCCCACAGATATCAAGGAAACTCCCATAAAAATTCCCACAAGTTAAAAAAAAAAAAAATTATCTTTTTAATAATGTTCCACAAAAAATAATTCTTATCTTCTCACAAAAGAAATACAGAAATGCAGTTAGTTTACAATCATATGAAAACCAAATAACATTACTTGTATTCCTTAATTAATGAAAGCATTAAAAATTTTCTCATCTATCTATTTATCTATCTATCGCCAGAAGCCTCAATCGCTCATACGCGGTGGCCACAAACAGTTCGCCTCCACGTCACTCTGTCCCCCGCTATTTCACTGCCCTGCTCCCAATTCACACTCCTGTCTCTCATATACCTCTCCACTCCATCCCTCCATCTCATCCTTGGCCTTCCCCTCCCTCTCTCCCCCTCCACCTCACTCACATACACTCTCCTCGTCAGTGTCTCACTCTCCATCCTCTCAACATGGCCAAACCACCTCAGTGTTTTTCTCCTAACGCTTCCTATCACATCCACATCCACACCACAACGCTCCTTCACATCCTCATTTGTCAGTCTGTCTCTCCATGTGACTCCACAGGCTCCTCTCAAATAACTCATTTCCACTGCTCTCACTCTTGACCTGTGTCCCTCTTTTCTCTTGATTTAGCTTATTTTTATGTCATTACATTGATTAAATATATACAAATTAGGAAAATTAATAGAACTGCATATTCAATTAACAATGTAAAAAACACAAATCATTCTGTCTCAAGAGCAACAATGTTATTTTCCTCTTCCTCTTCCTCTTTCCCAGAACCTTTTGTATTGAAATTTATGAGCACATCATCGGAAGGCTCAAAATTTCCACATGACTGAAAGTAATGAGACAGTCCATACCTAATTTGTAATAATGCCTCAACTGATCTAACACTGAGACAGTTTCTCAGTTTAGAGTGAATAACATTCACCTGACAAGAGATTCTTACTACTGAAGCATTGGAAAATGGATGTGATAGTAAATGCCAATATAAGGCCAGAAACATTTGGGAACATTTTTTGTCCTGCAGAGTGTTTTTTTCATTCACCTCGGCCCAAAAGTGATTACATTACCTACTTAACTTTTGGGCCTTTGCTGAAGTCCGATAGTGCTCCCTTCATTTTCAATATCATCAAGATCATCAAAAGTTGACCTATAGCCCTACCTAGCCCCAATAGGGGCAGTAGAATCTTTTGTCTGGGATGTGGCATTGGATGGATGAAAACTTTTCAGCACTGGAAGAATGTCTACATTTTCTGGTAAACGCATCTGAACTTGGTTTATGAGTTTTGCAACTCTTAACATACTTGATTAGAGCCTCGTTTATAGAACAAGCTGCTGCATAAGTGGTGAACTCATAACCAAAGTTCATGGCTTCACAAGGCAAAACATGGTCCAAAAATTTAAGTTTAGGCAGGTTTTCATCAGAACATTTTGAAAAGTATTTTGGATAACTACAATATGCACTTGATTCCGATACAAAGCATTGAGATCCTTTTTGATTTTTGTGGCATCTGCATTGTGTGACTGGAAAATCCTATTCATCAGTTTCTTTTAGACTTTTTCTGACATAAAAATAATACAGCTTATTTTGGTTGTTTTTTGTAGGCCTCACAAAGAGTTCTAGTTGTGTGAGTAAAGAGATGGCCGTATGAGTCTAAAACATGTGCCATATGGATCAGTCTATCACAAGAGAGGGAAAGTCCAATTCAGACCTGACTCATTTAATACCATCTGAATAATCATTTCCTTAACATTACCTAAATTCCCCTTTTTTGGTGGAATTAACAGTTAGTTATAAGCAAACTTTGAAGGATCCATAGAATTTCCCACAACCTTTACGAATTCCCATGAAAATTCCCATGAAAATTCCCACAGATTAATAGCGAAATTTGCTCCGCCACAAACAGTCCCACGTCAGGTCATTAGTCCCACAGATTTGTGGGAAATTCCCACAAAGTGGCAACACTGAATGGCATATCACCTTCACTGGATTCTGAGAAGCCAAATATCATTTTATTACACTTACTTAAATACAATGAATTACTTCATAAAATTTATAAGGATGGTCTAACTTAACAAGTTAATCTTAGTTTTAAATAAAAACTAAAGCCAGATATTTTATTCACGTTAAGATATATAAGACCTTCCATTTTCCATATCATCACACCACGCATGCGCAGTAATGTACACCCGCGGACATATGAACCTGCTACATGTCAAGTGACGGGTTGACAATAGCTGGTAACCTGCCGTAGTAGAGTAAAATACTGTACTCTGAATGAACTTCATCACTTATAACGGTGATGCTTATTGGCTGCTGTATTTTATGATTTATATAGTTAGTATGCAATAGACGAATAATCATCGTTCATTCGTTCGTTCAAAGATTTCCTGCAACTTTATTGCAGGCCGGGCCATACATTAGCCCGGTCAGTGGGGTATGGGCTGATTAAAAAATAGTAAGTGGGGAGAACAGGACCTAGGGATTGCCTAGCACACACGTCCTGTCTCCTGGCGGGCTTTGTGGTGTGTGTGAATAATCATCGATAAAAATGCATGCACACTTATGTTTAATAATTATTTGCTCTAGTGTTCCTCACAAATTTTTTTTTTCCTTAAAGATGTGATAGAATTTTAATAGAAAGACGACACCAGATTTGGTAGTATCCTTCTCCAAGGCTTACCACACAATATCATTAGGCCAGCATGGATATTACATTCAGTCACTGGAATTCAAGAGGTCTTAATGAAAATGTCCTTCACAATTTGTATATTAATATATTCTCATTGTTAAAGCAACGGCAGCCATAAAATAATGAAGGTAACTAACTGAAATTAAACAGTGACAACAGCTTACCATGCTTTGCCACCTCCATCGAGTCCATCCACAGTAGGCCGGTGACCAGTCGAGTCGGGGCAACCAACTGTTCCATTTATATCACCTAGACATACGATACGCTTCTATATTAAAACTAAATTTATTAGTTAGCGACCTCATTATGTCTTCCATAATACAGAGAATGTTACTGTGAGGTATATGGCAAGGACAGCAAGCCCTGCTTGAGCCCCCTATAAATGATACATTTCCATGCAGTATTACTAAGGCCATGGTTAGGATTACGGCAGCAGCGGCTAAATTCTAGTTGCCGTAATCCTATCCCGTTGCTTTTTACAGCAACCGTAACCTTACCTAACCTAACCTAACTGAACCATCAAACATAAAAACTAAATTCTAGCGCTTAAGCTGAATTGTAGCGATATTAACCTAAATTAATCTAACCTAACCTATTTCCAATGTAACTGAACCACCAGCCATAACAGCAAAATTTTAGCTGCCGTAACCCTAACCACTTCCTACTATTATAGTCTTTGATATGCAACTGGAAATATTTGGTGGAAAATAATATCTAGGATTTTTCTCCAAACGATAAAATATAAACACTAAGTCATCACTTTTACTGACAAGTGTCATATGAAACCTATGTAAAAACAAAACTAAAGTGATTGTTTCATCAACCCACAACCCTTCATCTTAAAAACTTGTCACACTAAAATAAATTTGAAATATGATTCCCATGCATGTAATTCATGATATCTCTAACTACTGGCGAACAAATTACCATAATGATATTACTTTCATTCATATTGGGATTTCGCCACCAGGTGGCCGGACATAAACAAATAATTGCTGTGTGCAGCTCATATTCCTGGTTTTTCTGCTGGTCCTTGCCTTCCAACACCCTTCTGTCATTGCAGGGAGCAACATAAAGGTCTGGTGCTTACTTCACTGTTGTCTGTGTTTTTCTGGTGTTTGGACTTAGCCTGTAGTTTGGCAGGAAAATTCAGTACAGCAGATGGGGTCCCCCCTGGTCGGGTTTTCTCGTTTCTGCGCATGCACAGTACGACCTGTGTGACGTCATGGATGCGTCACTCCACTTCCCCTGCTACCACTGGTCTGCTCTGTCGTGCTGGTGAAGCTGACGCCCATTCACCCTGCTACCTCCCTAAGTGTGCAGCATGGAATACTCGGGCCCTGCCACCCTTGAGGACCTTGAAGCTGACCTGGCGTTGAGTGATGAGGATGAGATGACTCGGAGTGCCTGGTCACCACTACCACGAAGTAGTAGCAATGTCTCGCTAGCTGTGGAAGTGGCTACAGAACTAGCACTATCTGTACCTGCCGCGCTCACCTCGTCGGCTAGGCATCTTCCTTTGCCAAACGCCCCATGCCTTACACCTCGGACAGCAACAGTGAGCCTTCATCCCCTGCTGCCAAATCCTCCATGCGGCAGGAGACTTCTGGTCCTCTGGAGAGGGCATCTGCCCTTGGTTCCAACACTCCCCGCCTCCTGCAGCTTGTTCAATCCCCCCAAGTTTCGCCAATGCTTTCTGCCTTTACGCCTCAGGCATTTGCACCCAGGGCTGTCTACATCAAGCTTTTATTCAAAGACAACCCAACTGTGGACATCAAACTTCGATGGTTGTCTGAGGTCAACAGTGCTTTTCACCTTGACTGCACCCAAGTGGAGGTCAAGATGTCTGCAATCACTTCCTGTTTTGTCTAGATCTCCAGACGTTGCAGGGATATCGTAGATAGCGTAACTAAAGGAGAGTTCCTATCCCTTTTTTTGGAAATTCAAGACTCACCTGAGAGGCCCTGCAAGTTTCCTACTTTTTTTTTTATGTGTCCGACTCTTGGCATAGGCTTCACAGCCTGCTATCAAGGCCCAACAGTCCTCCTACATACCATACATCTCCACATGTCACCACTTCGATGCTAACACCCACCGTCCATATTGAATACATGCTAGGGCTGTCTCATACAGGACTGGTCTATTGGTATTAGCAGGGGTATTTTAATGACATGTCAACGGGGCTTCTGGTAGACCAGTAAAGCCTGATTTAATGAAATTCACATCCTTAAACTGTTCCCTGCCCCAGTGGGGATTTGAACCTGGGTCCATTAGGAATGCACACCACCTCTCTACCGATTGAGCCACTGCTTCCCCCTAAATTAACTCCTTACACATTATCCTGTCTGCAATGATCCCAACTTGGCCAACAAGCTACCAGGTATCTACTCAACCCAACGTTTCCACCAGAATGGCACTCCTATCAACCGGCTGGTAGTCACATGGAGCCATCCTCACCCGCCACCACCAATAGTCACCTTCAGCTTCCTTCCCTGCCTCCCATCTTGTGAGTTTCACAAGATGAAGGAGGAATGACCGTGGTGCTTTCAATGCTAGGGTATTGGTCACATCTCCTGGTATTGCTCTGCACCAAAACGGTGTGCATGGTGCTCTGGCCAACACGACTCTCGGACGTGTCCTCACGGACCCCCTCCACCTACTTCTGATACAGCCCCGATGCAACCCAGCCCACCACCTCCAGATACCTTGCACTGGAAATGTCCCAGACGTCATCAAGAAGGAGTTAACGTTTGGCATGGCTGCACTAGGCACTGGGCTAACCCTACCCCCATTGCCAAGGGTGGGGCTGCACTAGTGTCACCACCACCACCACTCCACACTCCCGCTCCCCCTGCGTCCACTGTCGGTTTGGACTCAGCTGCAGTCACTGAACTTTGCAATACTGTTGCCACTCTGAGGACTCAGATTAGCTCACTCACGGCACGTTTCAGTGCAATAGAAGCCCGCGTTGATGGCTTGGTTAGCAAGCAAGCCACACTTGAGACAACATTAAATTCAGTGGTTGAATCACAAGTCATCATTACAACTTTCACCACCCTTACAGAGAAGCTGAACTCCATTGTCACTCCCATTGGACAACTGAATGCTTCCCCCACAGAGTCTTCCCCTCATGGCACGCTGCATAGCGTATTTCATGCCACCACCACTTCCTCATCTTGCCCCCGCAAATGTCATGGCAAAGTTCGGTAACATGGCACAACTGCATGTGATCTCTTAGAATGCCTGTGGTGTTACTAACCGGTTTAAACTTACTGCAAACAAAGGATATGTATACAGTCGCCACCCGGATATCATTTTCATTCAGCAATCCTTTGTTGGTCATGCGCCACTCGGGGTAGAGGCACCCACTCTCGGTGGTTATGTTTCTTACGTCCATCGAGTTAGGAATGGACTTGTCACGTATGTCCACTCCTCCATCCAGCACTGTTTCCTCCAAAGCTCTGTGGACGACGAGACAACCTTCCAGCTTCTTGAGGTCACCACTGGAAGCCGCACAATTCGGTTGTGCAACGTGTACTCTGCACCAGGCAGGTTGAATACAGCTGCTGTCCCAGTTCCCACCATCCGTGGCATGATATACATAGGGGGTTTTAATGCCTGACACCCTGCTTTGGGGGACCTTTCTGACACCATTAACCGTAACAGGACGAAACTTCTTGAGTATATTCATCATAATCAGCACACCCGCTGGGGCACTGGTGGGACCACACACTCTCGAGGACGCACACTAGATCACGTCCTTACATCCGGCCTCGTGGCGTCCCGGGTCAGGTGTTCATCTATCCCTGTGCTCTTCTTTAATCACATTGCTCTCAGCCTTCATTATTTCCTCCCTGCTACACCTTCTCCTGTACACACATGCATTTGCATTGCAATCCCACCCAAGTACTGCCCTACATACATCTCATATATGATCAACCTTCTTTCCACGTGACCCTTATTGTCCCGAAAAGTTGTATTCATCACTTGTCAGCTCCATGCATGGCTTCTACACTCATTATGTCAGCAGGCCACACATTACACGCCATCATGATGCCCACACCTGGACACTGGATAATCGCATCGCTCAGGCAGAGAGGAAGGTGGTGGAAGATGGTTTTGCCTTTCAAAGACGACCTTCCCCCGAGAGTCTCCATGGGTATCAATTGTCGAGGGATGATCTAGTTGCTCTCCAGCACTGCATTTATACCGATTCATGGCATTATCTTACCGATAGCCTCAACCATCAAATGACTGTTGGATCCATGTGGTGCCTTATCAACAAGATTGTTAAGAAGAAGCCCCTTAGTTTCCTCCACCACAGTCCAGCACAGTATGCACAGGACCTTGAAGATGCCTGGGCTGCACAGTCACGGGCTTGTGGCCTTCCCATACACATACAGGACATACTTTCCACCCAGAAAAACTTTTGTGCACTCCGTCTCACCGCTACTTTACTGAGGACAGATGATGAGGATGGTGTGGCTATAACTGATGATGAATTAAGACAGGCCCTCGCCAGGGGTAAGGTACCGGCTGCAGGTGATGATGGCATCACTTTTTCTGTCCTCTGTGTCCTCCTGAAAGTTCCTGGTAATCCCCTTCTTCAGCTGTTCAATCTTTGGATCCGTTTGGGATATGTGCCTCAAGCCTGGACCCGCAGTACAATCGTGCCTATTCCTAAAGCTGGCACTGATAAATTCCGACCTGTTTCCCTCACCTCCTGCTTCAGCAAAGTACTAGAACGCATCCTCCTCACAAGACTCTAGTTTACGTTACAGGACAAGCTCTCGCCCCGATTGTATGGCTTTTTCCCACAACGAGGGACACATCACTGCCTCATGGAGCTATACACCCTCCTATCCCCCACCAGTGTAGTGACCTTCATTGATTTAAAGAGTGCATTTGATGTCGCCAACAGAGACATCGTCCTCGACCAGCTAGTGGATTTTGGAGTTCAGGGAAACCTGCTGCAATGGATACGTGGTTACCTGACTAATAGGTCCTCTCATGTACTTTTTAAGGGTGCATACAGCACTGCTAAGGATTTCGAGCTTGGTACTCCACAAGGTGGTGTCCTTAGTCCTTTTTTGTTTAATATCCTCATACATCGTGTACTCACCTTCCTTCCTGACATCACTGGAACCACGATTACTTGCTATGCTGATGACATCTGCATTTACTCAAATTCCCTGGCAGATCTGCAACGTTTCCTTCACTTGTTTCACGAGTTGGCTTCCAAATGCGGACTCATTATCTCTCCATAAAAGAGTAGAATCTTCATTTCCCGTCCAGCAAGAACACTGCTTGTATTCTCTGTTGGGGATTGTTATTCCTCAGTGTGTGCAGTACCTTTATCTGGAGGCAACTGTACGGATTTCTTCCTCCATTCCTGCAAGACAACGCGTGCATCCGATTGTCTACAGCGGCACCTAACACCTCTCAAGTGGCTCACTAATTACGCTGCCGGGGTGTCTATTCTTGTAGCACGAACCATATACATAGCGTTCATTTGATCAGTTGTTGATTATCTCTCCCTTGTTCTTTGTCAACTTTCCAGAACAGCCTTACAACCTCTTGAGAACTTCCAAACACAGTAATGAGACTCATCCTGGGCTGCCCTGTCTCAATCAGAATTGTCAACATGCAGCTTGAACTCAACATTCCACCACTTGTTGAGAGAATATACTCTGTGGTTACATACTTCAGCGTTAAGTGCCTGCATTATCCTCACCTTTCTCCCCACTACTCTCACATCATTCAGACTTCCCTTGATCCCACTGCATCAAGGCCTCTGCTTTGCAGTGGTGGCCGCATACTAGTTAATACTGTTTGTTCAAACATCTGACAGCTAAACATCAACGTACCGGTGCTTGCTGAGGGGGTGGACTATGGCATTCCACCTTGGCAGGCCCCTGTGCGTGCCATCTCATACACTCTGGCCTCCAAGATTGACCTGCCTCAGCTTCAGAAACAGTTAGCTTTGGAGACCATCGCCAGGCTGTCATCTTCCCTCCCTTCGGCCCACCATATCTACACTGATGGCACTCTGCAGGAGTGGATGCTACTAATCCCTCTCCCATTTGCTACAAGCACATAATATGCAGATCAGTCCGCTCCCCTATTCTGCACAGTAGAAATGCTGGGAGGGATCACAGTGCGTCTATCCAACATTATGACCACTTTCTCTCATCCCCACAAATATCGTTGCAATGGTCTTATGGTTCGTCGACATAACGTGGCGTGTGCCCGCCTCAGACTGGGCTACCGAACTGTGTGGCAGGTGGCTGGGGCAGGCAAGGCACCTCATTTCTCCTCCTGTAAGCTGTGTGATGCACCCAATGCCAACACCCATGACCATTATTGACCATTATTGCCTGCAATTTCCATTTGTCTCTGATTTAATACCACATAGACTCACATTGGTGGACACTTGTAAACCTTTGTCGGAAGATGATAACCTAGATGTTATTCTCATGCGTCATCCACACTTTGGTGGGTGTTAATTTGTTATAGCTAGACACCGTGTCCTGGCACGAGTTCCCCTGTACTTGCCTCACATATGGCCGCATGGCACTGTAATAGCTTTGTCGCCTTCGGGCGTAATGAATTAATCAAATCAAATCAGTTTCATTCATATTTGTAAAGCATCAGAATCATCATTAACACAAACTGCCTAACTGCCAGACGTCTGGATTAATACCTTACGTTTCCCCTTTCATCACTTTGCTGTTATAAATTATTTCCTCCCTCCCTCTGCTCGCTACTAGGACTGTCCCGTCCTCTGTGGTAAAAGAGGCGCCACACGAATTTGTTGTATCTACATGACCATAAATATTTTCTACTGGTGTGAATGTCAGTTTTATCTGCATGTCAGTAAGCTGAAAAACATCAAGGAGCAAATGCTTTCCTTTGGATTCGCTTTTCCCACAATGGTAAAACACCGTAGCAACTGCGATTTCATAGCGTCTTATCATAATATCAGTCACTCACACCACGATCACTCCAACACCCTTCTGTCCCACATTCCACACTGGTGACACGTCATGCCTATTCTTCTTATCATCTCCCATCACTACGACTTCTTCAAATCGTTACTCAGTCTCTCAACACTAACTCTTGCTATAAACACATGATAGTATACATAACCATAAATAGTTATATAAAACCTAAAATGGTTTGTCCCTTGTCTCAAAAGGCAAGGATGATGACCATATATATTTTAATTTGTGTGTTGTGAAGAATACCTCAGAATCTGCACCATATTAAATATCAGGGAAGGTGAATGTTACAATAATTGCCCATGTAAGGCATGTATCCTTCAGGATTCTTCACGTAGGATATATAACATGATTAAGAGATAACAATACTTGTATTAACAAGAATGGAAAACGTGGCAGTGGAATGAGTGAGTGTATGGTGAGTGTGAACTGAGGTAATGAGGGAGCAGACTTGTTGTCGGTTAGGCAGTTGGCGTTATTGATGATGATTCTGATGCTTTGCAAATATGAATGGGAGTAATATGAGTGCATATGGTAATTTTCTTCACCAGTAGTTGAAAATGCCATGAACTACAAGCATGGGAATCATATCTCGAATTTATTTTAGTGCAACAAGTTTTAGGTGTAGATCTGCGGGTTGATGAAACAATCACTTTAGTTTCGTCTTTAGTTTTCATCCGGCAAATGTTAGTAAAAGTTATGACTTAGTGTTTATATTTTATCGTTGAAGAATCATTAATATTACTTTCCACCAAATATTCCCAGTTGCATATCGAACAGGCTATAATAATAATATTGCATGGAAATGTATCATTTATAGAGGGCTCAAGCAGGGCTTGCTGTCCTTGCCATATACCTCACAGTAACATTCTCTGTATTATGGAAGACATAATGAGGTCGCTAACTAATAAATTTAGTTTTAATATAAAAGAGTATCGTATGTCTAGGTGATATGGAATGGAACAGTTGGTCGCCCTGACTCGACTGGTCACCGGCCTGCTGTGGATGATGGCACAGCAGGATGGTAAGCTGTTGTCACTGTTTAATTTCAGTTAGTTACCTTCATTATTTTATGGTCGCTGTTGCTTTAACAATAAGAATGTCTTAATATACAACCTGTGAAGGACATTTTCATGAAGACCTCTAGATTTCCAGTGACCAAATATTATATTCAGGCTGGCCTTACGATATCGTGTGGTAAGCCTGGGAATGAGATACTGTACTGCCAAACCTGATGTTTTCTTCCTGTTAAAATTTTATCATCGTAAAGAAAAGTAAACTGGTGAGAAACACTTGTACAAATAACTATTTACTATAATTGTGCATGCATATTTATCGATGATTATTCGTCTTTTCCATGATAACTATACTGTATATATCATAAAACACAACAGCCATTCAGGATCACCGTTACAACTGAGGAAGTTCATTAACTGAATTTCTCGCCTTATCACGGCAGGTTACCAGGTATCGCAAACCAGCCACTTACGTGTACCAGGTTCCTATGTCTGCAGTTGTACATGGAATATTCCAATTGTTATTGATATTTGTACATGTATTTACATTATAGATGTCCTCCAGAAAAGGTTAAACGCAGTAGCATTTAATTTATTGATATTAAAGACTATTAACCAGAATATTAGAGCAAATCTAAGGTTATTGAACGGCTTTGAATCAACACTATACATTCTCTGGTAAATTCCTCTGATTTTAACAGGGAAAACTGTATTAAAAGCTGCGCATATATCGCTACACACACGATATCTCCCCAGGGGAAAATAGTTTCCACACAAGTGTTCTCTGTATAAAGAATTTCAATGTACCGGGTACTTTTTAAATATTTTTGCTAAACATTTCCTGGCATTGTGAAATCAAGACACAAACTATTCGGTATATAAAACTATGATCTTCTGCTTAGATAAACATTTGATTTTAGCGGTATTCCCATATTTCCTCATCCACAACCTAAAGCTTATAGTTTTCATCCTTTGCTCCATTTTTCTCTCCTGTATAAGCTCAGGCATACACTACACGCGCTGTACGGATAGGAGCTGGAATGTGAATCCGATAGTTGTGGGTAGTTTTCTATGGGAAGCTTGGGATTTAGTAAAAACTGAATAGAACTCGTTAGGCATAAATTCATGCCTAAACTAGATCAGTACATCGGCGTCTTTTACGTTTTATTTCTTTTAATGACAGATTATTTCATTCATATTAAAAGAGACTTTTTAATCTGGAGATGATATATTTGGCCTTTGTTTTCTGTTCCAGTATCTATAAACTCCTGAGCAAGATAACTTCGTTTGAAAGTAGTAATATTGCACTAAAAAAGTATGCCACTGCATTAATAAAAGTGATGAATCTCTTGCAGTCGACAAGCACATACATCTCTGCGTTCCCTTTTTCCTTCTCCAACAGACGAGCCGAAGTCCTCACCTCAGTTGTCCGTAAGTAAGCAGCAGTGGTCACCTGGGGAGGAGCTCAAAGCCAACTGTACTTCGCCATGGGCAAGACCGCCTTCAGAGCTCGACTGGTACATCAATGACGTCAAGGTGAGGTTAGGTAAGGTTTTATTCTATCCCTTGCCTCTTGCATCCCATAACAATCAGGGGGTGAGGGTATGGTAAGATTAGTTTATATGTAGCATTTTTGAACATTGAGAAGGCATATGACAGGTGATAGAGACGTCTTGTGAAAAGTATCACAAATGCATGGAGGAGGGAAAACTTATAAATTCAATGAAGAGCTTTAATTAAGACATAGGACACGTGTAAGAGAGAGAGGAGAGGAGAGGAGGAGGAGGAATGGTTTGAGGCTTTTTAGGACAGCATCAGGTACGTGTTATGTTTCCATGCATGTTCGTTCTCTTCATAGACGGGGTGGTGAGAGAGACAGATATAAGGTACTGGGAATAAGGCAAGTTAAACGGATGCTGGGCGAGGGTAAGATTGGGAAACAGTCAGTTAGCATGAAGAGAGAAACCTGTACTGTACACACGAAAAATCATCCACTATAATACCACTATGCCGGAAATCGAACCCGGGACTCAGGTGAAAGCCAGACAGCATACCACTACACCACAGCCAGGTAAAAATTGCCTCACATTGTCACAATATTGTAACCAATGTCCCTCCGCCCCCACTGTGGGCATGAAGAGGATGAGATAACACTCGGGCAAGTAGATGCTTTTAATCTATCCCAGGCACTTACGGCAAGTCAGAATTAAGAGAGAAACCTGTACGCTACTGTACACAGGAAAAATAATCCAATATATTATCACTATGCTGGGAATCGAACACTGGACTCTCAGGTGAGAGCCAGGCAGAAAACCACTACACCACGACAAGGTAAAAGTTACCTCACATTGTCACAATCTTGTAACCAATGTCCCTCCGCCCCTACTGTGGGCATGAAGAGGATGAGATAACCCCCTGGCACTCGAGCAAGTAGATGCTTTTCTATCCCAAGCACTTCCGGCAAGTCAGAATGAAGAGGGAAACCTGTACTGTACACAGGAAAAATCATCCAATATATTACAGGTTTCCCTCTTCATTCTGACTTGCCGTAAGTGCTTGGGATAAACTAAAAGCATCTGCATGCCCGAGTGCCAGGGGGTTATCTCATATTCTTCATGCCCACAGTGGGGGCGGAGGGACATTGGTTACAAGATTGTGACAATGTGAGATAACTCTTACCTGGTCGTGGTGTAGTAGTATGCTGCCTGGCTCGTACTTTAGAGTCCCGGGTTCGATTCCCGGCATAGTGGTAATATATTGGAAGTCAGTTAGCAGCTGAGCTTGGAAGAATCTGAAGATTGGAGAGTGGGGATGAGTGCAAGCATGAATCTGTGAGATTAGAAAGAGGGGATGAGTGCAAGTAAAAATCTGTGAGATTAGAAAGGGGATGAATGCATGACGTGAACAGAACGATATGAGTGTTTCAGTAGAGATGATATGGAGAAAGTGAAATGTTTCAGGTACTTAGAATCAAAATGGGGATATAGCAGTTGGATGTCAGGGAGCTGAAGTAGCTCACAAGGCAGGAGAGGAAATGTAAGTGCTGAGGGACTTTAGATTTGTGTGGAGGGAATGTTAGGTGTCTGATCATGAGCAGGTTCTCATTTCTTCGTTTACTAAAGCCATTGTCACAAGGGGATGTTTTCGAGCAGTAGCAATCCGAAGGGCAATAGCAAGAACAATGAACTTCATTCATATGTGGTTGTCACGGGGTTTTTAAAATAAATGCAAAATTTTATTTAAATGATAATGTTCAATAATACTGAACAGCAAGAATAAGAACTGTCTTGCTACATCAATCAATGATTACTTAACGCTGGCTTGCTTCGCACGATTCTCTAAGGATGAGAATTTATAAACTTTCTCAACAGTACACAGCAGAGACTAATTACTTACAAATGCTGATTATTAGTAGTGTTAGCCTCTGGAGAAAGTTACTTCACCCCTGACAATAAATGACTAATACTATTAATAATATCAGGTTCTTGCTGATGCTAAACTCCTAGGAGGCACAACGGATTTTAAGCTTAATACAACAAGACCGGCCTAAGTACCAGTTATGAATGGCAAAACGTTTATGCAAGCTAGGAGCTATAAGGGAAATAAGCTTAATTGTGGAGAAATGAAACACGACTTTCCATTACATTAAGCTCAAGAAAAAGAACTGTTAAATTTATTGATTACAAAAATAAATTTAACGTTACATCTCAAAATGAATTCAAATAAAAAGATCGTACTCACTCACTCACTCAAGAGCTAAATTCTTACGCCTAGGAAAAGCACCTTAACTAAACTCTTAAGTCTAGGAAAACGAAAAGAAAATACTGGTCAATGAATGTGGTGTATCACCGAAGAAGGGTGGGAGCCTGGAGAACCGTAGTCTAGTGGAGTCTGGGTGCTAGCTGACCTCTCACTACTCTCACTGCTGGAGCACAGAACCACACTCCGTCACGACAGACACTTGACTGACTAACTCGTGGGAAAGAAATGGAGCGCTGTGGCCGCATTTTTTAACGGCTAGAGTGAGCGAAACGTGCCCAAAACAAATCTCTAAGCGGAAGCGCTAATGTCTCACACAAAGACGATCACTTATGACAATGAAAAATTGATTTGAAAAGACTCCCGGCCGAATGAGCGGTTAACTGAACGATAAACTGGGATTCCACTAAAGTTCGCGGTTTCCCACAAAAGCCAATGTCACTAGCCGACTCGTGACAGTGGTCACACGATTCGTTCTATAATAGACAAGGAACAAAAAGTTTGTGTGGCCATGCAGGTCAGATGAATGATAGTCATATGCTATTAAAATTTACTGATAACATACATGAGTACAGTGATGATTAACACCAACGATGCTGCTGCTACACTGGCGATATTGATGCTTATAATAGCTTGCAGATGCGAAATTCAAGAAAACTTTGATAACTTTAACCCCTTAACCGTGGGGCGTCACTTTCGTGACGCTTGGGAGCAAGGGATCATACCGCGGGGCATCGCTTTTGTGATTCTGTGTTATTTTGAATTCACCCGGGCTTCCAAGTGGAGGCTTGTATCATCTATCAGTACTGCCAATGTCCAACACTAGTCAGCACTCCTAATCTCATCTGTACTCCCATCCATTGTTGACAATTTAGCCATTTCTCCCCATTCTTGACTCCCCTCCCTACCCCCCCTCCATTACCCTATCCTCTCGCCTGCCCGGCTGTGCTACGCTAAGTAAATCTTCCCTGGAATTTTTCACTGATTTCATCCATTGAAATAAGCCCTATGTCGTATTCTTATACCAAATAATATATACAAGAAAGAAATAAGGTAAGTGAGAGTGCCATACACCTGGAATTGGCTAATTATCACCTGACAACACCTCACGTGCACTCGTTCGCTAATTTTCGCTGTTTTTTTCTCCTTGAAATATGCCCTATAAACTATTTTCGTAATAAATATACATGTAAGGAGGGAAGGGAGAAGCCTAAGTGATATTTACATTCACCTGGAACTACCTAATTTATAATGTATTGTCTAGATTTCCTGCCAATCATATCAGTGCTAGACAAAGCTGTTTCAAGATTTAACATTGGTAGCTCTGAATATATATCTCCTAAGTAGGCCTCTAATCTATTTTCGTAATAAATATACATGTAGGGAGGGAAAGGAGAAGCCTAAGTGATATTTACATTCACCTGGAACTACCAGATTTATAATGTATTGTCTAGATTTCCTGCCAATCATATCAGTGCTAGACTTAGCTGTTTCAAGAACCAATATTGGTAACTCTGAATAACCCCTAAACAGGCCTCCACGCTGGCCTTCCGTTATCAGTTTACTCTCATCTTCCGAAGCGAGAGTACGTATGTTTCTTCTTGCTGACTTCAAGGCCTTTTTTCACCCCCATGCAAATGGCCCTGTGACCTTTACCCCCTACTAAACCTCGTGTGGAAAGAGGTAAAGGGCTGACAATTGATAAAAGAGTGACTACGATCTTTCTATTGAGTAAAACAGTGCAAGTGGAATTGTAAATAATGTGTAAATAATGTGAAAACAGCAAGTGAAAGTAATGAATGTAAATATACGTGAACAATGGAAAATAGTTTTATAAGTTATTTCAAGTGACAGTGCACAACACAGTGTAAATAAAATAGAAATGTAAATAACGTAAATAAAATAGAGAACGTAAATAGAAATGTAAATGAGTAGTATTATAAGAATACGAGTATATACCCTAGGAGTAATGAAAGTGAAAGTTTCACTCTAGCATGTCTGAATGCTATGAGTTATGAGAGTGAAGATGAAAGTGACATTCACTCTCAATGCCAGTATACAGGACGAGAAAGTGAATGCTACGTATTTAACTGAAAGAAATTGAATCCCTACAGTGACAATAAACTAATACTACTGAAGGAAACTTACGGATAAAGACTGTAGATATATATAAGTGTTATATAGTAATAGAAATATAAAGTGTGAGGGGTTTTATGAATAATAAATGACAGAGTAACAAAAGCGAACTAGTGCCAGTGCGACGATCAGACGCGCTCGTAATTTCCATTGCTCTCACAGTGTTTTTTTTTTTTTAGTATGGATCCCAAACTACTTGAAAATTGTAGAATAGTGTTTATAGTGTTTGTATCTGGCTGTGGTAATCATATTACGGGTTGTCGGGAAGTGTAAAGTGGAGACTTCGTTACCCTACTTCAGAGGTCTCCACAAGTCCTACGGTAACCGACGAAGGCTCAACAATCATTCCAGAAGAAAGCTGAAGGCATGTGCCATAAGCATATGTAATTTTATTATTCCAGAACTAATAACTGATTTTTGGCAAATATTTTTTGAGAGTCTGTCGGAGCCCAAATAACCCCGCGGCACACGCAAGTCATTGGTAAACAAGCCCGCGGTGTAGGGGTTAAAGTAGTGTGCTACAAGAGGAGTGGGAATATTTATTATCAGCTAGTCAGAGCTTAATTTGAAGGACCCATAAATCATCAGATATAACTCATCAGATCCCCAATTCTTCATCTGCTGTGTTGTTTTTCATATTATAGACAATCAGGATACTAACATGAGAAGTCTGTGACCTTGAGTGAGCGGCAGGCATATATGGAAACAAAAGCTGGTCAAACCAACATCCGATGTACAGTATACTGTCCCAGTGCCTTTAAAACTATATGAGTGTTTTTTTGTGGAATAATACGTTACGTGATGATTAAGCACAAAATGACTATTACATATTGTGTTATAAATGTATTATTAGCATTGGTTTGACCCCAGGAATTGTTGAAAGTCATTCATCCTGTGAAGGACACACTCGTCTGCAAATCTTTCCATAATAATCACGCAGAAATCTTTCAAATGTCTTTATATCGAGAAAAACAGCAATTCTGGAAGCAAGAAGTGCTCAAAAATGTCCCATGTGACCACAGCCTAATTCTCACCCCATTTATAGGCGAGGAAGAGTACGATAAGAATGATAACGATAATGAGGATGGCCTTTATGAAAAGGAAGATAGTGATGATGATGATTATAATGATCATGTTATGATGATTTATTCTAATCGCATTAGTCTTGGAGGCACCAAATGATTTTACTTGGCTTAGTAGCGACGGAACTGCACAAGTCAGCTTCAGTGTTTATTAGCATACTCGCTATCAGGACGTTCTCGTAATTTAAAACATGATATATATATATATATATATATATATATATATATATATATATATATATATATATATATATATATATATATATATATACTGTATATGTATAAGCACACTCAGTATGACGACATTCTCATAATGTAAAACATGATATATATATATATATATATATATATATATATATATATATATATATATATATATATATATATATATATATATACTGTATATGTATAAGCACACTCAGTATGACGACATTCTCATAATGTAAAACATGATTTGTATATATATATATATATATATATATATATATATATATATATATATATATATATATATATATATATCATCTCATCAGCCGTTTGAGTGTCCACTGCAGGACCGGCCTATCCCAACCGAAGTAGGGACGATACAGCCAATGTATCTCTACCAAGTGGCTTAGGCTGTCTGGTAGAGATTGTATGTAGGGTGAGAAGTGCTTGTAAGTGTAACTGTAGTGTTGGGGTGGCTTTGGATGTATGTGTATTCTGTGAACCACGTGTAGCAAGCCAACTGGGTGCAAGCACACTTTATAATATGTGACACTGGTTCAACCACAGGACCCCTTGTGTACGCCAATGCAGCACGTGGCCAGAAGAACGCTCCCAAAGTTTATTACCATGGCGGGGCCGAACCCTCGTTCTTTAGTGTACGAAAACGCACACCTTACCACAGAGGCTCCATATATATATATATATATATATATATATATATATATATATATATATATATATATATATATATATATATATTGTTACGAAACAGAGAAAGATAATGTACACTTTAAGTGAGAATACGAAGAGTCACTACTGTCCCGTAAAGTTCTAGGTTCAAAACAAAAGAGTTAGGTAAAATTACAAGTTAAAGTTTAATGCTTAAATTAACAACAAAACATTCAGGACTCATAAGGATAATGTAATGGCAAAAACAGGTTAAATATATGGTTAACTGCAATAGCCTCTATTAACACGAAATTAGCAAGAGTAAATTTATCTAAGTCAGCCCTGATAAAATGAGATACCAGATAATACTCAGTGAATGCCAGATAAATAATTACAGATACAAACTATTATCAAAAATGACTGACATAAAGAACCCCACACGAATCACAAAAACTTCACTAGGCCTACAAATTAAACTTATGCTATACAGTACAAGAAAAAATGCAACAACAGTTATACTCAAATTACACACAGCTGCTAGATGGTTGGAGATTTCTTGAGCACTCACAATAATAATATCTGTACAGGGGAGGACAGAGATGTGGACAAAATGAGGAGCAGATCTAAGTGGCAATGATGCAGAGACTGAGCTCATTATATAGGGGCTGGCAGAGCTTGATACAACTTGTAAGAGGGACGCGCAAATGAAGCCATGGGGACAGAGAGCTGAAAATCCCGCAGAGTATAAAAGAGAGAACGACTTACTCTACTATAACGGTAGAAGGGGGGGACTGAGGCAGAACACGCTCGTGATCAAACATGCAGCAACTGTGCATTAAAATTACACAAAGGATGATGAAATCATAGGCTATGTAACACCTCCCCACAAAGAAAAAAGAAATTTACAAAGGAAATTTCTTATTACTCTAAAACAATCTGTATATGGCATTACAGACCATGCAAAGGTCTTTCCTAATGTTACAAAAATGAGATCTCCCTAGCACGTTCAGTCATAGGTACTTGCCAGTATCCCTTTAACAAATCAAACTTACTTATGTACCTAGCCTTTCCGATCTTGTCTATGCAATCTTCCACGCGAGGGAGAGGGTAAGTGTCTGTTTTGGTTATCTGATTAACACGTCTGTAGTCGATGCAAAGCCGCTGTGACCCACCTGGCTCAGGGACTAGAGTGACAGGAGAACTCCACTCGCTCTGACAGGGCTCAATCATCTTGTGGTCCAACAGGTAGCCAAGCTCCTTCTGGATGAGAGGAACTTTCACTGGGTTCACACGGTAAGGAGGCAGTTTAATTGGCTTTATGCGTCTCCAACATCGACATCATGCATCAACACAGTGGTTCTTCCTGGAGTAGCACGGAACACTTGCGGGTACTCCTGCAGTAATGCCGAAAACTCCTGCCTTTCCTTGGGAGGTAGATGAGAAAGCTTAGTCTGGAGATCATTCATGATATCAGGATTCTTCCCCAAACTATCACTCAGGCTCATACTGCATGGGAGAGCTTCACTTGCAGACTCGGGTGGAACAGCTACAGTGCAGACTGGATTATTTTCGTCCCGCCTGTGATATAACTTTAGCATGTTGATGTGACATAGTTGCTTGCTCTTTCTACGATCTGGCGTGGCGATGACATAGTTGACATCACTGAGTTTCTTCTCCACGAAATAAGGGCCACTAAACTTGGCTTGAAGAGGTTGCCCATGAACTGGTAGCAGAATCAAAACCTGATCTCCTGGCTGAAAGTGGCGTAACCTGGACTTCTTATCATACCAAGTCTTCATCTTCTCCTGAGCAGCTCCTAAATTCTCTCTCGCCAGCTGTAAAGCAGTGGACAGCCGTTCTTTGAAATTCATCACATACTCCAGCAGGTTGACGTCATCTTCCTCCGACAGCCAGCATTCCTTGAGTAACTTAAAGGGTCCTCTTACTTCATGGCCAAACAGTAGTTCAAAAGGTGAGAAGCCCAGTGATTCATTTGGAGATTCTCTTGCAGCAAACACAACGAATGGAAGACCTTTATCCCAGTCTTTCTGATGTTCCAAACAGTATTTCTTGAGCATCGATTTGAGTGTTTGATGATATCTCTCCAACGCTCCTTGGGTCTGGGGATGGTAAGCTGAAGACGTGATCTGGGAGATGCCCAACTCTTTCAGAGACTGCTTGAAAACGTTTGACATGAAATTACTTCCCCAGTCTGACTGTACCTCCTTGGGCAGACCAAACTTTGTGAAGAACCTAGCACTTCCTTAACCACGTTCTTTGCTGAGATGTTTCTAAGTGGAATGGCTTCAGGATAACGAGTAGCCATATCAATCATGGTCAACACATAAGAAAATCCTGAAGAAGTCTTAGGAAGAGGGCCCACAATATCCACCAACACACGGGTGAAAGGCGCCTCAAAAGGAGGAATGGGAACTAGAGGTGCAACCTTTTCGGTCTGATTACACTTTCCCACAACTTGACAGGTGTGACAAGACTTACAATACCAGGAGACATCCCTGAAGATACCTGGCCAGTAGAAGTGTTTCAAAATGCGTGCCACAGTCTTCCTCACTCCAAGGTGTCCTGCCAAACTGGAATCATGAGCCACTCTAATGATATCCTGCCTACAAACACGAGGGATGACAACTTGATGTACAACCTCCCATTCACAGTCGGCTGATGCTGTTGGGGTCTCCACTTCCTCATAAGTACTCCTGACTTTACATAATAACAAGTAGAAGCACCAGCTGACTCTTCCTCACTGCAAGCAGAGTTAGCTAGACCTTTCAACTCAGGGTCAGCAACCTGCAACTCAACCAACTCTTGACGAGACAAATTATCAACACTACGGGGTACTGCCTCATCTGGTGAGTGGTCCAAATTAGCAAGAAAAGTGTCAGCTAGGATAACATCATCATCATCATTATCCTCTAAATCACCAGTAACTTTAGACTTAGCCCTAGTGACAGCACATGCAGGGAACACATCAGGGACATCACAATCCTGGGACACAGCCACTGGCTCACTAGACAACTGAGGAGCTGGACACACTTGACTTCCACCAATATCATTTCCAAGTAAGAAAGTTACACCTGACATTGGGAGTGTCTCAACCAACCCGACCATAACGGAACCATTAACAAAACCAGACTCTAAATTCACTCTGCACAGAGGGACAGAGAAGTAATTATTCCCTACACCTTGTAAGATTACAGTTTCATCAGAGGAATTAACATTAGAGCCTAGAACACTGGTCAGCATAAGGGATTGGCAAGCACCTGTATCACGATATATATGAACTGATTTCCTGTCATTACTGTCCAGAGGACTGACAAAACCATCAGACAGGAAATTAGCACATGAACTCTTGAGAGTGTCACCCACGTTACTGCTCAAAGAGGAGCTCCATCATGAGAATTTAAGTTACCCCTCAAAGCAGGTTCAGTTAACTCAGTTAAAGAATTCTGGGAACTCTCAAGAGTGGACACTAGACCAACTGACTGAATATTTAAAGACTCCTTTTTGTTCACATCACGCTGTCTCCTGAAACATCTCTCCGTAGTATGACCAAGCTTACTACAATAAGTACATTTACTTTTCTGAAATCTAGAGGTGAAGCTGGTATTTACTTCCTGAGAAACATCATCCTTATTCTCTTTCCTGTTACCTGTACTCTGAGTAGAGGCAACGTACTTACTCTCAGCTTTCCCTTTTTCTCTAGAATATCTCTTGTGAGTGAGAACATACTCATCAGCTAAAACTGCAGCATCAGACAAATTATCTATTCTTTTCTCATAAAGATATAGGCTTACATCTTTATAAATACACCTTTTGAAGTCCTCCAGCAAAATCATCTGCTTAAATTTACCAAAATCAGAATCCACATTCTTAGAATTTAACCACTGCTCTAACATATCTTCTTTGATTTTTGCATACTCAACATGGGATTGCTTATCTTGCTTGTAAGTTGTCCTAAATTTTACTCTATAAGCTTCAGGAACAAGCTCATAGGCCTTAAGAATCAAGCTCTTAACTACATCATAATTATCAGACTGATTCTGAGGCAAAGATGCATAAGTTACTTGAGCTTTACCGGTGAGAACAGTTTGAAGGTGTACTGGCCAATACTCCTTAGGCCAGTTAAAACCTGTAGCTACCCTCTCAAACAACTGAAAATACTTTGTTAAATCAGATTCGTTAAAAGGAGGGACAAGTTTAACATTTTTAGCCACATCAAAATCATCAGAGCTAGATGATCCAGTTCCACCTTGTTTCATGCGATACTCATGGTCTGCCTGAATCCTGGCAAGTTCAATTTGTGCCTGAGCCTGTACCTCTGCCTCTTGAATACGAGCATTTGCCTCATTAAGACGAGCCTCCTGCAGGGCTAGCTGTAACTTAGCTAATTCAATCTGCGTTTGCTCATTTGGAGGAGTTACATTAAACAAGCTTTCATTAATCATGTCAACAATCTGATCTTTAGAATGATGAGGGCGAACAACAATTCCCAATTGTTGAGCAACAAGCTTAAGTTCATTCTTTGTTCTGTTTTCTATATCACACACTGTTTGCACATTTGACAAAAAATCTTTGGCTTCATCAAGTGTAGAAATAGTAGCCATCATGAATATATCACAGTCACAAAATATCAAACAATATCCTTATGATAATATCCTGAATATCCTGATATGAGGTCGCCAAATTTATGTTACGAAACAGAGAAAGATAATGTACACTTTAAGTGAGAATACGAAGAGTCACTACTGTCCCGTAAAGTTCCAGGTTCAAAACAAAAGAGTTAGGTAAAATTACAAGTTAAAGTTTAATGCTTAAATTAACAACAAAACATTCAGGACTCATAAGGATAATGTAATGGCAAAAACAGGTTAAATATATGGTTAACTGCAATAGCCTCTATTAACACGAAATTAGCAAGAGTAAATTTATCTAAGTCAGCCCTGATAAAATGAGATACCAGATAATACTCAGTGAATGCCAGATAAATAATTACAGATACAAACTATTATCAAAAATGACTGACATAAAGAACCCCACACGAATCACAAAAACTTCACTAGGCCTACAAATTAAACTTATGCTATACAGTACAAGAAAAAATGCAACAACAGTTATACTCAAATTACACACAGCTGCTAGATGGTTGAAGATTTCTTGAGCACTCACAATAATAATATCTGTACAGGGGAGGACAGAGATGTGAACAAAATGAGGAGCAGATCTAAGTGGCAATGATGCAGAGACTGAGCTCATTATATAGGGGCTGGCAGAGCTTGATACAACTTGTAAGAGGGACGCGCAAATGAAGCCATGGGGACAGAGAGCTGAAAATCCCACAGAGTATAACAGAGAGAACGACTTACTCTACTATAACGGTAGAAGGGGGGGACTGAGGCAGAACACGCTCGTGATCAAACATGCAGCAACTGTGCGTTAAAATTACACAAAGGATGATGAAATCATAGGCTATATATATATATATATATATATATATATATATATATATATATATGTATGGAGCCTTTGTGGTAGAGTGTGTGATTTCGTACATGGGAGAACGAGGGTTCACGCCCCGCCAGGGTAATAAACTTTGGTAGCGTTCTTACGGCCACGTAGTGCTTTGGCGGACATAAGGGATTCTGTGGTTGAACCAGAGTTGTGTACCATAAAGCATGCTTGCACCCAGTAAGCTTGTGCGGGCCGATTACCCTTGGTTCACAGACTACACACGCATCCAAAGACATTCCAACACTACAATCACACTTACAAGTACTTCTCACCCTACATACAATCTCTACCAGACAGCCAATGCCACTTGATAGAGATACATAGGCTGTATCATTCCCAGTTCAGTCGGGATAGGCCGGTCCCGCAGTGGACACTCAAACGGATGATGATCATTATATATATATATATATATATATATATATATATATATATACTGTATATATATATATATATATATATACTGTATATACTGTGTGTGTGTGTGTGTGTGTAATCCTTATTTCATATACTAATGTTGATCCCACTTCTTTTCAGATACCTGCCCACCACTCCCTTCTGGTGACAGAGGGTGAGCGTGGGTGGGGTATGGGTTTCGGTATGGGCATGGGAGTGAATGACGTTGGATGGACAGGACCTGGAGGAGATGGGCTGTCAAGGACCTCTAGGCTCACCCTTGTACTGAGGGAGTCTCACTTCAGTGTCGGTGGTCGAGCAACGCTCAAGTGTGATGCTACTTACAAAAGAGCTTACCACAGGTGAGTGGATGTGTTGAGTGGTGTTGTACACTTATATATATATATATATATATATATATATATATATATATATATATAATATATATATGCTTGGTTCATTTTGAAAAATGGATAGCAATGTTTGGGAGCGAAACACAGGAATGATGTTAAGTTCTTTATTTCCTTAACCTTTCAGACTGCACAATTCCATCCTCAGAGAGACTGAACGAAAGTGAGGAAATGAGATATACGTATGCATATGACATCTCAAAGGTCTTTTTATGTCTATTGCTGATTGGCCGCCTCCCGTACCATGTTGCCCGGACCTGATGGTCCCGCCTTGAGCTGACCCTGCTCCTGCCTGTGCTTAATTGCTCTCTCTTCCCCTCTCATTTGGATAGGTCAAAGCTACACCTACCGCAGTGATTGACCAACACATAAAACTGTATCTTTGCTACGTGACTTCTTTTGTACAGCCGCCGACAAATGTGTCTCGACACGTCTAGCAGTGTCTGGCAACTCTGAAAGGGTTGTTTTTCCACCGTAGAATTTACGGCATTCTCGATGAGACTCTATAGAAAAGCTGTAATGAATGGTCAGCAGCAAGTGATGAAGTATTTTAAGCCGTTGTTGATAATATTCATATATTAACGTTTCAGTAGTGATAATGTATTACATTTGTATGGGAAACTACAGATGACAATATAGAAATGGGCACGCATTTCTCCCTACATAGGTGTATCTTGATTAAAGCTACCTGGGAAAAAAGACACGTTAACGGACATCTGTAGGAGTGTCGTAGCTCTTCCTCAGTAACAACTGAGGCAACGTCACTGTATTAAACTGTACTAATATATACTGTATTAAAGTAAACACGAAACGCCTTCCATTTGTTTCAAGTGTCGTGATCTTTGTAAAATTTTTTGTCAAGAAAGGCATTTTTAAATCTCTAATATGTGTTGCTACTATTGATACCTACTCATCATATCTAATATCAACTAGTAAAGCATGCTTTGTTAGCATGTGATGAGCGATCGAGCACCATGTTAGCACAAATTTCCTTTGATATAAAATTTTAGACAGAATCTCCGATATTTTATTGCTAGAGTTGATGGCAAAAAACACAATGTTACAATGGAAAATTTGATTTCGTAGTTCATCAATTAGGGCCGAACACTACCTTGGAAAACTAGAGATTTCAGTAGGTTTGTACGCCTTTATGGGTGAGTTTTTAGTTGATAACAAAATCTATTGAATTACTGTATCAAATGCAGAAAGAATTTCAATTCTACATAGGAGAAAAAATTGTTAGGTTCTTCTAAGCGTGGCAGTTGGGTTGGGCCCGGCCGGGCCGCTCATCTCCAAACTTAACTGAGGGTAAATATTGCTCGCTCGCCCATGATGGAAAACAGTGAAGCAGTGCAGCGGCACTCGTATAAATATCCTTTAATGCGTCTCAATGTTTTGATCTTCTTTCCCAGGTAGTTTCAATCAAGAATTTATGGAAAGATCCCATTATCCACCCAATTCTGAAGAAAGGAAGTTCCTCTGACCCCTCTGATTACAGGCCAATGGCAGTCACATCTTCTCTTGGTAAGATATTTGAAACACTAATTAACCCATTGGAGCCCAGTGTCCGGAATACTGGACAGAACTGGGATTTTTCAAGTCTTTATGAAGTAGGGAACCCCCGGGTAGGGACCTATGAGCTTCGCGACTATGAGTCGACAGGCGGAGGGCAGTACGATTAGTACCCACCCAGCGCCATGCCTTGCCCAGCACCCCTGGGATCCAATGGGTTAATGACTGGTAAACCTACCAGACTCTTTAATAAGCACATTATTAAACATCTTGAATCCAGCAACTTAATTAGTGATAGACAGTATGGTTTTTGCCACGAAAGATCCACCATTGACATACTCAGTCTCTTAATTCATACCATCCATCAATCAGTTGACCTACATGGAGAAACTCATGCAGTAGCCCTTGATATTTCTAAAGCTTTCGATAGAGTATGGCACCGTTTCCTGCTGTCCAAACTCCCTTGCTATGGACTAACGTCTTTTGTTCCTTTGATTTCCTCATATATCAGTGACAGGAAAATAATAGTAAAAGTAGATGATGTATATTCCAATTTCCACTTAATTAATGCTGGCGTGCCGCAGGGATCAGTTCTGGTGCCAACCCTGTTCATGGTTCATATTAATTATCTCTTATCTGTCACCCACAATCCCATCCACTCATATGCAGATGACTCAACACTACAGACACCCAATTACAATGTCTAATGTCTCTGCCTCTCAACTCAGTACAGCCATCTCCATAAATCATGACCTATCTGCAATCAGTGAATGGGGTCAAGACAACCTTGTCTCAGTTAATGCTAGTAAAACTAAATATATACAATTTACTAATAAACAGATATTGCCAGATTCATATATTACCTTCAGTACTACTATTCCCATCTCCAAAAGTATTGAGATTCTTAGCATCTCACTTAACAATGCCCTCAGCTGAACCTCTCATGTTAGATCACTTGCTAAAACCGCCTCAAAGAAACTTGGACTAATGTACAGAGTCCATAACTTCTTCACTGACGAACAGTTAGCTGTGATTTATAAGAAGCATGTGCGCTCTCATCTTGAATATTGCTCACCCTTGTGGAATGGATGTGGAGAGGTTACATTAAAACAATTAGATAAAATTCAGAAAAAGGCTGTTAGAATTATTAAAAACCCTGCCATTACAAATAAACTACCTCCCCTACAAGCAAGAAGGAATGTTGCCTCCCCTGCATTATTTTACAGGTATTTTTATGGCAAATGCGCAGACGAAGTTGCGTCCATGGTGCCACCTCTTCATGCCTTCCCTCATGCTACACGGGCATCTGGTAGCACTCATGACTGGAATGTCACTCAACCATATTGCAGAACTTCTGCCTATCAGAATTCTTTCATTCCCTGTACTGCAACTCTTTGGAACTTGCTTCCCCAGAGTTGTTTCCCTCCAAACTTCAACCTACAGCTGTTCAAGTCTAACTGTTACAGATATTTTATGAATGAAGGACACCAGTAATCTGCTTTATGGATTTTTTTTAAATTCATTTATTTTTCCTTCCTCTGTTCTGTTATTAAAAAAAAAAAGTACACCTTCTTATGGGGACATGCATAACGTTTTGCCCATTCATATATTGTTGTAATTTCCCACACAATTGTAGTACTTTAACACTACTGAAACCTTAATTTATGAATATTGTCAACAGTTGCTAAAATACTTGATCACTTGCTACTGATAAATCACTACAACTTTTCTATTGATGTCTTACCGAAAATTCTACGGTGGAAAAACAATACTTTCGAAGTTGCCAGTCACTTCTAGACACGCCAAGAAACACTTGTCACCAATTGTATATATTATGTGCTGCATCTGTGGCTTTTCTCATCTTTTTCTTTAACTTTTCTTTAACCCGCCCCGTCCCGACCGATTTTCCACCACTGACTTCCCTCAATCCCAACCGATTTTGGATTTTTTTTTTTTTTGCTCAAACCTCTGCTTTTGGTGAGAAACATCGAAAATTCATAGAGAAATCGCTCACCTGAAGTGTAAAATACTCGATACAGGTAGTAGTACCCCTTACCTTACTGGGTTTTGTATCAGGCTGGCTCCAAAGAAAATGAGTTTATGGGAGGGTAACTATTCCACACCACTCATAAATTGTATTTATTTATTTATTTATTTGGTAAGAATTTATATGGAGTATGAGAGTATATTGGTTTTCAAACAGTAACATAGGTAATATAAGCATTATTTCATTTCCTAACGCATCAACATCCCTGACCTTTTGTGGCGACATTACTTGATCATCATTTCTGACTTCTTTCTTCCTCTAATGCTATGTAAACTTTGTCCTCCACATTGTCATCGATTAGGGAATCACTCTGTCCCTGAATGTCTTTATTGGCCAGGTCACTGGTAACAGGTGAATTGCCGAGACAATGGAGTGCAGGGGGGGGGAGGTCATGCAGGGTAAGGCATTGTCCCTGCCTGGCATCTTGTAGAGGAAGGTGTCCCGTGTATACATACCAAAAATCACGGGCAAAAATTAAAAATTGTGCAAATCATGAACCTTGCAATTGCGCGACGTACCAGTACGTCAATGGATCTAGCTGTGACAAAACGTTGCGACGTACCCATACGTTGATGGGATGCCTCGGGTTAAAATCGTAGATTCCTGATATTATGGTAGCTGTTGACACTGATCCATTTGCATGGCTAGGGAATTTGAAGTGTTATGCCTACGTGCAGTCAAAGCCAAAAGTTGTGTCGCAGTTTTGTTCAAAGATTAAGTGCAACGCTTCAAATATTATGACAGCTCAACCACAGTTCATATTCGTGGTTGACACGCGAGAATTACTGAGTCTGAATTTTGTATGGGAGGCAAAATGCTAAGAGTTAGGTGAAGATCACGTGGACATTTTATTTTACACCTTAACAAAAAACGTCAAGCAGACTTACTATACTTTGATATGGGGACGGAAAGCAACATGCATCCAACAATTAAGGGGATGAGAAGTAGCATGATCTCCCTTTATTTACGGGAAGCAAATCCTGAACAGACAGCTCAAACATTTGGCATAAGCATAACCATAGAAAGGTAGATTAGGTGAATTCAGCAGGAAAGCACAATGGAGAAGCTTCATCATTTAGGTCGTCCTCATGTTATCACACCGTTATAGGACCAAGGACCAATCACAACGATGGAAAAAGCATCTGCAAGCTGTGCTTACGACATAAGAAATAAACTGCACCTAGAGTGAAGCACATGAACATCTGTGCATAGACTTAGGTCGTCTGGTTTATGTGTTCGAACTCGTCTGTGGGATTCAATTTGCCAGCCATTCCAGAAGACAAAGAAAATCGACTATCATAATACAGAAACTCTGTTCCCATATGCTGAATACTATAGTCAATTTGGTTTTACAACACTGTTAAATTATGTCAGTCCCAAGTCATGTTTATCTAAATCATTATCTGATTTTCATCTTAAAGATGGAGAACGGACTTCTGAACACGTATTTACCTAATTGAATTGTAACGTTGCGGGCATGGTAATAAAAAAGAAAAGATGAGAAACTCTTAATATATACTAAATACACACAGCAGTCAGAAAAACTTAATATATAGATTAGTTTCGTTTAGTCACAAAATATATGCTGGCATCCACAGGCTGGTCACCTGGAGCAAATGGCAACTCAGGTCCGTTCGACACAAAGCAGACCACACCAAAACTAAAGTCTTTCAGCACATATTTTCACCAAATTTCATGACAAGACTTTTGTCCTTGTACGTCCCGTTAGTCTTTTTGTAAGACCTCTCCTGGTCTCACCTATATATACGAGGACTTATGGGCAACCATTACTAGGAACACAATAGGTAATAGTTGTTATTAATCTTACTTTCATCTTTATGCTTTATAAGCTGACCATTGTTTCCCTCTGACGGAGCTATTCATAATTGCATTTTTTGTAAACAGTCACCTATTATGGAAGCCTCTTCCGAGTTTGGAGCAGATATGTTTATTTCATCCTCATTTCTCGTGTCCATAATGCAACCTCTGTTCATCTTCATTATCCTTTCTGCTTTACTTCTAAGACTAATAAGCCAGCACTAGGATTATTTTTGAGACGTATAAGCCTTCTCTGAAAAGCTGAGCTACCTTCAGGGTAGCTGTGGTGGTTATGGTGGTGGTAATTGTTCAGAAACTGTTCTCATACGGGCAATTGATGCAAAGCAAAGCATTGTCCAGAGAGTGCTCTAATTGAACAAGTGCTGATTTGTCCATTGGGGCTGTGAGACTCGTGTGTGTGTGTGTGTGTGTGTGTGTGTGTGTGTGTGTGTTTGTGTGTGTGTGGAAAGTAAAACGTGTTATAATACATGTACGCACATGTGGTATGATAGATAATGGATCAGGTTGGAGGAGACAGGCAAATGTAGTCACCCTCCGAGGTTCAAGTCCAGGGTATGGCCGGAGGTTTTACCTGTCATTAAAACTCTGCCAGAGATATACAGTGATATCCTACAGCTCAGTTGGTCGAGTTTTGGCAGGCTCTTATACGCTCCAGTCATTTTGAGGCTCTAAAAGGGGTAATTCACGATTGGCTGCTTTCATCTATGTATGCACTCTCTCTGTCTCTCTCTCTTGGGCATAGAAGTATACATTCCCTTCTTATATCCTCTGACTAATGCAAGAAAGCCTTGGTTTAATCACTCTTGTTCTAATGCTGCCCGCAAGGAGAGGGCCTATAAAAGGTACTAGAGCCAACCCACCCCTGAATCACATCTTTTATACGTTTATGCTCAGAATCATGCTAAGTCAATTCTTTGCTCTGCTAAAAATAATTTCATTCGTACTAAATACTCTCAACTCTCCAACTCGAATTCTTCCCGCTCCTTCTGGCACCTTGCCAAAAACATTTCTAACAACTTTACCTCATCATCCTTCCCTCCTCTTTTCTACTCTGATGGTTCTGTAGCTATTTCTTCTACAGATAAAACAGATCTCTTCGCTCAGACTTTCTCCTCCAGTTCCACCTTAGACGATTCCGGTGCTGTTCCTCTATCACTTCCCCCCTCTGACTTCCTCATGGCTGACATTAAAATTTCTTCAGCTGATGTATTTTCTGCAATCCCTGGCCTCAATACTAATAAGGCATATGAGCCTGATGGAGTCCCTCCTGTTGTTCTCAAGAACTGTGCTTCTGTGCTTGCACCCTGCCTAGGCAAGCTCTTTTGCCTTTGTCTATCAACTTGTACCTTTCCTTCTTGCTGGAAGTTTGTTCTCATTCAGCCAGTCCCAAAGAAGGGTGACCATTCCCAACTCTTTAACTATCGTCCAATTGCTTTAACATCCTGTATCTCAAAAGTTTTTGAGTCAATTCTTAATAGAAATATTTTAAACCATCTTTCCTGTCACAACCTTCTTTCTGATCATCAGTATGGGTTCCGTCAGAGATGCTTCACTGGCGATCTTCTCACCTACCTTTCAGACTCCTGGTCATCCTCCTTTCGGGACTTTGGCGAAAGCTTTGCCATTACGCTTGACATCTCTAATGCTTTCGATCGAGTCTGGCATTAATCTTTAATTTCCAAACTGCCCTTTCACGGTTTCTATCCTTCTATCTGTGCCTTCATCTTTAGCTTCCTTTTCTAGTCGATCTATAGCCGCTGTTGTAGACGGCCATCGTTCTTCTCCTAGATCTATCAACAGTGGTGTTCCTCAGGGCTCTGTACTATCATCAACTCTCTTCCTTTTATTCGTCAATGACCTTCTAAGCTGTACATCTAACTCTATCCACTCTTATGCTGATGACTCCACCCTTCACCTTTCCATTCGGTGCCCACAACGTCCATCTCAGCAGTTACTTCAACAAACAAGGGATGAGGCTATGGCACACCTAATGTCTGACTTGGCTCGTATCTCTGACTGGGGTAAAAATTATCTGGTTGTTTTTACTGCATCAAAGACTCAGTTTTTACACCTATCAACCCGACAAAATCTTCCACAGGTATACCCACTAATGTTTAATAATATTCAGCTTAATCCTGCATCATCCTTGAACATGCTTGGGGTTTCATTTACTCGGGACTTATCTTGGAAAGATCATATTACATCTCTTGTCAAATCTGCCTCCAAGAGACTAGGTGTGCTAAGCCGACTCCGTTCCTTCTTTACCCCTGCACAATTGTTGACTCTGTACAGGGTTTTATCTGCCCCTGTGTGGAGTACAACTCTTATGTGTGGGGAGGCTCCCCACATATAGCTGTTCACAAAAGGGTGGAGTCAAAGTCTTTTCGTCGCACTATTGCACCTTTATCTCTTTTCTATCGCTGCTTCAATGGTCACTGCTCCTCTGAACTGTCTGCATGCATTCCTCCACCTCTACGATGGGCGTGTAGCACCTGTCTAGCAGCAAACTCTCATACCTTTTCTGTCCAACTGTCTAATGCAAGAGTTAACCGTTACTCCCAGTCCTTGATTTATGCAACAGGTCAACTCTGGAACTGTCTCCCTCTGTCTGTATTTCCTACTTTCTATGATCTCCAGTATTTCAAACGCAGTGTGTCCAGGCATCTCGAAATGATCGGATCTTGAATTTGGCTCTCTCTTGTATTTTGTTTTTCTCTTGGAAGGAGCAATAATTGCGGGCTCGCGGCCTTTGATTCCTTCTTCCTCTCAATATATATATATATATATATATATATATATATATATATATATATATATATATATATATATGTTTCATCTATTCTTCATGGATTCACCAAAAAATACCGTTAATCTTGTAGCTCCAGGCTCATCTGGACGTGAATCTCGTGAAATTAGAGCTGAAACTGTCTTTCTCCTGTTGTCCACCATACCCTTTCAAAGAATATGGAGGGAGTTGACAGAGGTTTGCTTAAAGAGTCAGTGATGCCACCCCGGTATATCGGTGTCATCGCATGAAGGCGTCCTACTGCAGCACCGCGTCAATTTTGTACTCTAGGATTCAGTCTAGTAGATTAAGCAATATTCCGAGTTTCCACCACATCATTTTGTTATTTCTTCCCTACAGGTCATCAAAAGTGCACTTGATAACCCCAGGGTACAGGACCGCCGCGCCTTCACAAAAGCTGTATGGGTGTGCAGTGACCATGGTGACTGGACTGTGGTGGTCAGCTGTGGCAGCCCTTGTGCCTCTTGTCTTGTAGGGGCCCACCACACGCCGACACATACTTTGGACCTTAAGCTCATGCCATTGGGAATCTTAGTAATACCTCTTCCTTAGTTTTTTTTTTGTTTTATACTGCACCTTAAAATACTCTTGTGTGTATCTATATCTTGTTATTATCGATATATAGTGCTTATACAACACACGAAAGAATAAATACAGAAATAATTAGGCAAAAATAAATAAGTAAACAGGTAAGTGATAGTACTAGCGAGGCTTCTTAACTGACGAGATTACAAGCCAAACACACTCTTCGGGATTTGTATTTTAAATGAAACATGAGAGGTAAGTAAGGCGGATGTGCATACTGAATAAAGAAAAGGTGGTAGGAAGCCTCTTATGCCGTTTTAAGTACGGCCCTTTGCTCTGTTGTTTCGTAGCGTTGGGCGTCTTAATGGAACCTATTCCTTATCAGTTTATTTCAGCATGTGCCACGATTTTATTTACCTGCATATATTATTTCTCCCATCATCATCATCATCAGCAGCAGCAGGAACATAAACACGACTCTGCCTTTTTCCCACCAAAAGGTGGAATGTGGTAGGGTTCACTCATCCAAATAAAAGGAAAATAGGATAGAGGAAACACTAAGCAACAGCATACCCAGAGAAATAGGCCACACACGTACTCGCCATTCATGACCCCGGAATCCTGACTCCATTTCACAGATATGACCATCCACATTGCTCTTCGTGTCATGCATTGGTTTGAGTCATTATGAGAACTGTAAAGTAAAATGGAGGGTGGCAAATCCTTATCAGGTTTTCTTCCTTACAAAATTCATCCAGCCAGCTCGATTCCTCGCCAGTTCCCTAGCCCCCTCAAACTCCATACCTCGCCTTTTCACACATTTACCATACCTATCTCTTTTTTTTTTTTTTTTTACTGTCATGCCTCCTTCCAGCGTCAGATTCACTTGTGTAAACCTTTTTCGTCACTGTCTTTATACCAGTTTTCTCCATATGACTATATCATCTAAGTAAGTTTTCTTCACTTCTCATGTCCACAGACTTCCTTACTAAACATCTATAAAGAATCACATCATTTCTTATCCTGTCCCCTACCAACACATTCAGTAACCCCATCTGCATGACTCTTAGCCTACTCTAGACTTTTAATTTTCATGCCTCACCAGGGTCTCAGGTGCTTGTGAGGAGCCAACATTTGTTGACACTGTGGACCCTGTACAGCGCATTTGTGGCACATAGTCGGGAGCCAAACTTCCTCATATTTCTCTGTACCTCACCGTCGGAAGGATTCTGGTCCGACCCTATTGAGGCGCTGTGTGCCATAAAAGGGTGTCCAATCCCTATACGGTATCAAGCATTATACTATACCTGTATAACGGCTCCACAGAAGTAGTTGCTTTCTTGTGGTTGATGGACCTGTTTGGCCAGAAAGACCGAGGTCATACAACAACAGCTACAATCACAACCAAAGTCTGACAACCATATGATGATGTGTGCAAAAAGAAAAAAAAAAAATCCTTCATTTCTTGCATCCATCTTACTCAGGCCCCTGTTACAGATCAAGACCTACAAAGCCAACTATGTCAATGTTTAACAGATATGAAAAGCACGCTTTTTAAGGTGTAGTATGTAAAATCTGTTGCTAAGAAAGTGGTGTTTGGAATCCACCACTACTGAGGAGTGTGTGGTTCGTGTTATAGTCAACTTAGCAGACTTTCAAAATCTTTTTCTTACCGGTATTTTCGTTCAATATTGCACGTTAATATTGTCTTCTACGTTATTTGACCCGATTACAGCTATCAATAATGATAAAATTTCATTCCTCAATCGAACAATAATGAGAAGCCTTTATTGAAGTGGTGCTCGGATTTCGACGACGGCAATACTGGGGTGCAAAAGTCTATGCTCACTGTCTTATTATTAACCCGCCCCATCCCGACCACTTTTCCACCACTGACTACCCCCAGTCCCAACCATTTTTGGAAAAAATTTTCTTTGGCTCAAACCTCCGCTTTTGGTGAGAAACATCGAAAATTGATAGAGATATCGCTCACCTGAGGTTTAAAATACTCGATACAAGTAGGAGTACCTCCTTACCTTACCGGGTTTTCTAACAGGCTGGCACCAAAGAAAACGAGTTCTATGGGAGGATAACTATTTCACACCACTCATAAACGGTATTTATTTATTTACTTGGTACGAATTTATATGTAGTACGAGAGTATACTGTATTGGTTTTCAAGCAGTAATATAGGCATTATAAGCATTGTTTCATTCACTAACTCATCACCATACCTGACCTTTTTTTGCCACATTACCTGATCATCATTTCTGACTGTTTCTTCCTCTAATGCTATGTAAAGTTTGTCCTCCACATTGTCATTGATTGGGGAATCACTCTGACCCTGATTTTCGTACCGTGGCATGACATGGCTTTACTGACCAGGTCACTGATAACAGGTGAATTGCTGAGACAGTGGCGTGCAGGGGGGGGGAAGGAGGTCATGCTGGGTAAGGCATTATCCCTGCCTGGCATCTTGTAGAGGAAGGTGTCACGTGTATACGTACCAAAAATCACTTGCGAAAATTGAAAATTGTGCAAATTAGGGACCTTGCAATTGATTCGCGTTTATGTACATCGACGGGATTGGCAGTGACAAAACGTGTGGACGTTAAAGAACATCGACGGGACGCCGCGGGTTAATTGCAGTGAAATGGATTGTTATTCTTGTCCATTGTTGTACACCTGTATTAAAAACCTATTAATAGTATGCTAGAAAATAATGAAGAGGTAAAGAGGAGGTGCTAGGGAGCCTTCTTATCCCACAAGAATATGGCTCGGGGGTCGTCTTCTTTCCACCCAAGGAAGCTTACTAGGGTCTCTTCCTTGATGATTAATTCTGCGTGTTACATTTCATTAGCCACTTGTGTTGTATATATGTCCCATTAACGTCGACACAAATTACACAGAAAAATGAGAACAGTATATTAATGCGATACAGAAATAAATTGGAAATACATAAAAGAGAATATTAACGTGACATGCAAAAATAAACTGGTCAAGAACACACAAAAACGCACATTCACGTCCAGAAAACAAAAATAAAAAGAACATACAGAAAATAATATTAACGTGCCATAGAAATGGGTAAGGAAGAGGTATTAGTGACCCTCCTGATACTGTCCCTTCACTACCACTGGTTGTTCTGTGTCTGTAGTGTTGGTAGTGTTGTAGTGTATTTATAAGAACATTAATGTTGAAGGTAAACGGAGTAGCCTACTGCATCATCACCTAAGAAGAAGGAGGAGTGTTGTACGATCTGCCGCCATGTTGGAAGGAAAGAGGGTGCCTTAGGAAGAAGCAGGTAGTGAGGAAGTGAATTATAATCCCTGCGTTACGAAGTCTTCTGTTATTCATTCTATTTTCAGACGATTTTATTCAGCTCATCAGAATCTTTTCGTAAAAAAAAAAATGAAGTCGGCTATAAGCTTTTTTTAAATCTCTTAAGATGGATAAGCTTGCCGAACAGTGGCATGATTATATATATATATATATATATATATATATATATATATATATATATATATATATATATATATATATATATATATATATATATATATATAGTGTGTGGTACATCAACACATGTAAGGAGTTAAGAATGATTTATTATTATTATTATTCATGTTACACAACTCTCGCTGTCAGTTTATAGCCTCAAGATATTATATCGATAATAGTCGAAGAGGAAAGTTCACTTGTTTATTTTTCACTTTTCTCTGATGGCAAGTATTCGTTCACCGAGAGAGACTTGGCATGTTTCACTGTACTATCATTTCACCTCTTCTCATTCTGACTTTTCTCTGCTGGCTAATATTTCTGAGTCTGAGAGAGGTTAGATACGTTTCTCTGTTCATAAATGATATTCTTTGATATGATGCACTAGGGAGAAAAATTACAGAGATGCCATAATATTGAAGTAGACGTAGTTGGAATTTGTAGGAGAGAAATTTTGTCTACGATTATACATGAACAAGTGTCATGAGGATAGTCGATTTGTTTTCATCTGATGGAGCTTGGTCACTCCCTCATCTTGAACGTTAGTCGTGGTCGCACTAATGTAGTGATCCTTGGTAATAAGGGAGAAATGACTCTGCTTGGTTACTGGGCAAATAACACCATCTGACTATTATTGTCCATTAACCTTGATGTAAGGGGGTTTTAGTGGCTTTGTTAGGCAAGATAAAAGGCGCTGTAGTAGACTTGTGTAAATAAAGTGTATACATAATACATATACTGTAAATACTGTAGATGTATACCATATGGAATACTGCCTGTGGAGAGATTTCAGGGTCTTAGGTAATAAACACATAGTAATAGTAACACACATGAATATTAGTGTTGTATCTCGAATTTTAGAAATTTTGTAAAATAACTTTGTCAGCGATTTATTCGGTATATTATCCCTCTTTACCATCCTTTATATTGATGGGAAATATGCAGATATTAAGAATATAAATAATATTCAGGATAAAGTATATGTAAAATGGATAATAAATCGCAAAGGAAGAGGTGCTACAAAAACTCCTTAGCCACCTAAAATATAGCTCCCAGCTTCTCTGTTTACGTGTGAAGTGATGATGATTGTTTCATGTGACTTGGGGTGTATCATGAAGTTCTTCATTACGATGGCATATTGTTAATTTTGTCCTTGCCACCTCTAGACGATTTTGATCATCTCAGGGCAGACCTCTTCTAATGAATGGTTTAATGATGACTGTAAATGACCTTAAAGTCATTTCACAGATGAGTAAAGTCGTCTGGAAATAGGAAGAAGCGGATTAAAGTGATTAAAATTGAGTACGCGGAGCAAACGCATGACTTATTACAGCCAATTATATTCCACCCGTTGTGACAAGATGTGATCAGACTACATACAGTTTTACACAATCCCATTAGCTAGGGTGTAAAAAAAGTCAATCTTTTATTTCCCAATAGGTGTTCCAGTAACGATGTCAAATACGTCTTTTCCTTCGCGATCTCAGACTAAACCAGTGGGTATCTTTTACTGAACATTTCACTGAGATGACTTTGTGATTCTAGCTATCTGCAGATTATTTTATTCAGCCCTGAGAAGACATGTACAGTACCTGTGAAGAGATTGATGAAGGCTATAATACCCCACTAATTCAAAAGTCCTCTCCAAGTTGAAGTAAGATCGTCTGGAGATTACATGAATAAACTGAAAATTGCTGTACCTGACCAAAAGGGTTGGCCATTTCATTTCGATACGTATACAGTATATTCTATTCTTGCAAATTCTAGGCAACTGCTTTCAGTTTAGATTTTTCAAACTGAAGCGGTAAGACTCAGCAATTCATTAACCTTCTTAAATACAAAACATTCTTTTACGCTGAATATGATCCTTCTCAGATGGTAAAAAATTGCCAGCAGAATAACATCTGATTTAGAGATTAGGTTTTTTATTTTTTATTTTAATTTTATTTTTTTTTTTACCACCAGATGATTGATTTCACTTTAACTAGAAGGCTGACAGTTTAGCTAGAGGACCTCGTTAAGCTCTTGAATACAATTAAGTATTTTTCATTCTTCAAACAATCTAGCGAAGGAATCCAGCTATAACATCAGACACTCAGTAGATTGTAGAGCACATCATCGTAACGATGTTATCTTGGAATCTGATAAAGATAGGCCTATATGGCGGACCCACACTCATCGTTAGAAAGTTTAAGAATAAGTTTCAAGTATTACTGAAGTGGCTTTTCACAGATTTCGTCTCATTATTCCCTAAAAAGCACGAAATTCACCACTAAGACTAGATTATCTAGATACAGAGGATTTCCACATATCGTTGAAAAGCTTGTGGAAAAGTAGGAGGTGTTGTGTAGTTGGCGTTTTAATGAATATCAAAGTGCGCATTAATATAATCAGGCAACTGGGAGGCACATTTCTTCTTGAAGTTAAATTGACTATTAGCAGGACTGGTGGCTCTCACACGTTCCACAGTTTCAGGTGTGGACGCCTACAACCGTATACCAAATTCGTATGCTATATCCAGACGATTGTATTTAGTGTAGGGAAGGCCTTTTGTACTTAAGAGTTACCTCTAACTTCTCCTATTCCAAAAGCCCCTCCTAAAAAGAAGGAAATTCCTTGAAAGCAGAAAGATAAATATAAAGGGCTTCATCAGAGTGAAGTGGCTATGCATCGTCTTTTGTAAATTGAAATACAGGTATATCTATCTATCTATCTATTTATTTATCTATCTATCTATCTATATATGTCTATCTATATCTATATCTATCTATCTATCTATCTATCTATATATATATATATATATATATATATATATATATATAACTGACTCCATCAGGGTTGCACACACACACACACACACACACACACACACACACACACACACACAGCATTCGGACAAATGGGTGCGATGGATTTCTGAATATGCAATGGGGTTTTTGTCATCTCGGTAAGGCTGATTTAACTGCTTGTCAAGTACATCACCAAATACTTCCCAAATAATACACGAAGCTCATTTATATCATATTTATACTCAAAACATCATTAGTTACAGTATGTATTAATACGATCCAGTGTATGCGAAAATTTCCCTGCCAACTATGGAGACATAACATGTTAAAAATGGATAAGGGACAGATAATAATATAAAGCAAACAACATAAAGTTGAGGGAAAGACACTCTGACGTTCGGGGAGAAATGGACAATGTTCGGAGACCCAATGCTGGCAGAGGATTATTGGCAAACTTTTGCTCGCGAAAGTACAAATAAAGAGAGTAGTTTTCACATATGTAGTTTATTGTGTCATACAGTAAACTTTTTTTTTTTCTTTTTTTGGGGGGAGATAAGGAGGTGGGCAGGTGTTCCTGGTCACTCTTTACGCCTTACTGATTAAACGGATTCCGTAGCCAGAATTTCATAGGTAACGAAGACATTTTGAGTGTATCAAGCCTGTCTAGACAGCACAAGTAAAGGGCATGCGTAGTGTCCGATCACGCCTCTAATTAGCTTCAACATATGATAGCGAAAAACACTATGAAGAGTTTATCAGAAGCAAGGATGAAACATTAGATTATCAATCTGCAACGTCTACATGTTGATCTTCCACTATATTATGTGCATTATTCATGCATGAACAGAAATCATGGATCTCTCTCTCTCTCTCTCTCTCTCTCTGTATATATATATATATATATATATATATATATATATATATATATATATATATATATATATATATATATATATATATATATATATATATAACCCTATGTCGCCCCATGAGGAGCGTAGAAATCCAACGCTAGGCAAGTTGGTCCTGACATTTAAGATGAGAGTGACAAGTCTCACTCATCCCTGAGAGGCATATTGTGAGCAATAAACCCCAACCACCCTTTGAATATAAACCTACACAGGCTCAAACCGATTGGATTGCTATAATTACCCACTAAACCACCAGGCGCCATAATTTGGTTATATTTACCACCCAGCGCAGTAAATGGTTTCCTGGTGTACAGGAAACCATTTGGCGTGTCACTCAGTGTAGAGACACCCATAGTCAGAAGGAAGAGGAAAGAATGAAGGAAAGAAAGAGGGAGTGTAAAGTCACCCGTGCGCAGAAGGAAGAGGAATGAATGAAGGAAAGAAAGACAGAAGATGAGGGAAGGAAAAGAAAGGGTAGATACTCAAAACAGCACTACATCGAGTGAGTGGATGGTGAGAGCCCCACCCTACCGCAGTGTATATGTATAAATATATATATATATATATATATATATATATATATATATATATATATATATATATATATATATTGCTTTCTGTATAGACTGTTTATTGTATATGGAAAAGATTACTATTTGTTAAGTGATACAGTTTCAGTCAGAAGAAAGGCAGGCAGAGAACTAAGTTGGGGAAATAGAAATCGGAGAGTGTGTGACTAGAAGAACTCGAGTGAGGTGGTTGGTAGAGGTACAGGGAAGGCGGGACGAGAACGAGGTGGAAATATTTTTTGAAAGGAATGGAGAATACGAAATTGGCTAATGGAGTGTATGAGAATGATGTGGTTGGACGGAGGAGGAAAACAAGACCGAGAATGAGGTGGCAATTTTTGGAGAGTGAGAAGCCGTTGGAAATGATGACTGAGTGCATGTGAGAGAGAGAGAGAGAGAGAGAGAGAGAGAGAGAGAGATCGTTTATGAATAAAACCTAAAACGCCTAGAGGTTCTTTTATCAAGGAAAGCCACCTCTTACAGGATGCGGCGTCAGGCAATAGAGGCATAAACTATTCACCTGTAATCGGGCATCAAGAACACAAACTCAGACTGTGCACTTGTCGCACAATTGTAAGCTTCTTGCATCTGCAGGTGATTTGTTTCAGCATGGAGAGCCCCCTAGTTACTGGAGAAGTTACAACCTACATTAAACCGTTCATCTACATAGGTTTCAAATCTTATTTCCTTCCTTCTGTCTCTATACAGCTGTATTCAGCTAGGAAAGACTTTTCAAACCGGAAGCAAAAGATTCAGCTTCATTAACCTCATCGGTGTGGGAGATATTTGCTATAACTGCATAACATTCATCTTCGGGGTGCAAAAATGAATCTGAAAAAGACATCTCCTCAATTAAGAGATTAATAAAATCGTCTGGTGATAGCTAGAGCATGATAAAGTTTGCGTCATTCAATTGAAGTGGTTAATAATTGTGTATAACATAAAAAAAAAAAAAAAAAGAATAATGAAGGAGCAATTCTTTGAACCAACTCTTGTGGACTCAAGAGTAACTGAATCACAATTTTCATGCTCCTATATATAGATAATACTAATCGCTTTATGTAGCTTAACATGACAAGCATTTAGGTCTGCCCATACGGTGGTGCCTTACGCATCATTCCTGTTACTTCCACTCAGTTACATTTAATTTAGGAATAGCCTCTCGTACTGAAGAGCTTAGGAAATTCTGTGTTTAACTCTTCCAATTTGAAAATTCTAAAAAAAAAAACCATCGTCTGGCAGCAGAAATAATTAAACAGATAAAAACCTGCACGCTCTGATGAGGATTTTACTTTGCCTTGAAGACCTTCCAAACCAGAGGAGAACGATGCAGCCTCCAGTAACCCCTTTCATTCACACATCCGCAAGACATAACTGAAGGCCATGGAGGGGGTTTCATCGCATACATTCACACACCCATCCTCTACAAAGACACAACACAGAAAACACAATAACTATTTCAGTTCGACACAGAAGTCGGTGGCAAATCTAGATGTAGCTTCCAGTAACCCCACTCATTTACTCATGAAGGCCATGGAAGAGGCCTCATCTCTTTCATTCATACATCTGTACAATGGCACAGCACAGACGGCACAATAATTTTTCCAGTGCATGACAACATTCAGTGTCAAATCTTGTTGTAAACAAGGTAAAAAAAAAAATACATTCCCCCCTGACACCTCTCACTCCGTACCAGTGCAATACAACATTCCTTCCAGCAACACATATGGAGCTCTATAATTGCTCAGGACTTTTAAAACACTGGCTGGTACTAACACAGTGAAATCAACCTCTGATACCTTGACACTGCTTTACGGCTCAACATCATGTACTGTACATTCTCACTAACGTCTCACAGCACACGTATCCCCACACCAAGCACACTGCTTCATCTCTTCCCCAGACATCATATTTTCTTCGCCCACAGTTTCACAAACCACCACCTTCAGGAGGGCTTTCAAAGTCCATTCGCATCACCCCCCTATCATTATCACCTCAGGAATATACTCCAAACCAAAGGAATCCTTAGACAAAATTCACCGACGACAATGAGTAATACCTTAGCACATTAAATGACACAACAATCACCAACACTAGCTGGCACAATACCTAATTCAACAAGATCATACGTAACGTCAACAAACCATATTGCGCTAGGCAGCAGGAGACACTACAACCTAAACTTTATACCAGAGAGTACTTGCCCTATAAACCTGTGAGAGTCACTCAGACACAACTCCCCTCTTACACACACACACACACACACACACACACACACACACACACACACACCACTATCAAAAGATTCCAGCAATAAGACTACGAAATTAACATCAAAATTAGCATATAAAATTTTAAGATTTTGTACCAACACTCTGCCACTCTACAAACCACTCTTAGTTCTACGACACACTTAAATGCACAACTAAATCACAAATGAGTACCTCCAAGACCCATGCAGCCATCACCTCTAACACCCAACACATCCATTCTTACAAAAAGTAAACCGACACACTCGTGAACCACTACGCAAACATGTAACGCTACACCAAAACGCATTAAGTCTGAAAAGCAATACCCTCCGTTCAGGCAGTCAATTTAATTACAACGTAACTCCTTCCCTCGAGAACAGATATAACGTTATAATGAAAACAAAGAACTTTACAAGAACTGAGTTGAATGACCTCAGGAGCTTACACCTCCAGCATTTAGGACTGCATGCCATCCAAGATTAAAATTACTCATACAAACACTGGAGCATTCCCAAAAGTTGGAACTGTGGAACAATCGTCACTCTCTTAAACCAAACAAGGACCTAACACACCCTTCTTTGTACCGACTCGTAACACTTCTTAGCATACCAGCCAAGATAAATGAACGCTCAGTTCTTAACATAGTCTCATCTCATGCTCTCCTTCCTCCCCCACAACAGAGTTTTAGAGCACTACACTCTCCACAAACACCTTACTAAACAACCTCACACGGCACACACCTGATGACATCAACTCCGCGCAACAAGCGCAATGTACACATGATGATATATCAGACGCAAATCACCAAAATCTACTGAACTGACATGAAGAACATCACCAAATACTGGATGTCAACATTTTTTTTTTTCGTAGACATGCACATAATGCATTCCAGGGTAATTCATCATGAACATGAAACTTCCCAAAATGGAGTTCAATAGGGCTCCGTTCTTTCACACAGACTTTTCAACAGATACTTGGGTGACATCCCTACATCCCACCCGTCCACAAACATTGTCTCATATGCAGACAACATTACCTTTACAATCTCATACTACATCGCAGGAACAGCTTGCACAGTGCAAAAAGACTACCTCAACACACTTCAGACATGGATTGATGACAACAAACTAAATACTGCTCCAGCAATACCAACAACAACACCCATCACCAGCAGCAGTCATGAACACGGTTGCACTTCTAACGTCACACACTTAACAATATACCAACGCCACACACCCCTCCACTAAGACTCTGAGAGCAATATGCGTCAGTGAAGTCACCTTCAGGGATCACATACAGAATAGAAAGATGAGGTGCATCTCCAGACTCGACACATTCAAAAATTCAAGGAGTCTTTTGTGCAAGATAAAGAAAGTCTCTCTTTCTACTCTGCAAACGGCACATTATAGCAGGGATATACAAAGTTTCCTTGTCATGTGCCCTTATTTTATCTCAGTCCACTGCAATACCTTGCCAACCATACAGAACAACGTTTTGTGCATCACCACTGGCTGCAGTAATGCTACTCCAACAACACAGTTTCATTTCGGAAACAAAGGCCTCGTGACAGAAAATATCTTGACATGAAAGGCACACAATTCTTCCTGGCATTTTGTACAAACAGAGTCATTATACTTCGTATGATAGTACGTCTCATCGCAGCTAGACACATGAACAATCACCACACAAACACTTCCAGACACTCTCCAACAACATTTCACCTCCAGACATTGCAACAATAGCAGTGAAGCTACACCCACATACCTATTTCGTGCACAGGGCAAACAATACCTAGATCAGTACTGTATAATACAAGTCCTCCTTCCAGACATCCACCCATTCAAAGGTATCCTAAAACAGACCTGATCGAACATGACCTGTGCTCATCTTTTAGAATAGGCCCACATTATATTACCCACGTATGGAACATTGCACAATATAAGGAGCACCAAGTCACAGACACATCGGTTGTGTAAGGAACCTATGGGAGCAACAAGAACAATAATTAACTATAAGAAATCAACAACAACAAAAGGGTCTGTTTTAATTAGTAAAATATATCATTTATTGTTACAGTAACAAGAATATACTACATTACTACTTCACCAGATTAATACATTATAGCTTTACCAGACTGAAAGCGTTAACCCCATTCAGCCCAGGTTTTTCATTTGCATTTTATTCTTGCTGCGACCTGATTATTATATTCAGCTTGAAAGAGGATCTAAGATGCAAAGGAAGACTAAATATCGCCACTTCATTTCAGAAAGCCTCTCCTATGCTGAAAAATATCGCTTGGAGGTAGCAAGAATGGAACAATATAATGACGCCACCGTGTCCTAGTTTTCCTTTTAAAATGAAGACGCTTTTTTTTTTTTTTTTTTTTTTATAACTGATTCCTTCCACCTCTAGACAATTTTATTCAACTTAGGAAGGACTTCTGTTAGTGATAAGGTTAGTGAAAGATACAACGAACTCCTCCAGAACATATATCTCAAGCTAAATAAAATATGAAGAAGCAAGAATGAAATACAAAATGCATCAAAGCTTTAACGGAGTTTACCCTTAAATTTTGGTGATGCAAAATTAGGTTTATTCCCGATAATGTTCTTCAATCTAGGAAATATCTTTCACACTGAATGGAGTAATGATGACTGTATTAACAACATCAGTTCGAAAGTCACTCCTGAGCTGGATATATTTGTAATAAAGTAGCAAGAATGAAATGGAAAAGGCGTCACCATACTGGAGGACCTAATCCTTTCAGCTCGAGGACGCCTTCGTTCTATATCTTCTTTTAATAGTCGATTTTACCGGTAAAGTGCGCTTAATGAGCGCGTGACGAGCGAGCGAGCGCCATGTTATCACAGTTTCCCTCTGATATACTCGTATTTTATCTTCATGATGGTAGCTGAACAATGAAAAATATACTGAAAGGAAAGACATTCTCTCACATACACTCACTCCCCACCCCTCAACACACACATAAAGCCGAACACACTCTTGGAAAACTCCACATTCCAAGGGATTCTTATACCTTATGAGCGAGTTTTTAGTTCGTTACAAAATTTATTGAATGAATATATCACATGCAGAAAGAATTTCAACTCTACTTCACATAGGAGTAAACTTACTATCTTCTGCTTAGCATAACGGTCGGGCTGGTTGGACTGGGCTGCTTATTTCCAAACATAGAGTAAATAAAGCTCGCTCGCTTCGCTCGCACGGGTGTAACGTTTTAGCAGGAATTTTCGATCAGAAAGGGGTAGATAATGCCTTCACAATCCACTTGAATATGTGAAGTGTGTCCTAAGCTGCATAATAGTACCTATTAGGTTGCAAGAATGCAAACGATGTCACCGTACTGAGGAAGTTATCAACTTCAGCCCGATATCATTATATGCATATTATTCTTGCTACGTCGTAACAGTTTTGTTCATCTTGTGAAAGGTTTTCGCACTGAACGGGTTAATGAAAGTTATTTTTAACCACACATGTTCGTAAAGTTTATCTTAAGCTGAATAAAATTGTCTGAAGAATTCAGTGCAAAAGATGTCACGAACACAGGAAGGAAAATTGAACACTGAAATATTCCACACAGTATGTGCTTCCCTTACCTACTTTTCTGTAGTAGCTAGTAAATTCTATATATATATATATATATATATATATATATATAATCACATATTTTACCTACCGTTTGTATGAAACCAATGTATATAGAATTAATATGCGTTTCAATGTACTGTACAGCAGTGTATCTGAGTGCTGTCACTGCATAAAGTAAGTGGCAAACTTTCAGTCTTACATTGAAATATATTACATCACTTGGAACCGATGTAGTCAATGAAATGGCGAAGTAAAAAAAAAAAATCTTCGGCACAATGAATGCCAAAGGCTTCCTTGAGTCAAATTATGCTTTTGTTATTGTGAATACCAAAGATACTGGAGTAAAAACAGTCTTTTGTAGTGTATGCCAAAGAGAATTCATGGACTAAGAATGCCTTTGATACAAAGAATGGAAAAGAGAAAGAAAAACAAAAAAATCATTGGCAAATACTTTGGAAATGATGGAGTATAAAAAAGTACTTGTAACATTAAATGTAAAGCAGAAACAAGAATCGAGAAACTCTTCGTTATACTGAAAGCATAAAAGGTAATGAAGTCACAGTCTTCTTTATAATGAAAGTTGAAGAGACATACCTACATTCAGAAAAGCCTTTGTTTTCGTGAATGCTAAGTCAGAAATAAGGAGTCAAAAATTTTAATTATAATGAACGAGAAGACAGATACTAGAAAAGTATAGAGAATTCAGAGATACTGGAATAAAAAGGCCTCTGGAGCTGAGAATACCAAAGAGGTATACCAGAGTAGAAATAGTTTTTGTTGTAGTGACAGTCAGATCAAAGAGTTAATGGAGTCAAACCTCGGACAGCGAATGCCAGAGAGAACTCTTGAAATGAAACAGTCTTTGATATAGCAAGCAGCAGTAGCATGTAAGAAGACCTTGACTGAGACTGACACAATATATTTAGGACTATTATTAAAACTGAGAATGCAAAGGTATTTGCCACCACTGATTTTTAATATTATTTTGTGACGCCTGTGTTCATTATAGAATATGACTTGTTCATAACGATCATAACCTGTGATAATGGATTCAGGCTGATCACATCTACCGCTTACACGAATTTCTTATATGGTCGGCCAATCTTGAGAACCGGTGTGACGTCATGTTACCATGACAACCGCCATACTGGTTCAACACAAACACCGACAAGGAACTTTTTCAATGCCGTCTCTTGTTTCTTTCTTCTGGGAGGAAGGTAGTCAATATTTAAGTGCAAAAACCACTATTAACGTATTCATATACCAACCTTCTCTTACTCTAGTGGTGTAATATTAGGTAAAATTAAGGACTGCATCAAAGAAAACCAACAAAACTAGTGTGTCTGGAAAGTGTCAAGTTTGGCAGCTGACTTTCTTAATACAAACCTTTTCTTTACTTTATGATAATGTTTAATTTACCATTGCTGGCAGAAATTAAGTTTATGCAGAGATTTCAGTTTAGCAGATTTGTTTCTTAATTCGACAAAGCAGGCAGCCTGCAAGGGTCTTTAAAATTGTTCACCCATTCCACAGTAAAAAATTGTTTTGTGTCAATGAAATAAAAATGACAAAAAGAATTCCACGATGCAGAAAACACACAAAAAGGGCAAATTTATGCATGAACATGTAAGATATTGCAATACAGAAAATACCGGCCTATCTTGGGTGTTGTGCAAAATTCTTGGTATGGAAGGCATTTATACCTTCTAAAGTAGCATACAGTACTAATGATTACACTAACCTAACCAATCATTCATCATACTATTTGTCTATCATTTAACCAAATCTAATCAAACTAATTCTACCTCACTGACTAATCTAGACTAGTGCTGGTGCTAACCTAACCAAATCAAATTTGGACCTGACTAACACAGACTGCCTCTAGACCTAACACGGAATGCCACTAGACTTAACACAAGCTGCCACTCAACCTAACTCAATCGAACTCTGACCTAACATTACTTTCTTTAGCTTTTCTTGCGAACAAAACCTAGGGAAATCCACACAACCTTAAGTAATAGAAAATTTATCTTTAATTGGCTACTGGACATACAGCGTTCATACAGCATTGTGACCCATTTAACCCGCTGTGTGCCGGCAGACTTTGGACCCTCAAAGAGCCGTGGTTCCGGCCAATTTTCTACCTTTTTTTTTTTGCTAAGATAGGTTAGAAATGATGAGAAATCACGGAGAACAACCTTAATAGTACTCACAGAAGCCATTTAGGTCGATTTTGAGGTCAGTTCTCCCTGAGCAGGTGACTGAAAACTTTGGAGTAACGTCCATAGACTTTATCGGCCGCCGCCGACACCCATTGAGTTGAGGTAGATCTTCGTTTTCTTCATCGGTAACTATGTTATTCGAGCCAAGGACACTCTTGTTGCGTATACAGATGATATACGAAGTGGGTACAGATGCGGGAAGGGTGCGTGCATGTCCATTCCAGTCATCCCCCACCAAATTTGAAAATTCACATGTTGACGCCAGTTGCAATTGCTGACCATACAGGTACGGTTCCGGCACTGTCCGTAGACATAGGCACCGCCGTACCAGTACAGCTCCGGCACTCGGCGGGTTAATATACTGTCCTGTGGTAAAACATTAAATCAGATTAAGCAGTTGATAATTGGTACTAAAGTATCTGCTAGACTGATAAGTGTTATTGCTTAATTCAGGGTTTTCTTTCAACTTTATACTCCACTGCATTCTAGTGTGCTGTTTATGTGTCACATAACCAAAGTACGATACATACCATCTGATACTACAGTATATTCACCAACTTAAGCTTTCCACTAACAAAAAAAAAGTTTGCTGCATAAACAAAGTTTATTTCTGCCAGCAATGATAAATGTTACCATAAAAATAATAAAGAAAATGTATATTTAAGAAAACAATGTTTGCAGCAAAACCTGACATGTTCCAGGCACGCTAGTTTTGTAGACTTTCATTGATGCTAGTCTTAACTTTAATATTATAACACTAGAGCGAGAGAAGGTTGATAAATGAATGTATATATAGTCGTTTTCAACCTTAAATATTGGCTACCTTCCACCCACAATAACAAAAGACGACATTGTAAAAGCCCCTTGTTGGATTGTTTGTTGGGCCAGCACGGCGGTTGACATGGTAATGTGACGTCATCACTTCGGCTTACTATTAGGAGTATCCTTGGAGCTTCCTGCACCAGGTGTTAATAATACGGCAGTTTAGAGCATAAGTCCTGCTGATTTGTGTATGTATGTGCGCATGTATGTATTTCAGAATCACTGTGTAATCTGGAACATTCTAGTGATGTCCAGTTAGCATCAATAATGCGACCTTTCCGAATATATAGATACTCAGCTCCCTGTATTTCCATTTCAGCTTTCGTACCATGGGATTTAATTCTAAGTGGAACCGGATATTTCTTAGCACCTCTTCCTTAACCATTTATTCAGAACATAGCACCTCATTGTACTTTTGTTTGCCATAGATGCAAATTTTGTCGATATTAAAACGCCAAAAACAACATACAAAAGAAGACTATCGTGTAAAAATCAAAATGGGTCGTTAAGGAGGAAGTGCTATGAAAGATCCTATGCCTTGTAGAATACAGTCCAGTTTTACACAGTGTAAACTCATATTTGGGGACCAGCAAATGAGTTCTAAGTGATTAAAGGAATTGGAAGGTGGAAAAGTTAAGGACCAGAGAGTGTGATTGACAAAAAAAAAAAAAAGTACCTAAACGTTATGGGATGAAGTAGATGGTGAGGAAATGGGTTTCAGGGGAGGGGGGGAGGTTTAAGTGTCGGGATGTACGTAAATCAATATGCGGAAGCAGTATTACATCTGAAGGGGACAGCCACAAGCATGTACGGTACACACGTGACTGATAAGACCACCCAACAAATATTCCCTAAGATTGTAAGACAACTGTCAATTATACAGATCAGGTCCCGATTTTTTATTGTAGACTACTGTAAGACCCTGTGCATAATGCATGGCTCTTGTTCGGCCCGGCTTATCCTGAAATTAAATGTATAAATGGACAGTACTGAAAACTTATGAAAAGGAGCTTTTAAAAATAAAATTATTATCAGTTGTTACACGAATGCGCTTCCGATTTCGTCTACTTCAATGGTAATCTATAAATCAAGGTGCCAATTCTGGACGTGTAGTAAAGGATGCATGAAATCCACTGTAACGTGAAACACAAATTTTTCTACAATGAAGCAAACCTGTGAGCAACCTATTATGCACTCGAGAGCAGTCGGTATCTCTACTTGTGAACTAAACCATGAACCAGTGAATGGTATACTTACTCCTGTGAGAAGCAATCTCTAAAAGAGTCTGAAAGTGAGAATGAATTCGAAATGAAAGGATGGGTAAGTTGATGGAAAGTGATACAGCTTTCCGGCCCAAAATCTTTTTTCCGTTGAGGGAGGTACCAAATGTGGCTGTGAGCTTGGTAACCTGCCGTACAGTCGTCTCTCTTACACAAGAAACCCAGCCACGGAAAAATTGCCAAAGTCTTGGTCGGGATTAATACCTATTTCTTTTACATATCTAACATTTAGTTTTTCCTTAACAGTTTCCACCAATTGCTGAGATGTAAATTTCTGGGTTTGGCACTTAGTTTACTTTACACATGACATAAAACATCGAGTGTGACATTGCCAACCTCAAGATGGGCGTTCCTGAGGAGAAAGGCATATCAAATGACTGACTGACTGATGCCGATTCCAGCATTCTGCTGTTAGTCTAACATGAAGAAACACAAGACAGAGCTATCGAACTTATTCATGATGACTGAGTGACAAGTCCATAAGCCATTCTTAATTTCACTGTGTACAGGAGAAGACAAAAGAGGGGTCGCTATAGTTAGGGATATTATGATGCAATGGAAAAATGCTTGACGAAGAATTCTTGGTATGTCTCTGCAGAGCAAGAAATTATGAAAAAAAAAAAAAGTCGACTTTGTTGAATAAAAAATATTCAGTCAGAGAGTTCTTAAAGTACTGTTTTTGAGAAATATTTATTTTATAATGACACGCTGCACTTTAAGTAATTCACTCATTTTTACCGTTTTATGATCCCATAAAAAACACTGCATATATCCTATTTAGAAGAATAAGATATTTAAACAACCACATTGACAAAAGCCGTTTTAACCATCTATATACCAATGAAGTCCTTAGATCCCAAGGTTTCTAATGTGCTGCCATATAATGATATTTAATTTTCATTACTTAGCCCTCCATGTCTTCCTTTGAGCAGTAGCATTATTAAACACACCAAATATGAACGATTAAAATTAATATTATTTGAGTTAAAGGCCTTCAAAATTTAATGGGAATCACTGGTACACCACACAGAATTCTGCGATGTACCGTATATACCAAATGAACATTTATTCCAGTAATCAGAATTCTTGGACATGTATTGCATTCTTATGTCTCTGACTAGTGCCTGAGTAGTTGTCAATATGTCTTGCCCTGTGTAAGGAACGAGAGAAGTCAGTGATTGAAAAGTGTGATAAAATATAACTAAATTTCTCATTAAAACAAAATGTAGCCTAGAAAATTTACAACAAGGGCTATTTTTGGTTCTGGCTCAGTATTTGGTGTCTTGGGCAATATATGTGCAAATTAAACTAGTTGTTATTGAGTCAAAATGACAAAAATTCCATATATTTTTTTTTTTTTTTTTTTTTTAGCCAGGGACCAGACTCCAATTTTAGCCATCCTAATTGGTATGAAGTGTTAAATATTGTAATTTTCCCGTATGTAGGTACTGTCAGGAAAAAAAAAAAAGTTCACTTATACCTCATGCAGAAGCATGAGAAATGTAGAAGTTTTATGAAATATTTTTATATAATAGCAGTATTATGAACACACCACAAAGAGTATGTGGAGGAACGGTATTCAGGGTCATTTGGGGTGGAATAAGAAATAAGGAAGGCAGGACACTTACTGGCATAATATTGTTGACAAACTTAGTGAAGATGGTACATGACTGACATATTTTTTGTATGTGATTCTTATATTAACAAAAAGTTGCAATAGAATGTTACAAAACCTGTCATTGGATAAACTTAAAAACAAGAGGTGTTTGAATAATGGATCTAGGGGTAAGATTTGACGGTAAGAAATGCATTAAGCCTACCTCAAAGGAATAGCTCAAAGCTGAACTATACCAACCAGTTTAAGAGATGTGTTTTAAAAAATCAGCATCATGGGTGACCAAACTGTATTTAAAAGCTGTTTCAATGCGTGATTTTCATATGAGCTTGTAAATAATTACCACAACTCAAGAATGTAAAAAACTTTTGAATTACTAATAGAAGGATATTATAATACAATGCAGTGGACAGAAAGGGATTCTTTAGTATAATAATGTGATTTTCAAACTTAGAATAAGATTCACATGGTATATATCGTACGGCAATTATCATCAAGATGCAGTAATTTGGTATTACTCAAAGGACAAGGAGAGTGTAGAATTGTCCTATGTCTTCCTGTTTCTACAACACAGTTCTAACAAGAAAACATTTTCTAACAAGAAGACAGTTTTACTAACAATTTTCATATTTTAAAAGGAAGTACCAGTAAAAAAAAAAAAAAAAAAAAAAAAGAGGAGGAAACGATAGTGAACCGCAGTCAAATATGTAAAGTAATAATGTGATTCACAAACTTAGTTTTGATGTTGGATGATGTTACACAGGAAGGATACTAATGTAATTTGTACAAACATCAAATAAAGGTTAAATGGGAGCATGCTGAGTATCTTTTACTGTACCAATTTGACTAAATGCTCTCTCTCTCTCTCTCTCTCTCTCTCTCTCTCTCTCTCATTCGTATATATATATATATACATACATACATACATAGATATAGCCTCTGTGGTACAGTGGTAGAGTGTGCGTTTCATACACGGGTGAACCAGGGGTTCGCGTCCTGCAAGGGTAGTAAACTTTGGGAGTGTTCACCCGGCCATGGACTGCACTGGAGGATATAAGGGGTGCTGTGGTTGAAGTAGTGTCGCTTACTATAAAGTATGCTTGCACCCAGTCGGCTTGTGCGGGCCGATTACACATGGTTCACAGACTACACACACATCCAAAGCCACTACAATTATACTTACAAGCACTTCTCACCCTACATACAACCTCTATCAGAAAGCCTAAGCCACTTGGTGGAGATACATTGGCTGAATCATCCCGACTTCGGTAGGGATATGCCGGTCATGATATATATATATATATATATATATATATATATATATATATATATATATATATATATATATATATATTTTGCTTATGTACTATTAGCAACAAGTTTTTTTTTTTTTCCTACTCTGGGCATGGGCTTCACAGACTGCTCTCAAGGCCCAGTAGTTCTCCTACAGACCATACACATCTGCATGTCACCACTTCGGCGCTAAGACCCACCACCCATATTGAATACATGCTAGGGCTGTCTCATACAGGACTGGTGTATTGGTATTAGCGGGGGTATTTCTGCGACATGTCGGCGGGTCTTCTGATAGATCAGTAATGTCTGCTTTTATGAAATTCAAATCTTTAAATTGTTCCCTGCCCCAGCGGGGATTTGAACCTGGGTCTGGTAGGACTGCAGGCCGCCTCTCTACCAATTGAGCCACTGCCTTTCCCAGATTACATCTAGTAACATTGACTCCACGTCCAGAGGTACGATATCCTATGTTCTCCATTTCATTTTCCCCTCACATATTTCTAGCTATTTACATACGTCGGGGCGATATTCTATGAAGAGTTACTAATCCCTCCAGTCAACCAAAGTTTATTTGCCCTGATATTTTATGTGTCAAGAGAACTGGTCTTTCCTTCTTCCCCTCCTTCTGTCCCCCTCCCTCCCTCTCTCTTTCTCTCTACTACTCCCTCCCTCCCTCCCTCCCTCTCTTTCCCCATTCCCGCTCTCCTTCTCCTCTCTCTCCCTCTCTCTCGTTCTCTTTACCTCGCTCCCTTGATTCCCTCTCCCCATTCCCCCTTCTCTCTGTTTGTCTGTCTCATGCTATGACTGTCAACTATACTTTTTTTTTTTTTCTTTTTTTTTAAATAACAGAACGGAGGAAGGAAAAACAAATGGGAAAAAAAAATCCATACACCAGACTACTGGTGTCCTCTGTTCATAAAATATCTGTAACAGTTAGACTTGAACAGTTGTAGGTTGAAATTTGGAGGAAAACAACTCTGAGGAAGCGAGTTCCAGAGAGATGCAGTTCTGGGAATGAAAGAATTCTGATAGGCAGAAGTTCTGCAATATGGATGAGTGACGAATGAGGATATAAAGGAGCGTTGTGGTGTGGATGTGGATGTGATAGGAAGCGTTATGAGGAACACACTGAGGTGGTTTGGCCATGTGGAGAGGATGGAGGGTGAAAGACTGACGAAGAGAGTGTATGTGAGTGAGGTGGAGGGGGGAAGAGGGAGGGGGAGGCCGAGGATGAGATGGAGGGATGGGGTGGAGAGGTATATGAGAGAAGGGGGTGTGAGTTGGGAGCAGGGCAGTGAAATGGCGGGGGACAGGGCGACTTGGAGGCGATTTGTTTGTGGCCACCTCAAACGGGATTGAGGCGTCCGGCAATAGGTAGATAGATAGATAGATAGACATTCCAGTCATGAGCGCTACCAGATGCCCGTGTAGCACGAGGGAAGGCATGGAGAGGTGGCACCATGGACGCAACTTCGTCTGAGCATTTGCCAAAAAAATATCTGTAAAATAATGCAAGGGAGGCAACATTCCTTCTTACTTGCCGAGGAGGTAGTTTATATGTAATGGCAGGGTTGTTAATGATTCTAACAGCTATAATCTGAATTTTGTCTAGTTGTCTTAATGCAACCTCTCCACAACCATTCCACAAGGGTGAGCAATATTCAAGCTGAGAGTGCACATGACTCTTATAAATTATAGCTAATTGCTCATCGGCGAAGAAGTTACGGACTCTGTACAATAATCCAAGTTTCTTTGAGGCGGTTTTAGCAAGTGATCTGACATGAGAGGTCCAGCTGAGGGCACTGTTAAGTGAGACACCAAGGATTTCAATACTTTTGGAGATGGGAATATTAGTAGCACTGAAGGTAATGTACGAATCTGGTAATATCTGTCTATTAGTAAACTGTATATATTTAGTTTTACTAGCATTAAAAGAGACAAGGTTGTTTTGTCCCCATTCACTGATTGTAGATAGATCTTGATTTATGGAGATGGCTGTACTGAGTTGAGAGGTAGAGATATTAGACTTTGTAATTGAATGTCTGAGTGTGAATGAACTATGTAGTGTTGAGTCATCTGCATATGAGTGAATGGGATTGTGAGTGACAGATAAGAGATCAATAATATGAACCAGAAATAGGGTTGGCGCCAGAACTGATCCCTGCGGCACGCCGGCATTAATTGAGTGGAAATTTGAATATACATCATCTACTTTTACTCTTATTTTCCTGTCACTAAGATAAGAAGAAATCAAAGGAACAAAAGACGTTAGTCCATAGCAAGGGAGTTTGGACAGCAGGGAATGGTGCCATACTCTGTCGAAAGCTTTAGAGATATCAAGAGCTACTGCATGAGTTTCTCCAAAAAGATCAGTTGATTGATGGATGGTATGAGTTAAGAGATTGAGTATGTCAATGGTGGATCTTTCGCGGCGAAAACCGTATTGTCTATCACTAAGTAAGTTGGATTCAAGATGTTTAACAATATGCTTATTAATTAAAGTTTCAAATACCTTACCAAGAGAAGATGTGACAGCTATTGGTCTTTAATTCGAGGGGTCAGACGAACTTCCTTTCTTCGGAACTGGGTGGATATTGGCTTCTTTCCATGAATTTGGGAATAAAGAAGTACGTATGCATAGTCTGAATAATTCAGCTAGGACAGAGGCAAGTTCAGGGGAACACTTTTTCAAAACAATTGGCAGAATTCCATCTGGGCCTGGAGCTTTGTTGGTAGGTAAATTGTACAGGTGACAGTGCAAGGTTTCCTGCTACAAATATTTTTCCCAATCTTACAGGATTTTTTTTTTCCTGTCTTTCATGGTGAACTCATCATACTTCTCGTCCACTACTCTTCCATATTTCGTATAAAGCTGGACTGGGATTGATTTTATATACACATCAGTGTATAGGATATGGAGACTAAGAAGGTAAAAAGGGTGTGACTATTTTATTAATGGAGTAAAATTTCAATAAAATATTATGGAAATATTATTATATAAATGCACTGGAAACAGCCCTTTACCATAAAGGAGATGTTTCTACATAACCTAATAACCAAATGTGTGTGTGTTTTTTTTTAACAAAACCTGTAAATTAAGGCACAGTCAGCGAAGAGAAGAGTTTGTAATGGATCGTTAGCGATAACCCCTGTAGCCTGTCAGAGGTAACTGGTCTGTATAACTACAGTTCTTTACTTTCTTCTGAATACTTGCTACTCGGTCATCATGCGATGACGGAGGTGTTGGAGTGTTTTATTTGGCGCTGGGACCCACAAATAAACGATACTACGCAAGCAATTCTCGCTTGGCTTCAGATGGCACGTTAGTTGATGTGTACTGGGCAGTTATCTCGGAAAAAAGTGACAAACCATCCATCCTACAATATGTGTTCATGAAATCGCTAAAGGCTTTGGCCTCAGAATATAATATATATATATATATATATATATATATATACCCTGTATGTATGTATGTATGTTATCTATCTATCTATCTATATACAGTATGTACTGTACATAAAGTAAATACTCTGTAGGTAAGAATTTATTGTATTAATTGAACATAACTGCCGTTTTAAACACAAACTTTAGCATTGGCCACGTTATTATAAACTATAAATGTAATGAAATGCTGGGTATGATTCCTGACTTCGTCATGCAAGAAAAATAAACTTCACCTTGACTACCAACACATCCCCAGCGGCGTTGGATTCATATGTTGGACTAGCAAAAAAACATAGTAACATAACGATGTATACCTAATAAATAAAGACACGCATACCACACATACCATGGCATTGCCTACCACTAAATTCATTACGTGTCAGTAATATTGTAATAATTAATACCATGTCGCCGTTAAGGATAAATCAAGTCAGGCTTTTGATACACGCGTCTATTATATGCAAGTATTACTGTGAAGGGGATTTCTCCATTTACAACTCTCTACCTTAATCGGGGATTATACGCAATTTTGGGTTAACACTGTTCCGCTAGTCGTACTATAGGAAGGTAGGGTGGCTTGAGGGCCACGGATCACCGGTTGCCTATGTAGCGTCGCTCTATAATAATATTTGGAGAGGTGATAAGGAGGGGTGGGGGGAAAGAGAGGGATAAAGGGAGGAGAGACCTGTTGTTGATTTTTTAAATACTGCTATTATTGCACAACTGACCAAGGCTGAACAGGTTCCTCGGAAAGTCAAAGCCCAACCTGGCTGCGCTAATGCTAGCGAGAGTCGTCAGACTGGGATGAGGGAAAGGATATGGACTAGGAGTAAATGCGGACTCCATCCCACAAATCCTGGTGACCGGCACGAGCCTTGATTTCGTGACCTTTTGGACACGAATCCAACTAACTAATATCAGATTATAAAAACAACTACCATAGATAAATTATTGGCTGGATGAAGAGATTAACAAAAACGACTCATCGATAATGGCATAATACACGAGAGAAATTTCGTCTCAAGCAAGGTAAATATCTGGAAGCATGAGAGAGAGAGAGAGAGAGAGGATGGAAGGGAGGGAGAATAAGGGGAACGAGGAAAAGAGGGAGAATAAGGGGAACGAGGAAAAGAGGGAGAATAAGGGGAACGAGGAAGGGATGGATAATAAGAACAACGAGGAAGGGAGGGAGAATAAGGGAAACGTAGAAAGGAGAATCAGAAACGAGGGGAGGGCAAGGAGAGAGGCAATGGGGTATGGGACTGTGGGAGTATGTGAGAGACAGAGAGAGGGAGGGAAGGAGGGAGAGGAGTAGGACAGACCAGTTTCCTTCACACATAAAAGCAATATCAGAGTAAATAAAGATTTGGCTGATTGGAGGGATTAATAACAACATTCAGAGAATATCGTCCCAAGGTAAGTATATAGCTAGAAGTATATAGTAGAAGGGAAAATGAGGAGGCGAACATAGGACATCGTACATCTGGACATGGAGTCAGTGTTACCAGATGAAATCTGGGAGGGGCAAATCAGAGGTGTGTAAGAATATTTGTGGCCAATAGTATATATATATATATATATATATATATATATATATATATATATATATATATATATATATATATATGTATATATATATATATATATATATATATATATATATATATATATATATATATATATATATATATATATATATATATATATAGTCCCTCTCTTTCTCTCTCTCTCTACAGTTTATGAGAGAGGCAGCATACCACTATGCCACAACCAGGTATGCTGCCTGGCTCTCACCTTAGAGTCCCGGGTTCGATTCCCAGCAGAGTGGTAATATATTGGATGATTTTTCCTGTGTAAAGTATAGGTTTATCTCTTCATTCTGACTTGCCGTAAGTGCTTGGGATAGATTAAAAGCATCTACTTGCCCGAGGGTATCTCATCCTGTTCATGCCCACAATGGGGGCGGAGGGACATTGATTACAACACTGTGACAATATATGGTAACCTTACCTGGTCGTGGTGTAGTGGTATGCTGCCTGACTCTCACCTGAGACTCCCGGGTTCGATTCCGGGCACAGTGGTAATGTACAGGATGATTTTTCTCGTGCGCAAAGTACAAGTTTCTCTCTTCTGTTAGTCTCTTGGTTCATCAATTATCCCATATTTTTCTACATGAAAGTACAGGTTTGTCTCTTCGGTTAGTCTCTTGTTCCATCAGTAATCCCATATTTTTCTACATGGCATGCCCACATCAATTTCTGCTCTTTTACAACTTCAGTAATGTCTGACTTTACTCTTGTCTCTCACACAGTTTGATCTTTCCCTGTTCTCAGTGATATTCCCAACATTAACCCTTCCATTGCTCGTTGTGAAGGGTTTAGTTTGTTTTCCACTGATTATTAATATTTCATATTCCATGTCTCACAACCGTACGTCATAGTAGGGATTATACATTCATTCATTATATACATTTCGTTTTACACATACTGATATGCTGATTATCATGATGTGTCTGTATTTACCGAATGTTTTCCATCCAGTTGCAATGGATCTTTTTTTTTTTTTCGTTATTATGGTCTTTCGTTGTTTTTTGTATTTCCCTCAAGTAACTGTACTCCTCAGTTTCGTCAAGAATTACTTCAGTCACTTTGATGATACTCTTTGATGTGAACAGGTTGAAAATAAATTGCCTATAATATTTTTACCGCTTCCACTGTAATATCCCATGCATTTCTTCATTTTTGCCATGATTTTTGGTATGCTTTACACCGATTTATTATTATTATTTTTCTTTTTACAGTTGAACGATGACACTCGAAACTAATATATTACCTAAGTATTTCTATACATTTTGTAACATTCATCCACATTCCTAAAAGGAAATATAATAGGCAGTTGAAAAGTTTAATGAAAAGTGTCGCTCGAGGGGAGAGGGTGATGCGCTTCCCTGAAGGGATAAACCCTCTCTTACTCTGTTTCGGTCTCTGAGGAACAACACCGTGTCCTTCAACCTGGAGCTTTTTCTTCCCCTAGACCCATTATGAATTAGTACATCGGCTTCTAAACCCCCAAAAGGTATCTTGATAGTATTACACCTGAATTGGTAATTTTTTTTTTTTTTTTTTTTTTTTTTTTAAGTGAAATCCACCTGAAGAATCGTGAGGAAGAGGTACGTAACACCAGCGTCAGCAACCTGCCATCCTAGAGTAAAAAATCTGCAGTCTCTTACCTTATTCTGGTGCTGAAAATTGTAAGGTAATTATGAAATAAATGGTATGAGTACTTATCCTGTGTAGTATCACTCTACGGAATATAGGTTAGGGTCATAAAAGAATAGCTGAATGATTCTACTACTTCGAAATACTCGTACAAATGTCAATTTTTCACATGTATATATAATAGGTTTACCTTAGTAATTTGCTTGAAACTGCCCGAAAATTTTAACACTTTCAGGGGTGTAAGTCTGGGAGTGGATTTCAACCTAGTTCTGACATAGTATTTAACCTCTGAGACTGGGTCCAGCATGGATATTGTCTGAGTTTTTCAAATATTTTTTCAAGCCTTGCCCTGACCTGGAACAAGTCCAATCTCCCTGGTTTCACCTAGTATGTATGGAGATACAGCAGAGTTAAAAGGAAAAAAAAGGCCATCTACAGTAATGTGTTTCGATGACGCCCCCTTTGGAAAATACACTTCTCAAACGCAATGAAAAACCCTCAGTAGGGTTCAGAAGTTGGTGTCTAGTACTAAACTGAAGGGTCAACGATACCATGCAAGATATCTGTGCTCATCTCCAAGTCATTGTGTGGACACTTCTTTATATTATGTCAGTTTACTGGTCCTGTCTGGGATGTGCTGACAAGTTTCATAATTTTCAAATAACTTAAATAAATGTACTGGTCATAATTGAACAAGACTGTTTCCGCCAGTACATTTTGGTGGCAGCTTAATATGATCATTTAAGCCGATTTCCATACAGTTTTTGTTCATTCTCCTCTGTTCTAAGGCTTAAAGATTCCCACTAAAACCTAGAATACTTAACCAGTACCAATATGGTACATTCCTGTTGAACTGTCAGCTACCTTAGTGATTTTTGTTTCCTATAAGTTTCATCTGTGCCAAAATTGTTAGCTTATTTAAGTCAAAATGACAGACGGAGTTGATGACATTCAGCTTAGGGGAGCCGAGGATGAACTTCGGGACATCAGGGCTGAAACAGAGCATGATTTCATGATATATATGATGCAACTTGTTAATGAACAACAAACATTGATTAAAGACGGAGGGATGAAATTTTAAAATTAAAATGTGCGTCACAGAACCACTCTCTTCAGCCTACGATCCTAACCAAACACCTAATTGTAATCTAATCCTCCCAACATTTACATCCACCCCCTCTACCCCATATTAGTCCCTGCACCCAAGCACAGTACCCTCGCGTCCAAGGCGGTATTATTGTCGCCTGAGGGTCCCGTTTAGGACGAAAAACGTCTTGGACCAACACAAGACCCTATGGAAAAATTTGATATTATCACAAAATCTTTGAAAAGTACCCCTAAAAACATCAGCCTAGACCTATTTTGGCACCAAAACAAATTTCCTTATGATGAAAGTGTGTGTTTCTGAGCTTATCTCCAGCTTAGTAGCCTGAGGTAGATGGCGGCACTTCAAGGGGTTAGCAAATGGTTTCCTAGGCATGGTTTCGTAAGGAGAGACAACCTAGGAACAAACGCTGAGTCCAACACGCGGTGTGTCCACGATGCTCTGGTGAGAGACAAAAGCAAGCCTCGCTTGCTCATCACGTGCCCAGATGCCAATATTTTATTGGAAAAACATCTCAACCACGTAACTCTCCGGGATGCAAGAACCGTGTTGAATCGTGTGAGACCGTCATAGCTGTATTCTCCTCGGATTTGGGCCGTTATAAACAGTTGGTTCCATATTGGACGTATCCAACCATATTAGAACAATAATTTGGATTATTATTCATGGTCTCCATCTTGGACGCGAAACGTCTTGGACAAACCCGTCTTGGATGCGATGGTACTGTACTTTCTTGCCCAAACGATCTGCAGTTAGACCTAGTGACACTGCCATGGTAAATGTAACTGATTCAGATGGAATCAAAGCTGAAAGTGCCCTGGCAGAGTTACGTGGAATAGTTGAATCATCTGTGAGATCTGTTGAAGAAAGTTGCTCAAACTCAAGTTGACAAGCGGTTACATACCCTGATTTATAATCTTGTTAAACAGGGAACAGTGTCTGCCTGGGGCGATTTCAAGACTGTAATGAGTGCAAAATTTTTTGGTACTCCTAATAATACAGAAACTTGGCAAACCACTGAAGGAATAACATATGACAGCGAAAAACCCCAGAACCTTTGTGAAAAGGTTAAATTGTATATTGGCAGCTCTAGAGACCGAACTCCCAAAAGAATTCATCCCTGATGCAGATAAACTAACTTAGAGGAAATAATTTCAGGGACTTCCTGAAATTGTCCAGCATAAACTTGGTGATTTCTTTTACACTGTCTCCTTACGTGAACATCTTAAATGGGTTGAGGATGAGAGGAGACCTGTACTAATATCTAACAGGGACAGCAAATAAGTGAGAGAGAAGAGAGATACAGTTCCGGTGACCTCATTGAAGCCAGTGAGACAAAGCCCCCAAGCACAGATAGGTTTGATAAAATAGAACGTGCACTTGACAACCAAACTCAACAGATGAAAATTCTTTATCCTCATCCAAAGAAAACTTACTGTGGATACTGTAAGAAGACAGATCATGTGCCAGCAACTTGCCCCCTTACACTGGTAAGGAATGCAGGTTCTGACTGCTTCATAACAGGTTGTAGGCGGGGAAATGCTGATTGTCTGGGGCAGCAGTCCAGACGGTCGCAATGTCTTGGTAAGGTTAGAACTATTCGATATCCCACCATGTCATTGGCTATGTACCAAAGATCGAGTAAAGCAACCTTTGCTTCAAGGAAATTTGTAAGTCAACCTGCATTAGAAATGTCCCCGAAAAAGAGCCTTCTTGCAATGACAGGGATATCAAAAATTCCACTTCCTATACTAGGGTCAGTGTACCTGGATATTCTGACTGGGTGCACAAAGTCTGTTCGACACGTGACTTTCATAGTCCCCAGTCACTTTCTTGAAACTGATCTCTTGTTTGGAGTAGATGTGTTGAGGAAAGCTCCTTTGGAATGGGATCAAGAGCGAAAAACATGTAAGTGGGATGAACTCATTTACCTGGTTTGGCACCTTTACCGTTCACCCTACAAACAAAGCCCGCATAAGATGAGACTGACCTGCCCTGTTAAGCAGTCTTTGAGTATTATCATCTACGGGAAGAATTTGTCGTTATACGTTTGCAAGTATAAGTGTTGCCTGTTCAAGTCAGTGAAGAACCCAAAACAATTCTGGAAATCTCTCCACAAACATATTTGAGTTTACTTGATTCACTGTTATGCACTAGTTTCCTTTAAGGGGGAAATTCACTTGCCTTCTATCACTCAGGGCCAGGCAGAGATTGTACTTAAGCCAGGGACCATTATAGCAACTTATCGAATCCTTGAGGAGAATGGCATTGATCATTGAACAAATTGGGCAGTCATGTCTGGTAGCTAAAACTTCAAATCATTTGGTCCCTCATACTGATAGTATCGCTAGTACAGCCAGTAGGCTGAAGGGGAGAATCTGACAAGTCAGAAGTAGGAAAAATCATGGGGCCTCCAGTCAACATAGAGGTCAGGCACACTTCTCCAATCAGAGTCTCAAAATGCTGTTACCCAGGGAGGGCTAAGGAAATTATCAGCAATATGCTTGATGACATGGTGGTAGATATGAACTAACAGAGCCTTCCACGGCAGCTTGGTTAGATCCAGTTGTACTTGTCAGTAAACAGGACGGATCGAAAAAGATGTGCTTGGGGGGAGGCGGTGGCTCAATCGGTAGAGAGGTGGTCTGCAGTCCTAACGGACCCAGGTTCGAATCCCGGCTGGGGCAGGGAACAGTTTAAGGATTTGAATTTCATTAAATCAGGCTTTACTGATCTACCAGACGACCCGCCGACATGTCGTAAAAATACCCCCGCTAATACCAATACACCAGTCCTGTATGAGACAGCCCTAGCATGTATTCAATATGGACGGTGGGTGCTAGTGCCGAAGTGGTGACATGTAGAGGTGTATGGTATGTAGAAGGACTACTGGGCCTTGATAGCAGGCTGTGAAGCCTATGCCCGGAGTCGGACACATAAAAAAAAAAAAAAAAAATACATACAAGTGAACACAAAATTAGGGGTGGACCTGTACCCGTATCCCATATTGGAGAAGATGATACAAATGCAGCTGGCCAGAAATATTATGCATCATTAGACCTTATGGATGCCTATTACCAGGTCATCTTGGATGAAGCTAGTAGGGACTTAACCAGTTTTACGGATGGGATTACTCTGTACAGATTTAAGTGCTTGCTTTTTGGGTTGAGCTGCAGTCCTGTCACATTATCTAAAGTAATGAGAAAGTTGCTAGCCCCATTGTTGAGGGAAGGTTGGATGAAGAACTATCAAGAAGATGTCATTTTGTGGTCTTTTTTTTAGGTATTAGTGTAGCGTCTAGATAAGCTCTTCACCATTTACACCAAACAGGATTTAAACTCAGTGTAACAAAATGCCATCTTGGTCAAAGACACATTAATTTTCTGGGCTGCATACCGTGAAGAAGGGTGCATCCCCGATCAGAAAAATGTTGAGACAGTTCATCATATGAAACCACCAAGGAATGTAAAAGAAGTGAGAAGATTCGTGGTTATGTGTGGATTTTACACGAAGCATATTCAAAATTTTGCAAGGATGGCATACCCCTTTGCAGGATAAGATACTTTCATGGATTCCAGAACGTCAGTGAGCTTTTGAGGACTTGAAACAAGCTTTGGTCCAGTCACCTGTACAAGCGAAAGGTGATTTGAGTAAATATTTTGTTCTGCTTACCGATGCGAGTGCTACGGATGTTGGTGCAATCTTAATGCAAAAGCAGGATGAAAGCAGCCTTAGTGCTATCGCATATTATCCAAGAAACTCAAACCAGCTGAAACTTGGTACAGTACCACATACAAAGGAACATTAGCCAATGTGCTAGCATGTAGGAAATTTCATCATAATTTGTGGGGAACCTACTTTACAACAATGACAGACCACCAGCCTCTAGTTTCTGTCTTCTGTAGGAAAATTAAGTCCCCTTAGAATGAAGAGATGGATAACTCACATGAGAGACTATACCTTTGTTATAAGTTAGAAAAAAGGCCACTTATATGTAATTGCTGCTCAGCTCAGTAGCCCGAGACATGGCTTGGCCTAATCAAGGAAAAGTTTAAGGAGGTACAAAGGAAAGAGTCCAGGTGGCATGGTCTTATCACTTACTTAGAGGGTGGAGCAATTTCCAGGAAGCATTATCTTAGAGCCACTTCACATCAGTTTGCATTAAACGAGGATCTGGTTTACCTCTCTGCCAAAGAAGGCAGAGAGCCTTCACTTTGTTTTAGTTGTGCCAAACCGTTTGGTAAAAGCAGCCTTAGTATTTGCACATGATTAACAGTCTGGACATTAGGGAGTTAAGAAAACTATTGACATATTGCAGACTTACTTCTACTGGCCAACTCTTAGGACAGATGCTATGTTATAACTATGTAAGGGAATGTATTGAGTGTCAGATCCATCAAGGTACCCAAGATTTGCAACAGAAGTGGCAGGAACTACCTCCAGTCACTAAACCTCTTAAGCGTGTTTGTAGACTTGACAGACATGTGTCAGGGAACAAACGGGTACCGTTATGCCCTCGCCATTGTAGATCATTAAAGTATATATGTCAAGCTTTATGTATTAAGGACCAAAACCACTGCAGAGGTGTGATCAAAGCTTCAGGCGTACTTGCATAACGTTGAAACTCCCATGGTGTTACTGCTTCATAATGGAACCTGGTTTACTTCCCAGCAGTTCAAAAGTCTCTGTAAACAGTTCCACATTAAACTTGACTACACTACGCCTTATCAACCACAAGAGAATAGTGTGTCAGAGAGAATGCATCACACAATGAACCGTGTGCTAAGTAATATGTGTGAAGGTCATCCATTTAATGGGCCAAAATATTTTGGGATCAGATAATTTTAAACCATACTGTTCATACATCTTTGAAAGACACCACATTTTGTGTTTTTGCTCTCGGAGAACCCCAAGACAAATTACTGTAGTGTGACTCAGTCTCCCAGTGGCTGAGGACTCAGATGAGGGGGAGGCACTAAGAACAGCCCAGGAGATAATTCAGAAAATTCGAAGCTGCAGTCCAAAAGGACTCATGACAGAGCAAATAAGAATGGGGAGAATGAGGTTGTGGAAAAGGATAATGTAGTGTGGACGAAAAATGAAAATCCACTATTAGGTACAGTATAGTCAACCAAAAAAAAAAAAGTGTCATCGTTCTGAACCCCGGAAATATTCGAACAGACAAGTCGAAGCAGCAGGGATAGCTTCACAAGTCTGGCCACTGTCAGACCAGACGGTGATGGAGGTGAGTGGTTTGGGGGTGGAGGTGGGGTAGCAGAGGATGTGTGTGCTGTAGCTATTGTTTGCAGTGTAGTCTAGCAATATACCACAGAGGAAAGATGCTAAATGTGGGTTCCTCAAAGCCACTTTTTGCCTGTGGGGCTAGGCAGTTGGTCCCGACATTTAAGATGAGAGTGACCAGCCTCACGCATCCCTGAGTGGCATTACATGAGCAATCAACCCCAACTACCCCTTGGATATACAGTAAACCTTCACCGGCTCAATCCGACTGGAGCGCAATAATTACCCATTAAACCACCAGGTGCCAAAATTTGGTTATATGGTTACCACCTAGAGCAGTAAATGGTTTCCTGGTGTACAGGAAACCATTTGGCTTGTCACTCAGTGTAGAGTCACCCACAGGCAGAAAGAAGACGAAAGAGTGAAGGAAAGAAAGACAGAAGAGGGAGTGTGAAGTTACCCGTAGGCAGAAGGACCAGGAAAGAATGAAGGAAAGGAAGACAGAAGAGGATGGAAGGAAAGAAGGATGGAGGAGAGGAAAGGGCAGACACCTGACAGCAGCACTACATCGAGAGAGTGGATGGTGAGCACCCCCACCTACCACATATATATATTTATATATATATATATATATATATTTATATATATATATATATATATATATATATATATATATATATATATATATTGTTACGGAACAGAGAAAGATAATATACATATTAAGTGAGAATACTAAGAGTCACTACTGTCCCGTAAAGTTCCAGGTTCAAAACAAAGAGTTAGGTAAAATTACAAGTTAAAGTTTAATGCTCAAACTAACAACAAAACATTCAGGACTCATAAGGATAATGTAATGGCAAAAAACAGGTTAAATATATGGTTAACTGCAATAGCCTCTATTAACACGAAATTAGCATGAGTAAATTTATCTAAGTCAGCCCTGATAAAATGAAAATACACTGGGTAATGCTCAGTTAATGCAAGATAAATTATTACAGATACAAACTAATATTAAAACTGGCTGACAAAACGAATCCCACACAAATCACAAAAAAAAAAAACTCGCCAGGCCCACAAATCGACACCTTATGCTATACAGTACAAGGAAAAAATGCAGTAACAGTTATACTCAAATTACACAGCTGCTAGATGGTTGGAGACTTCCTGAGCACTCACAACAATAACTGTACAGGGGAGGACAGAGATGTGAACAAAATGAGGAGCAGATCTAAGTGGCAATGATGCAGAGACTGAGCTCATTATATAGGGGCCGGCAGAGCTTGATACAACTTGTAAGAAGGACGCGCAAATGAAGCCATGGGGACAAAGAGTTGACAATCCCGCACTGAACAACAGAAAGGACGACTTACTCTACTATAACGGTAGAAGGGGGGGACTGAGGCAGAACACGCTCGTGATCAAACAGGCAGCACACTGTACGTTAGAATTACACAAAGGATGATGAAATCATAGGCTATGTAACACCTCCCCACAAAGAAAAAGAAATTTACAAAGGAAATTTATTATTACTCTAAAACAATCTGTCTAAAGTCTAGATAAGCAATCTGCAATAACATTTTCTTTCCCCTTGACATGTTGTATGTCTAATGAATACTCCTGAAGAAGTAGACTCCATCTTGTCAATCTCTGATTTTTATCTTTAAACTTACTAAGGAATTTCAGTGGGTTATGATCGGTATAAATGACTATGGGGTCAAAACCAGAACACAAATAAAATGAAAAATGCTGTAAACCCAAAATCAAGGCCAAAAGCTCTTTCTCAATAGTTGAGTAGTTCTTTTGAGGTGGAGTGAACTTCTTACTATAATAAGATACAGGGTGTTCAATACCCTGATCATCCTCTTGAAGCAAAACAGCCCCAGCTCCTGTATCACATGCATCAACAGCCATCTTAAAAGGCTTAGCAAAATTTGGAGTAGCGAGCACTGGCTGACTTAATAGGATAGCTTTAAGTTTGTTGAAAGAGGATTCACAGTTATCGGTCCATACAAATTTAACTCCCTTTTTCAGTAGGTCTGTAAGTGGTGATACAAGAATAGAAAAGTTAAGAACAAATCTCCTGTAATAACCTACCATTCCCAAAAATCTTTGTAGCTCTTTCTTACTTTTAGGTCTGGGAAGATCACTTATAACCTGAACCTTAGCTCCTGGTGGTGCAACATGTCCATCACCAATTACATACCCAAGGTACTGAACTTTAGCTTGACCAAACTCACACTTTGATAAATTAGCTACAAGATTAGCCTGAACTAAACGGTCAAGAAATTTACTGACATGGCATAGGTGATCTTTCCAGTTGTCACTGAAGATTAATACATCATCAATATAAACAACACACCCTGCCAAACCCTCTGTTACAACATTCATGAGCTTCTGAAAAGTGGCTGGTGCATTCTTCATACCATATGGCATTACGGAACATGCAAAAGTCTTTCCTAGTGTTACAAAACATGAGATCTCCCTAGCACGTTCAGTCATAGGTACTTGCCAGTATCCCTTTAACAAATCAAACTTACTTATGTACCTAGCCTTTCCGATCTTGTCTATGCAATCTTCCACACGAGGGAGAGGGTAAGTGTCTGTTTTGGTTATCTGATTAACACGTCTGTAGTCAATGCAAAGCCGCTGTGACCCACCTGGCTTAGGGACTAGAGTGACAGGAGAACTCCACTCGCTCTGACAGGGCTCAATCATCTTGTGGTCCAACAGGTAGCCAAGCTCCTTCTGGATGAGAGGAACTTTCACTGGGTTCACACGGTAAGGAGGCAGTTTAATTGGCTTTGCGTCTCCAACATCGACATCATACATCAACACAGTAGTTCTTCCTGGAGTGGCACGGAACACTTGCGGGTACTCCTGCAGTAATGCCGAAAACTCCTGCCTTTCCTCGGGAGGTAGGTGAGAAAGCTTAGTCTGGAGATCATTCATGTTATCAGGATTCTTTCCCAAACTATTACTCAGGCTCATACTGCATGGGAGAGCTTCACTTGCAGACTCGGGTGGAACAGCTACAGTGCAGACTGGATTATTTTCGTCCCGCCTGTGATATAACTTTAAAAAGCATGTTCATGTGACATAGTTGCATGTTCTTTCTACGATCTGGTGTGGCGATGACATAGTTGACGTCACTGAGTTTCTTCTCCACGAAATAAGGACCACTAAACTTGGCTTGAAGAGGTTGCCCATGCACCGGTAGCAGAATCAAAACCTGATCTCCTGGCTGAAAGTGGCGTAACCTGGACTTCTTATCATACCAAGTCTTCATCTTCTCCTGAGCAGCTCCTAAATTCTCTCTCGCCAGTTGTAAAGCAGTGGACAGCCGTTCTTTGAACTTCATCACATACTCCAGCAGGTTGACGTCATCTTCCTCCGAGAGCCAGCATTCCTTGAGTAACTTAAGGGGTCCTGTACTTCATGGCCAAACAGTAATTCAAAAGGTGAGAAGCCCAGTGATTCATTTGGAGATTCTCTTGCGGCAAACACAACGAATGGAAGACCTTTATCCCAGTCTTTCTGATGTTCCAAACAGTATTTCTTGAGCATCGATTTAAGTGTTTGATGATATCTCTCCAACGCTCCTTGGGTCTGGGGATGATAAGCTGAAAACGTGATCTGGGTGATGCCCAACTCTTTCAGAGACTGCTTGAAAACATTTGATATGAAATTACTTCCCCGGTCTGACTGTACCTCCTTGGGCAGACCAAACTTTGTGAAGAACCCTAGCATTTCCTTAACCACGTTCTTTGCTGAGATATTTCTAAGTGGAATGGCTTCAGGATAACGAGTAGCCATATCAATCAGGGTCAACACATAAGAAAATCTTGAGGAAGTCTTAGGAAGAGGGCCCACAATATCCACCAACACACGGGTGAATGGCGCCTCAAAAGGAGGAATGGGAACTAGAGGTGCAACCTTTTCGGTCTGATTACACTTCCCCACAACTTGACAGGTGTGACAAGACTTACAATACCAGGAAACATCCCTGAAGATACCTGGCCAGTAGAAGTGTTTCAAAATGCGTGCCACAGTCTTCCTCACTCCAAGGTGTCCTGCCAAACTGGAATCATGAGCCACTCTAATGATATCCTGCCTACAAACACGAGGGATGACAACTTGATGTACAACCTCCCATTCACAGTCGGCTGATGCTGTTGGGGGTCTCCACTTCCTCATAAGTACTCCTGACTTTACATAATAACAAGTAGAAGCACCGGCTGACTCTTCCTCACTGCAAGCAGAGTTAGCTAGACCTTTCAACTCAGGGTCAGCAACCTGCAACTCAACCAACTCTTGACGAGACAAATTATCAACATTACGGGGTACTGCCTCATCTGGTGAGTGGTCCAAATTAGCAAGAAAAGTGTCAGCTAGGATAACATCATCATCATCATTATCCTCTAAATCACCAGTAACTTTAGACTTAGCCCTAGTGACAGCACATGCAGGGAACACATCAGGGACATCACAATCCCGGGCTGCAGCCACTGGCTCACTAGACAACTGAGGAGCTGGACACACTTGACTTCCACCAATATCATTTCCAAGTAAGAAAGTTACACCTGACATTGGGAGTGTCTCAACCAACCCAACCATAACGGAACCATTAACAAAACCAGACTCTAAATTCACTCTGCACAGAGGGACAGAGAAGTAATTATTCCCTACACCTTGTAAGATTACAGATTCATCAGATGAATTAACATTAGAGCCTAGAACACTGGTCAGCATAAGGGATTGGCAAGCACCTGTATCACGATATATTTGAACTGATTTCCTGTCATTACTGTCCAGAGGACTGACAAAACCATCAGACAGGAAATTAGCACATGAACTCTTGAGAGTGTCACCCACATTACTGCTCAAAAAAGGAGCTCCATTATGAGAATTTAAGTTACCCCTCAAAGGAGGTTCAGTTAACTCAGTTAAGGAATTCTGGGAACTCTCAAGAGTGGACACTAGACCAATTGACTGAATATTTAAAGACTCCTTTTTGTTCACATCACGCTGTCTCCTGAAACATTTCTCCGTAGTATGACCAAGCTTACTACAATAAGTACATTTACTTTTCTGAAATCTAGAGGTGAAGCTGGTATTTACTTCCTGAGAAACATCATCTTTATTCTCTTTCCTGTTACCTGTACTCTGAGTAGAGGCAACGTACTTACTCTCAGCTTTCCCTTTTTCTCTAGAATATCTCTTGTGAGTGAGAACATATTCATCAGCTAAAACTGCAGCATCAGACAAATTATCTATTCTTTTCTCATCAAGATATAGGCTTACATCTTTACTAATTCACCTTTTGAAGTCGTCCAGCAAAATCATCTGCTTAAATTTACCAAAATCAGAATCCACATTCTTAGAATTTAACCACCGCTCTAACAGATCTTCTTTGATTTTTGCATACTCAACATGGGATTGCTTATCTTGCTTGTAAGTTGTCCTAAATTTTACTCTATAGGCTTCAGGAACAAGCTCATAGGCCTTAAGAATCAAGCTCTTAACTACATTATAATTATCAGATTGATCCTGAAGCAAAGATGCATAAGTTACTTGAGCTTTACCGGTGAGAACAGTTTGAAGTACTGGCCAATAGTTTATAGGCCAATTAAAACCTGTAGCTACCCTCTCAAACAACTGAAAATACTTTGTTAAATCAGATTCATTAAAAGGAGGGACAAGTTTAACATTTTTAGCCACATCAAAATCATCAGAGCTAGATGATCCAGTTCCACCTTGTTTCATGCGATACTCATGGTCTGCCTGAATCCTAGCAATTTCAACTTGTACCTCAGCCTCCTTAGAACGGGCCTGAAATTCAGCCTCCTTAGCACTTGCTTGAAATTCAGCCTCCTGAATACGAGCCTGAGACTCCGCCTGCTTAGCCTGAGACTCCGTCTCCTTAGCCTGAGACTCAGCCTCCTTAGCACGTGTTTGAAATTCAGCCTCCTTAACACGAGCCTCCTGCAGGGCTAGCTGTAACTTAGCTAATTCAATCTGCGTTTGCTCATTTGGAGGAGTTACATTAAACAAGCTTTTATTAATCATGCCAACAATTTGATCTTTAGAATGATGAGAGTGAACTGCAATTCCCAATTGTTGAGCAACAAGCTTAAGTTCATTCTTTGTTCTGTTTTCTACATCACACACTGTTTGCACATTTGACAAAAAATCTTTGGCTTCATCAGGCGTAGTAATAGTAGACATCATGAATAAAGCACAGTCACAAAATATCAAGCAATATCCTTATGATAATATCCTGAATATCCTGATAAGAGGTCGCCAAATTTATGTTACGGAACAGAGAAAGATAATGTACACATTAAGTGAGAATACTAAGAGTCACTACTGTCCCGTAAAGTTCCAGGTTCAAAACAAAGAGTTAGGTAAAATTACAGGTTAAAGTTTAATGCTCAAACTAACAACAAAACATTCAGGACTCATAAGGATAATGTAATGGCAAAAAACAGGTTAAATATATGGTTAACTGCAATAGCCTCTATTAACACGAAATTAGCATGAGTAAATTTATCTAAGTCAGCCGTGATAAAATGAAAATACACTGGGTAATGCTCAGTTAATGCAAGATAAATTATTACAGATACAAACTAATATTAAAACTGGCTGACAAAACGAATCCCACACAAATCACAAAAAAAAAAAAACTCACCAGGCCCACAAATCAGCACCTTATGCTATGTACAAGGAAAAAATGCAATAACAGTTATACTCAAATTACACAGCTGCTAGATGGTTGGAGACTTCCTGAGCACTCACAACAATAACTGTACAGGGGAGGACAGAGATGTGAACAAAATGAGGAACAGATCTAAGTGGCAATGATGCAGAGACTGAGCTCATTATACAGGGGCCGGCAGAGCTTGATACAACTTGTAAGAAGGACGCGCAAATGAAGCCATGGGGACAAAGAGTTGACAATCCCGCACTGAACAACAGAAAGGACGACTTACTCTACTATAACGGTAGAAGGGGGGGACTGAGGCAGAACACGCTCGTGATCAAACAGGCAGCACACTGCACGTTAGAATTACACAAAGGATGATGAAATCATAGGCTATGTAACAATATATATATATATATATATATATATATATATATATATATATATATATATATATATATATTAGCCCTGTGGTACAGTGGTAGAGTGTGCGTTTCTTACACGGGTAAACCAGGGTTTGCGCCCCGCCAGGGTAACAAACTTTGGGAGTGTTCACCCGGCCACGTACTGCATTGGCGGACACAAGGGGTGCTGTGGTTAAACCAGTGTCGTTTACTGTAAAGTATGTTTGCACCCAGTCGGCTTGCGTGGGCTGATTACACTTGGTTCACAGACTACACACACATCCAGAGCCACTCCAACACTACAATTACACTTACAAGCACTTCTCACCCTACATACATTCTCTACCAGACAGCCTAAGCCACTTGGTAGAGATACATTGGCTGTATCATCCTGACTTCGGTCGGGATAGGCCGGTCCTGCAGTGGATACTCAAACGGCTGATGATGACGATGTTATGTATATATATCATCATCAGCCGTTTGAGTATCCCGGCCTATATATATATCATCATCATCATCATCAGCCATTTGAGTATCCATTTCAGGACCGGCCTATCCCGACCGAAGTCGGGACGACACAGCCAATGTATCTTTACCAAGTGGCTTAGGCTGTCTAGTAGAGATTGTATGTTGGGTGAGAAGTGCTTGTAAGTGTAATTGTATTGTTGGAGTGGCTTTGGATGTGTGTGTAGTCTGTGAACCAAGTGTAATCGGCCAGCGCAAGCCGACTGGGTACAAACATACTTTACAGTAAGCGACACTGGTTCAACCACAGCACCCCTTGTGTCCGCCAATGCAGTACGTGGCTGGGTGAACACTCCCAAAGTTTATTACCCTGGCGGGGCGCGAACCCTGGCTCACCCGTGTATGAAACGCACACTCTACCACTGTACCAAAGAGCCTCTCTCTCTCTCTCTCTCTCTCTCTCTATATATATATATATATATATATATATATATATTGTTACATAGCCTATGATTTCATCATCCTTTGTGTAATTTTAACGCACAGTATGCTGCATGTTTGATCACGAGCGTGTTCTGCCTCAGTCCCCCCCTTCTACCGTTATAGTAGAGTAAGTCGTTCTCTCTGTTGTCCAGAGCGGGATTGTCAACTCTATGTCCCCATGGCTTCATTTGCGCGTCCTTATTACAAGTTGTATCAAGCTCTCCTGGCTCCTATATAATGAGCTCAGTCTCTGCATCATGGCCACTTAGATCTGCTCCTCATTTTGTTCACATCTCTGTCCTCCCCTGTACAGATATTATTATTGTGAGTGCTCAAGAAGTCTCCAACCATCTAGCAGCTGTGTGTAATTTGAGTATAACTGTTGTTGCATTTTTTCTTGTACTGTATAGCATAAGTTTAATTTGTAGGCCTAGTGAAGTTTTTGTAATTCGTGTGGGGTTCTTTATGTCAGTCATTTTTGATAATAGTTTGTATCTGTAATTATTTATCTGGCATTCACTGAGTATTATCTGGTATCTCATTTTATCAGGGCTGACTTAGATAAAATTTACTCTTGCTAATTTCGTGTTAATAGAGGCTATTGCAGTTAACCATATATTTAACCTGTTTTTGCCATTACATTATCCTTATGAGTCCTGAATGTTTTGTTGTTAGTTTAAGCATTAAACTTTAACTTGTAATTTTACCTAACTCTTTTGTTTTGAACCTGGAACTTTACGGGACAGTAGTGACTCTTCGTATTCTCACTTAAAGTGTACATTATCTTTCTCTGTTCCGTAACATAAATTTGGCGACCTCATATCAGGATATTCAGGATATTATCATAAGGATATTGTTTGATATTTTGTGACTGTGATATATTCATGATGGCTACTATTTCTACACTTGATGAAGCCAAAGATTTTTTGTCAAATGTGCAAACAGTGTGTGATATAGAAAACAGAACAAAGAATGAACTTAAGCTTGTTGCTCAACAATTGGGAATTGCAGTTCACTCTCATCATTCTAAAGATCAAATTGTTGGCATGATTAATAAAAGCTTGTTTAATGTAACTCCTCCAAATGAGCAAACGCAGATTGAATTAGCTAAGTTACAGCTAGCTCTGCAGGAGGCTAAGGCTAAGGAGGCGGAGTCTCGTGTTAAGGAAGCAAATGCTCGTATTGAAGAGGCACAGGTACAGGCTCAGGCACAAATTGAACTTGCCAGGATTCAGGCAGACCATGAGTATCGCATGAAACAAGGTGGAACTGGATCATCTAGCTCTGATGATTTTGATGTGGCTAAAAATGTTAAACTTGTCCCTCCTTTTAATGAATCTGATTTAACAAAGTATTTTCAGTTGTTTGAGAGGGTAGCTACAGGTTTTAATTGGCCTAAGGAGTATTGGCCAGTACTCCTTCAAACTGTTCTCACCGGTAAAGCTCAAGTAACTTATGCATCTTTGCCTCAGGATCAGTCTGATAATTATGATGTAGTTAAGAGCTTGATTCTTAAGGCCTATGAGCTTGTTCCTGAAGCCTATAGAGTAAAATTTAGGACAACTTACAAGCAAGATAAGCAATCCCATGTTGAGTATGCAAAAATCAAAGAAGATTTGTTGGAGCAGTGGTTAAATTCTAAGAATGTGGATTCTGATTTTGACAAATTTAAGCAGATGATTTTGCTGGAGGACTTCAAAAGGTGTATTTATAAAGATGTAAGCCTATATCTTGATGAGAAAAGAATAGATAATTTGTCTGATGCTGCAGTTTTAGCTGATGAGTATGTTCTCACTCACAAGAGATATTCTAGAGAAAAAGGGAAAGCTGAGAGTAAGTACGTTGCCTCTACTCAGAGTACAGGTAACAGGAAAGAGAATAAAGATGATGTTTCTCAGGAAGTAAATACCAGCTTCACCTCTAGATTTCAGAAAAGTAAATGTACTTATTGTAGTAAGCTTGGTCATACTACGGAGAGATGTTTCAGGAGACAGCGTGATGTGAACAAAAGGAGTCTTTAAATATTCAGTCAATTGGTCTAGTGTCCACTCTTGAGAGTTCCCAGAATTCTTTAACTGAGTTAACTGAACCTGCTTTGAGGGGTAACTTAAATTCTCATGATGGAGCTCCTCTTTGAGCAGTAACGTGGGTGACACTCTCAAGAGTTCATGTGCTAATTTCCTGTCTGATGGTTTTGTCAGTCCTCTGGACAGTAATGACAGGAAATCAGTTCAAATATATCGTGATACAGGTGCTTGCCAATCCCTTATGCTGACCAGTGTTCTAGGCTCTAATTTTAATTCCTCTGATGAAACTGTAATCTTACAAGGTGTAGGGAATAATTACTTCTCTGTTCCTCTGTGCAGAGTGAATTTAGAGTCTGGTTTTGTTAATGGTTCTGTTATGGTTGGGTTGGTTGAGACACTCCCAATGTCAGGTGTAACTTTCTTACTTGGAAATGATATTGGTGGAAGTCAAGTGTGTCCAGCTCCTCAGTTGTCTAGTGAGCCAGTGGCTGTGTCCCGGGATTGTGGTGTCCCTGATGTGTTCCCTGCATGTGCTGTCACTAGGGCTAAGTCTAAAGTTACTGGTGATTTAGAGGATAATGATGATGATGATGTTATCCTAGCTGACACTTTTCTTGCTAATTTGGACCACTCACCAGATGAGGCAGTACCCCGTAGTGTTGATAATTTGTCTCGTCAAGAGTTGGTTGAGTTGCAGGTTGCTGACCCTGAGTTGAAAGGTCTAGCTAACTCTGCTTACAGTGAAGAAGAGTCAGCTGGTGCTTCTACTTGTTATTATGTAAAGTCAGGAGTACTTATGAGGAAGTGGAGACCCCCAACAGCATCAGCCGACTGTGAATGGGAGGTTGTACATCAAGTTGTCATCCCTCGTGTTTGTAGGCAGGATATCATTCGAGTGGCTCATGATTCCAGTTTGGCAGGACACCTTGGAGTGAGGAAGACTGTGGCACGCATTTTGAAACACTTCTACTGGCCAGGTATCTTCAGGGATGTTTCCTGGTATTGTAAGTCTTGTCACACCTGTCAAGTTGTGGGAAAGTGTAATCAGACCGAAAAGGTTGCACCTCTAGTTCCCATTCCTCCTTTTGAGGCGCCTTTCACCCGTGTGTTGGTGGATATTGTGGGCCCTCTTCCTAAGACTTCTTCAGGATTTTCTTATGTGTTGACCATGATTGATATGGCTACTCGTTATCCTGAAGCCATTCCACTTAGAAACATCTCAGCAAAGAACGTGGTTAAGGAAATGCTAGGGTTCTTCACAAAGTTTGGTCTGCCCAAGGAGGTACAGTCCGACCGGGGAAGTAATTTCATGTCAAATGTTTTCAAGCAGTCTCTGAAAGAGTTGGGCATCTCCCAGATCACGTCTTCAGCTTACCATCCCCAGACCCAAGGAGCGTTGGAGAGATATCATCAAACACTCAAATCGATGCTCAAGAAATACTGTTTGGAACATCAGAAAGACTGGGATAAAGGTCTTCCATTCGTTGTGTTTGCTGCAAGAGAATCTCCAAATGAATCACTGGGCTTCTCACCTTTTGAACTACTGTTTGGCCATGAAGTAAGAGGACCACTTAAGCTACTCAAGGAATGCTGGCTGTCGGAGGAAGATGACGTCAACCTGCTGGAGTATGTGATGAATTTCAAAGAACGGCTGTCCACTGCTTTACAGCTGGCGAGAGAGAATTTAGGAGCTGCTCAGGAGAAGATGAAGACTTGGTATGATAAGAAGTCCAGGTTACGCCACTTTCAGCCAGGAGATCAGGTTTTGATTCTGCTACCAGTTCATGGGCAACCTCTTCAAGCCAAGTTTAGTGGCCCTTATTTCGTGGAGAAGAAACTCAGTGATGTCAACTATGTCATCGCCACACCAGATCGTAGAAAGAGCAAGCAACTATGTCACATCAACATGCTAAAGTTATATCACAGGCGGGACGAAAATAATCTAGTCTGCACTGTAGGTGTTCCACCCGAGTCTGCAAGTGAAGCTCTCCCATGCAGTATGAGCCTGAGTGATAGTTTGGGGAAGAATCCTGATATCATGAATGATCTCCAGACTAAGCTTTCTCATCTACCACCCAAGGAAAGGCAGGAGTTTTCGGCATTACTGCAGGAGTACCCGCAAGTGTTCCATGCCACTCCAGGAAGAACCACTGTGTTGATGCATGATGTCGATGTTGGAGACGCAAAGCCAATTAAATTGCCTCCTTACCGTGTGAACCCAGTGAAAGTTCCTCTCATCCAGAAGGAGCTTGGCTACCTGTTGGACCACAAGATGATTGAGCCCTGTCAGAGCGAGTGGAGTTCTCCTGTCACTCTAGTCCCTAAGCCAGGTGGGTCACAGAGGCTTTGCATCGACTACAGACGTGTTAATCAGATAACCAAAACAGACACTTACCCTCTCCCTCGTGTGGAAGATTGCATAGACAAGATCGGAAAGGCTAGGTACATAAGTAAGTTTGATTTGTTAAAGGGATACTGGCAAGTACCTATGACTGAACGTGCTAGGGAGATCTCATGTTTTGTAACATTAGGAAAGGCTTTTGCATGTTCAGTAATGCCGTATGGTATGAAGAATGCACCAGCCACATTTCAGAAGCTCATGAATGTTGTAACAGAGGGTTTGGCAGGGTGTGTTGTTTATATTGATGATGTATTAATCTTCAGTGACAACTGGAAAGATCACCTATGCCATGTCAGTAAATTTCTTGACCGTTTAGTTCAGGCTAATCTTGTAGCTAATTTATCAAAGTGTGAGTTTGGTCAAGCTAAAGTTCAGTACCTTGGGTATGTAATTGGTGATGGACATGTTGCACCACCAGGAGCTAAGGTTCAGGTTATAAGTGATCTTCCCAGACCTAAAAGTAGGAAAGAGCTACAAAGATTTTTGGGAATGGTAGGTTATTACAGGAGATTTGTTCTTAACTTTTCTATTCTTGTATCACCACTTACAGACCTACTGAAAAAGGGAGTTAAATTTGTATGGACCGATAACTGTGAATCCTCTTTCAACAAACTTAAAGCTATTCTATTAAGTCAGCCAGTGCTCGCTACTCCAAATTTTGCTAAGCCTTTTAAGATGGCTGTTGATGCAAGTGATACAGGAGCTGGGGCTGTTTTGCTGCAGGAGGATGATCAGGGTATTGAACACCCTGTATCTTACTACAGTAGGAAGTTCACTCCACCTCAAAAGAACTACTCCACTATTGAGAAAGAGCTTTTGGCCTTGATTTTGGGTTTACAGCATTTTTCATTTTATTTGTGTTCTGGTTTTGACCCCATAGTCATTTATACCGATCATAACCCACTGAAATTCCTTAGTAAGTTTAAAGATAAAAATCAGAGATTGACAAGATGGAGTCTACTTCTTCAGGAGTATTCATTAGACATACAACATGTCAAGGGGAAAGAAAATGTTATTGCAGATTGCTTATCCAGACTTTAGACAGATTGTTTTAGAGTAATAAGAAATTTCCTTTGTAAATTTCTTTTTTCTTTGTGGGGAGGTGTTACATAGCCTATGATTTCATCATCCTTTGTGTAATTTTAACGCACAGTATGCTGCATGTTTGATCACGAGCGTGTTCTGCCTCAGTCCCCCCTTCTACCGTTATAGTAGAGTAAGTCGTTCTCTCTGTTGTCCAGAGCGGGATTGTCAACTCTATGTCCCCATGGCTTCATTTGCGCGTCCTTATTACAAGTTGTATCAAGCTCTCCTGGCTCCTATATAATGAGCTCAGTCTCTGCATCATGGCCACTTAGATCTGCTCCTCATTTTGTTCACATCTCTGTCCTCCCCTGTACAGATATTATTATTGTGAGTGCTCAAGAAGTCTCCAACCATCTAGCAGCTGTGTGTAATTTGAGTATAACTGTTGTTGCATTTTTTCTTGTACTGTATAGCATAAGTTTAATTTGTAGGCCTAGTGAAGTTTTTGTAATTCGTGTGGGGTTCTTTATGTCAGTCATTTTTGATAATAGTTTGTATCTGTAATTATTTATCTGGCATTCACTGAGTATTATCTGGTATCTCATTTTATCAGGGCTGACTTAGATAAAATTTACTCTTGCTAATTTCGTGTTAATAGAGGCTATTGCAGTTAACCATATATTTAACCTGTTTTTGCCATTACATTATCCTTATGAGTCCTGAATGTTTTGTTGTTAATTTAAGCATTAAACTTTAACTTGTAATTTTACCTAACTCTTTTGTTTTGAACCTGGAACTTTACGGGACAGTAGTGACTCTTCGTATTCTCACTTAAAGTGTACATTATCTTTCTCTGTTCCGTAACAATATATATATATATATATATATATATATATATATATATATATATATATATATATATATATATATATATATATATATATATATATATATATATAAATGGTTTCCTGTACACCAGGAAACCATTTACTATGCTGGGTGGTAACCATAACCAAATTTTGGCGCCTGGTGGTTTAGTGGGTAATTATTGTGCTCCAGTTGGATTGAGCCGGTGAAGGTTTATATCCAAGAGATGGTTGGGGTTGATTGCTCGTGTAATGCCACCCAGGGATGAGTGAGGCTGGTCACTCTCATCTTAAATGTCAGGACCAACTGCCTAGCCCCGGGCTCCTACGCTTCTCATGGGGCAATGTAGGATTGGATGATATATATATATATATCTATCTCTCTCTCTATATATATATATATATATATATATATATATATATATATATATATATATATATATATATATATATATACATATATATATATATATATATATATATATATATATATATATATATATATATAGAGAGAGAGAGAGAGAGAGAGAGAGAGTCTATATATATATATATAGAGATATATATATTTTATAGATATATATTTATATATATATATATATATATATATATAAAATCATCATGTGTAGCCTGTAACATTCCCCTGCAGGACATTGGTTTCTCCCACACATGATTTTGTTTTAGAGGAAAACAAGCAATATTACCCTCCTTGGCTGGCTTATTACTCAGGTAAGGGGAGTGTTGTTAGTCTAACTGCGGCTAGAGAATCTTTAATCATGGTTGCACCCATGTAATCTGGCCCTTCTAAGTCGAAGCAGTACTCAAGCCTGCTTCCTATTATGTGTTAGCACTCCACGAGCAGGTTCGTCTCAACCAACCAAAAGGCCACCACCGCCATTTCTGGTTGGAGAGGTGGGAGGTGAAGGCCTGGCTGATCCCGGCGCCCTCCTCGTCCCGACACCCGGGGGACCACCAATTTTTCTAGCTGTGGCTGTGGTTCCAGAGGGTCTCAAGGGAAGTGAGGGATTACGTGACCTTGTCCTCCTCCTCCGCCCTGTCTCGTCCCTACCAACCGAGAGAAGGGGGAGGAAAATAGCCAATACTCCCATTCTGGCTGCCCTACGACTCAGGTGAGGGGAGTTGCTTAGTCTGAGTGCTGGTAGTAGGCCCGTCTAGCATGGTTGCGCCAATCTAGTCTGGTCCTACTAAGCCGAAGCAATACTCAGCCATGCATATCACTACAAGGTAGCACTGCACGATCAGTATATTTATACAGAGAGAGAGAGAGAGAGAGAGAGAGAGAGAGAGATTGTATAATTAAACATCATCTTGTTACACTGAATGCTGACCAAGGCATTACTATGTGTTATACTACTGATAGTGTTTAAAATGACCCCATTCCAAAGGTACTAGGAAATGCGGTTTTGTGTAGATTGCTTGGCCTGTGAAGTGGAGGCGAGAATTTCGAAGGTTAAGATGAGTGAAATGGATGTGTGACTATTTTCACCAGTCACTCTGTTTAATGGTCTTCCAATTTTCCTATTTCCTTTTCCTGTTCTGAAATGTCCTTTACTCCATGCGCTAGGAGGAAAGACAATGATTATCAGGATGATGGTGTTGGTGATGATGATAATGATAAGCAACGGTCTTATACATTATAATTACGTTTTCGTCAGCTTAATCCTTTTAACTTTCCTTCATGGCCCAGCTTCGTGTTACTTCTAGAACCATATTTATATTAAACTGTCCGCCGTACGACTACCTTAATTGACAACGCTACTTGATTGCTGATTGCCCCTGGACGATAACATCAATTTACTCCTATTGCTATCAGACGAGTACTATTCAGCTAATGAGAGCCTCCTAGTAATGAATGAAGTCATAAAGATTATATATAACCCGTCAGTTCGGAAACTTTCTTTAAACAGTATAAAATCGTCTTTAGACAGGAAATTTTAAATGAAATTTGGATAATCGTATGGAAGAGTTTCTGTGCTCTCCATTTTTCAAAACATCTCTTCTCTCACCCCAGTTCGTTGGAGTCTTGGAAGATTGGTCATTTGTCTTTGTTCTCTCCCCCTAGTTCGTTGGAGTCTTGCAAGATTGGTCATTTGTCTTTGTTCTTTCGTTAAGAACAATGTCTGGCTTGCTAAGAAAATAAGGAGCTGGCTGAATAAATTACAACTCCTCAGTGGCAGCTATACAACAACAAAACTTTACAGTAACCAAGAGCAGAGTATAGTATTGGAGAGGAGAGGAGAGGAGAGGATATGAAAGTGTGACATCGACCCATTGGCGGGACAGAGAACAGGATGATATTTGAATTTTGCTACAGCAGACTAGCCACATCCTCCACAAAACCCGCCAACCCACAAATATCAATAAACCCGCCAACCCACGAGTGTCAATAGGGAAATAGGGAGGTTCATTGTAGTTGTAGATCGTCGAGGCACCACCAGTATAAAGTCGTGTGGTTTCGTATGGCGCGAACTTATAGCTGGTGTGTCTCTATCTCTCTGTCTCACTTCCCTCTGCTCTTCTTGTATCGTAACTGTAAATAAGATAGAGATACGCAGGGATTACGGAGTTTATTGTTACACAGTTATAAAACTTGTGATAAACAGAGTAACGTGACCAATGATTGTGACAGTTCCAACTCTCCCAAAATCTCCTGTTGCTCTCCTGCTTTCTCAGACTCTCCCCATCCTCCGTTTCTCTATTCTCTATGGCTCTTTGTGGATCTCTCACTCTCACATCTGATTTCTAGATATATATCCCTACTGACTTCCGGCTTAGCGGACGTGTGTCTGTGCGCGCGTGAGTAAGTGTCTCTGGAGCTTCCATCATATGAATGAACTTTTCCATGACGTGGCTTGTGAGTTCATCCGGTGTCTGGCATATATGGTAGTCTGGGTTTAAAAGGATGTTTACTCTTCCCTTCATCTACCCGACATCATGTACCTAGTGTTACATAGTTACATATTGTGTCTTTTCCTATTATATAATGTTCCATCACATTTTAATGTCTATACAAGAACACCGATGCTAAAACCAGTCCTGAATGAGACTCGTCTGTTTTGGAGTTAGTATGGATAGTGGGTATTGCCGCCCAAGTGGTGGCATGAAGGTATGTGGCTTTCTCCAATGTAAGATAAAGTGTGGGGGCCGCAGTCTCAGAGACTGGATATTTTTCAATACCTTTTCAGCAGCGGTTTGTTATGGACATTTCATCTCTACAATACATGATCATGTCTGTTAATAATACAAACTATGTCGTTAACAAAGCGGTGTAAAAAGCATACAAGGCAATAATAAGTGGTAAATCGCCAAGGAATATGTAACGAAGCCTCCAGTGTCACCTACAATACGGCTTTGTCACAGGAGCCTGAGAATGTTATGATGTTTCGTGTCACCAGTCCGAAGCCTTCTCTCACTCCCCTACTAGAAGACGAATGATGAACGTTTAACTTAACACCGCTGTCTGGAGCCGCGCCAAGACTGTCATGGGTTTGGTAGTGGGAAGCTTATGTTTGGGGACTTATAACCTTTTTTTTTTTTAATCGACTGTAACATGATGCCGTATTTTTGTATGATATTCTTGCTACATCCAGACGAATTTTATTCAGTTTGCGAAAAACATCTCGTACTGAAGAGGTTAATGATGGCTTTGCCCAACCATTCCATTCCCAAAAGACTCTACCAATTGAATAAAACAATTGTGGTGGGAAGAACAAATTGATGATTCAATACGTCACCAGTTATATGGGGTTAACGCGCTGAATACGGTGACGTCTTCTTATGTGATTATTTGCTGCCATTGTTTGACGATTTCTTCAGTTGTTAAATGTTCTAAGACGACACAATCTACAAGTGCTTTACCTAATAAATCGATTTTACACGTACTGGAAGTGGTAATTTTACTGAACCACTAACTTTTCTGAAATAAAGGAAGCCTAAGTGAGAGATGACATGTACTTCAGCCAGAAGGGTAGGCAATAGTGAGAGGTGAATTTTGATTCACAGCATCGTCAATTATCAGACTGTAGAATTATGCTCACATACTGAAAATGTGTTATTGATAGATCTGACCTGGACCCTCTTAATGCTCAGAAGAGGGTCTAAGTGAGCCGAAACTGACTAATCCTTATAATAATCGGAAAATCAGCATGGAAGTATATTAGTCGTAGTGTGAGGTGACGAGTGGTACAGAATGTTTTGTTGTCCCAAACTCATCTGAAAAGTAGACAAAGTGAACTGTAGGCTGAAATTGCCCTTCTCTTGCCGTCCAACGCCCTCTTTTTGAGGAACTGGAATGAAGGTGAGGGAACTTTGTAAGAGAGAACTGTGGGGCCACCCTGGCACATCAGTGCCACCCAGTCAGGGTGTCCTCACTAGCAAGTTGTACAGTCAGCAGCTATCAGCCGTCCCTGTCCAACTGTTGTGCTGTGTCAGCAACCTCACTTTCCCGTTCCGTCTCTCTCTTTCCAGCCGAGGAAATAACAGCAGGGCAGAGACGCCCAAAGGCAGAGTCCGGCCATTATTTACAGGACGCCAGCCCTTCCCCTAATATTTCTCGCCTCCTCTCCTCCCCAAGATAAGAGAGAGGCGACGAGGGAACATTTCTGGATGTATTCTTTTTATCTCCAGATGAATTTATTTAAATACTTTCTTCTAACTACGTGTTCTAAAGTGGCTTTTTTTCCCTTTTGAGGACGGGGACCTTTTTTTATACATTAGTGTTGCTAACATCTGACGATTTTATTCAGGCTTTGAACTTGGGAAGTGAGACATCCCCTTCATTGACACTTTATTACTAGGGGTCTCTCCTAAACCAAATGAAATCTTCTGATGGCATCATGAACAATATGAAAGGAGATATTCTCTGTGTCTCATTTTCGTAATATTTCACTCCTCCTTGTGTGCCCAAGTAGAGGGAAAACTAGAGAGGGAAGAAGAGACATTTTATTCGTTACTGAACTATTGTTAAGAAAGCAGGCACAGAGGATGGAAAACACTTTGTAACTCAAGTTGATTGTTTTATAGTATGCAGCCCCCTTTATACGTCTCACGATACCACGAAACATAAAAAGTTAATCATCATCTCTCTGAAATGAATCAGTACATAAGAAACTGCGACGCAAGAATTACTAGTCACCTGCGTCGATAAGAATCGACCCTATTCCTCTGTGCTTAGATGGCTTTCTAGCTTCCTCGTTATCAGTTTATTTCAGCCTGTGGCACGTTAATAATTTCGTCTATATCCAGTTTTATCAGTTATTGCTGTATCTGCTGCTGCAGACTCACCTGAATAAAAGTCAGTGACTGCCAGGCATAAGTTACCCTTCTCCTGTAGTCCATTGTCCTCATGTCCGGGAACTGGGAGGCAGTTGAGGGACGTTTATAAACGGCAGCTGAGCCACCTAGTTATGTCGGTGCCAGCACATGAACACGTCACTCTTCACATTACAGTGTGCGAATCGTGAATGTACATAAATAGCAAGGACGAGGATACATAGAAAGAATGTGAAAAGGAAATTGCATAGGGACAGGTGACAGAGATATAATGGGAATAACAAAGTATAATATAATGAAAGACAAAGGGGGAAAAATAAAAACACAAATAAAGGGGGTTATAGAACCTAACAGGCCCACGAGAATGCGGGAGAGAAGCTGTTAAGTCCAAGAGAAGGATATACAGTAATGATTATCGAAAACGCGAGGGCCAGTAAAGCAGACGATTCATTTATGCCAAGTCCCAATCTTTCCCCAGAAATGGACACGCCACACGCTGTTTACATCCAACTCTCCACTTGCTCTGTCAGGTGAATTGGGATTGAAGGGAGACAGACTCTTCCCAAGGGTCTGATCGGTTCTAGAATCAACTCTAGTTCTTCCAGTTGGGAGTCGGAGTGATAACCCATGTATCATCCCGTCCCACGAGAATTCGGTCCAGCAGTAATACGATGACAGAGTGATGAATATGGGTAACTACTGCAGATAATGAGGTAAGCTGTATAGTTTTTTATGTGATCTGGTCAGCAGATGTACGGTATATATCAACGAAAAAGACGTTACATAATATTTTAGGACATTCCTCGTTTCACACTCAACACATAAACATACCCAGTGATGAATACGCGTAGGGCTGTCGATCGTGAATTGTACTTTATAATACAGTTCGTGCTGCTATTGCATTCGCTCATGATCTGTACTACATAGCCAGCTTACCGAATCTACAGAGTATTATATACATTGGTCTACCAGTCTATCTATCTTTCTGCCTATATGTCTATCTGTCTATCTATTCGTCTATATGTCCGGTTGTTTGTCTGTCTGTCTGTCCACCTGTCTACCCATATTTCTATATCTATCTCTTTGCCTTTTTGGCTGTCTTTCTGTATATCTATTTGTTTATCAATATCTATCGATATGTGTCTTTTGGGAGGTGCCTGCGCGTTTCTGTTCCTGTTGAATAAAGACGCACCCTCTCCACAACTCAGTTATATTCCCCTACAGGTGGCTTGGTTCTTGATATAGCTGTCTCGCTTCCGGTGACACCCGTATCTGGGGTTTGAATCCTACCCAGGGTGTATAAATAAAGTGGGTGCTGGAAGTGTGTGCTCTTATATTTTTGCATATACTTGAATGCTGTCATTATCACTGGTGACATACTGTACGCAGACTCAGATGCACACGAACATAGTTGCAACTTTTCGATTTTCAACAAGCATCCCTTTTCATAACGACATCCATTCGAAGTTTGCCAGTATGGGCAGAGGCTAAGTTTTGTTTATCACTCTACTGTACACCTGACGTGGGTTGATTGAGACATTTGTACAGACCAACAGACATACTCTCGCACTTTATCTTACCACCTCATACTTGATCGCCCTCCTAATGAAAATATGAAATGCTGTTGATCGTGAAAAATAATCTCAAATAATATAGAGCCAAGATTCAGAAAGCCTGCATTGTGTATTTATGACTGTGTGGCCTATATCACTGGGTATGGTAATGACAGGTCCTCATTTCCATGATATCTCTTTATTTGTTCCTGGAACCTAGCTGACTGCATTTTTTTAGGTAGTAATAAGTGTTGTGTAGGTATGTGCTACCTGGAGAGAGAGAGAGAGAGAGAGAGAGAGAGAGAGAGAGAGAGAACTTTTTAATGGTTGTTGGTTATTCCCATGATTTAGGAACTTGGATAGAAAAAAGGAAGAAGGCCTAGGATTATTGCCTGTCACTGTACAAGGGTCATTAAGACAGACAGTATTTTTTTTTTTTTTTTTGCCAAGTTTCAGTCTGACACAAAACTATTATTTGCAGTAGCTGGTGTTACATGTTGGTCGCAGGTTATAGATTTCTTCTGGATTTATAGGGAAAAGGGGAAATTAATTTTGTCGAAAAATCTGACCGGCCCTAAAATGGAACTGAGGTGCTACGTATATAAATCACCTGACTGTAGTGTAGAACGGGTCAGAAATGTCATCTTCACCATCATCATCATGTTCATCAGTATCATCACCAGTTATCAAATAGATCGAGCTGATCGATGAACTTTTTGCAAAAAGCTGTACATATTACAGTATGTCCAAACTTAGCAAAAAAGATCACCCCTCTCAGCGGGCACAGAAAATCTCAGGTCATTCACTCAGTCAAAGGCAATCCAAATAAATACTCGTATATATCTAGGACTGAGGAAATAGGCAAGGCGCTCTCTTCCAGAATAGGTCATCAAAATGGATTTCACTCAGTAAGATAAGAGATGAGCTATAGTCCAGGGTCACAGCAGTGAATAAAATAAAATCGCAAAAAGAAATGCTGAAAATAACACCTTTGGTCGGAGCGAGGGACATTAGATCTGGTAGGTACATACTACTGTCATTAACCCATTTAATTCTATTATGTTTTCATAAAAATAAATAAACTGCCTGGGAATAGCAATTGTTTCTTCGGACTTCAGTAGACAGATTAGCACTTTCTGTTAATCTCAGTCTTCCTCCAGTCGATGTTATATCCAGGTCTCAAACTGTCGTGCAGGGTGAACAGGGACACGGGGGAAATAAATTATGTCCAAGTACATGAGTTTACCGAGAACAGAACTCAGGGTTGTATGGTTGCAAGGTCGATATGCTACACTGGACCAATGGCCCCGGAAATACCGAGATGAATCTCAGTATGAAGCTATAGATACCAGTCCACTGTTACTTCGATCAGATATCATTATTGTTGTTGTTGTTGGAACTCAAGGTCTCTGATAGTGAACACGTAGACTGCAGAAATCGGAGACTTCTACCAGTAGCCTGAAGGACTCCCTGTGTTGTTATAATGTGGTGCATGTACTGTGTTGTAGTGTGGGGGGCTGACTTCACTGTGAGCAAAGTTGCTTGCTTGCTAGTTGTATTATGTGTTGGTGCTGTAGCAGGGAAGGTTGATGGTACGTTCGCAGTCTGTCTAGGTGTATTCTTGTCTCTCTGGGTAGTGTAGCTTCCGAGGGGTGTATGTCTGGTGGTGGTTCTTGAAGGATGCTGTTTGGCTGATGGTTCTGGATGGCTGTGGTGTCTCTGTGTTTTTGAATGTGTTTGTGAAGTGTAGCGTTGGGTGGAGGAGAAGCAGTGCTGCTCAGATGCTCTGTGTAGTGTTGGGCAGATCTTCATTTATGGTTTCTTTGGGGACGAAGGTGTTGTTACACGAATTAACAAGGGCGCGATGTGTCTTGAGCTAAAATAGTGAACATGTGTACCTCTCACACACATTATATTTGTTTGGAAGTATTTTGTTCTTATTTTAAGTGATATATTTTTGTGACTTTTGGTGTATCTTATTATAATTCTTAAGTTTTGTTGTGTGTTTCTTAAGCGCATCCATGATTGCGTTAATTAAGGTTGGGGCCCAGCTTATGGCAACATAGTGGATGGTCTTTCTAACGGATCGTCAGCAAAGAATTTTCATGGATTCTTTCAGCTGTCAAAAAGTGACCTGTGGGTGTATTCAAGGCACCAAGTTTACGAAATGCCTGTGCACTGATATTAATAGTTGTCAATGAGTAACCGCGGTCTGTCTGGGCCAGCAGACTCATCAACCCCAGTGAAGGTTGTCCCGTACAGTGACCCGATATTCCATTGCTGTAGGCATTGCTTCGCTATATCAAGGAGCGAGGAATAATGTGGAGATTTGGTTCTAGGATGGACTGGGCACTTCCCTCTGTCCACCCAATTAGCAGGGGACACCATAATAGGCTCCACCTCACCCTTTTATATGGTTAATATGTATACGGTTACCACCCACCTACGTAAATGGCTTCTGGTTTAAAGGAAACCATGAAGTTAGTCACTCAGTGTAGTGCAGCCTTGAGTGGAAAGAAAACTAATAAAAGTGACAGTAAGGATGAGAAACATGCGAATAAAGAAGGAACGCAAAGGAAAAGAATGATAAGAAGTAATTAATCAGCACTACATCAAGTGAGTGAATGATGATCACTACCACTTTCCGCATGATGTTACTTGTGTGCTGATAAAAGGCCATGTGTAACAGTGTGTGTCCACAGTAGTCCCTGAAAAACTGGGATAACTTTTCAGTGGGAGTGGATAGTTAAAGAAGGAAACACGTGAGTTTGACTTATGTCTTTGGAGAGAAGAGGAAAATGTTAGGTTTGGTTGATGAAACAATAATTCTGTTTTGTCTTAGCCGTTTAAGTATAGTTGCAACTGAGCTGGGACTTGATGAGATCTGGACTGGTGTGAAGCCACTTCCAACAGTTTTATATAAAGTATATATATATATATATATATATATATATATATATATATATATATATATATATACTGTATGTATGGATAGATGGTTGACTGACTGACTGATTGGTTGAATGATTGCTTGTTTGACTGATTTTTTTTTTTTTTTTTTTTTATGCGAGGAAGAAGGAACCAAAGGCCATGAGCCCGCAGTAACAGTTCCCTCCAAGAGAAAAACAAAATACAATAGAGAGCCAAATTCAAGATCCGATCATTTTGAGATGCCTGGACACACTGCGTTTGAAAGACTGGAGATCATAGGCAAGAGGAAATACAGACAGAGGGAGACAGTTCCAGAGCTGACCTGTTGCATGAATGAAAGACTGGGAGTAACGGTTAACTCTTGCATTAGAGAGTTGGACAGAAAAGGGATGAGAGTTTGCTGCACAAGCTCTTATTATACCAGATAAACAACACTGGACAAGTACGGTACATTTTTGTAGCTGAAGCACACTCCCCCCACCACCCCACCCACCCCCACCCACCCCCACCCATACGTACAGATACATATAAATATACATACAGAGAGAGAGAGAGAGAGAGAGAGAGAGAGAGAGAGAGAGAGACTGTCAGGACACGGTAGGAGAAAATCCTTTCTGATCCTCCTTGTTACGATGTATTGAATATTAATCTGTTCTGTAATATTCGTCCGTTATTGATCATCTCCCTTAAAGTTCTCAACCATACTCATTCAAATTTTCACCTGTTCATTCATCCTTCCTCTCATCATCTATTGTATCAAAACATTTTCCATTTTTCCCTAAACAAACCTAAAATTGCTTTCGAAGGACCTTCTTAGTTTCAGGTTTTCTGATTCATTAGGGAAATGTTGAAACAGAGAGAGAGAGAGAGAGAGAGAGAGAGAGAGAGACTATGTTTGTCTGTCATTTTATCTTTTTACATGCATATTTTATATTTTGCTGAGGGAAAATTTTCTCCGTGTCAACATTTACTATCGGACCACAGCTGTGATATAATGGATTTGCTGTTACCGGAGAGCCTCCAAATTCCTCTACTAATTCCCGAATGTTTATTAATCGTCCGCCAGAGGCCAAGGCGAGGAAATATGAAGAACTTTTTCTGACGTGGTCATAAATTCGGGGCTGATTGGGGATATCGGGAGCGATATATCACGACGGGTAAATGACGCTGGGCCGAGGAATAAAAAGAGTAATTTATCAGGTATGAAGAATATCGTCGTCATTAGCAGACATTTTTATGGGGATTCCTGTTATTCTGGAGTTTGACATTTTCTTCTTTACCCGACGAAAGTCAAGTGATTTCGCTGCTTTCAGAGTAAAACACTATATATTAGAGTTACGACAGTACTTTCTCCTTGAGGATATTAAGATTTTCTCTTGGAAATGAATTGGCTAGGTGGGTAGAGTATTGGTCTCGCAAAACGTGCGTCCGAAGTGAACGGTAAGAAACGAAAGACGTGCCAGACATTTAAAGCCAGCCTTGGTATTATGTTCTCTTGCAGGGATATAGATATTCTCAAGTTATTGGTTAATACCTGAAGCATATTCCGACTTTGACTCACACAAATATAACCATTACAGTACTTCAAATTTCTCCGCATTACTCTTCTTACAAAAACCCCTTCCCCACTCGTACTTCAGCGGCATGGAGGTTTGCGAGCTTTCTCTTATTTTCAATGAATGTTTGAGGTGTTATACTACACTTTTTTTTTTATTTTAAAAACACTAAACGTTTTGTGATTTAAGCACTTCCTTACTCACAACATGTCATATCGCGTCTCCAAACCATGTTTTTACTCAGTAAAATACCTTCCTAATTACAATATTACACAAATTCAGTCGTCCCATTCCTAATAGAAAGTACAAGCTTCATTTAGTAACATACTTTCCTATTAAGAAGCTTACATAATTTGAACTGCAAGAGTGCATTCTTAATGGAAATTATGACAATTTGAGATACGTGTGTTTGGGGAAGGGGGGAGGGAGGTGGACGTCTGTGTGTGATCACCAAGACAGTTTGAGCTCACAAGTTTTAGGCGTTATCCACGTACTTGAAGGACCCCTGGGTTATACTCGTATGAGTTTCACATCAGGTCTGTGTAAGTGCGGTGGTGGCATTGTAAGTGGGGGTGGATTTGGACTTAAGTCTATAAACGAAGACAAATGCTGAACAGCCTGGTACCACCCCTCCCTCACAGTCATTTCCTGTACTTGTGCATGCCCAAAAGGGTCGTGACGTCACCATACCCACGCCGCCATTGTCATAGCAACGGTGGCACTACTTAGCCAGGCAAATATCAGATCTGACAGAGCTGCAGAGGCACCAGCTGAAACAAATAAATAAAAAACACATGATAGCCAGTATTTTCGCGTCCAGTGATGAGGATGGATCACTTCATGGAATTACTGAGAAGTTCACCTCAGTTATGAAAGAAATGAATGAACTCAAAAGTATGTTGTCACCCCCTGATAGTGCAATAAACATAAGAATCAGCAAACTTGAGGCCAAAATAGAGAAACAAGTCAAATTATCACCGTGCAGCAGCAATTCCTGGAGGGGGTTGACCAGAAGGAGCGAGAGGCTAACCTGGTCATATCTGGCGTGCCGGGTGACAACGAGGCGCTGGGAGGTGCAACAACGGACTAGACAAGTTTAGTGTCATCTGGAGGCAGACTAAAATCGATGACGTCGGCGGGACGCACCCAAGGTTGGGACCTGGTACCAACAACGACATGACCAGAAGTCCCCTCCCCAGGATCTACGGATCTACAGAGTCGAATTTTGGAGCGCAGCAGTCGTTTGAAGATAGCAAATTAATGACAACCTTAAGAAGATCTGTATAAAGAGGGACGTTCACGTGAGTTTCATACGGGAGTGGCAGAGGTTGCGGTAGGCGGTGAAAGCGGAGTAGGAACAGCCGGAAAATATTGCGTGTGTCATCTGCTTCAGCACACGAAAACGTAAGTTGTCCCGGGATGGCGAGGTGATTGGGAGATGGAGTTCTGTGTTTTCCTAAACAGCCCACAGTGAGTAAAGAATATGAAAGTAATATCATGGAACATAAATAAAGTAGTACAGTCTGAGAGTAAAGTCCTAGGACTTTGTAAATTTGCAAATTAAGAGAAGGCGCCTCAATCGATGCTTGGAAATGGGAGGAGTTAACAAATGGAAGAAGAGAGAATGTGGTGGGAAAGGGTGAGTGGGAATCAGTGGGTGGAGAGTTGGAGCTCGTGTTCATTGGTTTAAACTTGTGTGTCGACCAAAGCTGTGAAGCTGAAAACTACTGAGGCGAGTATTAGTGCTGAGAATACAGTACCCAGGACTCACAGTTGAATAATGTGAAAAATTATTGCATAGTAACAATTAACATCCCGAAACATTTCATATGGTAGAAGCTTTCCCATGTCGATAAATAGTGTGGTGGAAGTCAGTAAAATGTTATGGGTTTTATATATCAGTTCCTATAACAGTTATTTGTAGTTGTATACATCTCTACCGACGTTTCAGTGTATACATTCCTTTGTTAATTTTTCATTTTATTCATTTAATAATTTGCTCTGGTCAGTAAAACTGTTTATACTATATCAGCTAATTTGCGTATAGTCCATCATTAAAAAGAATGCTTTTAGCCTTTTGGCTGGTATGAGTACCAATGTGAATCAGTTAGTAGTAACCAGAAAAATATAATTTGATGTTACAAAACCTTCACACGCCCAGTATTTATTTTCATTATTATGCTGTCAGTGTTATAATTACAAAGAACAGCAAGCTCACATGATCATTATTCTGGGGAAACTTGTCAGGCAGCGCTACCAATTTACGTGTTTTTAGTCTTTCATCATATTACTGCCTGAGTATTAAGTTTGTTTAATTGAGTGAGTCTGCAGTCATGTAACAGCTAATTGCCCACGGAATGCGGTTTCTTGCTGAATTTTCTTGCGATTTTTTCCACAAAAATGTGTGGTTTGTTGTGGTTTATTTTTGTCTTGTGTTACCCTGCAGACTGCTATTGCCCACAGCACGACAGATCGCAAGAATTCGCAAGAAATGGCCAAAAATCTGCCCTTCATTTCCAGGGGTGTATTATACACCGGGTGTATTGGGGCAGATTTAAATTTCACTTCCAGACGGAGAAAGAGAGGACCTCCATACAAGACCTTGCAAAAGTGAAAATATGGACCAGGACATTGTCAATATGGACATGGATGACGAGAATCTACGTCTGGCTGCTGCCTGTGTGGGTATGGTACTGAAGAGGAAGAAGAGGCGACGTCAGAAGGAACAGCAGAAGAGGATGTGGTGGGTGAGACCCTGGCTCTTAAGAAGAGGCATATGTGGTCAGTACGAAACTTTCATGCATGAACTCGGCCAAGAAGATCAGAGGGTGTGCCCGGAGCTGTTCCAAGGACTCCTCAGTTTGGCTGTACCCAAAACTGAGAGACAGAATACCAACTGGAGACCGTGTATTCGCTCAGAAGTCAGGGAAACTGGGCCCTTTTGATATATAGGGGTCCAAGAAGTTACCATAAAACATTCCTTGCGTTTCACTGCACAATGTTATGCAAGCACTGCCCACAGTGCATATGTTCTTGTTGTTTTCTTGTGTCTTCTAGCAGTCTTGGCTGAAATCTGCAAGAATTTTGAACATATTCAAAACCTTTTAGCATGTTGTGGAGTTTTAAACCACTAGAAAAATGCACAAGGACACCACAAGAGGGCATTCCCACAATGATGATACAACGCACCACAACATACGGCAAGGATTTCGCAAGGGAATCTGCTAGAAAATGTAGTCTGTAGGCAAGTGGCACAACTCAGTGATGACAAAAATCTTAACTGTTCCATTGAAGTTGGCATGAAATAATTCTTCAGGGTAGAAGTGGCCTTTCGCCATCAAAGGACTACTTGCACATTAACCCATCTCCTGCCACACCACTTAGGGATCATCTCCCACCCACTTATTTTCCCCATGGACCTATTATAATCCCATTGACCTATTTTTCTCCCTAAAACTATTTTCAGTGTTGGACACATATTCCTCCATGGGCCCACACCCCCATTGGAGCAATTTTTGTCCCATGAATATTTTCTTCCAAGGACACATTTCCCCCAGCAGACTGATTTTGTCCCATGGACCTGCTTTCTCCCTAGGACCTATTACACTCATGGACCTTTTTCCACTCAAGGGACCTATACTTTCCAACGCTATTTTACACATGGACTTATTATCCCCTTTCCCCTATTTTTCCCTGTGGATCTGTTTATCCCCCCGGAGCCTATTTTCCACCGTGGACGTACTTTCTTACAGGGAACTGTTTTCCTTGGAATGGCCAATGTTCCCCATGAAGATATATTACCCATGGACTTATTTTTCCTCCATGAGCCTATTATCTCTTTGGACCTATTATATAATGGACATACTTTCTCCCTATGGCAACACACCAAACTCACACACTGGTCTGATTTTACATGGAACCATTTCCTCCAAGGAACTGCTTAACCCACTGGCCAAATGTTTCTAGTTGGGCTAATTTCCCTCAAGCACGTATCCTCATGAACCTATTTTGCCACATGGACCGGTTCCAGTTACCCTGTGAACCTGTTTACTCCATAGGCCTGTTAAACAGTAGAATTAATTTATCCCATCTACCCACCCAGCCTCCCACCCGCCAAACAACCAACATACTTGTTCACTCAGTCATGTGTAATAAGCCCATCACTTTGCTTGCCCACCATCCACACCCAGCCAGCCCACCACAAAAACTTCGCCCACTCAACCCACATCGCCCACCACAACCATCCTCCCACTCCACCCTCCTCACCTGTTCACCTACCCACTCCACCAACCCACAAACCTAACACACCTAACCTGTACACCCACCCACCCATCAACCCATCAGCCTACCTACCCAGCCACTAAGCTTGGACCATTACAAGATGAGTTGCAACTTCACACACACACACACACACACACACACACACACACACACATACACACACACACACACACACACACACACACACACACACACACACACACACACACAGATAGATAGATAGAGAGAGAGAGAGAGAGAGAGAGAGAGAGAGAGAATATGAAGGCAGTGCTCTGAGAAAGACAGAGGGGGGAGGGGGAAATGGTCCCAACTGGAAACATATTATGATCAATAGTTTAAAAATAATGGTCCATGGAGGAAATAGGTCCATATAAGAAAACAGGTCCATCTGGTGACATGGTGTACCCCATGTTGAGAAGGTAGGTCCATGAGGAAAGAGTTCCATGTAGAGAAATAGGTCCATTGAGAAACATACATCCATGCAGGGAAAATAGGTCCATTGAGAAACATACATCCATGCAGGGAAAATAGGTCCATTGAGAAACATACATCCATGCAGGGAAAATAGGTCCATTGAGAAACTAGATCCAAGAGACATTGGTCATGTGTGGGGAAATAAATCCATTGGAGGATAATAGGTCCATAGCAGAAAATGTCTAATGGGAAAAAAATATATGGGGAAATAGGGCTATGGGTAAAATAACTTCATGGGCAAAAATAGGTTCATAGGGAAGAATATTACATAGGGAAAAAGGACACTGGATTCTCCCCAGTACATGGAAAATTTGGTCAGTAGAAAAAATTGGTCCCAGCAAGAAAGTAGGTAGGTCCATGGGGAAAGATATGTCCATGGGGGAAATGGATCCATGGGAGAAAATGGGTCCAAGGGGAAAATAGGTCAGTGGAGGACAATGGGTCAATGGACTGAAAATTGGTGTTTGGATTAACAAATGTAGTAAGGAGATGCCCCCTATGGGGTGTAGCCTGAGACCGGCTTATGTGCTAGTAAACAAATAATTGCCATGAGCAAACATAATCATAATGTAATCAGATACTAACACAGAGAAGCCATATTGCCACCATCACTTCACCAGCACCACGACAAACACTATCACAGTTAATAATATTTATCATTATCATCATCATCATCATCCTACAAACAAAAGGTCACTGGTATGAATAAGGAACGTATGACACACAAATAGGGTGATGGTAATTGCGAAAGTAAGAAAATTATTACCTGAGTGCTAAGTGAAAACAGTTAACACCTCCATTCACATATCACTTACGCTTAAGCCCGTTCTTTACTACACCATCATCTCCCCACTCACCTGTTTTCCCTCATTGGCCCATTTACATCATACAGACTTGTTTTCCTCTAAAGAACCACTTTCCCACTTCGACTCATTTTCCCTCATGAATTCATTTCCCTCAATTAACCTATTTCGCCACAGACCAAATTTTTCCCATGAATAGGGCAGAGGAGAACGGAGGGGGAGGGGGGACAGCTAGGGACATTTCCCGAGTCCCGGGTCTGATAGGGAGCCCAAGTCCTCCAAAACAGTGTCTGTCTGTCTAACTATTGTCAGACGTCTTCATCCCATAGGGGTGACCACAAGCAAATCGCCTCCCTGTCGCCCTGTCCCCCACCATTTCACTGCCTTCCTCCCAGCTCACACGCCCCTCTCTCATATACGTCTCCATTCCATCCCTCCATCTCATCCTTGGCCTCCCTCTCCCTCTCCCCCCTCCACCTCACTCACACTCTCCTCGTCAGTCTCTTGCTCTCCATCCTTTCCACATGGCCAAACCACATCAGTGTATTTCTCCTAATGCTTCCTATCACATCCACATCCACACCACAATGCTCTTCACTTCCTTATTTGTCAGTCTGTCTCTTCATGTGACTCCACATGCTCCTCTCAAACAACTCATTTCCACTGCTCTCACTCTTGACTTGTGTCCATCCAACAAGGTCCAAGCTTCACTTCCATACGTTAGAGTTGGGATCACAATACTGTAATGCAATAACTTTTTCACTTCCATGCTCACTGCCCTGTTTCTTATCACTGCTTTCAAGAAACAAGCAACCTTTCCTCCTTGTTATACCCTTTCAAGCACTTCCCCTAAACTTCCATCCGTACTCATCACACTACCGAAGTACTTAAACGCACTCACATTTTCCATTTCCTCCTCATCCAACCTCACTGTACATTCACTGACTTCATTTCTTTCGAAGACCACAACTTTACTCTTCCCTACATCCACCTTTAGATTCCGTTTCTTACTCACTCTCCCAAACTCATTCATCAAGCCGTGGAGCTCCCCTTCATCTTCACTTAACAACACGGTATCATCTACAAACAACAGTACAGGGAGTTTCCAAACACTGCCCTCTCTCATTAGGGCTGCTCCAACATCCACTGCCCTATCTTGTATCTCTTTTATAACCCCATCTATATACAGATTGAACAACCATAGAGACGTGACACATCCCTTTTCAATCCAACCTTCCAATAGAAAAATTCACTCAGTTCACTATCCACACGCACTGCAGCCTTAGCAGCCTCATACATACTCTTCACGGCATTCAGCAACTTCCCATCTACTCCATATATTCTTAATACTTTTCACAATCCTTGTCTATCCACCCTGTCATATGCTTTCTCCAAGTCCATGAAAGCCGCATACAACTTCTTTCCCTTCTCTAAAAACTTTCCTTCTAAAGACCTAAGAATAATTATCTGATCTACACAACCTCTTCTCTTCCTAAAACATCTCTGCTCTAGTCCAACTAATTCCTTTCTTATTTCCCCAACTCAATCAATAATGATACTACCGTATAATTTTCCTATTACACTAAGAAGACAAATGCCCCTATGATTGCCACATACTTCTTTTTCCTCTTTTCCTTTGTACAGGGAAATAATTACACGTGTCTTCCAATCCTCTGGGACTCTATCTTTTTCATAGGCCAATCTTCACATTTTCCACATCCATTCTACTACTATCTCTCCCCCATGCTTCAGCATTTCACCACACACTCCATCAATTCCTAGGGCTTTCCCCATTTTGACCTTCTTCGTTGATTCCACAACTTCCATCCTACTGATTTCTTCCTTTCTTCTTACATCCCTCCTTCTCCTAGCCATTCCCAAGCCACTTATGCTCGCATTACTTTCATTTTCTAAGTTCAACAATTCCTTAAAGTGTTCTCTTCATCTGCTCACTTTTTCCTCGCTTCTCCACTAGTAGTCTACCATTTTTATCTTTCACTCCCTGGCTAACTTCTTTGACACCCTGTCTAACTGTCTTTACCTCTTTCCAGAACATTTTCTTACATTTCCTCCACTGTACACTCAAATTCCTTCCATATTCCTCATCCACTTTCCTCATACTCTCTCCTACTAATCTTTTCACTTCTCTTCCTCTCTACATAAAATACTGTCTTCTGTCTCCCAACTTCTTCCACATCTCTGTTTCTCATCCACTCATTATATGCTTTCTTCTTTTGTGCCACAGCCTGTCTCACCTCTTTATTCCACCATGCTGTTCCTTGCATCCCCTTTCGTCTTCTCTTCATCCCACACACCACCTCACATGCTGCACATATTTCTTCTGTGAATATCTTGCACACACCTTCCACATCCCCCATCTGCTCCAGTCCATATTAACTCAATCGCTCCTCCACTTCTCTCTTATATTCTGCCTTTTTTCCATCCTCTTGTAACCTTTCCACCCTTCTTGTATGAACTACTTCCTCCTGTCCTTCCCTTCTTCTATTCCTTCATTTCATTTGAACCTTGACTTTCACCACAACCAAGTGGTGGTCAGAAAGTCCATTCCTGGAACCTCTATATGCTCTTGCATCCATAACACACCTTCTCATCTTATCATCAACATACACATAATCAATCATTGCCTTCCGTTCATTCAGTTCACCACCTACCCTTCTCATCACTCGCCACGTATGCCTGTGGATCATTTTGTGTCTGAAGAGGGTATTGGCTATCACCAACTCCCCCTCCCAGCACAAATGTCTACTACAACACTGCCATTCTCATCCACCTCAGCAGGCACACCCCACTCACCAACTGCTCCATCCTCATTCATATTCCCTACTTTTCCATTCATATCTCCAATCAAAAACACTCTCTCATTCACTTCAGACTTTTCTGTGCATGCTTCCACATATGTCCAGAACTCATCTTTCACTCTGCTTGCACGATCTTGCTTTGGTGCATACTCACACACACACACACAATCGCCCACATATATAGTCCAACTTTCAATCTTACCCACTTAAACCCTGAGCCTCTTATATTCTCCCTCCATCTGTTGCACACAACAATACACACCCCTTCTGTTGCCCTCTCATTCTCACACACTCCCTCGCATATACCCCGTCCATACTCCCATTCTCTCACACTCTTACCTCACCATTTAGTTTCAGTTAATCCACATACATCCTCTTTGCACCCTCAAGCACCTGAACAAGCTCTCTCTTCCACCTCATCATTTGCACCCATTACATTCCATTTCGCAGTCCGTGCCATGTCCTTTGTTCAGTCCTTAGTCGTCACCTGTTTGTCAATCCTGCTCTGAGGCTTCTTGTTTTGTATTTTTAGTTAGTTATTTTCTGTGGAGGGGCACTAACCCTCTGCCAACCCGCTTGTTGTCGCGTAGGGAACACGTTTTGGTTGGTTATAAGGTTACCACCCAGCGTTGTAAATAATTTTCTGGTTTACAGGAAATCATTTGGCTTGCCGCTCAATGTAGAGCTACCCAAAAAAACAGAGTACCGCTACACTATGTGTTAAAGAGGAAAAATACATACATATATATATATATATATATATATATATATATATATATATATATATATATATATATGTATATGTATATATATATATATATATATATATATATATATATATATATATATATATATATATATATATATATATATATATATATATGCATACAGAGTGAAGTAGAGTATGTTTATAAATATATAAAAAGTCTGAGTGTCGGCGAAAAATGAACGTCTCACCCAAACCTTTCAAACGTCAGCTTCACAGAGCAAGGTCAACTTCGTTTTGACCTAGCTTGAATCAGGCTTGGTGAATGAATCAACTGTCAGTGTGCGGGCGTTGCACCCTGAAAAATCCTTCTTATTGCATACAGAACAGAGGAGAAGCATGATGTAAAGGAAATTAAAACCACAAAAGTTTAATAAACTAAGGTTTGGGTCTGAAAAAGCTTGAGTAATTAATCCCGTATATGCGATAGAGAGAGCTCGGTATTCTTTTGATGTGTGTGTGTGTGTGTGTGTGTGTGTGTGTGTGTGTGTGTGTGTGTGTGTGTGTGTGTGTGTGTGTGTGTGTGTGTGATTTGCTTGGCCCATTGTGATATACACACACTATAACCAGCATTTGATTGATTGGTCCTTCTACAATATGAAGTAAACACTTATTAAGTCAGTCATTTTGTTCTCAAAAGGGAGGAACCTTAGTGAGCAAAAACATGAAATTTCGACTGATCAGTGTACTTCAGCACGATATACAAAAATCATTAGTTAGTTGACAGGCCGTTCTAGCCAGAGAACCACAGCACATATTACCATTCACATGAACGGATCGGCCTCTGGGTTATCTCCGTCTTCCGTGAATATACTGTATATATAATAAACTGTGAGTAAGCCGCATTTATCGCTCACCGGCCAGTTACACCGAGATAATTGGATCCGTCAGTGAACCAGCTTAAAATTGTGCGATCAAACGATAGGTTTTCAATCGGTTAGTGGGACGTATTATCAACCCGCTTTCTCGTTGGCTCAGGAAATGTCATAACACTTGTTATTCCCCCTTCGTTTCTCACAAAGTTTAATCTTATTTTAGGTCACGTCCATCTGTCCATTAGTCCATTCCACGCTGTACTTCAGAAACCATTTGCTGGAATTCTCTCATATTTTGTATGATTGTAGGGCAATATAGGAGGTTGATGCCTATCTTTTTGAAATTTTGAAAAAATCCAAGATGGCCGACTTATGACCAATTTTCTATTTTTGAAACTTGAAATCCTTTGTATATCCTTTACTTTAACAGATAAGTTTATAAATTGTAATAAACTTATATTGTACAGGAAGTCATATATATTGAATCTAAATATGATGTCTGATATGACCTGTGACCTTTCCTTCAAGGTCATCTTCAAGGTCAAAAGTCAATATTCTCTTATATCTTTGTGTCTTTGAGAGATAGACCCTATGTTTGTATGAAACACATATTAGGAGTTCATATCCAGTGTGTCTATATGTGATGTCAGATTTGACCTGTGACCTTTTTTTCAAAGTCAACTTGAAGGTCGAATGAGAATTTTCTCTTATACCTTTGTTTCTTTGAGAGATAGACCCTATGTTTTTATGAGACACATATATGAAGACATATATAGTGAGTCTAAATGTGATGATCAATTTGATATTCGGGCTGATATTAAAAAAAAAAAAAATGTGTTATTATTTAAGTATTTTATTTTCTGAGAAAAAGCCTTCATTTATATGAACAACATACAGGAAATTATGCTCTGTGAATGTAAAAATGAGGTTTAAGTTGAATTATGACCTTATTCAAGCTTCTCTTGAAGGTTAAAGGCCATATTTTATAATATCTTGGTGTCTATCAGACATTCTAAAGGTATAGAACGTGTTTTCTATGAAGTGGAGTATAATCTTTCTTGGACTTGATCCTTACCGATTTATTTTGCAGTCATCATTGTCATCGTCATCTTCATAATTTTCCTAACCATAACCGAGAGATGCTTAGTATATTATCCTACCTTTCCATGATCCCCTTTGGTATAATGCATCAAGGGAGAAGGTAACGGACATTCCCTAAGTGTGATATAGACACCTTGGCAAAATAGACAATCTTGTATCGCCTATATATTGCCAGCATCAAATGTCATGCTGCAGCTCTTGCTTTTCTCCATGGGTTTTGAAGGTCAGGTTGCTGTTTGTGAAGCAAATGACGATATTTACACCTATCACAGGCAACAGAGGGTAGTAATTCTAGGTGGAGTAGGGGTATTCTTAGCACCTCTTCCTCGGCATTCTTTGCATATTCCAACTTTTAATTTTCCTGTATGATTATATGGTTTTAATGTCGACATTATTTGCATCAGTAACACTAAAGAGCATTAATGTTCAATGTACAGAATAAATCTCAAAGGAATGTGTGCAACATAAGCACCAAAGTTACGTAAAATGCGACCCATAAATGTACCTGTCTTGGCTGATACGATTCATGAAGATGATCATCAGAGTCCAAGAAGAGAGAGGCAGGAGATGCGTCAAGATTTCCATGCCGATTATAGCCTACACTGAGGTATTCTGTGTTGACAGAACCCATCACCCTCAATAACCAGCCAGTGTGTCCACGTGTTTATCTCTGATTATCGCCATATCACACCATGTTTTTTCTCTTTCTCAATTCGTCTTTTATTCCCTTAGACTTTTATGTAAGGACTGTCTTAAAGGACATGTTTTATAATTTACTTTATATAACTTGTTAAGATGTTTTCCTGAAGCTTATCACTTCTTATATTGTTCTTCTCCCCTATTTTTCTCTATGGTAATCCTAAAATCATTACACTTGTATGTTTTCTCTTTCTTCGCTTCTGGATCATATTTCACTCCATAATTAAGGTTAGAACGAGGATTCTGAAGATTATGGTGATGGTGATTGTGGTAGTGGTGGTGGTGAGGTAGTACAATTAAGACTATATGAGTAGCTAATTGTAGTATAAAAATCAAGAGATGGGAAGTAGCACTCTTACTTCAGAGTGTTGTACCACGCTAATGCGTTACGTTGAGTAGCATGCCCATCAACACCGATATTTCTTCGTCCGTTGGATAAATCGAATAACTTTAATTACAGTGAGTAGGATATTATGAAATGAAATCGCAGCGACAAAAATCACAAAGCCTAAGGATGATCAGTAGTAGTGCATAGATTAATGAAAGTTATACCTTACCCTTTCATTTCGGAACGTCTCTCCTACACCAAGTAAATTAATCTAGAGATGGAACGAACAAGAAGAAAGAGCAGCACAAGCCTTCGAAGGACGCATGCCATTACACCACTAACACTCCTGGTGAAACATACACACTACATTAGCCTCGTTTGCTAATACCTAAGCCGAAAGAATTCGCCTGATGATATCCTAATCATAACGGCAAATGAGCCATGCTGATTCACGAGGAAAATGGAATAACGCAAACCCGAGAGGGATCTACTGTTCCACTTCTGTAATTCTAAGACCCAAGAAAGAATATTGTACTCCTGTTTGTGCCATTTAATAAGAGCCATATGTTTTTTGAAAACATTTCGAAAAAAATGTTTTATTCATCTTGAGTGTTGAGTCACACGGCAACATGCAGCAAGAAGGGCCTCCGATAGAGTTTCAGCTGTACGGCATTAACTCCGCCTCTGAGAAAAGAAACCGTGCGTGGATCCCGAGAGCTGCTTTGCTACCATATAAATACTTCCCTCGCCACCCCTGTATTTACACCCAGCCACCTTGCTGTGGCATAAACTAGCTTCACATAATGCTTCCTGATACCCAGTTTACAATGTTCGTTTCACTTTAACTTAACATAAAATTATCATCACTCCATCCTGAATACTGAGCTGTAACAAGAGAACGTGTTATGGAAATGATTCGGAGCTCCAGAATCATCATTCCTGTCACTGAGCTGCGTGTGGAGCGTTGGAAAATGATGAAAGTATGAGCTAAGGAAATAGATAAGGTTTTATCCAGGGACCCATACGTACTGCTGGATGATCTGGGACAAGGTAGTAATAAAGAAAGCATTCCGTATTTTCCACATACCACTCCTTTGCCTGTGTCACTTAACGTTACTTTAAATCCATGCTTCCAGATCCCTCTGCACATTACATGCGTACACACAGCAAAAAAACTATCGTTACAGGGGGGTCCGATGTGTTTCATATTGAACAACCTGGCTGTCTCGCTAGGGTTGGTAAGCCTGACAGTGGGTGAGTTGCCAAATAGGACGAGGTAGAAATATGCATGGGAGAAGCAATGGATATAGCTTATTATAAATATGCAACAAACAAACGCAGGGATACCAATAGAGGAGGCTGTTATCAAAAACCTTCATTCGTGTGTCATTTTATATCGCGCAGAAGGTGTAACGATAGTTTTTTTGTTGTGTGTACATTGGTGTGTGGTACTGTGAAGGCCAGCACAATTCCGGATACTCATCATTGTAAATTTGATGCTTGCATTTTTTTTCTTAACTCTAAAATATTATGAAAACTGCGGGATAATCCATTGTCCTCATGCCATTGTTTCCTTCCAGCCAATTTTTCTCCCAGTTCACCCAGTTTACATCATTTGGAAAAAAACTATGACTGCCTTTAGTTGCCCCCCCCCCCTCTCTCTCTCTCTCTCTCTCTCTCTCTCTCTCTCTCTCTCTCTCCGACTCTTTTAGTTTCACCACTACATATATTTCAAATTTCAGCATTCTTCCCGTCCTTCGTGATATTCTCCTCTTTGTTACCTAGAAGATGATACGTATATTTCCTCGTTCAACATGCAGTCCCCACATCAAACATCATCCCATCGCCAGTTCTCTCGTTATTTCATCATCATCATCATCATTATCATCATCATCATCATCATCATCATCATCATCATCATCATCTCAATTGCTGTCTCACGAATCCTGAAGCAATGCTACTGAAAACAGTCTTTGGAGAATCATTATTATCAGCAACAGCAACAGCAGCAGCAGCAGCAGCAGCAGCCTCATTATCCCCCTAATCATTCCCATCTAAGAGATTAGGCGAGGTATGGTATCAAAAATCAAAGGAAGACTAAGTACAAAAGTTAGATGGGTTGCAGACAGATATAATCATCAATATAACCATCATCGTCTTCATCATTACACAGTACACCAAGCATGCCTGTCTGTCTATCTCTCAATGTTGCTTTAAATCCTTAGCCCTAGTCCCAAACCTGTCTGTCTGACTGTCTCTTAACTGCTTTAGATCCATACTTCCAGATTACTTTACACCTTAGACACTTTGGAATGTGCTACTGTAAAAGGCTAGCACAAATCCAGCTACTCATCGCTGTAAGTTTGTTGTTTGCGAAATGGGCCACTCAGTCATTCACACACCTTCCAAGCCTAGTGATAGCTTCACTTCACAAGCAAAAGCTTTTCATCACTTACTCATTATCCAGGCCTCTGAAATTGTAGCTCCATCTCATGGGTAACAATCTTCCACACTCAGTTTTCTTTTATTTTTGCCTTTAAACGTGCATCTTAACCTCTCTCATACATGCTTCGTCCACATATATGTGTTAGAAATTGCACATCCACTCATGCATCATCCAACCCTTCGAAAATTCTAACTCCAAAGTACAAAGGCTGCCCCATATACTTGTTGTTGTATTGTCCATGTTTTTTATCACGGGACGCTATAATCCTGGAGGGAGTGGCCAGGAACATATAATCTCCATATTACTTCTTTTCTACCATCAGGCTGCCCTTCATGCAACCCACACAGCTCTAATTTATACCTCTGTACTCCATCTCTACTTCTCATCATGGATTGTAATAGCTCTCTAAATATCTCCTAGGTACAACCTCATGCCGCACAGACTTGCCCTACCACATCTCTCTCTCTCTCTCTCGTCCTCCCCAGACTCGCTTCTTACCTTTTTCTTTGGTCCAAAATGTTGTTTTTCTCGAGGAATCTCCACCGCCTCGCCCTATTCGTAAATATTGGCCAAATCGACGTCGCTTGAAGTAAATACAGGACCATACTTTACTTAGTGTGCTAAGCTCGCTGCACATTGTTCTCTGATTGTATTCTGTTTTATTGCATGCTAGTTATGTAGCTGTAGATGGCATCAGTAATGTACAGGAGGAGAATGTGGTGTAATCTACAGAATAAAAGGCTAAGAACATGCGTTGCAACACCTCTAAAGCTGCTTAGAATGTATTGTACAGTATAGTGATGGAAACGGCCAATACAAAAGTACATCAGTTAAGATTAATATTTGTTGACAGACTGTATTTCTAAAAGTTACTTGGCATAATGTCTTGAATTTTTCAGGTAGCACCACCGTAGGGATTCTTGCACCTCGTTTTCCCCCATCCACATCAATCCCAAGGACCCCTGGCACCCTCTCTCCATTCCACGTTGCCCTCTTACACCCCCCTTATCCTCCTTCCTAATACCCCCGTGCCCCGCCTCTTTGCTCCCCTTCCAAGTACCCTTGTGCTCTCCTCCTCCCTTCCCCCCTTTTCGTAGCACTGCCTTTACTGTTCCTTCTACTTGTCCTCTTCCTAAGCACCTCCTTTCTAGTGTTCCTCCCATTTCTCCTTTTTACCTTCCTTGTCCCCTGTCCCCTTCCCAGCATCCCTGCCCTCTTCCTTGCCCTCTATCCTTTTTGTTCACTTCAGCCTCCTCCCAGGTCCCTCGCACCATTTCTCCGTCTCTTAAGTATCTCCTCCTAGCCTCCCTCCTCCTTCCGCCATCTGTTACCTCGTTTCAAAACTCCACTCCTTCCATCCCCTCACTTATCCCCCTTTCCACCCTCTCCCTCATCTCTTCCCCCTCTCTAGCACCCCTCACGCTCCACTCTTTCACTTCCTGCTCCGCTGTCGCCCACCCCATTTTCCCTTTTTACTGCTTTTTCCCCTCCTCTTACATGCCTCGGTTTTCAACTTTTCGTCTGTCTCTGGTCCCTCCTTCTCTCTCTCTCTCTCTCTCTCTCTCTCTCTCTCTCTCTCTCTCTCTCTCTATCTATCTATCTATCTCAGCCCCCAAGGATCTTTTGTCAGTTAGTTGCCAGTTTGATGCTTTATTTGCTGTCGTGTCGTGTGTTTAAAAGCGATAAAACTGAATATAAAGAATGGTTCTTTTATGGCATAGCGAGGCTTGGAGAGGCCCTATTTCTCTCGGGATTTTTACGGAGTTGGAATAAAGTTAAAGTCTTCGTGCAATTTGGCGTCTTTTATACCGGTACTTATTTTTGGAACTACAATATTGTCATATTCGGCTCAAAGGAAATGTCATGCATGGGAATCATCTGATATTTCGAAATCTGAATAACGATACAAATCACATCTTTGATAGCCACATCCTGCAGTACTCTTAGGATAATTTGTATGGGAGGCGAAGGGGAGAACTCTAGAGAGCCTACTCTCTATAAACTATTCTGCGAATGAATCTACTCATGTACAAACTTTCATGTGTCTGTGTAAAAACTATGGCTTTCCTACTCCAGAGTTACTCCCGTCCCTGTGGGGATGGCCATCGTGAATGCCACCTTGCCTAAACCGTGGCCGGGGTTAGTGTCTACAAGTATGCAAAGTTTCGTGTTCCTTGGTTTAAAACCATGACCGTGCCTATACGTTTTCTCCAGGATCCCTAGGGGTCGCCATCAGCTCCCCTCCCCCGTTGGGGTAGGCCTTTAGGGATCTCACTCTATCAAGATGCCACAAAAGATCTACTACTTCAATTTCTTTCATCTTTTCCCATTTCTGTGTACGGATAATGTGTTTGATCAGTCTCCGTCATTTGCCTCTGTCCTGCAGTTTGGCTGGTTATTACTGCCGGATACCATTCCTGATGCTAACCCTCCCTACATATCCAGGCTTGGGACCAGCACCAAGTTGGGCTGTCTTTCCTCCTCAGTGGCTGGGGTAACTGCTTAAGTCTGATTAATTGGTCTCTCTAGTATGGACCCACTTAATTAAAACAGCACACAAGCCTACTCACCTATAAGTCAGGACTCAACAGGCATGCAGTTTACTTCTGAAGAACTACGAATATCCTTTTCAGCTAGTGCCGAGACTCAAGAGGGTGTCTCAAAAGGCAGGGATGGGATGGCCTGGCCATCCTGCTCTGAACACTCCTCATCCCCACTCTTGAAAAACTGCCACCAGCTCTTTTGGCTGGGGTTGGGTCTCAAAAGGGTCTCGGGATAGGTAGGGGGTGAGGTGGCCCAACTGATCTCCTCTGCACCCTCTTCTTCTCCACTCCCAAAAAGGCACCACCACCTTTTCTGAGTGGAGCTCTGGATTAAGAAGGATTCATGAGAGGTAGGGGATGAGATGGTGTTGCCAGCCTTCTCTGCATCCTCCTCATTTTGGCCAACTTTACGGCCAGATGCCATTTATGACAACAACGCTTCCCATTTATCCGGGTTTGGTAACAGCACTGAGTTGGACTAGCTTGCTCCCCCGGTGACTGAGTTATCATCCATCTCTTCCTACTTCTATATGGATAGGATGACATGTTTAACTAGTCTTCTCCATACGGCTTAGTTCTGCAGTTTTGACAGGTTTTTATGGTCGGATGCTCTTCATGACAAACCTTTCCAGTTTATTTATGCTTAGGCCTGGAACCAAGTTGGGTCTATCACCCCTTCAGTGGCTGAGGAAATGCTGTTATTATTAGTGCTGCTAGCAGGCCCCTTTACTATGGCCCCACTTAGCTTAACCAGCCCCATCCCGACCACTTTTCCACCACTGACTCCCCCCAATCCTGACCATTTTAGGAAAAACTTTTTTTGGCTCAAACCTTCGCTTTTGGTGAGAAACATCGAAAATTCATAGAGAAATCGCTCACCTGAGGTTTAAAATACTCATTACAGGTAGGAGTGCCTCCTTACCTTACTGGGTTTTCTATCAGGCTGGCACCAAAGAAAACGAGTTCTATGGGAGGATAACTATTTCACACCACTCATAAACGGTATTTATTTATTTACTGTTAAGAATTTGTATGTAGTACAAGAGTATATTGGTTTTCAAGCAGTAATATAGGCATTATAAGCATTGTTTCACTCACTAATACCTGACCTTTTTTTGCCACATTACCTGATCATCATTTCTAACTGTTTCTTCCTCTAATGCTGTGTAAAGTTTGTCCTCCACATTGTCATTGATTGAGGAATCACTCTGGCCCTGAATTTTTTACCGTGGCATGACATGGCTATACTGGCCAGGTCACTGATAACAGGTGAATTGCTGAGACAATGGCATGCAGGGGGGGGGGAGGTCATGCTGGGTAAGGCATTGTCCCTGCCTGGCATCTTGTTGAGGAAGGTGTCACGTGTATACGTACCAAAAATGACTCGCGAAAATTGAAAATTGTGCAAATTAGGGACCTTGCAATTTTTTCGCGTTTATGTACGTCGATGGGATTGGCAGTGACAAAACGTGTGGACGTAAAAGAACATCGACGGGACGCCGCGGGTTAAGCAGCATCAAGGCCTGCTGACCATAGTGAAATTCCTTTCCTGACACCAGCCCTCTCCATTTACCCAAGCTTGGGAACCAGGACCGGGTTGGGCTGTCTTGCCCACTCCGTGGCTGGAGGGACCACCAAAGATCTAATATTGTGCAAAATTTCATGTTCCTAGGTAAAGAACTATGGCACTGTTCCCCTTGACGACCACACCGACCCCCCTCCCACCAGTGCAGGACGATCACTGGGGGTCCCACTCTGCAGAAAATGTGGTTGGAGTAAACGCCTACCAATATGCAAAGTTCGTGTTCCTAGTTTATATACTATGGCCTTGCATTATGGCTTTGCAGTTACCCACAGAGGTTTCCTACTCCCCTCCTAGGGCCCGCCCCTGGTGGTTCAATTCTTTACAAAATGTGGTGGACGTGCAAAATATCATGTTTTTTGTTTAAAAAATTTGACAGTTCATAACGACTTTGCTGAAGATCACTGAGGGCTGTTCCTCTAGTACATCCTCCTATGCTTTTAACCTGGCGTGGATGAAGCCCTACCACTGTGCAAAAATTCGTTTCCCTAGGTAAAAACTGGTCGTGCCTAATGGTCTGGGGTAGGACACCCAGTGACTGTGGTCCTCGTGGATTCCACCAAGCCTGAAACCTCGCCCAGGGGGCAGTCTACTGTTGTTCCTAACACTTCTCCCAAAAAGCCTGGATCCCATTTCACAAGAATGTAGGGTAAGTCAGTGAGTGAATAACCGAATGAGTGACTGACACAGTTAGGGACAAGTACTATATTTGGCAGGCTGACTGGATTTTTTTTAATGCAAGGAAGAAGGAATCAAAGGCTTGGAGCCCACAAATTACAGTTCCTTCCAAGAAAAAAAATAAAAACAATATAAAAGAGACAAATTCAAGATCCGTTCATTTCGAGATACCTTGACACAATGCGTTTGAAAGACTGAAGATAATAGGAAGCAGGAAATACAGACAGAGGGAGACAGTTCCAGAGCAGACCTGTTGCATAAATGAAGGACTGAGAGTAATGGTTAACTCTTGCATTAGAGAGTTGGACAGAAAAGAGATGAGAGTTTGTTGCTAGATGGGTGCTACGCACCTGTCATAGAGGTGGAGGGATGCAAGCAGACAGTTCAGAGGAGCAGTGACCATGGAAGTGGCGACAGAAGAGATAAAGAGGGACCAGTGGAGCGAAGAGACAGAGGTTGTAGGGAGCTAGTAAGAGGAGAAGAGTTAATGAGACAAAAAGCCTTTGTCTCCACCCTATTGAGAAGAGCTGTATGTGGGGAGACTCCCCACTCATTAGAGTTGTACTCCACATAGGGACGAATAAATCATATGTATAAAGTCAACAACTGTGTAGGAGTAAAAAAAGGTACGGAGTCGGCTTAGCACACCTAATCTCTTGGATGCAAGTTTTACCAGAGATGTAATATGATCTTTCCAAGATAAATCCCGAGTGAATGAAACCCCAAGCATGTTCAAGGATGATGCTGGAGTGACTGAGCTGGATATTATTAAACATTAGTGGGTACTCCTGTGGAAGATTTTGTCGGGTTGCGACACGACGCATTTTTTGTGCATTATTGCTGCTTCCAAGGACTTCAGTCTGCTTGAAGACGACCTCTCGTAGCGAACAATCAGTATTTACCCATTCAGTGCCATCAACAGTTTTTAATGCCTGGTGAATTTTGAAGAGGCTTTGCTTCGCCCGGGATTTCGCTGGGCGGCTAAAAAAAATATATAAAATTTTCCTGTACTATGTCGCATTTCTTGTTATTTTTTCTACAAATAGGCGACTTTACTGAACCTATGAAGGACCTTAGAGTTGTCTGTTCATAGTGAGGGGTTAGACCATTTCTGTTAACTTCTACAGTGCGGTGACGATTTTCTGATTTTAATCTTGCTCTCACAAGACGATTTTATTCAGTTGAAGAGAGGCCTGTCGTTTTTAACCACAAATGATTTTACTCCTGTTAGAAGAAAGCTCAAAATGATGGGGATTCATTGAGCTGGAAAAAAGCCGAAGAATTTCTGAGGCATTTTATATAGCTTGAATATTCAGTTTTAAGTTTCAAGAGACGGGGAAGCTTTATTTCGCCTGGGATTTTTTATTGAACAAGAATATTGCTGAGACCTCCCGGAAAAAAAAAAAAAAAACGATTTTTATGAGTGTTTTTTCTTGTTGCTGACAGACGATTTCCATACATAATGTGAGATTATTAACCAACCATATACGAAAATAATTGGCAAGAAGGAGGTGCTTTAAACCTTCTTAATTTCATCATTACGATGTTGTCCTTTGTGTTCCTTTCTGGCTACATCCAGACGATTTATTCATCTAATGATAGTTTTTTTTTTTTTTTTTTTTTTGTAAGGCGTTAGATTAAACTTTCGTTGATTTTTTTACCGCCTAGGTTGTCTTATTATATGAAGATGTCTCTTCTGATAACAGGAAGAATAAAGTGAATTTATATATCTAACCTCGGAAATGTCAGGATTAAATTATGTTGTCATTGTGCTGAACCTTGTCTCGCATATACTGTAGATTACCAGAATTTGTGTAACCTAACATTACGGAGATTTTACTCCTATTGCAGCTTATTTTCATCTTGCTCAGTGGCAAAATAAGACAACACTTTGGCTTGATATAATTTTGATAGCATTTCTTTCTGGACAGCATTTTATTCAAGTACTATCTCTCACAGCCCGGCTTTCAGTATGGAGAGATGGCAATGTTATGTCAAGTTAAAGTGGACAGTGTATAACTAGATGGTTTGAGGGTTATGAGGTGGGAATTAGGGTTGGATTGGTGATGAAAATGATGATGGTGTTGATGATGATGATCTTTTGTTCCATTTACTCCCCACGACCAGTACTACTCCACCCTCTGAATATTCGTAACAGAGACAAAGGGATGTACCATGATGATGATGATGATGATGATGATGGTGAAATGTTTTTTTGCTACCACTGAACAACCTTACTGATTCAAACTTTGGTATGTCCATAATTTATATAAAAGGATTACAGTCCAATGAAGAAACTCAATATAGGGAAACCCCAGTATGTGGTGAATCGCTGAAGCATGGAGAAGAAATAGCAGTAGAATGGATGTGGAAGATATTTCATATTGGCCTGGGAGGAAGATAGAGTCTCGGAGGATTGGCAGTCAGGTATAATTATTCCCCTGTACAAAGGAAAAGGGGAAAAAGAAGTGTGTGGTAATCATAGGGGCATTTGTCTTCTTAGTGTAATAGGAAGAGTATATTGACAGAGTTAGGGAAATAACAGAAGAATTAGTTGGAGAAGAATAGGGAAGTTTTAGGAATGGTATAGGTTATGTAGATCAGATATTCATTCTTAGGTCTTTAGTGGAAAAGTTCTAGAGAAGGGAAAGAAGTCTGCAGCCTTAATGGATGTGGAGAAAGCATATGACAGGGTGGATAGACAAAGATTCTGGAAAGTATTAAGAATGTATGAAGTAAATGGGAAGTTGTTGAATGCCGTGAAGAGTATGTATGAAGGTGCTAAGGCTGCAGTGCGTGTGGGTAGTAAATGAGTGAATTTCTCTGTTGGAAAGTTGGACTGAAACAGGGTTGTGGCATGTATCCATGATTGTTCAGTCTGTATGTGGATGGAGTTATAAAAGAGATCCGGGCAATGGATGCTGGAGCAGCCCATGAGAGAGGGCAGTTTGGAAACTTCCCGTACTCGTACTGTTGTTTGCAGATAATACTGTATTGTTAAGTGATGGCGAAGGGGAGCTGCAAGGCCTGGTGGATGAATTTGGGAGTGTTTAAGAAATGGAATCTAAAGGGGAAAGGAAAGTTATGATCTTCGAGAGAAATGAAGTCACTGTTAAGTACTTGGGTAGTGTGATGAGTAAGGATGGAATTTTAAAAGATGAAATGCTTGAAAGGGTACAAGAAGGATGAAAGATTGCAGGTTCCTTGAAAGCAGTGATAAGAAACGGGGAAGTGAGCATGGAAGTGAAAAAGTTACTGCATGACAGTATTGAAATACCAACTCTAACGTACAGAAGTGAAGCTTGGACCTTGTTGAAGGGACACAAGTCAAGAGTGGGAGCAGTGGAAATGAGTTATTTCAGAGGAGCTTGTGGAGTCACATGGAGAGACAGAATGACAAATGAGGAAGTGAAAGAGCATTGTGGTGTGGATGTGGATGTGATAGGAAGCGTTCAGAGAAACACACTGAGGTTGTTTGCCATTTGGAGAGGATGGAGAGCAAAAGACTGACGAGGAGACTGTGTGAGTGAGGTAGAGGAGGGGGGAGCAGGAGGGGGAGGCGAAGGATGAGATGGAGGGATGGAGTGCAGAGGTAAATGAGAGAGGGGGATTTGAGCTGGGAGCAGAGTAATGAAATGGCGGAGGACATGTAGGCGATTTGTTTGTGGTCACACCTTACGAGATTAAGGCGTCTGGCAATAGGTAGATATATAGATGACAGTGCGTAGTCGTAATATGCAGTGGTGGACAGCGCAAACGAAGAAGGACCTTGCGCAAGCGCAAAGCGCAATCCACAATTCACTACCTTGCACAAGCGCAAGTGCGCAATCTGACAAATATTTAGCTTGCGCAATGTCGCAAAGCACAAGCGCAAACTATTTGGACATATTTGTGAGAATTACTGTAAAATATTGAGATATATACATAAAATAGCATACTTACTTTTATTTATTATTATCTAATATTTGTAATTTGCACAAGTGCGCAATCTAATATTTAGCTTGCGCAATGTCGCTAGACGCTAGCACAAACCATTTGCTTATGTTTGTGGGAATTACTGTAAAATATTGTGATATCTAAAATTAGCATATTTACTTTTATTTATTATTATTCTATCTATCTATTGCTAGACACCTAAATCACATAAGGGTGGCCACTGGCCACAAACAAGCAACAAATCACCTCCACGTCGCCCTGTCCACCACAGTTTCACTGCCCTGCTCCCAGCTGACATCCCCCTCTCTCATATACTTCACCACTCCATCCTTCCATCTCATCCTTGGCCTCCCCCTCCCTCTCCCCCCCTCCACCTCACTCACATACACTCTCCTCGTTAGTCTCTCACTCTTCATCCTCTCCATATGACCAAACCACCTCAATGTGTTTCTCCAAACGCTTCTTATCACATCCACATCCACCCCACAATGATCCTTCACTTCCTCATTTGTCAGTCTGCCTCTCCATGTAACTCCACATGCTTCTCTCAAATAACTCATTTCCACTGCTCTCACTCCTGACTTCCGTCCCTCCAACAAGGTCAAAGCTTCACTTCCATACATTAGAGCTGGTATCACTGTACTGTCATGCAGTAACTTTTTCACTCGTGGAAGTTCAAAAAGTTAGAGGACTGAGCAGGCTGCTAAGCGGAGGGACAGGGAAACAAAGGCTGTGATGTTGCTAGTTTTACTTTTAACTGCATTTCTCAAGACGATTTTTATTTAATAATTGAATATAGATATACAATAACATATGCAATTCCTTACAAAAATCATTAAAACATTATTTAAATCAAATATCCACAGCCTAATAAATTATTAGGCTATGGATACTTTATTTAAAAAATGTCTTAATGGTTTTTTTAAGGAATTGCATATGCTACTCTTAATAAAAAATGTCTTTTTATTTAATTATTGCTTACTAATAATAATAATAATTTAAAAACTATTAAAATGCATTATTTCTGTTGAAGCATATTAAGAAATGCTACTACCCTCCGTCCTTTCCATGTGTCCTCCTGCCTCCCCCCAGCAGAACCCTCGCGACCCGCCCGAACCTTCCCCATCCCTTGCCCAGATATACGGGAAATTCCTAAGACCACGTGTCCCTTGGACTGCGCATTGTGCAATCCACAGGACAGGTGCGCAAGGCAAGTGCGCAAACACAATATTGCGCATAGTCTCGTGCGGTGTGCAATGTGAAAACGATATTCACCGGAGCACAACGGTGCGCAATTGTGCTTTGCGCAAGTGTTTGCGCACCTGCCCAGCACTGGTAATATGAGTGTGTTTGATGATGATGATGGCATTTAAAACTGTTGCTGCCCAACAACATCACTAACTCCTTCCCTATTGTGTCCACTATTTACATGGAGTGGTGTAAGTACATAATCCCAATACGCTTGTACAGTTGAGCAAGTAGAAAGTGCGAAAAAATATTGGGGTATATGGAGACATCTGGCAGTTCCCTGTAGTAAGTCCACATAACTTTATGAATGTATCACTCAGAACCTAGAGCCTGTGTAAGGTGCACCGTGATTGGCTGAACTTTCGGGTTGTGGTGAAGCAAAATATTCTCATCATATTATACGTAAATCAAGGTTAATAACTAATAAGTGGCATGAAACAATGTATACAGAATACTGCAGTATTTTAATGATCGAACGTGAAGTATAATAGAGCAATAAGTGTCAACAATCTGTAAAAGGTAACTGGCAACATAGCACAGAAGAGCAGCATGTCAGCCGGTAGGTTCGTTTATTCATAATATTTGAAGCAATGGAAACTAAGTCTAGTGAATCAGATTAATAGAAGTTGACCCCTATTGAAGAGAACCGGCAATGCTTTCTTTTACGAATGTAATATTGGTATTACATTTCATCAGTTTCAAGCGTTATTATGCTCTGTGACACATAATATCTATCAATATGCACAGGCAGTAAATTAATACTAAACTATTTGTTATAGGGGCAGCAAGCACTAGGAAAAAAGAAAGACATGAGGGACAGTTGAAGAGCTGAAAAGGATTGATTCAGGACCAAAGGGGTGCGAAAACCCTCTAAGTATCCCCCACGTCTCTGCGAACAATACCCCCTCACGAGGCTCTTTCTCATTATAAATACGTTGCATTAGAAACGCAAAAATATAGTAAGATAATCAGCAACATTCATATATTATGACATGGTTACCTTAACATTCTTCCTAGCAGCTCCACTTAATTACTTCCACGTCCATGAGGTGCATAAGACATCGTTCTGTAACATCAAACAGGGACTAGGTAACCAAATATTCAGTTTTAATTTGCAGCTCCTAACTAACCCCGATCCCTCCCCCACAGTATTTGGAGATGGTGGGAAAGAGACAACGATAAAGACAGTGGAATGAAGAGGCTACCAAATGGGTAACTAGCTTCAATTAACACTGGCAGCCGTGGGGTTGTTCCCTCATTTTAATACATAAATATGTTGCTTGACGTTAGTCAGTCCCCGAATGTAGGCTAAGTTGTTAAGCCCCGTCCACACTGTAGCATATCGGGCAGTAACTGGCGGACTGTACCCTCATCGGGCAGTCTGTCAGGCATGACTGTGATGTTGTCCAAACTGCTGAGTAGCTGGTCATGCAGTAAAGTCAACCAGTAGTCAGTAGGTGGTCGGCAGTGATGGAGTGCGATATGACCATGTGCAACGCAGTTCAAAAGAAAAAGAAATAACTCAGTGTAGAATATAAATTGTTGCAACTGTAAAAAAAAAGAAAAGAAAATGAAGTGCAGAAAAAGAGAATGGTTAAAGAGGCTTAAAGATCATATGATTGCTTTGACTTTGTGTATCGCTTACTGGCATCACAATCGATTGCCAGGATGTTTACCGAGTGCGACATAGCTGCAACATGAGCATGGCGGTGGTTCCAACATATATCTCACAACGGTTTTATCTCCTTTTATCTTTTCCAAGAAAATTCATCGTAATTATTAAATAGGACATGTTTTCTAATGAGGTGAAAATGAATACATGGATGGCATGGAAATCAAATATGAGGGTTTGAATTTGCCTAACGAATATATATTTGTCACTAATGTTGATAATGATTCAATTCTACTAGCCTATATCTCTTCATTATTAGTAAGCACAGAACCAAATCATAATAATTTACAGTAAGCAGTAAGTTTATTCTACTATATCTCATCATCGTTAAGCATAGAACAAAATCATAAGTTACGGTAAGTTTATTTCCTGACAAAATATTCATCCTTATAACATTATAAAGTAATGTTCTCTCCAAAATAACGTGTGATCTATATATGACAAATAAATAATACTCCCGTTTTATTCGGAAAACTGTCCAAACGAATATGATATATCATGACATCATTGGGTGAAATTACTCAAAATAAATCTGCCACTTTAATTACACTCAAGGCAAACAGGCAGGGATGCCACGTGATTGGGAATGATGTGAGGCTTTCTCCTGAGGACCTCCCACTCCCTCATCATGTGACGCAACAGTCGCTGTTGCGTCCTTTCCTCGTTGGGCTTCCAAACATAACAATATTGGCCCAAACGTTCTCAATGGGATTCACGTCAGGACTGTTGGTAGGCCAAGGCAAAAGTTCTAGGTGGCGCTGATCCTCAAACCATATTCGCGCAGCTCTCGCTGTGTGCACGGGACAATTATCGTGCATAAAAATGATGTTCTTAGGATACGGAAGGGTGTATGCGCGGACATTAGGCAGCACCACCGCCTCTATTAAGTCCAGATACTGCTCAGCCCTGAACCTTCCCTCTATCTATGTGACCTCACCAACACCATGGAGACCAATCCACCCCCACATGTTACATGTTACGTGACCACTCCGTGCCTATGCGTAGATGTGCTCCCTAACATAACTATAAAACATTATGTCCTTGTCAGTTTTGATAAATATTACACATTATTGACTTCATTTTCTATCTTTTATACTGTAATATATATTCCATAAGATTTATTTATTTATTCGGTTACACATTACCTACAGTATGTTAAATATAGATTCTCTCTCTCTCTCTTTCTCTATCTCTCATGGCCACACCACCTAATGGTACACGGTCAGTATTTGTTTCCTAACCTGCATTACTGGGGAAGTCATGTTTTCTGATGAGAAGACCTTCTCTTCAACCTCCCATGGAAACTTTCATTGCTACAGGGATAACAACACGAGGTAATTCACAATGAAATTGAAACAGTCCAATGTACGAAACGTTCATGAATATCAAAAATATTTCAAGCAAGTGGTCTTATCGCTTTGCGGTACTCAGAACAATTTGTAGCTGAATATATATATATATATATATATATATATATATATATATATATATATATATATATATATATATATATATATATGTAGCAAATGTAATTCTGTTATACAAAAAATGTTACAAATCGCAGTCAGTAAATTATTGGCCAATAACCTTAACTTCAGTGGCGTGTAGGGTGTTGGAAACTATTATCGGAGACAAGATTGTTAAGCACTTAGAAATCAATAATCTCATCTAAGATTCACAACATTGTTTACGGAATATTTGCGCTTGCCTAACGTAGCCCTTGGATTTCTACCATGATTTACTGTATTCAGTACGAGTATATGATGAAACCAGATCAGGTGACATTGTCTTAATTGATTTTCAAAATGCATTTTATTAAGGTCCCCATAAACGACTACTTCAGATTTTGAAACCACGTGGGTTCAGAGACGGTATGTTCTTGTAAACTAATAACTGGCAAATAGGACTTAAACAGAAACGTAATAATAGGTAAAGAATCACACTGGAAAGATGTTACTAATGATGTGCCACAGGGCTCAGGACTGGATTTTGGTTTGCTTGTAACCTAAGTAATATAGATGTGTACATTTATTTTGTAAAATATTCAAATTTGCTGACGATATTAAAGCTGCAAGCGGCAAACACACCATTACAGAGGCAGGCAATTCAGTGGTCTCTATCAAAAGTTTAACTGGACCTAAACCCGACAAAGGGACTTTAATATTAGTAAGTGCAAAGTGCTATACATTGGAAATAGAAATGAAAATGCCAGTTACACTATGAACAATATTCATTTTTTTTTTTTAATGTGTTCGACTCTGGGCATAGGCTTCACAGCCTGCTATCAAGGCCCAACAGTCCTCCTACATACCATACACTTCTTCATGTCACCACTTCGGCGCTAAGACCCACCTTCCATATTGAATACATGCTAGGGCTGTCTCATACAGGACTGGTGTACTGGTATTAGCGGGGGTATTTTTAAGACATGTCGGCGGGTCTTCTGGTAGATCAGTAAAGCCTGATCTAATAAAATTCAAATCCTTAAACTGTTCCCTGCCCCAGCTGGGATTTCAACCGGGGTCCGTTAGAACGGCAGGCCACCTCTCTACCGATTAAGCCACGCCTACATACTGTCAGTTATGAAGAAGGCTTAGGAATTATAGTAACAAATGAACTTAAATCAAGCCGTGTACTGAGGCTGTTAAGAAAGTCAACAGGCTGATCAAATTCATTGGTAGAGCATTTTAATGTAAATCAGAAAATAATAGCCTCACCTTGTATAATTCTCTTTTACTTTCACACTGAAATTACTGTGCTCAGTTCTGGTCGCCTGACTGCCGAAAAATATAAAGAAAAACATGACAGTACATGACAGTACAACGAAGGGCGACCAAAATGATATCGATATTGAGAAAAGAAAAATAAAATAAAGACAAGAATCGTTTGGAAGCCGTATATCTCTTTACCTTAAGAAAACACACGTTACGAGGATATTTAAAGTTTTCAAAATACTCAGTGGATATGACAACACTGGTATCGATAAATACTTCACAATAGATTGCTCGATTTATATTAGACATATTGTGCATAAAATTATCGGGAAACGATTTTAGGTGGTGGCGACCATCATCCACTCACTTGATGTAGTGCTGCCTTCTTCTTCCTTAGCCTTTATCATTCTTTTTCTGTGCCTGTCCTTCTCTCTTCCTATTTCTCCCATCTTTCCTATCACTTCTTGTTGCTTTTCTTTCCATTACAGGTGGCTTTACATTGAGTGGCAAGCCAAATGGTTTCCGGTAAGCCAAGAAACCATTTACAACGCTGGGTGGTAACCATATAACCGAGCCATACGTGCTCCCTACGTGTCAACACGTGGGTTGGTGGAGGGTTAGTGCCCCTCCCTGTAAAACAAATAACTCAGATTCAAGTGGCCACCCCTTACGGGATTATCGCGTCTGGCAATAGATAGATAGATAGATAGATTTTAGTCACACGGGGCTAAGAATGTCTTTTTAAACAGAATTGTTAATATATCTGATATATTATCCTCCACTGTGATAGGGCAGACTGGGATGGATTTAGAAATTATCTTGATGTTCCATGGCAGTCTTTCTTCTCTAGTGATCCCAATTCTACCTATTCCCACATTTGAGACTTAATACTAGCTGGTATGGATTTATTCATACCAAGTCAACAGTTCACTAAAAGATCGAACTCTCCAAAATGGTTTGATGGCAACTGTGCCAGAGCAACAGCCCAAAAGTCATTAGCATATAACTCTTACTTAAAATAAAAGAACATCTGAATCACTCTCGCAATTTAAAATTGCTAGAAATCATGCAAAAATGTATTAAATCTATTTAAATCAAACTTTCTTCAAAAGCAAGCATCAAAACTACATAACAACCCTAATGACAATAGAATATTCTGGTCAACTCTTAATTCTTTCAATAATAACTTTAACAAGTCATCTTCCATTCCCCCACTAAAATCTTCAGATGGCGACATTACAAATGACCCGCGTGGGAAAGCAGATATATTTGCCAGTACTTTTGCCAGAAACTCTGCCATAGACGATACCAGCCAAAATGTCCCAGTACTGGAACTTGATTCTCCCGAAATTGCCCCACTTAAAATACAGACAAGATACGTAAAATCCAATCTAGACAATTTACCTACCAACAAAGCTCCAGGCCCTGATGGAATTCCGCCAATTGTTTTGAAAAAGTGTTCCCCTGAACTTGCCTCTGTCCTAGCTAAATTATTCAGACTATGCATACGTACTTCTTTATTCCCAAATTCATGGAAAGAAGCCAATATCAACCCAATTCCGAAGAAAGGAAGTTCGTCTGACCCCTCCAATTACAGACCAATAGCTGTCACATCTTCTCTTGGTAAGGTATTTGAAACTTTAATTAATAAGCACATTGTTAAACATCTTGAATCCAACAACTTAGTGATAGACAATATGGTTTTCGCCATGAAAGATCCACCATTAACATAATCTCTTAACTCATACCATCCATCAATCAGTTGATCTTTTCGGAGAAACTCATGCAGTAGCTCTTGATATCTTTAAAGCTTTTGACAGAGTATGGTACCATTCCCTGCTGTCCAAACTCCCTTGCTATGGACTAACGTCTTTTGTTCCTTTGATTTCTTCATATCTTAGTGACAGGAAAATAAGGGTAAAAGTAGATGATGTATATCCCAATTTCTACTCAACACTGGCGTGCCACAGGGATCAGTTCTGGTGCTAACCCTATTTCTGGTTCATATTAATGATTTCCTATCTGTCACCCACAATCCCATTCACTCATATGCAGATGACTCAACACTACATAGTTCATTCACACTCAGACATCCATTTACAAAGTCTAATATCTCTACCTCTCAACTCAGTACAGCCATCTCCATAAATCAAGACCTATCTGCAATCAGTGAATGGGGACAAAACATCCTTGTCTCTTTTAATGCTAGTAAAACTAAATATATACAGTTTACTAATCGACAGATATTGTCAGATTCGTACATTACCTTCAGTGCTATTAATAATCCCATCTCCAAAAGTATTGAAATTCTTGGCGTCTCACTTAACAGTGCCCTCAGCTGGACCTCTCATGTCAGAACACTTGCTAAAACCGCCTCAAAGAAATTTGAATTATTGTACAGAGTCCGCGACTTCTTCGCCGATGAGCAGTTAGCTATAATTTATATGAGTCATGTGCGCTCTCAGCTTGAATATTGCTCACCCTTGTGGAATGGTTGTGGAGAGGTTGCATTAAGACAACTAGACAAAATTCAGAACAAAGCTGTTATAATCATTAGCAACCCTGCCATTTCATATAAACTACCTTCCCTGCAAGTAAGAAGGAATGTTGCCTCCCTTGCATTATTTTACATATATTTTTTGGGCAAATGCTCAGACGAAGTTGCGTCCATGGTGCCACCTCTCCATGCCTTCCCTCGTGCTACACGGGCATCTGGTAGCGCTCATGACTGGAATGTCACTCAGCCATATTGCAGAACTTCTGCCTATCAGAATTCTTTCATTCCCCGAACTGCATCTCTCTGGAACTCGCTTCCCCAGAGTTGTTTCCTTCCAAATTTCAACCCACAACTGTTCAAGTCTAATTGTTACAGATACTTTATGAACAGAGAACACCAGTAATCTGGTGTATGGATTATTTTTTTTTTTACTCATTTGTTTTTCCTTCCTCTGTTCTGTTATTAAAAAAAAAAAAAAAAATGTGGTACAGTACTAACCTTTAAAGGTTGCATGGGTAAGCATTTGTTTTCTAACCCCTAGCTAAGTATATTTACTCCTAAATAGCTCACTTGGTAAGCTGCTGTACTCACACAGTTGTAAGCGCTGGATCGAATCCTCGAAATATTTAATTTTCATCCCTACGTGTCAACTTTCTCCTCCAATTCTACCTTAGACGATTCCGGTGCTGTTCCTCCATCACTTCCCCCCTCTGACTTCCTCATGGCTGACATTAAAATTTCTTCAGTTGATGTATTTTCTGCCATCACTGGCAGATGGGCCGGATGGGGTCCCTCCTGTTGTTCTCAAGAACTGTGCTTCTGTGCTTACACCCTGCCTAGGCAAACTCTTTTGCCTTTGTCTGTCAACTTGTACCTTTCCTTCTTGCTGGAGGTTTGCTCTCATTCAGCCAGTCCCAAAGAAGGGTGACCACTCCCAACCCTCCAACTATCGTCCAATTGCTTTAACGTCCTGTATTTCAAAAGTTTTCGAGTCAATTCTTAATAGAAAAATTTTAAGGCATCTTTCCTATCACAACCTTCTTTCCGATCGTCAGTATGGGTTCCGTCAGGGACGCTCCACTGGCGATCTTCTCACCTACCTTTCAGACTCCTGGTCATCCTCCTTTCGGGACTTTGGCGAAAGCTTTGCCATTGCACTTGACATCTCTAAGGCTTTCGATCGAGTCTGGCATAAATCTTTAATTTCCAAACTGCCCTCCTACGGTTTCTATCCTTCTATCTGTGCCTTTATCGCAAGCTTCCTTTCTGGTCGTTCTATAGCCGCTGTTGTAGACGGCCATCGTTCTTCTCCTAGATCTATCAACAGTGGTGTCCCTCAGGGCTCTGTCCTATCACCAACTCTCTTCCTTTTATTCATCAATGATCTTCTAAGCTGTACATCTAACCCTATCCACTCATACCCTGACGACTCCACCCTTCACCTTTCCATTCGGTTCCCGCAACGCCCATCTCAACAGTTACTTCAACAAGCAAGGGATGAGGCTATGGCACACCTAATGTCTGATTTGGCTTGTATCTCTGACTGGGGTAAAAATAATATGGTTGTCTTTAATGCATCTAAGACTCAGTTCTTACACCTATCAACCCGACAAAATCTTCCACAGGTATACCCACTAATGTTTAATAATATTCAGCTTAATCCTGCATCATCCTTGAACATGCTTGGGGTTTCATTTACTCGGGACTTATCTTGGAAAGATCATATTACATCTCTTGTAAAATCTGCTTCCAAGAGATTGGGTGTGCTAAGCCGACTCCGCTCTTTCTTTACCCCTGCACAATTGTTGACTCTATACAGGGGTTTTATCCGCCCCTGTGTGGAGTACAACTTTCATGTGTGGGGAGGCTCCCCACATACAGCTCTTTCTCAATAGGGTGGAGTCAAAGGCTTTTCGTCTCATTAACTCTCCTCCTCTTACTGACTCCCTTCAACCTCTGTCTCTTCGCCGCACTGTTGCATCTTTATCTCTTTTCTATCGCTACTTTAATGATCACTGCTCCTCTGAACTGTCTGCTTGCATTCCTCCACCTCTACGACGGGCGCGTAGCACCCGTCTGGCAGCAAACTCTCATCCTTTTTCTGTCCAACTCTCTAATGCAAGAGTTAACCGTTACTCCCAGTCTTTCATTTATGCAACAGGTCAGCTCTGGAACTGTCTCCCTCTGTCTGTATTTCCTGCTGCCTATGATCTCCAGTCTTTCAAACGCAGTGTGTCCAGGCATCTCAAAATGATTGGATCTTGAATTTGGCTCTATATTGTATTTTGTTTTTCTCTTGGAGGGAACTGTTACTGCGGGCTCATGGCCTTTGGTTCCTTCTTCCTCGCATAAAAAAAAAAAAAAAAAAAAAAAAAAAAAAAAAAACTCACACGGTTGTAAGCGCTGGATCGAATCCTCGAAATATTTAATTTTCATCCCTATGTGCCAAGTGGGGTTGGTGGAGGATTAGTGCACCTCCCTGTAAAACAATTAACTCTAAGCCCTTGGCCACCCCGTTTGGGATACATGGCGTCTGGCAATGAATGAATGAATGAATGAACATAAATATTTCCTTTCAGAGCCTGGGTGATACAACTGGCAGAATAACATCGACAATTAAGGTAGTTATTGTTGACTTAATGCTACTTTCCTATCCAGGTAGACGGTGTAAAATATGGTCTCCCTTCCCTCTTTCAAATGAAATTTCCATGACAGAGTTTCTATGCTGCATGATGGTCCCTCTCACTATTTCCTACCGGCATTGGCTGGAAAGTTTGATGGATGTGGGGACCCTACCTGCTTTTCTATCGCTGTCTTTAGCTGATATAATAGTTTTGTTGCTTATAACCTTCCTGATACCAAATAGCTATGAAAGGACTAAGAGATCTATTGCAATTTGCTTTTATTTGTACACATGTGAACTCCTGTAGGTATTTGGATTAAGCTTTTGTTTTACTCCATTCTTTAGCCTTACATTGTAATGTCTTTATTTAGGCAATTTAGTATTTTTTGCAATGTCTCTGCTGTTTCTGAGAATATGATAATGTCATCTACATACCTTAAATGATTTAAGTATTCTCCATCTATGTTCACTCCTTTCTTCTCCCATTCTAGCTTTCTGAAAATGCTTTAAAGCCATGCTGCAAGTAATTTTGGTGAAACTGTATCTCCCTGATGCACGCCTTTCTCAATCTTAAGTTGTTATGTGTCTGTATAACTTAAGTGTAGCAGTTTCCTCTTTCTGTATGTTTTCAAGTAGTTTTACAATGTTCTCCTTTACTCATTGTTCTCGCAACGAATTTAATATTGTTGTGTGCTCCACTGTGTCGAATGCCTTTTCGTAATTGACAAAACCTAAGCACAGTGGTTTATTATATTCTTTAGTTTTCTCTGTTAGCTGATTAGTTTTATGTAGGTGATCAGTAGTATAAAGCATGTATCGGAATCCTGTCTGCCCACCAGATTGGTGTTCTTCTAAATTTTGTATTATTTTGTTTGTAGGGACATTACTAAAGAGTTTGTAAATAACTGATAAGCTAACGGGTCGATTGATGCTTAGATCTTTTGAGTCGCCTTTCATGTAGACCAAAATAACTATTGCATTATACTATGATTTTTTCTTAATACATTGGGTAAATAAGTGGGTGAGTCGGTTTTGAACTTCTCCTCCTGCATCCAACACTAAATCTGGTACCATTCCCTCATCTTCCGGGGCCTATCCTATCTATCTATCTATCTATTGCCAGACGCCTCAATCCCGTTTGGGGTAGCCACAAACAAATCGCCTCCAAGTCGCCCTGTCCCCCGCCATTTCACTGCCCTGCTCCCAACTCACACCCCCTTCTCTCATTACCTCTCCACCCCAACCCTCCATCTCATCCTCGGCCTCCCCCTCCCTCTTTCCCCCTCCACCTCACTCACATACACTCTCTTCGTCAGTCTTTCACCCTCCATCCTTTCCACATGGCCAAACCACCTCAGTGTGTTCCTCATAACGCTTCCTATCACATCCACATCCACACCACAACGCTCTTTTATATCCTCATTCGTCAGCCTGTCTCTCCATGTGACTCCACAGGCTCCTCTTAAATAACTCATTTCCACTGCTCACATTCTTGACTTGTGTCCTTCCAACAACGTCCAAGCTTCACTTCCATACGTTAGAGTTGGTATCACAATACTGTCATGTAGTAACTTTTTCACATCCATGCTAACTTCCCTGTTTCTTATCACTGCTTTTAAAGAACCAGCAACCTTTCTTCCCTGCTGTACCCTTTCAAGCACTTCATCCTCCAAACCTCCATCCTTGCTCATCACACTACCCAAGTACTTAAATGTACTCACATTTTCCAATTCCTCACCATCCAACCTCGATGTACATTCAATGACTTCACCTCTCTCAAAGACCACCACTTTACTCTTCCCTACATTCACCTTTAGATTCCGTTTCTTACACACACTCCCAAACTCATCCACCAAGCCTTGCAGCTCTCCTTCGTCTTCACTCAACGATACAGTATCATCTGCAAACAACAGTACATGGAGTTTCCAAACACTATCCTATCTCACCAGGGCCACTCCAACATCCACTACCCTACCTTGTACCTCTTTTATTACCCCATCCATGTACAGATTGAACAACCATGGAGACATGACACATCCCTGTTTCAACCCAACTTTCAAAGATAAAAATTCACTTAGTTCACCATCCACACGCACTGCAGCCTTCACACCATCGTACATACTCTTCACAGCATTCAGCAACTTCCCATCTACTCCATATATTCTTAACACTTTCCACAATCCTTGTCTATCCACCCTGTCATATGCTTTCTCCAAATCCATGAAAGCTGCATACAACTGCTTTCCCTTTACTAGAAACTTTTCCATTAAAGATCTAAAAATGAATATCTGATCTACACAACCTCTTCCCTTCCTAAAGCCTCCCTGTTCTTCTCCAACTAATTTCTCTGTTCTTTCTCTAACTCTGTCAATAAGTATCCTACCATACACTTTTCCTATTATAGTATGAAGACAAATGCCCCTATGATTACCACACACTTCTTTTTCCCCTTTTCCTTTGTACAAGGGAATAATTATACCTGACTTCCAATCCTCCGGGACTCTACCTTCCTCCCAGGCCAATCTGCACATCTTCCACATCCATTCTACTACTATCTCTCCCCCATGCTTCAGCATTTCACCACACACTCCATCAATTCCTGGGGCTTTCCCCGATTTAACTTTCTTCATTGCTTCCACAACTTCTATCCTACTGATTTCTTCCTGTCTTCTCACCTCCCTCCTTCTCCCAGCCATTCCCCAGCCAGTTATACTCACATTACTTCCATCCTCTATGTTCAACAATTCCTTAAAGTGTTCTCTCCATCTGCTCACTTTTTCTCCCTTCTCCACTAGTAATCTACCATTTTTATCTTTCACTCCCCTGCTGACTTCACTTCCACCCTGTCTTACTCTTTTCACCTCTTTCCAGAACATTTTCTTACAGTCCCTCCACTTTACACTCAAATTCCTTCCAAATTCCTCATCCACTCTCTTCTTACTCTCTCTTACTAATCTTTTCACCTCTCTCTTTCTTTCTACATATAACTCTCTCTTCTGCCTCTCAACTTTTTCCACGCCCCTATTTCTCATCCATTCATTATATGCTTTCTTCTTTTGTGCCACAGCCTGTTTCACCTCTTCAGGCCACCACGCTGTTCCTTGCACCCCCCTCCGTCTTCTCTTCCTTCCACACACCACATTACACGCTGCACATATTTCGTCTGCAAATATCCTACACACACCTTTCACGTCTCCAATCTGCTCCAATTCATATTTGCCCAATCGTTCCTCCACTTCTCTCTTATACTCTGCCTTTTTCTCATCCTCTTGTAACCTTTCCACTCTCCTTGCAACTACTCCTTCCTCTCGTCTTTCCCTTCTTCTATTCCTCCATCTTACTTGAATCCTAATTCTGGCCACCACCAAGTAGTGGTTAGAAAGTCCACTCCACCAACCTCCATAAACTCTTGCATCCATTACACATCTTCGCATCCTTTCATCCACACACACATAATCAATCATTGCCTTCCTTTCATTCAGTTCACCACCCACCCTTCTCATCACTCGCCATTTATACCTGTGGATCATTTTATGCCTGAAGAGGGTATTGGCTATCACCAACCCCCTCCCAGCCCAAATGTCCACTAACGCACTCCCATTCTCATCTATCTCAGCAGGCACACCCCACTCACCAACTATTCCATCCACCTTCACATTCCCAACTTTACCATTTATATCACCGATCAAAAAGACTCTCTCATTCCTTCCAAACTTTTCCATGCACACTTCTACATTTGTCCAGAACTCTTCTCTCACTCTTCTAGCACGATCTTGCGTTGGCTTACACAGACACACAATCGCCCACATTTGTATTCCAACTTTCAATCTTACCCACACAATCCTTGACCAAACTGATCCATACTGTCTTATGCTCTTCTTCCATCTTTTGCTCACAACTATACATACTCCTTCCTTTGCCCTCTCATTCTCACCTACTCCTGCACATATACCCCATCCATACTCCCATTCTCTCACACTTTCTCCTCTCCATTTTGTTTCAGTTATTCCACATACATCCACTTTCGCACCCTCAAGCACCTGGACAATCTCTTTCTTTCACCTCATCATTCGCTCCCCTTACATTCCACGTTCCGATAACCATGCCCTTTGTCCGGTCCTTGGTCGTCATCGTTTGGTCAGTCCTTGTCCGAGGCTTATTGTTTGTTTTTTTAGTTAGTTGTTTTCCGGGGAGGGGCACTAACCTTTTCAAAACTTACGATAAATCTGTACTTCATCTGGTGTTACCTCCGGTACTTCATATGTGTTATCTGAAAAATTAGTTAATAGAACTATTGCCTTTGATGCATACAGTTCTTTGTAAAAATTTTCTTCTCTCTTCGCCTCCTTCTCTCTGCACTTGATGACTTCACCATTTTTGTCATTCACTGATATGATATGTTGCTTTCAAAGTGCCATTTTACTTTGGACCCGTTTCAGACTTTTTCCGGTATGGATAGTTTATTTGGCCTGATCCATGTTTCCCTTTTGTTTTTCTCCTATTTTGTGTTGATAAGATTATTTAATTCTTCTCTTACTGTTTCATCTTTGTTTTTATTTTCCTTTCCTTTCTTCTTTTCATGTGGTCGAGAGTCGTGTTGGAAAACTTGTTGGCTTTTGTTGAATTAGCTTTCCTTACTACTTCCACTGATTCTATTTACACTTTTATTAGTTTACCAGTCAACTCATCAATTTGATCCATCCACCCATCACCCAATCCTGCGTTGCGCCATGAGAAGCGTAGGACCCAGGGGCTAGGCAAGTTGGTCCTGACACTCTCGGTATAAATCGAAGCCTGACTTCTATTCTTTATTTCTAACTGAAAGGCAACCTTGTTTTCACTTACTTTTTTTGAGTATACCATTTTATTTTCAAACAGCTTCTTTTACTTCTGAAACTGAATCTGACTATGCACCTAACAGTTCTATGGTCACTTCTTATATTTACTTTGTTGAAGACTGTGACATTACAGACCGTGATGGTGTATATGCTATGACGAAGTCGATTTCATTTTTCCTCCATTTGGACTTACCCAGGTCCCAGGTCCATTTAATCTTACGATCTTTTGTTGAAAAGTTGTTCAGTATTCTCATGTTATACATTTCAGCAAAATTTACCACCATTTCGCATGTCATTCCTCTCTCTTAATACGAAATTTCCCATGCATGCCCCTCCATTCTTTGATTTGCCGACTCTTGCAGTGAGTTTCCCATGAGTACAATCTGTCTGGTCTTTTCTTCTTCCATAATCTGGGAGATGCCTTTATTAAAATATATATATATATATATATATATATATATATATATATATATATATATATATATATATATATATATATATATATATATATATTTTGGTTTTACGCCAGGTATCCCTGAAGGGCTAAGGCGTTGCCTCTGGATAGAGGACTTCTGGACTGAAGCATGTGGCATTTTAAGACCGGATGCCCTTCCTGATGTCTACCAGTGACCCTTGGGTGGATTCGATCCTCTGACCCTTAGGTCAGAGCGGAGCGCTCTAACCCACGAGCCACGGCTGACATATATATATATATATATATATATATATATATATATATACTGTATACACGAGGGGCTACCCAAAGTATCAGTAATTTGAACAGAAGGAGCCGACCGTTTGTAATTATGCCTTTTGCTGCTAGGAGGAGTCAGCAGCATCCCTTGTGCATCAGTGTGGTCCTGGCCGTGTCTGTGAGCAGACGTGTTGTTGAGCTATGCTTACTATTGTAATGTGGTGTGTAGGTGGTTTGGCAGTTTTGCAGTGGCTGACCTCACGGAAGAAAGAACCTGCATCAAGTTCTACTTCAAGATCAACAAGACTGCTGCAGAAACTCACTGGTTGCTTCAGCAAGCCTTTGGTGACAATGCCATGTCCCAAAGCAACAACCATTTTCTGATACAAGTGGTTCAAGGAAGGAAGAATGTCCGTCGAAGACGATGACCATTCTGGACGAGAATCAATGGCAACAACACCAGAAAACGTCGGAAATGTTCTTCAGGCTATCCTTGCAGATTGTCGGCAAACTATCCATGGTGTTTGTGATATCGTTGGACTGTGTACGGGAGCGTGCAACACATTTTATTGGACGTGTTGGGCATGAGATGCATCGCTGCAAAATTTGTGCCAAGACTGCTGAATGACAAGCAGAAGGCACACTGCGTTGCAGTTTGCAGGGAGCTCAAGAATCAGGTCAGAGATGATACCACCTTCATCTCCAAGGTTTTAACTGCTGATGAATCATGGGTTTATGATTATGACTCGGAGACAAAGCAGCAGTCATCACAATGGAAGTCTCCCAATTCACCGAGGCCGAAAAAAGCGCGTCAAGTTCACAGCAATACCAATTCGATGTTGATCGTTTTCTTTGATATCCAAGGGATTGTTCACAAGGAATTCATCCCACCGGGTCAGTCTGTCAGTGTAAAGTTTTACTGTGAAATTTTGCAGTGTCTGAAGGAGAACATCCGCCACAAACGTCCAGAACAGTGGAAGAGCAAGGACTGGTTCCTGCATCATGACAACACCCCCGCCCACACATCAATTGTTGTTCGGCAGTTCCTGGCTTCCACTAACACGGAAGTCATTCCCCACACACCCTGTTCACATGACCTTGCCCCCTGTGACTTTATCTGTTTCCCAATATGAAATTACGACTAAAAAGGCGTCAATTTGGCTCGATTGAGAAGATCCAGACAGAATCGCAGGAGGTGCTCGTAACCATCACGCCTGAAGCCTTTCAGGATTTGTGGAAAAAATGCTGCGACCACAATATACATGCCCAAGGGGACTACTTCGAATGCAACAGTGCGAACTAGGAGGTAAGGTAACTTATTTTCCTACAATATTCAAATTACCGGAACTTTTGGGTAGTACCACGTGTGTGTGTATATATATATATATATATATATATATATATATATATATATATATATATATATATAATATCATTGTCATCCGGACCTCCTTTCCCACCCTAGGGCAGGGTGAGGAGTAGCAATGTCCAGACAACCCAAATTTGCTCAGTCCAATGGGCCACGCTTCCATTCACTCATCATTGAAGCCTCTGTAATCCTAGCTCCACTGGATACGCCAAAAAAACATTCACCACGTTGCATAGCCTTCCATAAACATATCCGATAGAGTCAATCCAGACGCTTCCACATTAAAAAGGGGTGCCAAATCCCTGATCATGCATTTCTCACAACATTCATCCAGCCAGCTCTATCTCTTGTCAGTTCCCTAGCCTCACCGACTTCCAAACCTTTCTTCCTCACACACTCATCCACCATATCTCTCCACCTTCTCCTTGGCCTACCTCGCCTCCTCCCTCCTTCAAATTCGCTCAGGTATACCTTTTTCACCATTCTATTGTGATCCATTCTCTCCATATGACCATACCATCTCAGTAGACTCTCTTCGATTCTGGTGTCGACCAACTTCCTCACTTCACATCTTTCACGAATCACATTATTTCGTATCCTATCCACCCTCTGTACACTACATACATTCCTCAGCAATCCCGTCTCCACTGCTTTTACTCTTGACTTTTCATTCTCATGCCATACCATAGTCTCACATCCAGGGGCCTCATTTGGGTGGGGGACAGGGGGACGTTTCCCCCTGGGGGACAGAGTATCTTTTGTCCCCCCCACTTTTCTAGTTGAAAATTTTCAGGATGAATAGCTTTACACCATTTTTTTTCCTTAATGGGAAAATCCTTTCTATACAGTACAGTACAGCATAGTTCAGGTGATATGAAAATCACTCTCTGCTGAGCGGGGCAGGTCGAGTGGTCACCTGAGATAAGGATTAAGAGAGGTTAATCCTACCAGAGGTATTTACTTAGGTCAGTCTTGACGTATGCACCACCCCTTATGTCTAAGCCAATGAGAATCAAATTAAAAATGTAGTGAAAAACAGAATTTTTATTGGCTACCACCAGAGCAGTAATACAACACAGAATACAGAATAATTTTCCTACACAATGGCAAACAATGATTAAGAGATAGTCTTTTCTCTAGATCCTTCTCCAATAGAATGTTGTGCTTGTATTGTACATACATTTACCTTCACATTACTAAAATGCTTCGCCGGTGGCCGGGGGGCTACACACCCCAGCCCCCCTCCCCTGCAGTGTGCACGAAATAGTATGATGCCGATTATGTCCCCGCCACATTTGCAGACAAAACGAGTCCCCAGCTCACATCCATATGTTAAAGTTGGCACCAACACTCCTTCATGTAAACCTCATGCAGCTGCAACACTCAAGCCTCTGTTTCTTAGCAAGGCCTTCGTTGCACCAGCTACTTTTCTTCCTTGTGGCACTCAACGTTCAACTTCTTTTGCACAATTTTTCTCTCTTTTCTATCACTGTACCCAGGTATTTGAACTATCTCACCAATTCCAGTCTCTCTCTATTCACTGTAACTGCACTGGGAGTCACCTTCTTTCTCAATAACCATCACTTTACTCTTTTCTACATTAATCTCAAGGCACGATGCTCACAGACATCAGCAAAACTCTGCACTAGCCTACCAAGATCTTGTTCGGTATTTGCAAGCAGTACTGCATGATCAGCATACAACAAATTTAAGATATTCCATCCATCACAGTTCATTACCATCGCCATCCCTCTCTCCATTACTCGTGTTTTTACTTCTCTCATCACCCCATCCATATTATATATATTGAACAACCATGGGGACATCACACAACCTTGTCTCACACCCACACCGATTGTGAACCATTCACATAGATGCCCATTAACCCTTACACATGCTTCACTACCATCATAAAAACCCTTGACGGCACCTAGCAGCTTACCCTCTACACCGTACATGCACAAAACTTTCCACACTTCTTCTGTGTCGACTTTGTCGTATGCTTTTTCCAGATCCATGAATGCCATAAACACCTTATGGTCCTTCTCACAAGCCTTCTCTGCTATCTGTCTCACTGCAAATATTTGATCCACACATCCTTTGCCATTCCTAAAGCCACCCTGTTGATCACTTACTAGGACTTCTGATATCTGTTCACTATAATAATTCTTTCATATACCTTCGCTATCACACTCAGTAAACTTATGCCCCGATAATTCTTGCACTCACTTCGCTCACCTTTATTTTTGTACAGAGGTACAATCACAGCCTTTTTCCACTCTGCTGGCACAGTTTCACTCCTCCATCCCTTCTTACATACCTCCAACAAGCACTTCATTCCACCTTTTCCACTACACTTAATCATCTCTGCATACACCTCGTCAACCCCAGCAGCTTTTCCATTTCTCAGCCACTTCACAGCATTCTTCATATATATATATATATATATATATATATATATATATATATATATATATATATATATATATATATATATATATATATATATATATATATATATATATATATGGTGCCTCTGTGGTGCAGTGGTAAAGTGTACGTTGTCGTACACTGAAGAACAAGGGTTCACGCCCCGCCAGGGTAATAAACTTTGGGAGCGTTCTTCAGGCCACGTACTGCATTGGCGGACACAAGGGGTGCTGTGGTTGAACCAGTGTCGCATACCATAAAGTATGCTTGCACTCAGTCGGCTTGCGCGGGCTGAATACACTTGATTCACAGACTACACACACATCCAAAGCCACTCCAACACTATAATTACACTTAGAAGCACTTCTCACCGTCCATACAATCTCTATTAGACAGCCTAAGCCACTTGGTAGAGATACATTAGCTGTATCGTCCCCACTTCGGTCGGGATAGGCCGGTCCTGCAGTGGACACACAAACGGCTGATGAGATGAGAGAGGTGATATATATATATATATATATATATATATATATATATATATATATATATATATATATATATATATATATATATATATAAGTAACAGAACAGAGGAAGGAAAAAAAGTGAAAAAAAAAAAATCCATACACCAGATTACTAGTGTCCTGCATTCATAAAATATCTGTAACAGTTGGACTTGAACAGCTGTAGATTGAAGTTTTGGGGGACACAATGCCGGGGAAGCGAGTTCCAGAGAAATGCAGTTTGGGGAATAAAAGAATTCTGATAGACAAAAGTTCTGCAATATGGCTGTGTGACATTACAGTCATGGGCGCTACCAAATGCCTGTGTACCACGAGAGAAGACAAGGAGTGGTGGCATAGTGGGCGCATCTTCGTCTGATCATTTGTTATAAAAATATCTGCAAAATAATGCAAGGGAGGCAATATTCCTTCTTACCTGTAGCGGAGGTAGTTTATTTATAACAGCAGGGTTATGAATATTTCCAACAGCTTTGTTCTGAATTTTGTCTTGTTGTTTTAACGCAACCTCTCCACACCCATTCTACAAGGGTGAGCAATAGTCAAGCTAAGAATGCACATTACTCTTATAAAATATAGCTAACTGCACGTCAGTGAAGAAGTTACGGACTCTGTACAATAATCCAAGTTTCTTTGAGGCGGTTTTAGCAAATGATCTGACATGAAAGGTCCTGCTGAGGGCACTGTTAAGTGAGACACCGAGAATTTCAATAATTTTGGAGATGGGAATATTAGTAGCACTGAAGGTAATATGCGGATCTGGCAATATCTGTCAGTTAGTAAATTGTATATATCTGGTTTATTAGCATTAAATGAGACAAGGTTGTTTTGTTCCCATTCACTGAGTTCAGAGTTAGAGATATTAGGCTTTGTAAATGGTTGTTTGAGTGTAAATGAACTGTGAAATGTTGGGTCATCTGCATAAGAGTGGATGGATGGGTAGTAACCATATAACCAAATTATGGCTTCTGGTGACTTAGTTGGCACTTGAGGCGCTCCAATTAGATTGAACCTGTGTAGGTTCATATCCAAGGGAAGGTTGGGATTTATTGCTCATGTAATGCCACTCAGGGATGAGTGAAGCTGGTCACTCTCATCTGTCAGGACCAGCTTGCCTAGCCCCGGGCTCCTACGCTCCTCATGGAGCGGCATAGGATTTTAAGATGGATGGTTGGATATATAAACGTATGTGTGTGCGCACAAGCGGTCTTTATCATCACCCATATTGCTTAATACACTGATTAATATACACATGCTTTCCCATTCTTTATAAATTATACTAGCTACGCTAACTGACACGCAGTTATTTTGTTCTCTTCATCATTATTCATCATGCTTATTGCACTGCCCTTCACGGCACAACAACGGTAGCAATGACAAAGCATAAAGTATTCATGAAACTCATCTCATCCCTCTCCCCTTTCCCTTCCTTTTTCTCCAACTTCTCTTCCATTTTTTGTCCTCTTATACTTCTCCCTCACCCCTCACCCCTCACTCGTCTCCTCCTTCTCGCCTCAGTTCCTCCCTTTTTCTCCTCTCACCCCTCCCACTTCACATATGACTCCTACACCCTTCCATCTTCATCAAGAATGGACACAGCACATCCCCCTCCTCCCACCTCTTCTCCTCTTCGTCCCATCCCCTCGCCAACCCTTCCCTGTCCTCAACCCCTACCCTCTATATGCTCTTCCCCCTCCATACCGCTAGTTTTTCATATTCTGTGTAACCTTCTTGACTGTATTATAAAGGAGAACCTATTGTTCCTTTGTTGACTGGAATATATTAGGAATATCTTAGACTGTTCTCCTATGTCTGAAGTAATGCACATTTAATATCGTCATCAACATCATCATCACCATTTTCATCATCCTAATCCACGCAGACATCATTAACATCATCATCAAGGTCAACACTACTCAGTCATCATTATCATTACCATCATCTTCATCATCAATGCACGACTAGTTCTCACGAGATGACTCTCCTTATCTGATTAAAATTGTCTGGGGATAGCAGAATATTTATAGGTATAAATTATGTCGAAGTCAGAGGGTTAACCCTGTCACTGAGAACGGTGCACCTAATGTGTCATTCAAGGGGACGCCAGACGATTTCATTCGGTTTTCATACCCAGACACAGCAATAATGTCAACTCTTCAGTACCAGTAGGCATGTTGTAGTTTTTTCTCTCTAGCGCCAGGTAGGAATCTTAAGGAATGACTTTTCAAAATACGAGGGATAAATAAGGAGTCCATTACCCCTTCACTATTAAAACATTCTAATGATGAATAAACTCACATAGTTGTATTATGAATAAAAGAGAAAAGGCATCATCGTAAAGAAATTGTTGAAACAATACCGCTTAACATATCGTTGACAAAATAAATCAAGAACTTACCACAACGCTGCCCCGTTGCCTGGGGGGGGGGGGGGGAGGTCGGGAGGGTTTGACGACGCCCCCATCTGCCTAGAAGGTTCACTTTCTCACGCTCTGTTTTTTAACATCATTGCAGAAAGAATCACTCTCCGTTGTTCTGAATATTTGTGCTGCTTCTCACGGTCGCTTATGCATACATCCGAATCCTCCATAGCAAACATGCAGCAGACCTTTAACCAACCGGCTGGTATGCAATTTCAGATTCAGCAGAAAACGACCCCTCCCCACTTCGAAAAGTCTGGCTACGGGCCTGCTACTTTCCAGCTGACTCAAGGCGATTTTATTTAGCCAAAGAGTACATGGCAGCCGAGGAGTTACTTCAGATATGATAGCGATATAATAGTGTGATTGACGTTACCTCAGGTAGGAATGAAGCAGCTTCACACACACACACACACACACACACACACACACACACACACACACACACACACAACCAGACTCCACTCCATCCCTCCATCTAATCCTTAGTCTCCCCCCTCCCCACCCCTTCCACCTCCGTAAGTACACCTTTCTAGCCAGTCTCTCTTTACTTGTCTTCTCCACAAGGACAAAAGAATCTAAAATATTTCTCCTAACACATTCAGTCGCATTAACATCAACACGACAACGCTCCTTAAAGGGCACACTTGCTGAAAATATTATGTTCTTGTATGAAGCATACGGATTCTAGTGTGTACTGTAGTTATGGTGAAGGTTAGTATAAGGGCCTACTTTTACCCTATCACCTCCCTCCCCATAGCGATCACTTGGGAATTATGGACTCAGTGGTATTCTGATATGAGAAAGGGGGGATGGTAAAGTGTGTGTGTGTGTGTGTGTGTGTGTGTGTGTGTGTATGTATGAAGAGGGTCCATATTGGGTTGAAACTGTTATATCCTCACAAGAAGTACAGCTTCGCAAAATAAATACATTTGTACTCACTGAAATTTGAATAAATTAGGGCACTGTGTAAATAAATATTGGACTCAGAATTTTGTAATGCTTCTTACACAATACACAGACACAAAGCTCCTAGTATTGTCTCCATTTTGTATTTTCATCTCACCTATAATTGTTTAGTTTCGGTTTCTGTTTCCCATGAGTCACTTTAGTCATACCTTATCATTTTCATTTTGTTTTTTACTTCCGCTGACTTTTCAAGCAGTGGATCAGACCCTAAGAAGATCAAAGCATTCCATTTTTTCTTCCCACAATCATTTCAACTCAGATTTGCCCTTAATACTGTACAGTTATAAATGCTTATTTACATTATGACGGTGAATAGCGAGATGCAACGTAATTACTTTCGGTAGCCAGTGATGTTATATTCGGAGCACAAGAAGCTTTTCTCAGTATCATTATTTTAAGAGTTACATTACCCTTCGAAATGAAGGATCGAAAACTTTGTCCGCAGCTGTATTTGGTCACTTGTATTCTTCTAAATAAATCACTCCCATGATGAAGTGTTCCATGATATTTTCCTAGAGTCTAAGAGGTTTATGAGTTACTAAGACATCTCAGAGAAATTTCAGGGGCAGTAACACCCAATTACTATGTTGAATCGCAAGTGTATCCATTTACCATATTTATTCTTGATGCAGACGCTTTCAAAGCCCTCTTGCCTCTTCTTTCGACACCCCCTACCGTTCACAAGAAATACGTATGCTGGTATGTTGTCCCTACTGGGAGGCATGAGGTCCCGCTTGAGAACTGGCATTTTTACTGAATTCTCTACAACAGTGAAACTCCATTGTTTGTCTCTCCCTTATATCTTGTCTCACTTGAATTTTTCTTCCTTACACATTAACGGAGATTACTAAAAACTCCTTTACTGCAGGAAGTTTCTCAAGATGGATATTAACGTCTGAGAGTTGCGAAAGTAATCTAAAAAAAACCTAGCTTCAAGCTTGCCCTCTAATTCAAAACGAACCCCCATCAATAACGACGCTGAAGGCGCAACTGTGGAAAGGGAGTTAGTTTTTATGTATGTATATATGTATCTCTGCATGCATGAAAAATTATTTAAGGAAATTTTTTTCAGTTTTGGTCCATGTAAATCAAAGGTAAAGGTTACAGGTTGTGGTTAACTTTCGGGCGTGGAGTCGCTGTTCATTCCAGCACTTTTCGTGTAGTTTACTTTGATTTTTCTGGGTTAGGTTTCCTGTGTCATTGTCAGTTTCTATCGCTTAGACAAAACTATCAATATGGTGTAATTATTTTTTCCTACTTCTGTGTCAGAGATCAACAAATCACACCATTTTTTCTCTAACTGTGATTGCGATATTTCTCAACCATTCCTGCTGCTGCCATGTTTTACGGTTCATGAATGCCAGCTTATCCACTGGACCGACGAACCCCACTGACTGTCACAAAAAAACTGTCCCGCCTCCACGCTGATTGTAACAAGAAAAATCCATGTTAGGTTTGCTTTGTTACAGTGGTTGTGTTTGTAAGTGACAGAATCTGTATATGTCATCAAAACCTCAGAAGGGTGGACCAAGAGTGAACGCCGCATGTAAGAACATACTATTGCACTACTTAAATCTTCGCCCAGGGACAGAATAGATCACAGGTCATGGGGATTAGTGGACGCATAGGCTACCTCTCCCTTAGCGAAGCAGCTGTACGTTATACGAGTTTACCACATCAATGGCAAACTAATGAATATTCTGCTACCTCCAGGGAACTCGATTCGGCTCAGGAAAGATCTCTCGTTTTGATAGTGTTGACTCACAAAGATTATGATTCTCCTTTCTTTTTTGATACTGCCATACGGTTTTACGCAGCTCTCGTAAAGAGTGGGTCTCTCAGTGAAGAGGTTTTGCACCAATGCTGCTACCGGTAGAAAATTTTATTCTGGTCAGGAATGCCATCTCATGGTGGAGAGGCTACACAACGCATCAATGACAGGGGAGTTAGGAGCGAAACTTTCCCGGTCAAAGTGTGGTCGGACGGGAACCATTCCTGTATTGCCTTTCCCCTTCTAAGTTCTCCCTCCTGTATGCTCCCCGCCCTGTCTCCTCAATCCGATCTTTACAATAAATTTCTCCTGCACCATCTTTCTCATTCCCTCCTCTTCCCTTGCACCCTCTTGCTGCACTCTCCTCACACCACACTCCGGCAACCGATACCCCGCCACCACTCCCTGCAAACCTCCTGCAACCCTTCCCCATACTCCCTCTCTATGTACCTCCGTACTTCCAACCATTCATCTCACATTATACTCCTCTGCTTTTCTCTTTCCATACCGCCCCCCACCACCGCACTTATCTCGAAACACATCCACCCCTCCCCATACACAACAAAACTCTTCCCCCTCCATATCCTCCTCCACACACAACCTTTCGTGTGTGCCTCCAACACTCCCACTCCCTCCTTGCTCTCCATCCACTCCGTAATGCTCCACACTGTCCCTCCTCAGTCCCACTGTATCCTAACTTTAGGTCTATTCTCCATCCTTTGACCTCCTTACCTTCCTTTTCCAGCATATTACCCTTACTCATTACTTCTCCCTCCTTTACCCTCCCCTCCATAGGGTACCCTCCACCTACACCTCACCTCCACCTCCCTCCCCATACTACTCTCGTGCTGGATTTACGGTGCCATCCCTCCTCCCCAACGCATTCCCCCCACCTTTTTTTTTTTTATTACTTCCCCTACTCTCCTTTCTATACTACCCTTCTATTGCAACCTCCCCTTTATTCCCCAAACCTCCCGAAGCTGCACTTTCCTACTTTCCATTCCTACTTCCCTCCTCAATCTCCTTGCCTACTTATTTACATTTCCCAGTTAGCCTTACCCCTCGTCGCAGTCGGTACAGTGACCTTACAGATTATTTAACATTCCTGAGAAAAAATTCCTTAGTGAAAACGATGATACTACCAACACTAGATCATACATCAACCCTATTTACTCTCCAACCTCCCTCCCATCAACTCCCGCCACACACACACACACACACACACACACACACACACACACACACACACACACACACACACACACACACACACTACACTGGCGCTGGCTTTATGGTGGCACCCATCATACCTATGTCAGGCTGGCCACTCAGGCGCGACGCTCGGCTCTTACCTCAGCATTTATTTACTCCAGTGCCAGGGGAGGTATGTGCTGAGGGAACTAATAGTATGGAGGAATATCGCGCCTATTTTAACCTAACGACGTATCTCTATATTGCACTTTCTACCAGATAAATATATTCAGCTATGACGCCGTCAACCAATCGCCTTTTTATTGCTGGGCTCATCCCAAACTTCGGTTTATTTATAGTCCAGTGAAGTGAGGCATGTGCTCAGTGAGGTACAGGCATAGAGGAATATTACACCTGCCTTAGGTCTCACAGGAGAATACTGTACCCAATAAGGCATCTTTCATGATCCTTCCTTAACGTGAGGAAAAGACCGACATGAATTTGCATGAATTTGACTGTGCAACACGCCTCCCCGCGTTCCTCCAAACCGAGGTTTCTCCATGTGACTGAGAAGTAAAGCAGCCAACAAACATTTCCCCAGACTACGATACCCAACCGTCGATTCATAACTCACGTTTTACCTCTTGGTGTAAACTGAGGTAAATATACGATTCAAAAGAATCGTGATTGGAAAGGAAAACGAACCCAGGAGCAGTCACCACCCCCTAATATCACAGAAATTTGCCCATCTCCACCTTCGTTCTCTAGCTGATGATGGTTTTGCTGCAGACGTTACCAATCCACATCTGGCCTGTCAATGCCACACTTGTGTATCGTTTTTAAGAAATGAACCTTTTAAAGAGATTTTAGTTTACTCTTGCTACTGCCAAACGATATTAATTAGGTTAGAGAAAACAATTTCATAATGTAATGACATTGTGCAATTTGCTCAGCAGCTAAAAAAAAAAAAAAATCTGTTGTTGCTCGCTATGCAGGAAAAAAAAAAAAAAAATACTGTATTTCACGGCATCTAAGATGCTGCATTGTTAGAGATGCACCTTAATTCTTGAAGAACTCTCCTGAGGGGAAAAAAAAGTTTGCCTCGACCAACACTGCTGTAATGTTGCTTGATATGAGCTATTTTCATGCAGATACATACTCACCTTTCATCAGCAATTAGTTAACTGTATTTAACCCCCCCCCTGGCCAAGGGTCCGGAATTTTACGTGCACCCCAGGCCGACGCCGGGGCCATTTTCTGAAGTTTCAAAAATTTACTTTTTTTCTTGACATTTTGAAGAGAAAATTCAGACACACCCAACAATGCAAATCCCATCTTCCTAGACCCATTCTGTGGCTTGCAATGGAGCGCGAATGTTGCAGAAGTATCGGCTTTAACACAGAAAACACTTTTGAAGGCTCAGCATCAGTTGCTTGAAATGAAGCATTAACTGATTCAAAATCTTGAATTATGGGTAGAGCAAATGTTAGGTACAAGTAATTCATTTCATCAAAAATCATTTCATGAATAATCCGTGCATGATAATTCTTGTCATTCTCTGCAATTACTGAAAAGTAAGCTTTTAGCTCATACCACTGAGTCAGGATATTGAAGATACACTTTACAAGCCATCTTGTGTTGTTAGGGGTGATCAATCGCGAAGGCTGGATGCAGTCATAATTCATCACAGTAAAAATGTCCTTGAACTGTTCTCTTCTAAGAGAACTAAGCTTGAACCAACGTGCCACCTCTGGTATTTAAAAATCCAGATTAGCTGGAAGACTCTTAAAGGCATGTTCACAGCACAAAGCGAGGCTATGACATGTACATTTTACAAATAATATCTTGGGATTTATTTCCCGTACTCTTGACATCACTGAATTATGTGCACCACATACTGTACATTGCTGGCACCATCACTAGATAATCCCATGCAGTTGCGAATGTCAACACCAATTTTTCTCAAGAAATCCTGTATGGCACCACATAAAACAGCTCCAGAAGTTGAAGTTACCGGAATCAATGCCAGAAATGCAGTTTTAATGGAAGAATTTTGTTCACTGAAGAAACGAACACAAAGGCGAAGGTGCTTAGAGCCAGCAATATCAGTGGACTCAATTAACAAAGAATACTTAGTACATAAAAACATAAGAAGAGAGGATAACTGCAGTAGGCCGGTTGGCCCATGCTAGGCAGCTGCTAAAAGAGTAACTGAACTACTAGAATGAGATAAGGATAGCAAAGAAGAAGGCTCAACCCCGCCCTCCAAACCCTCCAGCCGAAGCCGGCAGGAAAAAGTCAGAAAGCAGTATAGAAAAACTAGCATGGACATTTTACAGGAAAGTGTGAAAGGAGAATAGAGACTATCATAGTGTAACCTGAAAAGGAAAAACTATGAATTAGTATTGGTTATAAGATTTTCTTTTTTCTATATCCACCCCTTATTTGTCATATGCTTATCTAGCCTATGCTTGAAACTCTCAATTGAAAAAGCAGCAACTACTTTACTAGGTAGCTTATTCCATTCGTCTGCTACTCTATTACCAAACCAATTTCTACCTATTTCCTTATTGAAACGGAATTTTTCTAGTTTGAAACCATTGTTTCTAGTTCTATCCTGTATGCTCACATTAAGTACCTTACTAATATCTCCCTTATTTATACCCTTCATCCACTTAAACACCTCAATTAAGTCTCCCCTTACTCTACGCCTCTCTAGCGAATGCAGACTTAGTCTTTCAGTCTGTCTTCATATGACAGGTTCCGAACGTCATGTATCATTTTTGTCATTCTTCTCTGCACATTTTCTAACGAATTAATATCCATTCTATAGTAAGGACACCAAAATTATACTGCGTAGTCTAAATGTGGCCTTACTAATGCTAGATAAAGTTTCACTGATCAACTCTTCCAGGATTGAAATACAATGTTTTTCAGAATTACAGAACACTTTGTTCTGTGCAACTTGACAATTTCTAATGCCTCTCCTTTTATAAGTTCACTATAATGATCAACTGAACTGATACTACTGTGGCAAGCAATGCCCACTGCAATTTTGACTTAAAATATTTTCACTTGATCACATTGGCCAGTAAGTGTCAGACTTAAGCACCGATTCAGAGGTTTTACTGTGCTTCACAGTACCTGCATGTAAAACTAAGTTACTTTTTTTCATTGTATTGTACATTTACAGTACACAGTTTGTGGTACCATGATCCACCTCAGTTTGTTAACCACTTGCGATCTTTCTCCCACTCATCCCTGTAGCTCCTTCCATCACTATGAACTTTTCCATTTACCGATCTTTATGCATGTATGATTAAATTATTAGGGGCAAAACTAAGTCTACTAATACCAAGTCGGTTCACTTTCCATCAGGGCGCAGGGAGGCATGGCTTGTGTGTGATGTCAGTTGGCTTCAGAAAATGTATAAAACCGCAGACTCAAATTAAACATTTATAACAAGGGAAAACGAAGCAGGGGAAGAAGTGCTTCCCTTACACCCCTACACCTTCCATCACACCCCCACACCTTCCCTCACACATTTCAGTCCCTTCCCTCACTTCACCGAACCGTAAAAAATGTCATGGTCTGAGTAGTGGAGCAAACATCCACCCTCCATCATGGTAAGGAGTCAACTGAGCTGGTGTTTCGTGCCAGAGCCAGTCGATGTCACTCTGATGCTCCGCCCCCTGTGCGAGCTTGGAGCCGTTTTAGAAGGAAGAGAACCGACTTGGTATTAGTAGACTTAGAGGCAAACAAAGTTACTAGGAGAAGTCTGTGGGTCTATAGGCAGAACCTAGGTGGAACATTATGCATAGTAAGCAGTGGAGGGCAGGGGAAGACTGACTGTCACGGGGTCTTTATAATAACACGGTAATTTTGAAAAATAAATTGTTAAATATTATTTAAATTGATAATAATATTCAATAATATTGAAGAGCAGGGACAATGATTGTCTTACTAAATCAAACAACGATTACTTTACGCTGGCTTAGCACGATTCTCTGAGAACGAGAATTTATAAACTTTCTCAACAGTACACAGCAGAGACTAATTACTCACAATTGCTGAATTACTGTACTGTTAGCCTCTGGAGAAAGTTACATCACCCCTGACAATAAATAACTAATACTAATAATAATAACATCAGGTTCTTGCTGATGCATTAACTCCTGGCACAACGGATTTTAAGTTAATACAACAAGACTGGTCTAAGTACCAGTTATGAAAGCAAACGTTTATGCAAGCTAGGAGCTATATGGGAAATAAGCTTAATTATGGAGAAATGAAACGAGAGTTTACTTACATTAAGCTCAAGAAAGGAACTGTTAAATTTATTAATCACAAAAAATAAATTTAACGTTACAATTCAAATCAATTAAATGAGACGCACTCACTCACTCTCACAAAAGCTAAATACTTACGCCTAGGGAAAAACACCTTAACTAAGCTCTTAAAACTACAAAATACACAAAAGAAATACCAGTCGATGAATGCTATGTATCACCACTAAGGTGGGAGTACTGGGATTACTGTACGAGTGGAGCTTGGGGTGCTAGCTGACCTCTCCAACTTGTTGAGCACAGAACCTTTCTCCGTCACAGCAAACACAAGACTGAATTCAAATACATTGTATGGGCAGGACGCAAGGCGTGGCTAACGGTTGAGGGAAGCAGAGGCGAACGATAAAGAAACAATTGTATCGCTCAGTAGCGCACTTAGTGACGTGCATTAAATCGGTCACTTTTGAAAGTGACGAATGTTTTGAAAAGTATACTCCGAAAGGGAGGGAGAAACGGTTAGCTGAGCGATACACAGTGAGTTTTCCACTAATAGTTCGTGGGTTCTCACAAAACGGAAATGTCGCGAATTGATTCGTGACATTACGCCCCTACAAAATTAAATTTTTTCCTTATGGGAAAAAATTTGTGTATATATATATATATATATATACGTACACATCCTAACTCAGTCACACAAGATTCACACTGTGGTGTGTGTGCTATCCTGCTACAGGAGAAAGTCGCAGTCGTCAGTGAGCGAAAAAACCTCGTATTTACGTTAATAGAAGCAAGCTTGAGGGAAAAACTCCATGACGACGGTGAAAATCCTGTACTCAGGTCAAACTGAGCGAAAAGTTCGCTACATTTACACTGACAACTAATTGTTGTGTAGCGTGGTGTATGTAATACATGGTGTAGGTGTGACAGTTGTAGTGTAACTGTACCTACGTGTAAAATGACACAGTAAATAATATATGGCGATGACGAAGGCAGAGGAGAAGAGGCGGCAGCGTGCGGCAGACGATCAACTGGCCCGCACAGCAAAACTGCTACACCCATTGCTGAACCTGCAAAACCAATTGAGGTGGAGCATCAAAAGTGTCAATGAGACAAAATTCTTATTAAGTTACAATTAGTCTCTCTGCCTAGCAATCAGTACATGCTACGAAAAGTACGCTCTGGCTGAAAAATACGAGTGACAGCCAAGCTTCGTACATTCGAGGTCGCCATTAATTATAGCACACGATTAGTTTCGACAAGTTGAGAATCCCTGTGCAAACTCGGGTCTTCCATAGCCTCGAACTGCACACGGGTCCTCAACCTGTGCCTTAACCTACAGTTCTTATATTAATATCGGGGAGCTGAGAATCCTTGTGCAAACTTGGGTCTTCCATAGCCTCAAGTCGCCTCTGCGGAATTCTCACTTCCCCCTTAACCTACAGTACAATACTTATATTAGTACCGGGAAGCTGAGAATCCTTGTGCAAACTTGGGTCTTCCATAGCCTCAAGTCGCCTCTGCGGAGTTCTCTCTCGAACTTCCCCCTTAACCTACAGTACAATACTTATATTAGTACCGGGAAGCTGAGAATCCTTATGCAAACTTGGGTCTTCCATAGCCTCAAGTCGCCTCTCAACTTCCCCCTTAACTTACGGTACATAATATGTATGTACAGGCCCTGGACATAATGTGTCCTGTGGGGCCAATGGGCGAGACGTCAGGTCTGCACCCACTTCACCACGACCCTGTCTCTCAACTGACTCAGAGATTACGGGCGTGGTTACAAATGGCACAGGAAGGGCATGTCCCTGATCAGTGGTGATACTTGGGCACACACTGCAGGAACGGACAAAACTATCTATGTCTCGTCCCATCCCTGGCCAGAAAAAGTCAGCTCGGATACGGCCCTGGGTCTTCCCTTTGCCCATGTGACCTCCTGAGGCTGAACAATGACGCCATTGTAACACTGCTAGGCGGTACTTGGCGGGAACGACAAACTGCAGTCGAACCTCGCCCTCGGGTGTTCGTGACTCACGGTAGAGCCGTCCTTGTTTGCGAAGGAACTTGGCTCGACCTCCCCATGAATACTTTATCACTCGATCCTTTTGTCTGTTCCGCACGGCAGCAAGTGTCGGGTCAGAATGTTGTTCTTGTACAACAAGTTGACTACACATCAGATCTTGCGGCGATTCAATGATCACTGGGGTGACACAGTCTGGAGCCTCAGTCATGGCTCGTGTTACCGCAGCAGCCGAAGTCTGAGTAGCGTCATCGGAGCAACTATCCTTGACTCCATTAATATTGCCTACTATAAAGTCAAATAGAGGCTCTGGCATGACAACCGCAAGTGTCGTACCAGTATAAAATGGAGATGTCACCTGGATACATGCCTCAGGGAACAATCTCACTGATCCATCAATAAGCTTTGCATGGATCTGTCGACCTGTATACTGCTCAGGCCGAACTAAACTCTGCTTGACAGAGCAACCTGAGGAACCATTGTCTCTCAGGACCTTCACAGGAATGCCTCCCACAAACCCTGGCTGTACAAGGAAGGTACTGTCACCTGTGGTGGGGCCTGTGGAGGAAGCAGCTAGCCACTCATGAGGCTGCTGAATTGATGTGGAAAACATTGTGCCTTGTGAGTTATAAGATGGAACATTGGCCATCTGTGGAGGGGGGTTCACTGTCACTGTGGGACTAGTGAACTGTGGGGAAGTACCCACACTGGTAGGGACGTGACCACCAGGCTGCTGCTGAGGAATGAAGGCTGCATTCGCTTCCTGCCTCTTTTGAGCTGGTGGTGAAAAGTTTGTCCCGACGGTCGATTGCGTGGCTGATACTGCTGCTGGTTAGGGTACTTGTTGTACCTCTTCCACTCAGGTTTCTGAGTGTTTTGCCCCTGGTCCTTCCACTGCGGTTTGCTTGGACCTTGACCATTACTCTGAGAACGGCCTTGGTGCTGGGATTCAGTCTGAGACAGCTTCCCAGACTTGGCAGTATCTTTTCTGCTCCAGGTGTTTTGCTTACGAGCTTGATACCCGTATGCAGTAAAGAATGCGTCAGCCTTCTCTGCCATTTGGCTGGCATCTTTCACCTGGCAGATCTTAAGCTGTGCTATGAGCTCAGCAGGCCACGACCTCTCTAGCTGTGTACGCAGCATAAGGTCAATTATCCCCTCACGCGTGGAAGGAGTTTCATCTTTCTCCATCCACTTATTTAAGTAAGCTGTGAGACGATCAAGGAACTGAACAGCTGTCTCCTTGTCTTGGAGACGAGCTCGCATGAACTGAACTTTGGCGTCGTCTACTGTGAGACCATACGCCTTAATGAGTGCAGCTTTCATCATCTCATATGTGAGATTGTCTCCACGAATTCGGTGGAGAATATCGAGGGCAGGGCCCTCAAATAGGCTAAGAAACTGAAGCCGCTTAGCTGCCTCATCCAGTTGATATAAGTCTGCCATGTCCTCAAAACGAGCTATGTACGGCTCGATTCGCTCGCTTTCCTTGTATGAAGGAAGCTTGATGCGTGGGTCGCCAGGACATGTGCAGGGAGAACGCTCGTGGAGCTTGGACCAACTGCACCAGACGTGTCTGAAGCCAAGGAATCTCGCTTGAGCTTCAGCACTTCAAGTTCATGTTCTCGTTCTTTGTCTCGTTGTTCACGCTCGTATTCGCGCTGTTCTCGCTCTTGTACTAACTCGAGCTCGCGTTGTTTCTGCTCGTATTCGCGCTGTTCTCGCTCACGTTCACGAGCGTCTTTCTCACGTTCTTGCTCGTAATTGAACCGTGAGAGAACGTAACTCTGTATTTTCTCTGGGTCAGTGAGACCCATATCTTTGGCTTCCTGTACATAAGCACTGGCTGCCATGGCGCTAATTTATTAAGCAAACGAATGCTAATAATACAAATAAAGAATACAGACACAAGCTAGTGGTGACCAGTCTTATCTAGTTAACTGGCAAAGAATAATCAAAAATGTAAATGACTGGGAAGACTCAATAATAAACACAATGGGTACGCCGACTTCCCAGGAGCGAATAAAATCGTCTGGCGTTACCAAGAATAAACTAGAGTTAAGTACTCTATTGATTAATAAAGCAAAAACTCACATGCTAAATTAACAACGGTAACCACCAGTAAACTTGTGCCTATAAACTTTAATAATAAATACCTAAATATGAATGAGTGAGCACTATCTCGTGAATAGCTTTAGAGCTAGGAGTTAATATCCTGGAATGAGGTCGCCAATTGTCACGGGGTTTTTATAATATCAGGGTAATTTTGAAATAAATGGTTATATATTATTTAAATTGATAATAATATTCAATAATATTGAAGAGCAGGGACAATGATTGTCTTACTAAATCAAACAACGATTACTTTACGCTGGCTTAGCACGATTCTCTGAGAACGAGAATTTATAAACTTTCTCAACAGTACACAGCAGAGACTAATTACTCACAATTGCTGAATTACTGTACTGTTAGCCTCTGGAGAAAGTTACATCACCCCTGACAATAAATAACTAATAATAATAATAATAACATCAGGTTCTTGCTGATGCATTAACTCCTGGCACAACGGATTTTAAGTTAATACAACAAGACTGGTCTAAGTACCAGTTATGAAAGCAAACGTTTATGCAAGCTAGGAGCTATATGGGAAATAAGCTTAATCATTGAGAAATGAAACGAGAGTTTACTTACATTAAGCTCAAGAAAGGAACTGTTAAATTTATTAATCACAAAAAATAAATTTAACGTTACAATTCAAATCAATTAAATGAGACGCACTCACTCACTCTCACAAAAGCTAAATACTTACGCCTAGGGAAAAACACCTTAACTAAGCTCTTAAAACTACAAAATACACAAAAGAAATACCAGTCGATGAATGCTATGTATCACCACTAAGGTGGGAGTACTGGGATTACTGTACTAGTGGAGCTTGGGGTGCTAGCTGACCTCTCCAACTTGTTGAGCACAGAACCTTTCTCCGTCACAGCAAACACAAGACTGAATTCAAATACATTGCATGGGCAGGACGCAAGGCGTGGCTAACGGTTGAGGGAAGCAGAGGCGAACGATAAAGAAACAATTGTATCGCTCAGTAGCGCACTTAGTGACGTGCATTAAATCGGTCACTTTTGAAAGTGACGAATGTTTTGAAAAGTATACTCCGAAAGGGAGGGAGAAACGGTTAGCTGAGCGATACACAGTGAGTTTTCCACTAATAGTTCGTGGGTTCTCACAAAATGGAAATGTCGCGAATTGATTCGTGACACTGACCGACACTGACTTCACGGACTTAGAAGCTAAAAGGCCACTCGGCGCATGCGCACTGAGCAAAACTGTAACTTCCAGCATAAGTCACTCTATGTATACGGCACCGGGACTAGATGCATTGTTGGGTCTCACCTGAACAGAACACGTTCAGACGCATTTCGTACGGCTGGCTATGAGTCACACCAGTTTTATCCAAGGAGTTGTTATAATTAAATGCTAGAATGTGCTTCAGCTTTATATGTCTAATTACAACATCGACAAGCACAGTGGCATTAACGAAAAAGGCCAAAAAAGGTCAATATGATCGGCTCCCAAAGCAGAAAAGTTGGAGGCCAACCACACCTCAAAAAGGCCAAATTGGCCTTTTAAGGCCAAACCTGGCAACCCTGCTTTGGGGCAGTACTCCTGTTTTGGGTACGAATTGTGATGGTCCAGGGATTCTCTCGGGCAGTCCAAGGAGGTAAGTTTCAGTTGGCTGTGATTGCTCTCCTGTGGCCAAAGAGCTTTGATGTTCCTCCTCCCTTTCTTGGAGCACTGACTTATGTGTTCTTGGTTGTCAAGTGTTCTGGGAAATGTATGGGTTTGATACCTTTATGCCAATGAACAAAAGTGAAGTGTAAGAGTGGAAATGGGACTGTTATGGAATATACATGAGGTATAGAGTGGACTGGATAGGACACACATTCAACAAAAACTAGGAAGTGCTGACATATTTAAAGAACTAAGAACAGTGTTACAAGATGCTCTATAGAATAAGGATGTATGGTGGTGAAGGCTGTATAACTATGGAACTGAGGTTATTATGGCTGTATATAATCAAATCAGTTCAAAGTTGTCACCATTGCTAAATAAAACTGGTGTTACTATGAATATTGAGAAAAAAAAATAAAAATGCTATCAAGTGCCAACAAGTGATATTATGAGCTTAAATTTAATATGTTATAATATCTTCTTTTGCCCACTGTCATAAATGTTGACAGTGCTCATGGCATGATTTCCGTGTGGTACAGGAGAGGTTCCATGCATAAAATTTACATTTTTTTTCTCTCTAGAGAATATACTATAATAAGCAATGTGATAACTTCAAAGAATTGCATAAAGGACTGTTTATTAAGATATCAGCAATAAAACCACTAGTTTTACATTCAAACTGTGGTAAGCAACCACCCGCCATGTCGGACTTGTAGGTCGATTCGTTTCCATTGTAAATCCATCACTAACCATTTGTCCCTACTAACCTAACCTGTGGTAATATGACCTAGCCTAGCCCAACCTAACTTAACCTAATTGAATCCAACCAAAGCTAACTTAATTAAATCGAACCAAAGTAACCAGAACGGTTTGGGGCTGAATGAGTTTCGGGTCCAAATCGACCCATTGCCCTCTGAAGGATGCCACCACCAACGTTAACGAGCCAAACTTTGTTCTCTTGAGTAACACGTTATTCTTGCAGAATTTGGGTGCCATGAATGTATTATACAATTATTAGTGGCATAAACCTGATCCTGGCAACTTTCCATACATCAAAAGTGAACTAACTGGGAAAGGAATTTACGTGATACATGTAAAAATTGACTGGCAACAGTACCCAGTCATTTTCATTGACATATTTATGAGAACATTCCCCAACATACAATGAAAATATGAGATGAATAGTATGCCAAGATGAAACTGAGTGATGTACACTGCAATATATCACTGGTAATAGAGTACCGGTATGTGCTAGTGCTGTCCTTCAGTTATACCTGATGTCTGATTTTTTTTTTTTTTACTTGCAAGAACGATAAAACTTCTGCAAAAGCACTTCACATATTCATCAGCAATCCCACACGTGTTGCCGAGACCGCCTTATCTTGTTTTACAATCTCCAAAGTTTTACAGGACCGTAATTTGGGGAGGGGGGAGAGGCTAGGGGGGCTATAGCCCCCCAATGTTTTCTGTATATTAAAGTCATAACTTCAACTAAGACTGAAAGTTCAATACCAACTCATGAAACTGTTCAAATTTGCAAGTAAAATATGATACTATATGTCGAATATTATCATAAATCTTGTTGGCTTGGGAAGAGGGAAGGGTTCCGGAGGACTGAAAATCAGGTATAATTGTTCCTTTATACAAAGTTAAAGGGGAGAGAGAACTATGTGGTAACCATAGGGGTATTTGCCTTCTTAGTGTGACTGGAAAAAAATATGGTAGAATACTCATTGATAGGGTCAGGCATATAACAGAGGAGCTAGTTGGAGAAGAACAAGGGGGATTTAGGAAGGGAAAAGGGTGTGTAGATCAGATAATTGCTCTAAGATGTTTAGTGGAGAAGTATCTAGAAAAGTGAAAGAAAGTGTATGCTGCCTTCATGGAATTGGAGAAAGCTTATGACAGAATAGATAGACAAGGTATGTGGAAGGTACTGAGAATATAAGGAGTGGAGGGGAAATTGTTGAGTGCTGTGAAGTGTATGTACGAAGGAGCTATGGCTAGGTGCAAGTGGATGGTGAGCTGAGTGAGTTCTTTGATCTCAGTGTGGGAGTGAAACAGGGTTGTGTGGTGTCTCCATGGCTGTTTAATATACACATGGATGGGGTTGTAAAGGAGGTCCAAGGTAGGGCAGTGGATGTGAAGCTGCCTCTAATGAATGAGGGTGAGATTTGGAAGATTCCGGTGTTGTTGTTTGCTGATGATACAGTATTGTTGAGTGAAGATGAATGGGAGTTGCAAGGTTTGGTGAATGAATTTGGGACAGTGTGTAGGAAGAGGAATCTGAAAGTTAATGTAAACAATAGTAGTTATGGTGTTTGAGCAGAATGAAGTCACAGAATGCAGGGTGAGGTTGGATGGTGAGGATATGGAGAATGTGAGTGCATTCAAGTACTTGGGTAGTGTGATGAGTAAGGATGGAACCTTAGGGGACGAAGTGCGTGAAAAGGTACAGCAGGGAAGGAAGGTTGTTGGTTCATTGAAAGCAGTGATGAGAAATAGGGAGGTGAGTATGGAAGTTAAGAAGTCACTGCATGATAGTATTGTGATCCCTACCCCGACGTATGGAAGCGAGGCATGGACCTTGCAAGAGGGCAACAAGTCAAGAGTGAGAGCAGTGGAAATGAGCTACTTGAGAGGAGCAAGTTGGAATGACATGGAGGGGACAGGTTGACGAATGAAGAAGTGAAAGAACATTGTGGGGTGGATGTGGATGTGGTTGAGAAGATTAGGAGAAATACACTGAGGTGGTCTGGACATGTGGAGAGAATGGAGAATGAAAGACTGACTAAGAGGGTGTATGTAGGTGAGGTGGAGGGAGGGAGAGGGAGGGGAAGACCGAGGATGAGGTGGAGGGATGGAGTTGAGAGGTATATGAGGGAGGGGGGAGTGAGTTTGGGGGAGGGTAGTCAAATGGTGGGTGACAGAGCGACTTCGAGGCGTTTTGTCTTCGGTCACTTTTTGCGGGATTAGGGCGTCGGGCTATAGATAGATAGATAGATTGTTGGCACAACTATTTGAGACGCACCGTGGTAGTGTAATGATGTTTTTCGATGTTTAAGTTGTATGGCAATGCTGTTCTTGTCATTTGCCAAGTGCTGTCGATAACTCTTTTTTGCCTTCTGGCCTGTCAGTTTATTTTCTCTCTGTTGTGTTTATAATTATGTTCCTGTGTTTTGTTATCGCAACTTTATCTACAGACTGAGAAACTTACTTGAGGAGCACAATGACCCACAACCAGACACATAGGCTAATGTGTCAGAGTGTTCATTGTAGGAGACTTGACAGTCTTAATCAGAAGGCGGTTCTGAAAGAATTATTGACACGACGTAGAGAAGAAAAGACATTTTTGCTCATGTTCGGCAAGTTGAATAAATGCTTACATTTTGTGTATATCGTATGCCGGAATCTGTATGTTTTAAGATCAAGGTTTTTATGATGGAATGCAAATGTCTGTGTGTGTGTGTGTGTGTGTGTGTGTGTGTGTGTGTGTGTGTGTGTGTGTGTGTGTGTGTGTGTGTGTGAAATAGATGTTATGTTATGGAAGATGAGTGACTTCTAACATAATAGAAAATAACGTTGGGTTTATAAGGATAAACTTGAAAATAAAAAGGAAGAAAAGCTTCAGTGGTTTTGTTGAAAATTCAAACAATTCTACATGTGTTTGATCGCATATCTCTGATTTTGAATTAAACTGATCATAAACTAAATAATAATAGTAATTAGGTTTTTATTATCATTTCCAAGAGAATAAAGGCAGGGCAGTACAGTCTCCAGCAAAAGTCGAGCGACCGGCTCGACGAGCAGGTTGGTATATGTGGCACCGCCGCACCAACAGTTTCACCCCCCCCTCCTCTCCCTCGTTCCCATTCATTCGTCTGCCCTCAACCCTCCCCACATCCAAGGGCCTATTCGCATTGTCTCAACAACTCTTCCATCATCCGTTTGTCTTGGGAAATAATGGTTTTGTTATGATAACGATTAAAAACACATTACACAGTCTTTTACTCCATGGTATAGTTATTTATACACCACGATCTGAACGCAGGGTAATACAAAATAGTAATATATTCGTATGACATCGAGGTCTGTAATGTTACAATTTATCATTTTGACGAACAGTCGGAAGCTATAAGTAGACATTTGTAGTGGTCGGAGGTGTGTGTGGGGGTAGTTGGCCGTCACACGTTGTGGTGGGGGCATGGGGAGAGGGAGGGAGACCCGGGGTTGACGGCTCTTTCCGGGGTGGATAGTGTGTGTGTGTGTGTGTGTGTGTGTGTGTGTGTGTGTGTGTGTGTGTTTTCCACCAATGCTCATAACCACGTCTTTATTATCATCCTGAAGTGTGCATTACTATATTGTCCACTGCACCATATAATAGTGATATTTACAGTGTAACGATATGGCAAATAAGCATTTAATGATCAGTACACAGTAAGACCATATTTTCTGAATGTTACTCAGTCAGATATGTAGTGCAATAGCATATTATAATACATTAGTTTGAACGTAGTCTTAACTCTGCAGGGTAAGTCAGGCTAAAACACCAGATCTCTAGTAAAACATTCACTATTGTCACTATACCACATGTTATCGTAGGGCAACTGGAAGAGAGTGATAGCAAAGGTGGTGGGTGGTCCTACTCGGAGTTGACAGGGTTACCTTATCACTCTCTCAGTTACCCACAACATTCCATTATCATATAAATCCAATGTCTGACCTCATTTTTTCATATCGTTTAAAAATGTGTTCTTAAATATACCGGTAGTCACTTAGTCTTCATTATTAAATATTTGCGTAACCAAAACCGTTTGTCCATTTTAACATCCTTTCCTCTCTGAGGCAGCTGACGTTTCAGCTGACGATAGTTAATGGCAAAAACCATGGCCACACAGAGATAGAGGAAAGTAGTAACAGACATGGGACACAAGTTGAAGAGCAAATAATCATAAGGTTAACCTGACTGTTACGTCTATTACATTGCCATAAGTAACACTGATCAGTGTGAACTGTAACTCGTCAAACCTTTGTTGAAAACGTTCTCGCTGAAAACGAATAAACTGAATTATCTGTTGTATGGCACGATAATGTTGATTAGCATAAGCTTCAAACGAGACAAGTTTGTTTGGTTACTATGCAGATCCTCCATTTGGCCAGTATAGTTATTGGTTACCTTTTTCGAAATATGTCGTGTTATAAACGTGTGAATCACAAATTACACCCTATTGCAGTTATAACTATATAAGGCAAGGTTATATTCATGATATTGTTATCAGGTGGCGGCTGGTCTCTTGCTGGAGTGAGTGGCGATAAGTGACTGAGGCAAGGGGTTGAGGGGGTTGGCTGTATGCAGCTCCGGATTAACCATGGTGTGGCCTGATAGGCAATGCAGACGGTTGGCCTGCAACATATAGATCTCTTTTTTACGTTATTTCCATTGAAATGTTGGCATGACCTATAATGGCCTTTTTTGATGGCCTGATGGGTGATGGCCCTTATTTGGACACCCAAAGCGTATATTTATTCCGTTCTGGAAGTCTGGATGGCCTGGGACAGGCCGTGGCCAGGTAGGCAGTTGCCCATTTTGCCTATACCAGATAATCCGGGCCTGGTTGTATGGTGTGCGCGGGGTCAGCACACCACGCGGCTCACTCTACTGTTGGCTGTCCTGTGTATGAAACTGAGCTCGATACTTATAATATTGTCAGCAGCATTGAATGGCGTCTAAATATTGACTGACCTTTGGTAATGCCAGTAACAACGTCATGGTCTCGGCTTGATCAGCTTAGTGTGTTTAACCACCAGACAAGCTGTCACTCAGTCCCTGTTGCCCAACGTTATCCGATATCGTGTATTAAGACATCAATAACCAAGATAATACTGATCCTGTGTTTTACTTATCAGCAACACTTTGCTGTTATGACACATGGGGTATTAGTAGTAACTAATGGTAATGACTTAAACTAGAGTTTGTAAAGTAACAGCGATTACGTCGGGTAAGGGAAGGAGCACACCACTGACCACTACAAACATATAGCTTCCGACTGTTTAATGTTAAGCACTGACTAGATACAACCGTCAAAATGATAAATTGTATGATTACAGACCTCACTCTCATACGATTATAATGCTATTTTATATTACCCTGCTTTAAGATCGTGGTGTATAAATAACTATACTATGGAGTAAAATACTGTGTAATGTGTTTTTATTCGTTATCATAACAAAACCATTATTTCCCAAGACAAATGGATGATGGAAGAGTGGTTGAGACAATGTGTGTAGGCCCATGGATGTGGAGAGGGTTGAGGGTAGACGAATGAATGGGAACGAGGGAGGGGAGGGGGGAGGGGCTGAAACTTGGGGTGCGGTGGTGCCACATATATCAACCTGCTCGTCAAGCCGGTCGCTTGATTTTTGCTGGAGACTGTACATTTCTACCTGAATCCTACCGCAGTTATTTAGGGACAGTCTTGATATGGGTGCAGCATACGAAAACAAAAATGAAAAATGGCCAAATTGTTAACTTTAGTCACTGTTAGAGTTGAATATTCAGATTGGTAGAAAGTGATGAAGTCTTGTCTTTAAACACCCAGCTCCATCACTAAACATATGTGCCCCATTAACCCCTACACACCAGGGGTTTTCTGATGCTGCACGCTCCTACCTAGGGGGGATATCCGTGACAGAAAAAAATATCCTAATTTCAAACCCTAATATCTGCCAAACTATAACAGCTAGAGAAAAAGTTAAAGATACCATACATAAGAATCACCAACTCTTCCTCCTTCCAATGAAAGTATCCCCACGCCTCCAGGTAGTTCCGTCGATGAGTAAGGATAAATTAAAGTTCAAAGGGTGGCAGGAAGACACTTGCGGCTATTCACGTCAACTGGCATTGCTCCATGCCCAAAATCGTGACTGCTATACATGTCACCCGGCAGTTAGCAGTTAAGTATTAACTTCTAACTGAAAAATATCAGATGGTCTACAAACTTAAACGTTTCAGTTTAACCTGCTGAATCCCAATAACGTATGGATATGTTCCAACGTTTTGTCATGCTTAGTCCCGATAACGTATCCATAAGTTTTGCAATTGTGAGGTCCGTCATTTGCACATTTTTCAAATTTCGTGTGTGATTTTTGGTACATATACGCAGGACACCTTCCTCTACCCGCCACCAGGCGGGGACACTGCCTTACCTCCCCCACCCTCCTGCACGTCACTGTCTCGGCAACTCACCTGTTAACCTGTTGGCTGCGGTATTTAGATGAAAGGGAACCTTTGCCTGTGCGGCTATCTAGCCAAAACTCAATTCTCACAAAACAACATGACAAATATATCAGTGTACTCGCAATATATCTGTGTATCATCTGGTAAACATTTTTTTTTTTTCTAAAACGCCGTGGTAATGGCGAAGTTGTGAACCAAAGTTAGAGAAGTTGGTGACATAAAGCATCCTACATTTACCGAGTGTGAGGGAAAACGGAGCATCAAAGCTGACCCTAAAGTAAACTGAATACGCCGCTACAAATGTAAACCACATCAGGAAATGGGTGTACTGATAAAGTACGTGGCTGATGTGGACCGTGAAAAATAAGAACAATGCATGGATAAGGATATTGCATGGATATGAATGATAGAGTGATGTTCAAGTCACACCGACACACCGACATAACTATACACCTGATAACAGCTTGCGAAAATGTCCTGGTATGATCACAAGTTAGCTGGTTAGTGACACTAAGAATTCGTCCTGTTTGTGTGTGTGTGTGTGTGTGTGTGTGTGTGTGTGTGTGTGTGTGTGTGTGTGTGTGTGTCTGTATGTGCCCTGACCAGCCACTAAACTGTGTAAGTCGGTGCAAACACAAACTATGAGGGAAAAAAGGGGAGTTCTGATGAAACTCTACCACGCCCCTCATGAAAGTCGCCTGTGCGTTGGCACACACGCACACACACACACACAACACAAGAAAAATACGTGGAAACAAACCATAGGAGGAAAAAAAGGAGGTACTGAGAGAGAGAGAGAGAGAGAACATTGGTGGGAGATGGGAGAGACAAAGACGGGGATCAGGTCAAGGCCATTTCCACAGGACAGGTAAGAGTAAGGGATAAACGGACGTAGACAGGGCTGCCGGAAATCAACTGTGCAGAGTAAATTGCACCTACTTCCTGGCTCTACTAAATCTATTTCCATACTCATGAGATGTGATTCTAGATGACTAACAATCTGTGGTCGGATGAGGTCGACTAAGCCTAATATTCAAATATTGTGGGTGATATATCGGGGTTGTCACTTTCGCAGGGTTAAGTTTCAGATTTCCTGCATTCCTCGCATTCCTTTGACACTGTATAGTACGGAACACATGGATATGGATGAAAGAGTTACTTTCAAGTCATATAGGCACACACACATATGGATGGGATAACAGCTGGCTAAAATGCTGTCATCATTATACTGTGGTGGCTTATATAAAGGAGGTTTCACTAAAGTAGTGTCAAGGTTCAGATAGTGTATCCTACCCTCCTCACATTCATTTGAAACTGTACAGTACTGAATGTAATAAGCATGGATATGGATTACAGGGTTATGGTCAGTCATATAGACACACACATAACTGTACATGGGATAATAGCTAGCTATAAATCGTGAAATGGTTGAAGTGTCTCATTATATATATATATATATATATATATATATATATATATATATATATATATATATATATATATATATATATTTGAAAGGGATATGGGAAACTATTGTTTGAATGTCTGACTTTCATTTCCAAGGGCCGTGGTAGCTCAGTGGTAAACGATTGAGTGGTGATAAAGACAGGTGGTTGGCTATGGTTTTTTATCATTTTGTTTTATGAATGATTTTTGTACAAACTCGTCTCATTTACCTGCAAAAATTACGCGAGTTCATTTTCCTCAGGAAAATTACGCGAGTGTGAAGAACCTGAAATAAGCTTTTTTTATATATACTTTCTTAGTTATTATATTATATATTTATTTTTTTATACACTTAGACACTCCTAACCATAAAAATATAACACAGATTGGAACAGTATGGTTGGAGGTAGAATACTCCCGTGACTGCTCGCAACATCCACCCTCCATCGTGACTGCCAGGTGACTGACCAGGGAGACGGGTTGACAGGTGTCGCTGTGACCTACAATCAGTCCCACTTTGCGAAGTAGGTCCGGGCCAGATGTGGGTGTATCGCACGCACTCGGGAATGTCCAGATATGGGTGTTTCGAAGCTTACGGGTTAACAGTGACCTGGCCAGTAAAGACATGTCGCGCCGCTGTACGAAATTCAAGGCGAGAGTGATTCCCCAATAGAAGACGATGTGTAAGACAAAGATTACGTGGCGCCAGAGGAAGAAACGAGCAGAAGTGATGAGGAGGTAACGTCGCCAAGGAAGGTGCGGTATGTTGATGTGTTCAGTGAGGGAAACAAAGCTTATATCGCCTATATTATTGTGTGAAAACCCATATATTCTTGTACTACATATAAATTTGTACCAAATGAACAAATATCTACCTATTCTGAGTGGGTTGCAATAGTTACAGCTGCCATAGAAGATGCGACACCTGAAGCACGGCTCCAGAGAACATGGTACCAGGTGTTAAAAGGGACACCTGTTTAGACCACTTCTAAACTCGGGTGAGCACTTTTTTTCTGGATTGCCACTGTTTTTCACAAAAAGCGTAGGTTTGAGCAAAAAAAAAAAAAAAAAATCCAAAATTGGTCGAGATTGGGAAGGGGGGATCAGTGGTGAAAAATCGGTCGAGACGCAGCGAGTTATATTTTAAGTTTGTAGTAGTGAGGTATGTACATTTTGTCAACCCACCAAAAATCTGTTGAAAATTACGGGCCTGTTTTATCCCGCCATCACTAATCAAAGCATATTTGGATACTTGCCATATATATCCTTCAGACGACGCCATTACTGTATGTAAGTAAAAGGTCTTTGTAGCCCTAAAACTGGAGAGAATTGCTGGAGAAGTTAAGAGGGTGCAGAGTACAATAATATTGTTTACAAGATCACTCTTGACCCTAGTCTGGAGATTGGTTCACAGTAGATCACGGATTCTGCTGAGTCATGGCCGACAGATCTTGGGATCCGGATTCAGTGGATCTGTGGCTTGATCTGTGATCTGAAACGGATTCTCACAAACAGAAGAGGCCTTAACAGACCAGCTATATGGCCCACCATTTTTGGAATAAAAAAAAAAATCCCTGCCATAGTTTCTTTCTAATCTCTATATAGCTATGCTATTGTTTTCTTGCCAAGATCTATATTCATCTTATGGTATGTGACTACTCTGGTCAGTTAGTGGAAAATTTGGGGGTACGAAGGGGTAGGCTGTGGAAAATATAGGTCCTCCATTTGCACCCTATGTTGCACATAGTGTTATAGAGGTTTTCATGGAATAGTCTTTCTGGGGGAATTACAGACTTCTACTTATTTTTGCGTGCAGAACCAGATTTTCAAAAATTGTTGGCGGCAACACGGGCAGAGAAGCTGTGTTTGGGTAAACACGGTTGCAACAGCTTCGATTGCTGTCGAGCAATGTTCACTGGCTCAGTCGTATTGTCTTCCCAGACATTCCCACAGCCTTCAAGCAGGCTTTATTTCCTGTAAATGAGGTGCTTACCATTTGCCTGTATTCCAGCTAATTCAGAGTGACACAGTCCTAAGATGTGCACGTAGTAGCAAATCTTATCAATTAATATTTCCTGAATGAAAATCACAGACTTTTGTTAAATCCCATATTTTTTTCGCCTTATTTCAGTAACTTAGTCCGCTTATCGTTTATTATGCGAAACTTTTTTTTTTTCTATAAATTACTCAATTTATACTCGATGAAAATCACGTGTAAACAAGCTTTTATTTTTTGTCAATGCTAACTTTATTCTCTCTAACAAGGATAGTATGTGTTCACCGCTGTTTGTTTGTTCTCTCTCACAAGGAATGTTTTCACTCCTGTTTATTTGTTTGTTTGTTTGTCTGTCTGTCCTTCTGTCTGTTAGCAAGATTACTCAAAAACTAAAAGAGAGATTTTTTTTCCAACTTTGGTGGGTAGAAACCCCATGTCGATTAATCTTGGGGACCGATCCTTATTGTATTACAGATTGTGGATCCAGGAAACACTCTCGTCAGTAATGAGAAGATTTAACCCATTATGAAGAGTGATTTGGAAATTATGTTGCCCTTGTCTGGGAGATGCGCTCCACTGAGTACTCCTCTAATTTGTTAGTTGCTTTGTCTGTAAGCAGGATCACAGAAAAACTAAACAAGAGATATGGACCAAATCTGGTGGGTGGATAGACCGTGTCACTGAGAACAATCAATTACCTTTTGGGACCGATGTTTGTTAGTATGTCTGTTAGCAGGATTACTAAAAAACTAAGTGAGATTTAGACCAAATTACGTGGGTACATAGCCCATGTCCCAGGGACCGATCCGGATCGTATTACAGATTCTGGATCCGGAAAGCACATTTTTGTGAAACCATAATCAACGATGAGAAAATCTAACCCATTATGAAGAGTGGTTTGGACTTACAATTTACTTGTGCACAATATATTCTAACATCACTGTTATAAACTGTTTACAATAGACCTGGAGTGGTGGCGTCTTCGTCGTGGGTCTACCCCCCAGAGGCTGTCGAAGAGAAGAGGAGGACAGCATGGGGGCCAAACCACCGCAAATCCCCCCGGCCCCTCACGGGGCTCGAGTATCTGGGAGAGGCTTCGGTCGCCTGGGCAAGTACCACATCTCCCAACACAACACACACAAGAACACCATTTTTTCTACACCGAGAAATGACTCCCCGGCTGTCATTTCTCGACGACTTCTACTAGCCGGGGACTTTGAAAGCAATCCAGGACCCACCAACAAATACATATGTCCAACATGCTCAAAACCTATTACGTCGAGCCGACAGACAAAGGGTTCAGTTCAGTGCAATTCCTGCAAGAACTGGACCCATTACACCTGCACAACATTTGCATCCAGAAAACATTACACAAACACCTGGACCTGCTCCTTATGCTCCTTCCCCCCACCCATCAACCCCCCTTCCAATCCTACTCCTACTTCCTTCACACCTCCACAGCCAAACCCACCGACCCTTCCCACACCATCCAGTCCCCCAACTCCTCCCATTCCAACCCATCCTAATCCACCTCAACCCTTAACTCCATCACAACCTCCTCCTACCCCTTCCCCTCCACCCACAAAACCTCCCCCCCCATGCTGCAGCAGCCAACACACATCTCACACACAACACAAACATCCTTCAGTTAAACATAGATGGCATAAACACTAAAAAAACATGAACTCACACAATTCATCAAACAACAGAACATACACATTGCGATCTTACAAGAAACAAAACTACACAGAGCACAGAAAACACCGACATTTCATAACTTCACCACCATTCGACAAGACCGGGCCGACGGCGGTGGCGGTGGACTCATCACCCTGATACACAAATCCATCAACTTTGCAGATACCAGTGCACACACAAGTCACTTCTCCCCCCACATGACACCACAACAGAAATACACTCAATTAAAATACGCACCGGTAACAAATCACACATAACAATTGCTAACACATACATTCCCCCCCAATTGTCCCCCACAGTACCACACAATTACTCTCCACAGATACACCACATCACTACCATACCCAACATCGTCCTGGGTGGTGATTTCAACACCAAGTCGTCGGCCTGGCATGTCAACAACCCTGACACAGACAGAGGGCTGGTACTACAACGGATCATCTTTTCATACTAAACAGTCTAAACCAACATACCCATATCCCACACCAAGCCCTCTTCCTCCCATCATCTCCAGACATCACCTTCTGCTTCCCAAACCTCGCCCCCATTACATCATGGAGAGTGGTCAAAACCCTAGGTTCTGATCACCTCCCAATCATCCTCACTACCAAAACCAGAATCACCCCAGCTGGCCACCAACACACATACACTATTTATAAGAAAGCCAACTGGAAGGCCTTTGTAACTGAAACAGAACAACATCTCGAAACACTAAACAGTACACCCATCACAAACATCAACACCACTGTGCACACTTTCAATACAACTATACAAAATGCAGAAAAAGACACATCCCTAGAGGCAACAGAAGAAGACACAACCCCAACTTCACATCAGAAATTCAAGGCCTCATCAGACAATGGGACGAACTGCGACACTCCCCAACACCCCCTACACAAGACACCATACAACAAATACAAGAACGCAACACTGATATTGTTACGAGGAGTTATCCCTTATTTCATACAGTACGTTTTCTTTTGTTGTGTATCATGAATGTAATGAATATTATGTTTATTATTGTATAATGTGATTGTATATTGTGTTGGAGTTTATCTTTGGAGAATGTAGAAATGAATTAATATTTGTGAAGTTGTTAAGGGTTAACATGTAAGGTTATGTTGTTGTATTGTGATCCCGTTAGTGAGAGATATGTATGTACGAGGGGAGAGTGCGTGGCTTCTCTCTCTCTTGGTGGCTGGCGGCGTGTGAGGAGCTGATCTGGGTTTCTGCTCGTGTGGGCGTGTTGGAGGAGACACGTGGTGATTTTGGGAGAGCAGCGTGGTCACACAGTGTGAGGTGTTATATAAGGGAAGTGGTGAGATAATTATGTGAATATATTGATGAGTATTACTTGTGGGAGGAGAATATACAGGTGATGGAGAGAGAGAGCGTGGTGTGGGTGGCCACAAGATAGCCTATGGTGCACGTGGTGGTGTACTTGTGATAGTGGAGATTATTATTGTGTGAACCATTGTGGAGTATTTATGTGGTTAATATTATAGAGTAACATGTGAGGGAGAACGGTTAATCATTTTGAGATATTATGGTTATTATTGAGTGTCATTTGGTGTTGAGAAGATCACTGTGGGGATATAGCATAAGTGATCTAAGTATATTCTTTATTTGAGTATCAGTGTGTTTATTTGTAAATATATGTAAATAGTGTAGTAGACTATTTCATTATCATTGATGGTGTGATGGATGATACATTATTTGTGGAGGAGATATTTCATGTTGCTATCCAGCTGGCCCGGGAATAAGGAGTTGCAGGCCGAACGAATTTCTTGCTGTACCTAACTGTTGCAGCGTGCTTGAGGAGTGAGGACAGCTGGGGACGTAACAGAAAACTGGGGGCCTGACCGGGATATCTTTGTGATAGTGTGCCACTTGTCCATGAGCCCAGTGTATGTGACCAGGAGAATCTGCCTTCCTTGCCAGCCCTCCCCTCTGGACTACTGTGTTGTGGTGAGCCTTGAAATTATTTGTAATCATGGCAGAGAGTAATGTGCAAAACTTTGTGAGCAGTAGGGATGTACATTTTCTATACCAGTGCACAAGAGAAGAGCTGAGGGAGTTAGCATGCACTTATGGCTTTGAGTTAAAAACTAATCTTAAGGAGGATATGCAGAGAGAACTGACAAAGGGTTTGATGGAATCTGGCATTTTGGGTAGAGAGCAGAGTGAGTGTGAAGAAGAAAATATGGAAAAGGATGAAAAGTATGTAGAAAGAAACAAAGAAATGACTGGTAGTGAGATGATGGAATGGAAAGTGAAGTTAATGGAGATGGAGATAATGTTACAGAGGGAAAAGAATCAAGAGGCTTTGATTCAGGTGGAGATAAGAAAGTTGGAAGTAGAAAAAGGGGAACACTGAGGAAATTCAGCAGATATAAAGATACTTATGCTAGAATTTGTAGAGGAAGAGGCTGAGGATTTCTTTATACAATTTGAGAAAATTGCTGAATTGAGAAGTTGGCCAAAGGAAGAGTGGGCTTTGTTGGTGCAAGCTAGATTAAAGGGCAAGGCAAGAGAGACTTATGCTGGTTTGGGTATTGATGAGTGCAGTGATTATGATGTTGTTAAAGAGGCAATTTTACAGACTGTGAAGGTGGATCCAGAAATTTATAGACAGCGTTTCAGAGACGTTGGAAAGACACATAGTAACACCTATTTGGAAGTTGCCAGAGAGATTGTGCTGAAGTGTGGTAAATGGTTGAAATCTGAGGATGTGACAAGCAAGGAAGATGTGATACAGTTATTGATGTTAGAACATTTTAGAAATACTTTAAAACCAGCACTGAGGTATGAAATAATGAAACTAGACATTAGAAATGTGGTTGAGGCTGGACGTAAAGCGGATCAGCTTGCTGTTGCGTATGAGATGAGCAAAGGTGCTGGTAAAGGTAAATTTAACCAGAGCTGGGTTAACAAGTCCACCAACTCTTGGGGTGGTAAACAAGGTACAGTTAACCAAAACAGTTTCAAGAACTCAAATTATTTTCTGAAATCTAATGTTGGACATGTTCAAAGTCAGGCTGTAGAGTCACCTTTGTTTAGGAGTGATAAGGTCAGTAATGCTTCACATCAAAATAAGTCAGGAATCAAATGTTATAAGTGTGGTGATTTTGGACACAAGTATAAGTTGTAAGAAAAATCAGGTGCAACCCAAGTGTCTGCATTGTGGTAAAGTTGGTCACAGGAAGTATCAATGTTATAGTTTGAAGAATTCCAAGGAAGCTGGATTGACTGTAACTGGGAAGGAACATGTAGAACAATTGTTAGCAAATGTATGTACAGGATCCAAGGTGTTACCTGCAGTTGAGTTTAAACCATTTATCACCAAAGGTCGGATGAAGGTGGGTGAGGGACAAGGAAAGGAGATTGTGATACTGAGAGACACAGGAGCTAACCTGAGTCTTGTACGTAAAGGTATTGCAGAGTGGAGTGATGAGTCCTTTACTGGTGAAAATGTTGTTGTTAGGGGTGTGAGTTCTTCAGAGCTTGAAGTACCAGTACATTGTATGCGGCTTGAGAGTGGATTTGTCAAAGGAAATGTGAAAGTTGGAGTAAGTGAAGGATTGCCTGTGTCAGGAGTGGACATGCTATTAGGGAATGATTTGGTAGGCAATAAAGTTGTCCCTGAGCCTGAAATTGTGGAGAATCCTGAGGTTGACCAGGAAAGTGAAACCGTAGACCCAGAAGTATGTGAGGATGGTGAGAGACTTGAGGAGAGTATGATTTATCCAGCATGTGTAATGACAAGGGCTAGTGCTAAAAGAGCGAAGGAAGATGAGGAGTGTGAGTTAGACCTAAGCTCATCCTGGCTTTGTGAACCTGGAGATGAAGCAGAGCAGGTGAAAGGGAAGGAAGTAGAGACTTTGCCAGACTTTGTTGTGAAAAAGGAGGACTTAATTGATGCACAAAGGAATGATGAAAGTCTGAAGGCGTTGTGGAGTGAGGCTGAGAGAGGAATTCTTGATGGAGATGTGGGATATTATGTGCAAGACCAAATTTTAATGAGGAAATGGAGACCTGCTGATAGCCCAGTATCTGATCATTGGATGATGAAGACCCAAATTGTTGTCCCTAAGAAGTACAGAAGTAAGATTTTGGAGTTGGCTCATGAAGATAGTTGGTCAGGACATTTTGGTGTAAGAAAGACTTTGAGTAGAGTGACAGCACATTTTTATTGGCCAGGTGTAAAGATGAGTGTAACTAAGCATTGTAAGACTTGTCATACATGTCAGGTTGTTGGTAAACCTAACCAGAATATTGTAAAGGCACCATTGCACCCTATTCCTGTTGTAGATGAACCATTCAGCAGGATATGTATTGATGTTGTAGGTCCTCTACCTCGTTCTAAGCGAGGCAATCAATATTTGCTAACTATTATGTGTATGTCAACAAGGTTTCCAGAGGCAATTCCTTTGAGAAGTATCCATGCCAAAGTGATTGTGAGGGAGTTGGTGAAATTTTTCTCATGGGTTGGACTCCCGAGAGTAATTCAGTCAGATCAGGGCAGTAATTTCACTTCAAAGTTGTTTGGTCAGGTGTTGAAAGAGTTGAGGATTAAGCAGCAGTTATCGAGTGCCTACCACCCGCAGTCGCAGGGATGTGTGGAAAGGTTTCACCAAACTTTAAAGAAGACTTTAAAAATATACTGTACTGAAATGGATAAGGATTGGGATGAGGCAGTGCCACTAGCTTTGTTTGCCATAAGAGATGCTGTACAGGAGTCCACTGGCTTCAGTCCATTTGAACTTGTGTATGGACATGAGGTCAGGGGACCTCTGCGTATGTTGAAGGAGAAGTGGTTGGGAAATCATGATGTGCCAAATATGCTGGATTATGTTACTATGTTTAAGGAGAGATTGCCTGTGAGAATTTAAAGGAGTCACAGACTAATATGAAAACCTGGTATGATAAGAAGGCACGAGATAGAAGTTTTCAGCCTGGTGATAAGGTGCTGGTGTTGTTTCCATTGCAGGATAATCCTTTGAAAGCAAAATATTGTGGGCCTTGGGCCATTAAGGAGAAAGTCAGTGATGTAAATTACATAGTCAGAACCCCAGGGAGACGGAAGGGAACTCAATTGTGTCATGTAAATATGATCAAGCCATACTATGGTAGGGAAGAAGTATTGGATGTAAATGATGAAGTAAATTGTGGTAATGTTGTGAAGGTGGAGAAGAGTGATGGTGAAGATGATGATGAATTGTGAAGGTCAGAGTTTGGAAAATTTAGTCATATTAAATAATTTGGATGAGAAGTTGAAGCATTTAGATAAGGATAAGAAAGGAGAGGTAAAAAGAATTGTTAACAAGTTTAGATCTTTGTTTCCTGATGCTCCTAGAAGAACCCATGTTATTGTGCATGATGTGGAAGTAGGGGATGTAAGGCCAATTAAGCAACATGCATACAGAGTGACTCCACAAAAGAGAGAAATTATGAGGAAGGAAGTAGAGTACATGTTGAAAAATGATTTAATTGAGCCAAGTAATAGTCCATGGAGTTCACCCTGTGTACTTGTACCTAAGGCTGGAGGGAATAGTTACAGATTTTGTACTGACTTTAGAAAAGTGAATACTGTAACTAAGACTGACTCATACCCTATTCCCAGGATTGATGACTGTATTGATCAGTTAGGAAATGCTAAGTATGTGACAAAGTTAGATTTGCTTAAGGGTTTCTGGCAAGTTGGATTAACTGAAAGGGCTAAGGAATTGTCAGCATTTGTTACCATGGATGGGTTGTATCAGTATAAAGTTTTGCCATTTGGAATGAAGAACAGTAGCAGTTGTTTTCAGAGATTGGTTAATGCAGTGTTGAGTGGAGTGAAGTGTTGTACTGTATACATTGATGATATAGTACTGTATTCTGATACATGGGAGGAGCATTTGAAGTTGTTGGATGTAGTATTTAGAAAGATAGATGATGCAAATCTCACAGTGAATTTAGCAAAGATTGATTTTGTGAAGGCTTATGTGGACTATTTAGGATTCAAAGTGGGACAAGGACAAGTGAGGCCATTGGATGCTAAGGTGAGAGATATTCTGAACTTTCCTTCTCCAACAAATAGGAAAGAATTGTTGAGGTTTTTGGGAATGAGTGGGTATTACAGAAGATTTTGTAAGAACTTTTCAGCCGTTGCATTGCCATTGACCAGGTTGTTGTCAAAGAAGGTGAAATTTATGTGGAGTGAGCACTGTGTGGAGGCTTTTAAGAAAATTAAGGATATGCTAGTAAATGCACCCATATTGGTCACTCCTGATTATGATAAGCCATTTAAATTGTATGTGGACGCCAGTGGTGAGGGAATTGGAGGAGTATTAATGCAGGAAGTGGAGCAGGTTGATCATCTTATTGGGTATTTTTCTAAGAAGTTGTTACCATATCAGATGAAATACAGTACTGTGGAGAAGGAGGCTTTGGCATTGATTATGTGTTTGAATCATTTTGAAGTGTATATGAAGGGTACCATGAGGCCCGTGCAAATTTTCACTGATCATAATCCTCTTGTATTTGTAAATAGGATGAAGAACCTTAACCAGAGGTTAATGAGATGGTGTCTGCTGTTGCAAGAATATAATTTGGTTGTGACTCATGTAAAGGGAAGAGAGAATGTGATAGCAGACGCTCTCTCTCGCGTTCCTGAGAGATGTGAATCCTCTTAAAGGGAGAATTCACATCTTTACTGGAAGGGGGGTGTTACGAGGAGTTATCCCTTATTTCATACAGTACGTTTTCTTTTGTTGTGTATCATGAATGTAATGAATATTATGTTTATTATTGTATAATGTGATTGTATATTGTGTTGGAGTTTATCTTTGGAGAATGTAGAAATGAATTAATATTTGTGAAGTTGTTAAGGGTTAACATGTAAAGTTATGTTGTTGTATTGTGATCCCGTTAGTGAGAGATATGTATGTACGAGGGGAGAGTGCGTGGCTTCTCTCTCTCTTGGTGGCTGGCGGCGTGTGAGAAGCTGATCTGGGTTTCTGCTCGTGTGGGCGTGTTGGAGGAGACACGTGGTGATTTTGGGAGAGCAGCGTGGTCACACAGTGTGAGGTGTTATATAAGGGAAGTGGTGAGATAATTATGTAAATATATTGATGAGTATTACTTGTGGGAGGAGAATATACAGGTGATGGAGAGAGAGAGCGTGGTGTGGGTGGCCACAAGATAGCCTATGGTGCACGTGGTGGTGTACTTGTGATAGTGGAGATTATTATTGTGTGAACCATTGTGGAGTATTTATGTGGTTAATATTATAGAGTAACATGTGAGGGAGAACGGTTAATCATTTTGAGATATTATGGTTATTATTGAGTGTCATTTGGTGTTGAGAAGATCACTGTGGGGATATAGCATAAGTGATCTAAGCATATTCTTTATTTGAGTATCAGTGTGTTTATTTGTAACTATATGTAAATAGTGTAGTAGACTATTTCATTATCATTGATGGTGTGATGGATGATACATTATTTGTGGTGGAGATATTTCATGTTGCTATCCAGCTGGCCCGGGAATAAGGAGTTGCAGGCCGAACGAATTTCTTGCTGTACCTAACTATTGCAGCGTGCTTGAGGAGTGAGGACAGCTGGGGACGTAACAATATAAACAATAAAATATCAGAACAGCAAACACTAAACTGGAAAAATTACCTCCAAACACTTGACCACAAAACAAACATCAGCAAACTCAACATGACACTAAACAGCATCACACTTTCCAACAGCAACACCACACAATCACTCGCTGCCATCGCAACAACAGACACCATACCCTCAAACAAACAACAAGCAAACACTCTTATCAATCACTTTTCACAAGTCAGCCATCTAAACCCCCATCCCGAAGACCGACGTAAGAGACAGTTCCCCACAGACCCAGACTACGCACCTTTCACTTACAACCAGACGAAGCACATCATTAACAACCTCAAGCACTCATCTGCCTGTGGACCAGACAACATAAGCAACATTCACCTTAAACACCTAAGACCACAAGGCATACAAGCACTCACCAGCATATCAAACTACAGCTACCCACACAACATAATACCCAACATCTGGAAGCATGGCAATATCATCACTATCCCTAAACCCAACAAAGACCCCACGTTACTCTCCTCACATCGCCCCATCACTCTCCTCTGCACCCCCTCTAAAGTCACTGAACTACAACTAGTCACACCTCACATTCCCCTAGCCCAGTCACAACATGGTTTTAGGCCACTACACTCCACAAACACCCTTCTTACAAACCTTACACAGAGAGTTTTCGATGGCGTGAATTCAGCTAGGCCACCACACAGAACACTCCTAATCACACAAGACATTAGCAAAGCTTTTGATGCCATCCCCCACCACAACCTCACGAACAAAATACTCAACACAAACATGCACAATAACACAAAAAGATGGCTGGCATCTACTTAGCAGGCAGATGTGCACACGTAACATTTGCCGGTCAGTCTTCTAACATCAGAAACTTCACAAACGGCGTCCCCCAAGGATCTGTTTTGTCCCCTACACTCTTTAACCTATACATGCACGACATACCCACACCCCACACACCACAGATACACATAGCTTCCTATGCAGATGATATAACACTTACATGCACGCACCAACACGCAAACACAGCTGCACACATCATTCAACCTTACCTCAACACACTACAGGAATGGTTCACCACAAACAGGCTCATAATAACCCCAGCCAAATCTACAGTGACTCTTCTCACAAACTGGACAGCATAACACAGTCACATCCCACACCTCACCATAAACAACACTCCCCTACCACGCACACACACACACACACACACACACACACACACACACACACACACACACACACACACACACACACACACACACACACACACACAAAATCCTTGGTGTATCATATAATACATCAATGTCATTTAAACAACACATCACAAATATCAAAAATAAAATAACAGCAAGACTCAATGCTTTGAGGTCACTTGCCCATACAACATTCGGACACAACAAAGAAATTATCACCACAGTATACAAATAATACATACATTCAGTGATGAATTATGCAAGCCCTGCCTGGGCTTCTAACCTCACCAAAACACACTACAACACTCTACAGACCATACAGAACAAGGCCCTAAAAATAATCACAGGCTGCATAGCTACTACACCCACAGACCATCTACATCAAGAAACCAAAGTCCTCAAAGTCAAGGATCACCTGGACATGAGAGGCACCCAGTTTCTTGCTGCAGCCTCCACAAACCCATAACATCCACTACAGTACATGGCAGCACATCCACCCACACCAAGGAACATCAAAATAACACCCAGCACACGATACCATACACAAATACTGTCATCTCTTCCCCCTCGCCCACCTCAGACGAGATTCCAGAAGCATATCCACACACAGATCACTCGCCGCTCCATTCAGTCACTTAAAGACAACACACAGCTGCATGCACGGCCTCCTGACATCCACCCTTCTGAATCCTATCTTCCTCGTGAGGACAGGGTCCAACTGGCCAGGCTGAGATGTGGGCACCATCCAGCCCTCTTAAGCTGCCAGAAGAGGCTGGATGACTCCGTTGCTGATGCCTGTCCAGGATGCAACACAGCACCCCATTCTATTAAGCACATTATGGAAGACTACATTGCACACAATCACCTACGCCAACAACACAACATACACTCTTTGAGAGCGCTGTGGGAAAGCCCGGTCTCGGCCATGGCCTTCCTAAGGGACTCGGGGCTGTTCGGCCAGACTGCCTAAGGAAGGACTATTACTACTACTACTACTGTTTACAATCGTCACTGTTGTTGACTATATCCCCCAGGAAATACATCATATGAGAGGAGATGAGTGAGGATGGCATGTTCTTGACGTTATAGTTTTCCTCCGATGTCGTCCACATATGGCTCGACAGAGGAGAGACTGTCATGTCCTATCCATGCCCTATGGTGCTAACATTAAACCCTTTCCTTGGGCACTACGAACGAGTGGCTTGGCGGGGTGGAGGTGGCGCTACCTAGGGCAGGCAGATGAGAAATCAGATGACATGGACATCTTGTATTGTCTCTATGAGGAGAGTTCAGTGATTACCGGGATGCATAACCCACTCCACCTAATCAGATTAGATGCTGCCAAAGACACCTGAGACTTAATATATTAGCGCACTCTTCAAACTATGTCGTAGACGTGACTTAATAACTCGTGATCGGGAGTGTGTAGAAACTCTCCAGCATCATGAGTATACTCATGACCCGGAGGATTTATGGGTGAACCTATGTGAGTGGTGGGGGATGAGTAAACGGTTGTTTTAGTAATAATGACGATCAGCTAACAACCAGAAGCAGCCTGACCAAACAACAACGACACCTTTAGAATGACAGGACAGTGGGGGTGGATACAAATGTTATCAGCTTAGCTTCAGATGAGTGAGAGACATTCACTCAAACATCCCCGCCCATAGCAGGACTCTGACCGGCATTGACTCGGCCATCACAACCAAAATGCATCATGTTACTAACAGGGATACAGTCACATTACCTAGTGCACTACAGCTAACGTTATGTATTGCTCTTTAATTATCATCTGGTTGGATTGCAACGTACTTAATTTGATGAAAGGGGTAACATCAATGTGCTGTAGTGTCAACGAGCATGAAGTAAATATTTGTACAGCATGTCCCAGGTAAATCAATTAATGAAAAAATTCATGATCAAAGTACCAGGCCAGCCAGATACAGTATTTGCAAAAATAATAAGGTGGAACAGTGAGAGTGTAACACTGGCGCCCAACAACTGGTCTAAGGACCGATCATCAGACTTAGACAAGTGACGTGGACCTTCCACCATTTGCTCTCAAAATGAAATTACATTATTCTTGCCTCGTTCTTAATTACCACATCAAGTTTAGTTGAAATCGGATCAGGAGTGTTTGGTTGACCATACCCTCCGACCCTTAACTTTGACCTTTCCCCTTGGTCTTGATCATGAACTGATTGCTCTCAAAATGGAACTACTTTATTCCTGTCATTGACACAAGCCCTTGCTAAAAATTTAGAGTAAATCAAGAAAAATGGTTAAGCGGACCTATCCATGTAACCATAGCTTTCGCCCTATTTTCCACCCTTCCACACACCCCATCCACCACGTTTTGTTCAAATCAAGTGAGAGGTGTATTAGATCTTTGTTTACCTACAGACACAGAGGCTAAACTTTAACATTGCTCTGTGACTCTGACCTTTGAGTGATCTTTCTCAATATCAAATCCTCGTTCTTGTGTTCACCCTCATCCCTTTCACTAAATTTGCTCTAAATCGGGGAAAAAAATGTTTAAGTTTGTCTTACCAGATCAGAATTTGACCTAGTCCTGTGACAGTGATCTTTAAATTATTGTCTTAAAAAAATGTTCAGCCCCTTGGATGACCCTTGACACTTTTGTTGTAAAAGAAAAGAATTATAAGAGTTTGAATTAATTTGATTACCCCCTCCCACACACACACACACACATACAGTATACACATATGCACGGGTGGGAGCAGATCAACAAATAACGCCCGCCTTAGCTTCGCAAACTCAGATGACCAAAGGAGGAGGGGTGGAGTCTTTGTTGGGTCATCTGGGCTGCACTATGGTTTCCTCCCTCAATTTTATGATGCCTGGCAAGTTACTAGTTCTGTGCCATGATGGTTGAGAAAGTTGGTGGGGATTTGGTATGCAAAACCTATATTCAACATATTTTAGCATTAGTAGCCAACATTGCTAGAATATGTGCACTGTGATTGTATCTCAAAGTCCAGAAATGGCTTACCTGGAGCACGTAAATTTGACAGGTACTGCCATGCTCTATGAGTAGTCTTTTTGCCATACGTTTTCTATGGTGGCACGGGTACTCTGAACTGATGCAGTATACGTTTATTATCATGTACTCATATGTTGGAAATATGTATACCACAAGTATATTGGGTTTTATACAGAAAAAAATGAGAAATAAGGTATGTACCATTGTGCGACCCTAGCGAAATCGGTCGATTATGTCACCGATGGTAAGCAAACATCGTTATTTCATCAGCTATTGTATTTTTTCATGTTCCATATTACTTCCACAATAACATCATACCATTTTCAACTTTACATAATTGTTTGTACATATTTTGAGGCATTATGACAAGAATTAGCATAAAAGTAGCGCTTATTTACCAAGTGAGATCATTTTATTTCATGCTTTTTTCAACTCAGATTCTATTTTTTCACCTTTTAGATTACTTATAACATAATATATAACCCACTTACATGTTATACAATTAGTTTTATAGATGTACTTGCTGTATGAAAAGAATTAGCATAAGAATAGCGCTTATTTACCAAGTGACAACTTGGTCTTTCATGCTTTTTTCAACTCAGATTCTATTTTTTCACCTTTTTGATTACTTATAACATATTACCCATTTACATGTTAGACAATTGCTTTTACAGAAGTACATGCTTTATGAAAAGAATTAGCATAGAAGTAGCGCTAATTTACGTAGGTAAATCATGTCATGTCATTATTTTTTCACCTCTGAATTTATTTTCTCCCCCTTTATAGTACTTCTCACATTACATTCTGGCCTTTTCCATGTCAGACATTTGCTTTCACAGTAGTACACGATTTACAGTAAGCCTTATCCTAATATATATATATATATATATATATATATATATATATATATATATATATATGGAGAGAGAGAGAGAGAGAGGTGGGATGGTGGTCTACTGGGAGACAACTTATCCCATAATTGGTGGCTAAATTAGGAGCCACTGGGGAATTTTCCACTCATCTTACAACGTGAACAGAATTCTTCCTAGCGCTTATTAACCTACTGAATGTATGTTGTGTGACTTTCAACTTAGACTATTTTTCAACTTACATACTAACTTTACAGTAACTATACAATTGCTTTTATAGATGTACATGCTTTACGAAAAGAATGAGCATAGCAATAGCGTAACCACGTGAGTTCAGATGACTTGAAATCTAATTATTCACCTTTTATAATACTTCCAATATAACATATTACCCCTTTACATGTTATACAATTGCTTTTATAGATGTACTGTACATGCTTTACGAAAAGAATGAGCATAGCAATAGCGCTACCACGTGACTTCAGGTACCGTCATTATTTTTTAAACTCAAAATCTAATTATTCATCTTTTATAATACTTCGAATATAACATATTACCCCTTTACATGTTAAACAAGTGCTTTCACCTTCTGCTAACTCACACCACGCCTAACACGAACACCACGAGGACGTGTTGCCTCCCCCACACCACTCTCGCTTTCACGAATCTGTCTGCGCTCTCCCACCCCAACACTTTCACTTTCTGCTGCCCTAACCATCCCCACACCACTACTTCCTGCCACAGAACACATAGAAGGAACATACCTGTGGAACAGTCGCGATGTGCCGTCTGTCCCAGTCCCATGTGGCCATATCTTTTCCTTCCCCAGCCAGGAAAATACGCCACCATGTACTGCTTCCTCGTCCTCGTCCTCATCTGATTGTAGGTGTTGCTGCCTAGATGCAGCACGTGGTGCAGGCTGGCCGTCCCCTGCCCTCCTATATGTAATATATTTTACTTTCCTTGGGGAAGGGACCTCCTCATCACTGCTGCTGGTAACCTCCTCAGGCTGCACATAATTGACATCGAGGGTGTCGTCGTCCATTGGGGAATCACTATCCCCTGTAAAGGTATCCAGGGCGACTTGTATGTCCTCGTCTGACAGCCCACAATGCGCCATGTCTGACCTGGGTGACTGCTGACAGGTAAGTGGAGGATCACGGGGTCTGGTGGGGTTAATCTGGGTCTAGGGGATTATCCGCCTGGCGGCGAGTAGGTGAGGCTTGTGTAGGCGGGCGAAACAAAAATCAGGCGCGATTTTTGAAAAATGTGAAAATTATGCAACTTGCAATGTTGCCGCATTAATTCACGTCGCCGGGACATGAGTGCACATCATGTGCAGTCGTTAATTCACGTCACCAGGACGGCACGGGTTAAGATTAGATTTGTAAGTTCATGGTAGGTAAATAAATTACAACGTCTGCCATTAGAAAGCGTTTCAGAGGAAACTGCATAGAAAAAAATGTATCTTTGTTTACATATCCAGCTGATCCCAGAGGTTTGTCAGTGAAATTCCAATTCATATTATTTAATGTACATGCGTTCACTAGCAACACTGTTATAAATCCATGCAATAAAATAACAACTTCAGATTTTTTATCAGTGACATATACCTACCTACCTACATACATACATACACATTTAAGTAAATATTGGATGTTATAACAGTTTTTTGATATTTATCAATTCCAAGATGTCCGTGTGTGTGTGTGTGTGTGTGTGTGTGTGTGTGAGGGACAACCCTCCACTGGAACTACTTTGTTGTGGAGGGGGGTTTGCATGCCATGTATATCTAGTGGGCCATACCCAGTGGAGGGAGCTTTCCCCCGGTCTCAGTAGGAGGACAGGGTTACCCATGCTGGAGGGCCATCTGTGAGGGGTCAGACTAAGTGTTCACATGACCATTGCAATGTAGACTCCCCTTGGTTGGGTAAAGGCTACGGGAGTAAACTCTGAACAAGAAATCTGTGAGTGGAGTCCCACAGAAGGTAGGGCCCAATAGACAGAGCTCCCGGCAGACTCCTTCAACCTTACTCAGTAGATGGTCGCCTTGAATCTCATGCCACTGTCACAGGCTGGTAAAGACTGTGCACCCTCACCATCTCACCAAATCCGTTCACTGAACAAGCCCACTGCTATACTCACCTCCAATTTCATCTTTCGCCAAAGCAAAAGACCTATGGCGACAGGAAAGAGCGACAGCTACAGATCATGGATATGGCTGGAAGTCACTAGCTAGAATCCTGCACACAGGCGGCATTGGTCCAGTGGTTGCTGCCATGAAGACATAGGAGCATGTCATGGCTTCGGCAGCATCCAGTGTGAATTAGCAGCCAATAATGGATGCCCATTTGCTTGCCCTTGATAGGGAGGGGTTTAGAAAAGGTAACCTAAACATTTGCTGCACCGCACCACCTGGGCAAATAACTGCGTCTGTCAAGGCACCCTACAATGTGGTCAAAAAAACAAAATAATCCCTCTGACACTTGTAACCTAGAATATAAGAACCTTGCTTGATACTGACCAAGATATGCCTATAAACAGATAAGTTATAAAACTGACATTTCTGCCTTGTCTGAGACTCGCCTTTCAGGAGAGGGCAATGTTATAGAAGCAGGAGAAGGTTACACCTATTTCTGGAGGGGATACCCAGACAATGTAAGAAGAAACCATGGTATTAACTTTGCAATCCAAAGCAACCTTCAACAGAATATCCTAGAAACGTGTGAGTATATTAGAGAGGCTGATGTCCCGGCACATACCTCTCTCTAAAGACAAATACGCAAAATTCATCAGTGTCTATGCTCCAGTGCTTGATTCTGAGGACACCGTCAAAGACTCCTTTTATGACTCTTTGGATGCTACCATTCGTACAATACCACCTAATGACAAACTAATCCAGCTCGGGGATTTTAATGCCAGAGTAGGAAAAGATAATCACCTCTGGCAAGGCATTATAGGATGCTATGCTATTGGTAACATCATCAGTAGTGGTCTTAGACCGCTTCCATTATGCTCAGAACAGAGTCTGGTCATCACCAACATCAATTATCAACTCAAGAATAAACACAAGACCACATGGATACACTCACGATTGAGACATTGGCTCCTAATTGACTATATCATTGTAAGGCAGCGAGATCGAAGGGGAGTTCTTATAAGAGCTATGAGAGGTGCCGAGTGCTCCACAGAAAAATAACTTTACAGTCACCAAACTGAGGGTAGTCATATGCCCACAAATGCACTGCACACCATTCATCAAGAAAGTAAACTGTAGTTCTTAAAGGATGTGGCAACGTGTAATACCTTTTGCAGCATTATTATAGAGAAGCTCTCTCAGTGCCCATCACTTGATCCAAACAACGCTGCAACATACCTCAATGCAGAGTGGCCAAACATAAAAACACTGCAGAATAAACACTTCACTTATCCACTTGCTGCCATAAAGACTGGTTTGATGAAAATACTGAGGCCATATTTGACCATCTTGCAAAGAATAATAGAGCACATAACAACTAGTTGGCTAATCCCAGCCCCTTAACCCTAAATACTGAATTCCAGAATCTCAGAAGTGAAACCCAGAGAAAACTGTGTGACTTGGAAAACAAATGGTGGACTGAGCAAGCAAATGAGCTGCAAAGACTGACTGATTTTTTTTTATCATCATGGGTTCTACAAATCCATTAAAACCATCTATGGGCCAACCAAACACAACATAAACCCTGATCGATCAGCCGAAGGAGAGCTCCTGAAAGACAAGCAAGACAAGATGGGCCCAACCACTTCAGCTCCTTATTGGATCGAAGAAACCCAATCATAATATCCTTGATGTCTCACCTACATAAGATCCTTGGTGTCTTGCCTACACTTGCAGAAGCTGTTCAAGCCATCCGATCCCTAAAAAATAACAAAAACCCTGGCCCTGATGGCATACCATCTGAACTGTTAAAAGAGGGTGGCCATGTACATCATCAGTGCCTTCATAATCTCATACTGACTATCAAGAACCAAGAACAAATTCCATTTGAATGGCTTACCTCTGATATTGTAACCATCTGTACGACTAAAAGGGACTGCTCAAATTGTAATAAGAGTAGATTCATCTCTCTTCTTGTGAATGCTAGTAAAGTACTAGCCAAGGTAATGTTATCCGGACTGATAGAACATTTGACTGATTCAACACTCCTTGAAACACAATGTGGATTTTGAAAGTAGCGAAGTACCTGTAATATGATCTTTGTTGCCTGACTGATACAAGATAAATGCCAAGAGCAGATTTCAAACTTCTATATTTCATACATCTTACAAAAGCATTTGGCACTCTCAAAAGAGAACTTTTATGGAGTGCTCTTTCAAAATCTGGAGTTCTAAACAAATTTCTTACCATCCCAAAGAGTCTGCACGACAATAGGAATGCTTGTGTGTCTGTAGATGGGAGCAAATCTGAGCTCTTCAATGTGGATGTGGGCATAAAGCAAGGATGTGTCTTGGCTCCAGTCATTATTAACATCTATCTCACTGCAGTCGCCCTGCTAAGTCACCAGCAAATGAACCTGGATGATGGAATAAAAATCCAGTTCCATGTCGACGGTAGCATATTTAATTTCAGACGTCTTCAAGTACAAAGACTGAAATAGCTCATATCTAGAGCTGCAAATATGCTCTTAATTGTGCTGTCCTTGTGAATACCCCAGAAGCCCCACAACAGTCTCTCACCATCATTTCCAATATACGCGTATACCATGCAATGGGTCTCCAAATAAATATCAATAAAACGGAAATAATATCTCAGATAAACAATGCAGCAGAGCCTCTTCCATTTCAGAAAAATGACAAAATTGTAAAACAGGTGGAGAGTTTTACCAATCATGATAGTGTGCTCACAGATAAATATAACATTGATGAAGAAGTCCTTACACGAATCAATCACACCTCAACCTCTTTTGAGTGTCTAAAATCCAGTCTTTGAAAACACCAGCTTGAGAATTAAGACAAAGGTATCAGAGTATACATCTGTATGCCTCGCCACCCTGTGCTGAATCCTGGACTACTTGCCAGCGTCACATCAAACAGATCGAGTCTTTTCACGTCTGATGCTTACAGTACATCCTAGGATGCACATTGGAGGATAAAGGCCGTGACTCACAAATTCTTCATTGGGCAAGGTCAACCAGCATAGAAACCATGCTGGCTAAAAAACAGCCCAGTTGGGTTGGACACGTGTTCTGCATGCCTGAACATCGCCTTCTCCACCAAATTCTGTATGGCCAACTCCCTGCAGCACGTTGCAACCCCGGGGTATGGAAGAAGATATATAAAGATCATATAAGGACAACCCTGAAGAAATGCAACATCATACAAAAAGCTCTTGAAACAAATACCTCTGACAGAAAACAATGACATGCCGTCATCAGTGATGGAACTGCTCATCTACAAGAAGCTCAGAACCTGGCCAGAGAAGAGCGTAGACAACAGAGGCACAACGAAAGCAGAGTTCTCCCAGCAAACCCGGACTTGACATGCCAACTGTGTGGCACAGTTTGAGGATCCAGAATTGGTTTGCTCAGTCACACATGTTGACACCAAAGACTGAGAAATACACCATCTTAGTGAGTAAAACACCAGTTATTTTCTGTAGTAGAAGGACAGCTTTAAGTAAGAAAGTATTAGGGACAAATAGTGCGAGGGCATATGGAGAACACTGGCCAGTATAGGGTGAGACGAAACAGATCGGAACAGGACTCGACAGAGCTGAACAGAAAGCAGTACGTGCAACTGGATGGAAATGGGTGGAGTCCAATGGAATAGGGCAGAGTGGAAGCAGTGACGAAACGGAAAGGGAAAATGTGTGATGGGGTGGGAAGTGGATATATGGAAATTGCTTGGTAGGAGCTGGGTGGAAAATAGTGGCCCAGACGGAAACATATGGGTAGACTGAGTAAGGTGGAGTTGAGTGAGAGAATTGGGCCAGATGGGGTGGCGGGAGAAGTGCGGAGAACAGTTAGTGGGATGGGAATGGTTGGGAATACGCTGGAAAAGACCTAATAGGATGGAAAAGGGTGACATGGGGCAGGATAAGATGGGATACGGCAGAATAGTCTGGATATATGTTTGATGGGGCACGGTGAGGGTAAATGGACATTAGAGAGACTAATACAACCGAGACAGAACAAGTGTGAGTGAGTAAGGAAAGGGTACAGGATGACAGAAGGGTAGGGTGTGAAGGAGGATAGCATGATAGGTGGAGAAAGGTCAGAGTGGGGACTATCTGGATGGTGCGGAATGTGATGGAGAAAAGAGGAGTATAGTGGGGTGAGGTACGGAGAATTTGGTAGCAATAGGATGTGCTCAAAACAAAGGAACTAAGGAGGGAGAGGCAGGGAATGGGAGCAACGGGACAAGAAGCGTGGCTAAGAAGGAGTGAAGATAGTGAGGTGGTCAACAGAAAGGTGAGATGTAGAATGGGGGGGGGGTGGAAGAGGGATGGGGAAGGAAAGATGTGGCAGGGAGTAGCGAAGTGAGAAGACACGTGGAGTTGAGGGTAATAGGACTGGAAGCAGTAATGTAGGGAGCCTAGAGGTGGGCAGCAGAAAGATGAAACAATGGGGAGGTAGAGAAATGGAGTTGAGGACATAGGGGCAGGGTGAGAAACAATGAGTCAGGAATTAGGGGGGCTGGGAGTAATACTGTGAGGTGAAGATAAGTCAGAAAGAAGCACGGAAGCTTGACTGGAGGGGAGAGTGCAGGGTGAAAGGCAGAGGGGCGGAATGGAAAGCAATGTAGTGAGGAGGCGGAAGGGTGGAGGGTGTCGGTGAGCGAGGTCGCAGTGACAGTGTAAAACTGAAAAAAGAAAGTTGGAAAAGGTTTGGTAGTAGTCGAGGACACACTATATGTAGTTTCAGATACACACTACTCAAACGGTACTTCAAGGGAAAAAAATAACGAAGTTCCTCGAGACTTTAATGTTAATGACATTATAGATATAACAAATTAATAATAATCTTAAACTCCTTGCATAAAATAGTATTTTAAAAAATCCCATTAGTACATTAGTATTCCATCTAATATATATATCTATATACATCTCTCTCTCTCTCTCTCTCTCTCTCTCTCTCTCTCTCTCTATATATATATATATATATATATATATATATATATATATATATATATATAACGAATTCGAGCAAGTGTATTTATAAATTCGTGACATTGTACTTTAGCGAGAAAACCACGAACTCTAGTGGAATACCCCCTGGGCATCACTGAATTCAACCGTCCTCGTATTCACTCGATCGGGATGGTTTTCAGAACATTTGTCACTGTTTCACAAGTGACCATTCTTACCCACGACATTAATGCTTTCACTGAGTGATTTATTGTGAGCCTATATCGTTCACTTTCTTTCCTTTGATCGTTGAACTTAGGCCACGCCTACTTCCTGCAAACACGGCCAGCCCCTACCTCTTTTCCCCGTTTGAATTTAGTCAGCTTTGAGTCGCCTCAAGGATAGGACCGTTTGTGCCCAGCATAGAGCAGCTCTTCTGTTGTACAGTGAGTTCCTGAATCTCCACCTAACGGTGAATTGGCGAAGCGGGCTTAGCGAATTGCAGCATTTGATGTTCGTCACGGGTGCCCAGTCTTTTCGTTCGGCTCCCCTCCACTGACCAGTATTTCTGTTTGTTTTTCTAGGCTTAAGTTCGATTAGCTTTTGAATGAGCGAGTGTATTCTCCTTGTTGTTTTGAATTCATTTTTGAGATTCATATAACACAAATTTATTTTATTGTAATCAATAAATTTACAGTTCTTTTCTTTGAGCTTAATGTAATTAGAATCGTGTTTTATTTCTCCACATTAAGCTTATTTTAGTTGCCGCTCCTAGTTTGCACAAACTCTTTACAATATTCATAATTGACACTTAGGCCAGTTCTTTTGTGTCAAACTTAAATCCGTTGTGCCAGCAAGGAGTTAAGTACTGGCAAGAACCTGTTTATTACTATTAACATTAGTTATTGATTGTCAGGGGTGGAGTCACTTCCTCGAGAGGCAAACAGTACTACAAACAGCACTCGTGAGTAATTAGTCTCTGCTGTGTACTGTTGAGAAAGTTTATAAATTCTCGTCTTTAGAGAATCGGCAAAGTAAGCCGGGATAAAGTAAAACTTACTGCTTGATATTCACAAGTCAATTCCTTGTCTCTATTTTCAAGTAACATCTAGCATTTCTTAATTCTTAATTTCACATCCCCCCTTGACATCTGGCAACCTCATTCCAGGATATTAACTCCTTGTTCTAAAGTTATTAACGAGATAATACTCACTCACTCACACCTAGGTATTTATCATTAAAGTCTATAGGCACTATCTTACCGCTGGTTATTGATTCATTTCTATTAAATTTACGTAATAGTTTTCCCTGTCAGTTGCATTTTTTCCAATTTTCTTTCTTTATCAGTTTAACTAGATAAAACTGATCACCACCAACCTGTGCCTCTATTCTTTACTTTTGATTATTGGCATTTCTCTGCAAAGTAGCAGTCAGTACTCAGTCTTTAGTCTACTCAGCCTTAGTTGAGTTAGCATTATGGCTACTAATATAAATGCACAGGAAGCCAAAGATATGGGGCTTACTGATCCCGAACAAATAAAGGAATATGTGCTTTCTCGGTTTAGTTACGAGCAGCAACACGAGAATGATGCCCATGAAAAGCGTCGAATTCAGTGCAAACATGAGTGAGAACAATGTGAATACGAGCGAGAGCAACGTGAATAAGAGAGAGAACAACGAGAGAGAGAACGAGAACACGAACGTGCCGAGCGCGAGGCACGTGAGAAACATGAACTTGAGAGGCTGAAGCTCAAGCAAGACTCCTTGGCTTCAGACACATCTGGTGCAGCTAACCCAAGCTCCACGAGCACTCTCCCTGCACATGTTCTGGCGACCCCACACATCAAGCTTCCTGCATACAAGGAAGGCGAGTGAATCGAGCCATTCATAGCTCGTTTCAAAGACATGGCACAGCTGTACGAGCTGGATGAGGCAGCTAAGCGGCTCCAGTTTCTTATCTTGTTTGAGGGCCCTATCCTCGATATTCTCCACAGAATTCATGGAGACAATCTCACGTATGAGATGATGAAGGCTACACTCATCAAAGCGTACGGTCTCACAGTTGATGATGCCAAGGAGTCAGTTTATGAGGGCGTGTCTGCAAGAAAAGGAGACTGCTGTTCAGTTTCTTGATCGGCTTACTGCATACTTAGATGAGTGGATGGAGAAAGATGAAACTCCTCCCATGTGAGAGGGGATATTTGACCTTATGCTGCGCATGCAGCTAGAAAAGTCATGGCCTGCTGAGCTTATGGCTCAGCTTAAGATCTGCCAGGTAAGGGATGCCAGCCAAATGGTGGAGAAGGCTGATGCATTCTTCACTGTGTATGGGTATCAAACTCGTAAGCAACACACCTGGAACAGGAAAGCTGACAAATCTAGGAAACCATCTCAGACTGAACCCTAGCATCAAGGCCGTTCTCAGAATAATGGCCAAGGTCCAAACAAACCGCACAAGGACCAGGGGCAAAATACCCAGAAACCTGAGTGGAAAGGGTACAACAAGTACCCTAACCAGCAGCAGCATCAGCCATGTAATCGACCATCGGGACTATCCTTTTCAGCACCAGCCCCAGTGTATTGGAGGCAGGAGGCAAAAGCAGCCTTCATTCCTCAACAGCAGCACGGTGGTGTCGTCCCTAGCAGCACACGTACTTCCCCACAGTTCACTAGTCCCTCAGTGACAGTGAACACTCCGCCACAGGTGGTCAATGCTCTATCTCCCCAGACAGTGAGTATGACCCCTCAGGTATGTAGTTGTCAGGGCACCATGTTTGCCGCATCATTTATTCAGCAGCCTCATCAGTGGCTGGCTGCTTCTTCCACAGGCCCTCCCACAGGCAACAGTGCCTTCCTTGTTCAGCCAGGGTTTGTGGGAGGCATTCCTGTAAAGGTCCTGAGAGACAATGAGTCCCCAGGTTGCTCAGTCAGGCAGAGTCTAGTTCAGCCTGAGGAATACACAGGTCGACAGATCCAAGCTCAGCTTATTGATGGATCAGTAAGATTGTTCCCTGAAGCACACATCCAGGTGGCATCTCCATTTTACACTGGTACGACAGTTGCAGCTGTCATGCCAGAACCTTTGTTTGACCTAATAATAGGCAACATTCCAGGTGCCAAGTATAGTTGCACCATAGATGACACTACTCAGACTTCGGCTGCAGTAACACGAGCTATGGCCAAGGCTCCGAACTGTGTCACCCCAATGGCCATTGCATCGCAGCAAGATCTAACTTGTAGTCAAGATGTTGTTCAAGAACAACATTCTGACCCGACACTTGCTGCCGTGCGGAAGAAGCAAAAGGGTAGAGTGATTAAGTATTGACGGGGAGGTGAAGTCAGGTTCCTTCGAAAACAAGGACGACTCTACTGTGAGTCAAAAACACCCCATGGCAAGGTTCAACTGCAGTTTGTCGTTCCTGCAAAGTTTCGCCAAGCAGTGTTAGAATATGGTCATTGTTCAGCCTCACAAGGTCACATGGGCAAAAGGAAAACCCAGGGACTTATCTGTGCTGACTTTTTCTGGCCAGGAATGGGACAAGAAATAGATAGCTTTGTGCGTTCCTGCAATGTGTGTCAACGTACCACCAGTCAGGGACATGTCCATCCTGTGCCATTTGAATCCACACCCATAATCTCCGAGTCAGTTGAGAGACAGCGCAGTGGTAATGTGGGTGCAGATCTGATGTCTCACCCATTGGCCCCACAGGACACATTATGTCCAGGGCCTGTACATACATATGTACGGTAGGTTAAGGGGGAAATTCGAGAACCCCGCAGAGGCAATCCGAGGCTGTGTTTAATTACCTTGTGGTGTCTCGAGATGTGGGCCTCTCTGAGGATTCCTGGAGAATGCACATTATCCACATGAGTGTTCACACTCACGCTGGGTGTTAAAATGTGACCTGCCCGAGATTGTGTAGGGATTCTCTGCTTGCTGTTAGTAATCATTAGTGTAGAGTTAGGTTAACCAGTAAACTGCCCGTTCTCAGAGATTTGGGCAATCCAAGGACTAACACGTTTCCTGGTTAATAATGTAGGTTTAACCAGTAAACTGCCCGTTCTGAGAGATTTGGGCAATCCAAGGACTAGCACGTTTCCTGGTTAATAATGTAGGTTTAACCAGTAAACTACAGGGGTCCTCAGCGATTTGAGCAATCCAAAGACTTCGTTTCCTGGTTAATAATGTACAGGTCTCCCTCGTTTTACGATTGGTATGCGTTCCTAGAAAGGCAATCGTAAACCGAAATATCGTAAAGCGAAATTAAGGTTTAATGGGAAAAATAGGGATGTGTTCCTGGACTCTTGTATAAGGAATCCAAGACCCATACAAGTGATCTAATATGCAATAATAATGATGATGTTTTATGTATTGTAGAGTCGTGCTTGTCTCCCCAGCTTTCTTAATGTTGACAGCATGCTTTATAACAGTCGATACAGTCGACTGTGTAAGACTCATGGAACAAGCCATGGAGTTTGCCTCCTTACCTGCTTCGTGCCGCTTCACAATATTAAGCTTAGACTCCAGGGTTAAGGACGTTCTTGCTTTCTTTGGGTTCATATCACCAGCACCAGATGTTGCAGGGCGTTTACAAGACATCACGGTGGTGGCACTAGGGGTGCAAAATATGAAAAACAGGAGAAATAGTAGTATCCTGGGCACTGATGCACACACACGCACAGAGGTTGTATGCTGAACAAGCAGGCGGGTGAGACTGGCAAAAGCACGGGACAGTGTTGCCAACTCCGAATTTCAAAACCCACTAGGCTGGACTAAAAAAAACGCTAGATTTGGGCAAAAACCCGCTAGATTTTTAAATATTGTCTATTATATAAAACTTACTAAGAAAACATTAATTCACACAGTCTGAGAAACTAATCAAGAGTTAAATGTTTCATAATTCGATACAATTAACTTGATTACTTCAAGAAAAAGAATAATAAAAAATACAATTGCCTTCATTGTTCCTTGGACACATTAGTCAGTATCGAGATCTGGCTATACAACAGGGCATTCCATGTGTATGGAAAAATTAAACATGGGAAACCGGAAGTACTTACTAGCTCATGCTGAAGTTAGTCATCAATGCATTTGAAAAGAGAATACATGTGATTTCCAGACCTTGATAAATGAATATGTGTTCTAGGAATACTGAAAGCAACAGTACATCCGTCACAATCAAAGCTGTAAACTGATTCACCGGGGGCAGAAACCAACTCACCGACGCTCAGTATGACCGAACTGACAGGAAACAGACGTGAACATGAACCAATGAACGTGAACTGAACATATGCAGTAGTGTAACATACGTACATGCTTACGAGTGGGAGGCAGACTGATTAACACAAGTTCATTAATTTTATTCACTGAATTTGCGAGATTCCAAACCGTCAGATGAGTATGCAATCCCGCTAGCCACTAAATCAATATTTTACCAGCTAAATTACAAACGAAACCTCCAGATTTAGCGGGAAAACTGCTATATTGGCAACACTGGCATGGGAAACTGTGTGCTTGGGGCGGGTATGCCATGCAACTCTCAGCTGATTTGCCTGTGAGCGCAGGATTTCCACATGCCCAATCATAAATGCGAGGGAGCTCAGTCGTAAAGTGAACACTTGGTACTAAAAATAAGGATCGTAAATGCGAAATATCGTAAAACGATACAATGTAAAACGAGGGAGACCTGTATCCATTAACAAACTAATAGTGTACTATTTGTAACATAAGTACTGACTACTAGGCAGAGAGAGAAATTCTAATTTAATAAAAATTATATGTCGCACTTACACTTTTGATGCTCCACATTGATTGCTTTTGCAGGTGCAGCTGGCAGGTGTAGCAGTTTTGTCATACAGATCAGCTGATCGCCGCAGCCTCTTCTCTTCTGCCTCGTCATCTCTATTTACTATTGATCTGTATTATATCATTTTACACATATGCACAGTTGCACCACAACTGTCACACCTACACCGAGTATTACATACATCACGCTACATAACAATCAGTTGTTAATGTAAATATAGTGAACTTTTCGCTCAGTTTGACCTAAGTACAGGATTTTTCACCGTCGTCTCGGAGAGTTTTTTTTCCTCAAGCTTGGTTCTATTAACCCCTTAACCGCAGGGCGTCACTTTCGTGACGCTTGGGAGCAAGGGATCATACCACAGGGCGTCGCTTTTGTGATTCTGTGTTATTTTGAATTCACCCGGGCTTCCAAGTGGGGGCTTGTATCATCTATCAGTACTGCCAATGTCCAACACTAGTCAGCACTCCTAATCTCATCTGTACTCCCATCCATTGTTGACAATTTAGCCATTTCTCCCCGTTCTTGACTCCCCTCCCTACCCTATCCTATCCTCTCGCCTGCCTGGCCGTGCTACGCTAAGTAAATCTTCCCTGGAATTTTTCACTGATTTCATCCATTGAAATAAGCCCTATGTCCTATTCTTATACCAAATAATATATACTAGAAAGAAATAAGGTGAGAGTGCCATACACCTGGAATTGGCTAATTATCACCTGAGAACACTTCATGTGCACTCGTTCGTTAATTTTCGCTATTTCCCCTTGAAATATGCCGTATAATCTATTTTCGTAATAAATATACATATAAGGAGGGAAGGGAGTGTAGTGCCACACATTTGATATTCATGTATGTATTTAGTAGTACTGTAATTTTAAGTTAGATAGGGTGTAACCTGAATATTAGTTTATAAGTTCCTACCCTAAGTAGTAATTCATATATTAATAATTACTGTAGGGTTAACTATTTTTACATGTATGTACCTCTGTATCTATGCAGTGGGTGATGTAATTGTGAGTGTTGAGCTATGGGAATTCCTTAGTCAAGCCGAGTAAAGAAAGACACACGCGAGCAGCTTATCCCCTCCCTTTGTGCGTCATTGCCGGGCGCCGAGTTTAAACGTTAAACAGAGTAATGATGAATATACAATTCTTTCCGTAACCTAGTTGTGAAATGTTTGCTAATGAAGCTGCTAGAACACAAGTATGTAAGATTAGCAGTCCAAAAGGCCTAAATAATGTCATTTGTGAGGATTTAAAGTTCCGTTTATCTTGGCCGTCACTAGATGGCATGAGCTGCTCTCAGATTCAAATTGAGATAGTGATAGAATCAGTATCTAATTTAAGTAAGAATAAATCCCAAATTTTCCCCAATTCAATCAAAAGTCTTGTCGTCATGGGTACACTGCTAAATAAATTGTAAAGAGAATTGAAACCCACCATATTTCAAAAACATAATCTCATTTGAGCTAGCGGTGGCGTCCTGTGGTGCCCGACAGGCCCCACTTGTTGCTCAGACATCGTGTGTAACAGACGTTCGTTTAGGTGAGTCGTCCACATTTCTTCTTCCTCCCCCTCTTTTTCTTTGTTTAATCCTTACTTATTATGAATTATGAGAAGTAATATTGTTGAGAGTTTAACGTAGTGACTTGTTGCTCAGACATCGTGTGTAACAGACGTTCGTTTAGTCCCCAGACACCGGCGGCGACGTCCGTGGGAGCACGCCATTATTCCCAAGTATTGCCCATAGACTTTTACACTTACACTTGCACCACTCACGAGTTATGATTGCAAACCGAAGGTATTTGATGTGTTATTAATGATTCTATCAAGTGAATTCTTTTTTTTTGTAGATAAGGAATAGAAGTGATATGTTCTGTAACGGAAAGGAAAATTCAAATTCATCAACTGTTCTCTTTCTTTAAAATTAGTTTATTAGAAAAATTATAATCAGGAGCGTGGAAGGGAACTTATTGATTGTGAGCAATAATGTGATATCTAAGTTGTACCTCGAGGCTAAACAAGCCCGAGTGATCGAGGTGTTCCTAGTGATTGTATTTCTTTTTTTTAATTATTCCTCGAGGCTAGACAGGCCCGAGAGATTATGTATTTCTAGTGATTATATAACATTGTCGATGGTGAATTGTAAAAAAAAAAAAAATACTGATTTGATGTGAGAACCGAGAAAACTATATGAGGAGAATACCTTATATGGGTGGAAGATGAATACAAGTAATCATTCTTATTGATTCGAGGCTATGCCAGCCCGGACAGACAAATCATATCCGTAAAAGTGTCCCTGTCTTGAGGCCATTGTTGAGCCCAAGAGTAACGGCCAAAAAGAAAGTAAAGTACAACGACTCCATATCTCGCGTGTATCAAATTGTTTCGTCTGGTAATAATGTTAGAGGAATGATCACCCAAAAGCCTTAGTAACATTTATAATCTTCTCTCATACTAAAAAGGGTCATGTAATAAAAAATGTTTTTTGTGGAAATTAACAGAATTATTAAAGTAGAGTAAAGTAGATAGCATTTTCTTTTCTTTATTAGTATATCTAATCAAGGAAATTATGTCCTCAAGCCAAATTCACTCCCCTTCCAATTCAAGATTCCTTCGCTGAGGGAACGACAACCACCTGAGGTACCGACTAAATCTAAACTCGGCCAAAAACTACAAACGCTACCACGATTCATTCTTTTCATAAATATTTATCATCCACTATATTAAGTCGAGTACCACTTGTATATCGATGGGTGAGTTGATCAATACCCACAACAGGTAAGAAAATACATACCCCTATCATCATTACACTGGTGTCAACTGGTGGGATAAAGTTTCAGGTTTTACACTGGTGTCAACCAGTGGGGATTAAAAATTCTCATCTTTACACTGGTGGCAATAGCGGTGGGATGTTCATCGTTCCCAAATTAGTGGCGTTGGTGAGAAAATGAAGGGAAGTGAAAAGTAAAGAGAATATTTCAAAATTTAATTTCCTCTTTGTGAGTAAGAATAGTACATTAGTCACCATGTCTCTATATGGACAGTTGTTTGCTCAGACGCAGCCGGAAGCTGATCGTCCGTCACGAGTAGGGCGAGATCATGTAACCATTCAATTGGATGAGGCTGAGGAACAGTTCGGTGCTACTAACAGAACGCTGCTTTCACACTCGACCCCTTGTTCACACATTATGAGTTCACACCACTCTCTCACAAAACCGCGCGATATCCCAATTTTGGAATTGAATCAGCTACAAGGGATAGAAGCTACATCTCGCCTCGAAATGTTTTGTGAGGCGGTGGAACAGACTCATACTAGCAACGCAATTAGAATCCAGGTTGCCAAGAGTCGAATGGGTTCTGAATTGGCCACTTTTATTCATAACTATCAAAAGAAACATTTTGCACTATCATGGCCCGAGCTTAAAAAATTCTTGAATGCGGAGTTTGCCATCGAGTTGAGTGTAGATCGAGCTTGGCAAGAGTTAGAGAACATGACCTATGACTGGGAGGAATCACCCCAGGCGTTTGTACATAGGTTCATGTGTAAGCATGCGGCTCTCGAAACAAAGTTCCCGAAAGAAAAGTTTCCCTCGCGAGATAAACGGATCAAGAAGAAACTGTAGTATGGTCTTCCGCTTGAGTCTAGGGAAAAATTGGAAGGTTACCATTGTTGGAAGGACACAAGTCAAGAGTGAGAGCAGTGGAAATGAGTTATTTAAGAGGAGCCTGTGGAGTCACGTGGAGAGACAGGCTGACGAATGAGGATATAAAGGAGCGTTGTGGTGTGGATGTGGATGTGATAGGAAGCGTTGTGAGGAACACACTGAGGTGGTTTGGCCATGTGGAGAGGATGGAGGGTGAAAGATTGACGAAGAGAGTGTGAGTGAGGTGGAGGGTGGAAGAGGGAGGGGGAGACCGAGGATGAGATGGAGGGATGGGATGGAGAGGTATATGAGAGAGGGGGGTGTGAGTTGGGAGCAGGGCAGTGAAATGGCGGGGGACAGGGCGACTTGGAGGCGATTTGTTTGTGGCCACCCCAAACGGGATTGAGGCGTCTGGCAATAGATAGATAGTTACCTTGATGACGGATATCCACTCGTAAATTCATTGACAGGATCGAAAATGAAAGGCAGCTTCTCGAAGAGAGGTATACCACCAGAGTTAATGCAATGCCGGATAGAGACAATAAAAGTGAAAATCCCTCAGATACCAAGCCTCGGAGTCCCCAGGGGGGGGGACCATAAATGCCCCCGCCATCTGCCCCTCTCCCGGTGACGACTCGAGGTGCCTGGAACCACTGTCTGACTCTCTTCTTCTTCATTTCTGCAACATTCGCGGCCTTTCATCTAACTTTCGCTCTGTTGAGCACCACCTCTCCTCTAAACCTCACCTTCTTTTTCTAACGGAGACTCAGCTGTCTGAGGCAACTGACAGCAAACCCTTTTCTGTATCCTCCTACTTTCTCTATACTCATTTCAAAGCCAAAGGTGGCTGTTGTGTATACATACGCAACGACTTATCTTGCTCTCGTGTTCCTGAACTTGATTCTTCTGAATTCTCCACTCTCTGGCTTCGGCTTTCCTGTCATTCTCTGACTAAATATATCTGTGCTGTTTACTTATCCCTAATTCTACTGACTATCAAAAATTCTTCGACTATCTTACTTCTACGATGGAACACATTCTGTCTATTTCTCCTTTCTCTGAAATCTCCATTCTTGGAGATTTCAATGTTCACCACCACCTTTGGCTCTCCTCTCCTTTCACGGATCCACCTGGTGAACAAGCCTACATCTTTTCTATCCTTAATGACCTAGAGCAGCTTGTACAGCACCCTACCCGTATCCCTGACCGCCTTGGAGAGAGCTCCAACATACTTGACCTCTTCCTCACAACTAATCCTTCTGCTTACTCTGTTAATCTTTTCTCTCCGTTGGGCTCCTCCGATCACAACCTTATTACCTTAACCTGTCCTATCGCTCCAGTACGGCCTGCGGACCCTCCAGTGAAACGTCATCTCTGGCATTTTGGAGCTGCGGACTGGGAGGCCCTCAGGCAGTACTTCTTTGATTTTCCCTGGAATAATTATTGCTTCCATGGCCGTGAGCCATCTGAGTGTGCCTTGCGCATTACGGAGGTTATTCTCTCGGGCATGGAAGCATACATTCCTTTCTCATATCCTTTGACTAACGCAAGAAAGCCTTGGTTTAATCACGCTTGTTCTAATGCTGTCCGCAACAAGGAGAAGGCCTACAAAAGGTACCGGAGCCAACCCACCCCTGAATCACATAATCTTTACGTTTCTGCCCGGAATCGTGCTAAGTCTGTTCTTCGCTCTACTAAAAATAATTTCATCCATACTAAATGCTCTCAACTCTCCAACTCGAATTCTTCCTGCTCCTTCTGGCACCTTGCCAAAAATCTTTCTAACAACTTTACCTCATCATCCTTCCCTCCTCTTTTCTACTCTGATGGTTCTGTAGCTATTTCTTCTACTGATAAAGCAGATCTCTTCGCACAGACTTTCTCCTCCAATTCCACCTTAGACGATTCCGGTGCTGTTCCTCCATCACTTCCCCCTTCTGACTTCCTCATGGCTGACATTAAAATTTCTTCAGTTGATGTATTTTCTGCCATTACTGGCCTCAGTACTAACAAGGCATATGGGCCTGATGGGGTCCCTCCTGTTCTCAAAAACTGTGCTTCTGTGCTTACACCCTGCCTAGGCAAACTATTTCGCCTTTGTCTGTCAACTTGTACCTTTCCTTCTTACTGGAAGTTTGCTCTCATTCAGCCAGTCCCAAAGAAGGGTGACCACTCCCAACCCTCTAACTATCGTCCAATTGCTTTAACGTCCTGTATTTCAAAAGTTTTCGAGTCAATTCTTAATAAAAAAATTTTAAGGCATCTTTCCTATCACAACCTTCTTTCCGATCGTCAGTATGGGTTCCGTCAGGGACGCTCCACTGGCGATCTTCTCACCTACCTTTCAGACTCCTGGTCATCCTCCTTTCGGGACTTTGGCGAAAGCTTTGCCATTGCACTTGACATCTCAAAGGCTTTCGATCGAGTCTGGCATAAATCTTTAATTTCCAAACTGCCCTCCTACGGTTTCTATCCTTCTATCTGTACCTTCATCGCTAGCTTCCTTTCTGGTCGTTCTATAGCTGCTGTCGTAGACGGCCATCGTTCTTCTCCTAGATCTATCAACAGTGGTGTTCCTCAGGGCTCTGTCCTATCACCAACTCTCTTCCTTTTATTCATCAATGATCTTTTAAGCTGTACATCTAACCCTATCCACTCATACGCTGATGACTCCACCCTTCACCTTTCCATTCGGTTCCATAACGCCCATCTCAACAGTTACTTCAAGAAACAAGGGATGAGGCTATGGCACACCTAATGTCTGACTTGGCTCATATCTCTGACTGGGGTAAAAATAATATGGTTGTCTTTAATGCTTCTAAGACTCAGTTCTTACACCTATCAACCCGACAAAATCTTCCACAGGTATACCCACTAATGTTTAATAATACTCAGCTTAATCCTGCATCATCCTTGAACATGCTTGGGGTTTCATTTACTCGGGACTTATCTTGGAAAGATCATATTACATCTCTTGTAAAATCTGCTTCCAAGAGATTATGTGTGCTAAGCCGACTCCGTTCTTTCTTTTTCCCCTGCACTATTGTTGACTCTATACAGGGGTTTTATCCGCCCCTGTGTGGAGTACAACTCTCATGTGTGGGGAGGCTCCCCACATACAGCTCTTCTCAATAGGGTGGAGTCAAAGGCTTTTCGTCTCATTAACTCTCCTCCTCTTACTGACTCCCTTCAACCTCTGTCTCTTCGCCGCACTGTTGCATCTTTATCTCTTTTCTATCGCTACTTTAATGGTCACTGCTCCTCTGAACTGTCTGCTTGCATTCCTCCACCTCTACGACGGGCGCGTAGCACCCGTCTGGCAGCAAACTCTCATCCCTTTTCTGTCCAACTCTCTAATGCAAGAGTTAACCGTTACTCCCAGTCTTTCATTCATGCAACAGGTCAGCTCTGGAACTGTCTCCCTCTGTCTGTATTTCCTGCTGCCTATGATCTCCAGTCTTTCAAACGCAGTGTGTCCAGGCATCTCAAAATGATCGGATCTTGAATTTGGCTCTCTATTGTATTTTGTTTTTCTCTTGGAGGGAACTGTTACTGCGGGCTCATGGCCTTTGGTTCCTTCTTCCTTGCATAAAAAAAAAAAAAAAAAAAAAAAAAAGTTGATAATCCACCAAGACCATCCCATGATAACTGCCAAGCCGAGTCAGACAAGGAAGTGACTGAATTGAGAGCTCAATTAAAGGATTTGAAAACAAATTTAGAACAACTCAATCAAAAACAATCTACTGAAACACCGAGGCGAAAATACTGTAGTCATTGTCTGAAGAGTTCACATACGTTGCAAGAATGTTGGGCCAAACCACCACCAGGCCACTGTTTTGATTGCCGTAGGTTGGGATGTCGTAGAGGCAGTAATGATTGCCCAGGGCGCATAAACCGCAGCGCAGCGATGCGGGGCAATAACAGATTTCACCCGCCCAGTCCAAATGCGAGGCAGACTGCCACTCAAAGTAAGTTCCCCCATCAGGCTATTTGACTAACCGCAGGTATAACATCGCCCACAATAAGTGTCAACGTGAATGATAAAATAGTGGAAACTGTTGTTGACACAGGGAGTGGATATACCTTACTTAAAGAGGCCACCGCGAAGCGGTTAGGAACAGAAATAAACACCAGGAGAAATCCACCGAGATTACAGGGAGTCACAGGAGCGCCACTCCGTATCCTGGGTATGGTCAAAGTAGATATTAGAGTGGGAGATGAGAAAGTTCATCAACAGTGGTGTCCAGTCGTTCCGAACGCCTACTTGACTACTGAAATGTTGTTGGGATGTGATGTCCTCGGACAATCTCCGTTGATCTGGAATGGTGCACAACGAGCGCTAATGTGGGGAGGAGCCCCGTACGTCGTGAACTACGTTCCGCGGCGAAAAGGAAAAGTTGAACGAGTCCAGGCCACACCTATCAGAGCCGTTAGGAACCCTCAACAGTTGAAACAAATTAATCTTGTAACAGTAGAGAGACTCACCCCATATCAAACCAAATTCATTGCCGTGCCAGTGAGTGAGGAGCCTAAAACCACTTTACTATTTTACCCACAAGCACGTTTCAGTCACAATAGTCACCTTTACTTATTACAGGTGAATTCAGAGGGCCTAGTCTATTTGCCCCTCAATAATAGAGCCAAACAAGACAAACTGTTTCGGATAGGTACCATTCTAGGCTCATATGAAATCATTGACGATCCTCCTGTAAGTCCAGTCAACTCAGTAACCAAAATCCAAAATGATCTGATCCCTACCAGTGATCGAACAGATGAAAGTGGAACTCGTGTTCAACGACTCCGAAAGCTAATTGACGAACAGACATGGGCACACTTAGATTCGGCTCAACAAGAAGAATTAGCTAACGTAATTCTGCAACACGATCCTCTCTTCATTTTGGAAAAAGAAGAACTAGGAACCATCAGCGGTCCCTCCGTTCACATTAAAGTAGCAGATCCACAGCCCAGCCGTGGACCAATCTATCGATACCCTGAGCAAGCTAAACAGGTGATCGCTGAAATGTTGCAAGACATGGAAGAGAGAGAAATTATTGAAAGATCAGCTGCCTGGTTATCTCCTATTGTATTAGTTAACAAGCCGGACGGCAGCAAGCGCATGTGTTTAGATTATCGCCACGTGAATCAACACCTAGCCACGGATATATATCCACTGCCCAGACTGGAAGAGTTAGTCGAGCAGGCTGCAGGTCATAAATACTACGTGACTCTTGATATGCGTGAGGCATATTTTCAAATCATGTTGGACAAGGAAAGTCGTGATTTAACCACATTCAGTGATGGAGTCACACTTTACAGATTTAGGCGCTTACCATTCGGACTAAAATGTTCACCAGCCATATTTTCCCGACGAATGCAGGACATTTTTACTCCATTGTTGAAGCAAGGATGGGTAAAGAATTATTTAGATGATTTGATAATCTGGGCTGATGACTTCCCCATGTTGTTGAGTCGCTTACAGCAACTATTCACTTTACTTTAACAGAATGGGGCCAAGTTAAATTTAAGTAAATGTACCTTTGGGTTAAAAGAAGTGACCTTTCTTGGCCATAAAATCTCAGCAGCCGGGAGTACGCCGGACCCAAAAAACATAGAGGCTATCAACAAAATGAAAAGACCCACCAAAGTAAAAAGTCCGGAGATTCCTTGGAATGTGCGGATTCTACCGAAAACACGTACCTTCGTTCGCAAAAATAGCAGCTCCCCTAACTAACTTAACCAGATCCAGAATAGCATTCGAATGGTCAGATGAGTGTCAATCTGCTTTTGATCAATTGAAGTCGAGCTTAGTGAATGCGCCAGTATTGGTAAGAGCCAACGTGACTCGGCCATTCATGGTAACCACCGACGCGAGCAACACTCATATTGGTGGCGTATTGAGTCAGATCCAACCAGACAACTCCAACTTGCCAATTGGTTACTTTTCCAAAAAGCTCAATCCTTGCGAGAGAAAATATTCCGCAACAGACAAAGAAGCATTGGCAGTTGTTCTCACATGCCGCAACTTTCACCATTACTTGTGGGGTTCCCACTTTACTATCTTGACAGATCATCAACCGCTTACTAGTATATTTAAGCGAAAAACCAAATCCCCACGTATGAACAGATGGATTCTCGAGATGCGTGAGTACGATTACAACGTGCAGTATGTCAAGGGTAAATATAATGTAGTCGCTGATCAACTATCTAGACCTGTCAGAGTGATATTCCACCAATCAGAAACCAACTGGCTTGGATTTAGTCGAGACGAGATGAGAGCTAAGCAACGAGAAGAACCCATGTGGGATGAGTTAGTTAAGTACTTGCGTAGTGAGAAGCTCCCTGCTAAAAGACTACCGAAAGCTATGTTGAGCCAGTTCGCATTGATTGATGAACTATTATATTTTGCCCGTGAAACAAGTGATGGTAGCATCCAATATTGTTTGGTGATTCCTAAGACAATCAGTAGAGAAGCAATCAAACACGCAGCATGCCAGAAACCTCAGGACATCTAGGTCAGAAGAAATCTATTAAGAAAGCCGAAGAACTATTCTATTGGCCAAATCTAAAGGTAGATGTATGCGAGTATGTGAAACAATGTCCCACTTGTCAGAGATTCAAGGGTGAAACTGGGTTGCAGCAACCTTGGAAAGGTTTCCGCCTGTAAGTAAACCATTGGAACGTATCGGGATTGACTTGACTGATATGGTTGCTGGATCTCAGGGTTACCGCTATGTCCTTACTGTGATAGATCATTATAGTAGGTTCGTCAAATATTATGCCATCAGGGATAAACATACACAACACATCATACACTGTCTTGGGCAATACTTCACCGACTTTGGGACGCCACGAGGTATCGTGCTGGACAACGGCGGAGAGTTCACGAGTGGAGAGTTCAAGAAGTTCTGCCGGAGGAACCAGGTGGACTTGTTCTACGTTACCCCTTATCATCCCCAGGGAAACTCGACCACTGAAAGGATGCATCGGACAATGAAAAGCATCCTAGCGTCTCTCTGCAATGGACATCCCTTACGTTGGCCTCAGCTGCTTCAATCGTGTCAAACCGTTATAAATCAAGCGGTGCACTCGAGCACGGGACAACAACCTTATTATGCCTTCTTCTCACGCCATCCCCCTCGCCTCATTGGTACCTTATTGCCTTCTGTGGATGCAGAGGAGGACGACCTGGCGATTGCACACACACTCATAAAGAATACGACCCAACGAATGACGAGGCGATACCGAGAGGTGGCCAATAGGCGGAGGAAAGCACAGAAGGTTGGAATCAATAGCTTGGTGTGGGCGAAAAAAGAGACCATACAGCCGGGTACCTGTAGAAAACTGAATGCCAAATGGGACGGCCCGTACAAAGTGATTGAAGTACTGCTAGATGGAAGTGTTTATATCATTGAAAATGTATTTAGTGGAAGAAAAATACAAAGGGCTGCTGAAAAGGTAAAACCATATTACGGTACCGAGGAATGGCTCTTAGAACCGCTGCAGCGGGAGCTCGCCCCGGAGCCCGAAGATGAGCGATTACCACCGCGAGTGAGGATTGCCCCTCGGAGACTCATAGAGGAGTGTTAGAAAAGTGGATAAGTGCATGTGACGAATGTCGTGAAACATAACTGCTTAAAGTTATGTTCCGGGTGGACTCATCCCCGAGGAGAGGGTGTAAAAAGGAGAAGAGAGAAGAGTTCCTGTTGGAACCGGGAAGTGCCTTATTTCGAGGGGAGTGGCCATTCCCCTCACCTTACAGTTAGCACGGTTTGTGAGGTAGTGGAGTCTTCAGGACAGAATGAGCGCTCACCTCTTGCGGGTGGAAAGCTGGAAACGAAAGGACTGAGTGAATGTGATTGTGAATGGAAGAGTGTAAGGAAGCGCCTCCCGTGGTGATCTCAATCTCGAGAGACCCTGTCGAGCTCAGGTGAGTGACAAGCTATCCTCCAAAACCTGAGGCTGACTGGGGCATAAATTCCCTCATAACATCTCGAGTAAGGAGTGATCATACCTCCTAATGTAGTGAGTAAGCAACCTTCCGAGGTACGCATCAGGTGTTTAATGTGGACCGACAGGTGCCACCGATTGTGGGGAAAAGTATTCCAAATTCAAAGTGTTTATAGCAGTTACAAGAGTAACAACATTCCATCCATGCACATGTCATAGAAAATTGACTTGGGTAAAATTTGTTTTCCGAACGTGGGAGCCGTGTAATGCCACACATTTGATATTCATGTATGTATTTAGTAGTACTGTAATTTTAAGTTAGATAGGGTGTAACCTGAATATTAGTTTATAAGTTCCTACCCTAAGTAGTAATTCATATATTAATAATTACTGTAGGGTTAACTATTTTTACATGTATGTACCTCTGTATCTGTGCAGTGGGTGATGTAATTGTGAGTGTTGAGCTATGGGAATTCCTTAGTCAAGCCGAGTAATGAAAGACACATGCGAGCAGCTTATCCCCTCCCTTTGTGCGTCATTGCCGGGCGCCGAGTTTAAACGTTAAACAGAGTAATGATGAATATACAATTCTTTCCGTAACCTAGTTGTGAAATGTTTGCTAATGAAGCTGCTAGAACACAAGTATGTAAGATTAGCAGTCCAAAAGGCCTAAATAATGTCATTTGTGAGGATTTAAAGTTCCGTTTATCTTGGCCGTCACTAGATGGCATGAGCTGCTCTCAGATTCAAATTGAGATAGTGATAGAATCAGTATCTAATTTAAGTAAGAATAAATCCCAAATTTTCCCCAATTCAATCAAAAGTCTTGTCGTCATGGGTACACTGCTAAATAAATTGTAAAGAGAATTGAAACCCACCATATTTCAAAAACATAATCTCATTTGAGCTAGCGGTGGCGTCCTGTGGTGCTCCGACAGGCCCCACTTGTTGCTCAGACATCGTGTGTAACAGACGTTCGTTTAGGTGAGTCGTCCACATTTCTTCTTCCTCCCCCTCTTTTTCTTTGTTTAATCCTTACTTATTATGAATTATGAGAAGTAATATTGTTGAGAGTTTAACGTAGTGACTTGTTGCTCAGACATCGTGTGTAACAGACGTTCGTTTAGTCCCCAGACACCGGCGGCGACGTCCGTGGGAGCACGCCATTATTCCCAAGTATTGCCCATAGACTTTTACACTTACACTTGCACCACTCACGAGTTATGATTGCAAACCGAAGGTATTTGATGTGTTATTAATGATTCTATCAAGTGAATTCTTTTTTTGTAGATAAGGAATAGAAGTGATATGTTCTGTAACGGAAAGGAAAATTCAAATTCATCAACTGTTCTCTTTCTTTAAAATTAGTTTATTAGAAAAATTATAATCAGGAGCGTGGAAGGGAACTTATTGATTGTGAGCAATAATGTGATATCTAAGTTGTACCTCGAGGCTAAACAAGCCCGAGTGATCGAGGTGTTCCTAGTGATTGTATTTCTTTTTTTTAATTATTCCTCGAGGCTAGACAGGCCCGAGAGATTATGTATTTCTAGTGATTATATAACATTGTCGATGGTGAATTGTAAAAAAAAAAAAATACTGATTTGATGTGAGAACCGAGAAAACTATATGAGGAGAATACCTTATATGGGTGGAAGATGAATACAAGTAATCATTCTTATTGATTCGAGGCTATGCCAGCCCGGACAGACAAATCATATCCGTAAAAGTGTCCCTGTCTTGAGGCCATTGTTGAGCCCAAGAGTAACGGCCAAAAAGAAAGTAAAGTACAACGACTCCATATCTCGCGTGTATCAAATTGTTTCGTCTGGTAATAATGTTAGAGGAATGATCACCCAAAAGCCTTAGTAACATTTATAATCTTCTCTCATACTAAAAAGGGTCATGTAATAAAAAATGTTTTTTGTGGAAATTAACAGAATTATTAAAGTAGAGTAAAGTAGATAGCATTTTCTTTTCTTTATTAGTATATCTAATCAAGGAAATTATGTCCTCAAGCCAAATTCACTCCCCTTCCAATTCAAGATTCCTTCGCTGAGGGAACGACAACCACCTGAGGTACCGACTAAATCTAAACTCGGCCAAAAACTACAAACGCTACCACGATTCATTCTTTTCATAAATATTTATCATCCACTATATTAAGTCGAGTACCACTTGTATATCCATGGGTGAGTTGATCAATACCCACAACAGGTAAGAAAATACCCCTATCATCATTACACTGGTGTCAACTGGTGGGATAAAGTTTCAGGTTTTACACTGGTGTCAACCAGTGGGGATTAAAAATTCTCATCTTTACAGGGAGAAGCCTAAGTGATATTTACATTCACCTGGAACTACCTAATTTATAATGTATTGTCTAGATTTCCTGCCAATCATTTCATTGCTATAAATAGCTGTGTCAAGAGGCTAAACGTTGGCAGTGCTGATTTCCCTAGGTAGGCCTCCACCCCGGCCCACCCTTATCAGTTCAGTCTCATCTTCCAGTGTGGGGGTACGTCTGTTCGCTCTTGCTAGCTTCAGGGCCTTTCCACCCCCATGCAAAGGACCCTGTGACTTTTACCCCCTACTAAACCTCGTGTAGAAAGAGGTAAAGGGTGACAACTGATAAAAGAGTAACTACGATCTTTCTATTGAGTAAAACAGTGCAAGTGGAATTGTAAATAATGTGAACACAGCAAGTGAAAGTAATGAAAGTAAATATACGTGAACAGTGGAAAATAGTTTTATAAGTTACTTCAAGTGACAGTGCATAACACAGTGTAAATAAAACAGAAATTTAAATAACGTAAATAAAATAGAGAACGTTAAATAGAAATATAAATGAGTAGTATTATAAGAATACTAGTATATACCCTAGGAGTAATGAAAGTGAAAGTTTCACTCTAGCATGTCTGAATACTATGAGTTATGAGAGGGAAATTGAAAGTGACATTCACTCTCAATGCTAGTATACAGGACGAGAAAGTGAATGCTATGTATTTTACTGAAAGAAATTGAATCCCTACAGTGTGCAGTAAACTAATACTACTGAAGGAAACTTATGGATAAAGACTGTAGATATATATAAGTGTTAGATAGTAATAGAAATATAAAGTGTGAGGGGTTTTATGAATAATAAATGACAGAGTACCATGAGCGAACTAACGCAAGTGCGACGGTCAGACGCGCTCGTAATTTTCATGGCTTTCACCGTTGTTTTTTTTTTGGAGTATGGATCCCAAACTACTTGAAAATCATAGAGTAGTGTTTATAGTGTTAATATCTGGCTGTGGTAATCATATTATGGGTTGTTGGGAAGTGTAAAGTGGAGACTTCGTTACCCAATTTCAGAGGTCTCCACAAGTCCTACGGTAACCGACGGAGGCTCAACAAACATTCCAGGAGAAAGCTGAAGGTATGTGTCATAAGCACATATAATTTTAATATTCTAGGACTAATAACTGATTTTTGGCAAATATTTTTTGAGAGTGTGTCGGAGCTCAAATAACCCCGCGGCACACGGAAAACATTGGTAAACATGCCCGCGATGTAGGGGTTAACGTATATACGAGGTTTTTACACTCAGGGACGACTGTGATTTTCTCCTGTAGCAGGATAGTACACACACCACAGTGTGAATCTTGTGTGACTGAGTCAGGATTTATAAGTATGTACAGGTATATCGAAAAATTTTCTGAAGAAAAATTTGATTTTGATGGAGCTTAATGTCATGAATTCGCGCGAGCATATTTATAAATTCATGACATTGTACTTTAGTGAGAAAACCACGAACTCTAGTGGAATTCCCACTGGGCATCACTTAGTTCAACCGTCCTCGTATTCACTTGATCGGGATGGTTTCACAAGTGATCATTCTTACCCACGACATTAATTCTTTCACTGAGTGATTTATTGTGAGCCTAAATATCGTTCACTTTCTTTCTGTTGACCGTTGAACTTAGGTCACGCCTACTTCCTGCAAGGATAGGACCGTTTGTTCCCAGCATAGAGCAGCGCCTCCGTTGTACAGTGAGTTCCTGAATCTCCACCTAACGGTGAATTGGCGAAGTGGGCTTAGTGAATTGCAGCGTTTGATGTTCATCATGGGCGCCCAGTCTTTTCGTTCGGCCCTCCTCCACTGACCAGTATTTGTTTGTTTTTCTAGGCTTAAGTTCGATTAGCTTTTGAATGAGTGAGTGAGTGTATTCTCCTTGTTATTTTGAATTAATTTTTGAGATTCATATAACACAAATTCATTTTATTGTAATCAATAAATTTACAGTTCTTTTCTTTGAGCTTAATGTAATTAGAATCGTGTTTTATTTCTCCACATTAAGCTTATTTTAGTTGCTGCTCCTAGTTTGCACAAACTCTTTACAATGTTCATAACTTGCACTTAGGCCAGTTCTTTTGTATCAAACTTAAATCCGTTGTGCCAGCAAGGAGTTAAGCACCGGCAAGAACCTGTATATTACTATTAGCATTAGTTATTGATTGTCCGGTGTGGAGTCACTGTCTCGAGAGGCTAACAGTACTACAAACAGCACTCGTGAGTAATTAGTCTCTGCTGTGTACTGTTGAGAAAGTTTATAAATTCTCGTCTTTAGAGAATTGGCAAAGTAAGCCGGCATAAAGTAACTCTTACTGCTTGATTTTCACAAGTCAATTCCTTGGTTCTATTTTCAAGTAACATCTAGCATTTCTTAATTCTTAATTTCACATCCCCCTGTGACTATATATATATATATATATATATATATATATATATATATATATATACAGTATATAGTATTATGTATGTGTGTATTTATTAATAGTTTGCCCTGACGCTTAGAGTCACATTTACTGCTATTATGGCGTGGCTTAGGTAAGCAGTCGATTAGAAGTACTGTAACATATATTTCTTTATGTTTATGTATGTATGGATGTGCATCTTAATGCATGCATACTTCCAACCCTCAGTATACACATCCTCAAGGCCTGGCACCATCCTTCAAAGAAGTGCAGTGACTTTGTGTAAGAGTGACAATGGTTGATACAACGACAGTATATGACTGCGCCAAAGGTTTCGGCTACTATGTTGGTCTGGCAAGAATAACGCCCCCCAGATACAGGAAATATGGTGACTTGTAGCCACAAATTGAAATTTGACTTAATAGCAGACATTTGTCTCGACGGACATAATGAGGGTCTAAAGATAATACTTTATATCATAGGTCCAGACACTGTACAGGGGTTTTATTCGTCTATATCTGCAGTACAGCCCTCGTGTGTGTGTGTGTGTGTGTGTGTGTGTGTGTGTGTGTGTGTTTGTGTGCAAATTTGGTCAGAGTTCTCATCAGATACGGCACTTTTGTGCAGGGTGGAATTGAAAGCTTTTTGTGTCAACTTCTCACAACGCACATATATACAATGAAGTTACTGATTACAGAGATGGGTTTATGTGGTCGTCAGTCAATGTGGCACTTGCAGCTTTGGCCTTACCAAATTGGAGGGCATGAGGGAGCAATTAGGGGTAAGGAGGAGTGCAGCCAGGTAAAGATAAGACCACCAGTTCAGGTGAACACACGAGAGGAGAACAGCCAATCAGCTTTAAACACGAGAACGGCCACAGGAACGTCCAGTGTATAATTATATCAAAATTCCTCACTTTTGTACGGTCAATTTGAGGATGGACCCTGCGCAGTCCAAAACGTTAGAGAAATAAAGAACTCAGTCTCATTCCATTTTTTCCCTCTCATCCATTCCTATCCATCTGTCAAAATGAGCCAGTCTCATCTGTCAAATGGTGGTGGGGAGACAGGTGCTATATATAGCAAGAGTTCAACAAAAAGTGGAAAATTATAAGTTGCTGGAATCGCCGCAAGTTCCTACAGGACTGTTTGTAAGAACAAGTCATACGCCAGTCAGTGCTCAAACAAATAAGTAATGCTGATAAATCCTTCAGAGACACCGGAAGATCATTTGTTTTAAGAATGCAAAAATTTTAGTTACAGAATTTACGAACTAATGGACTTACCACAACATCTAAAGAGAAAACTGGATAAAAAACAAAATGTAAACAGAAATACTACAGCCAAAACCAGAAACACGATGTGAAAACAGTGCCTAGAGCAACCTAGCGAGATTTGACCTAATGGTAAATATGTCTAACTGACCCCTTACGAGAACTGAATTGGAAGCACTGTTACTTGGACTAAAGTTTTACGCAGGTGAAGACAGAAAATCCTATGCCGAATAAGTATAGAAAAATGACAAATGGAGTTACAGTGACGTACCGAAAGGTATTATTCAAGGCATTTTATCATGTTGGAAAGATATAGCAGACAGATCCCAAGAACGTACAGAGATGCACTAAGTGATTTAAGTATGAAACCGGAAATTATGAATACCCAAGCAGACAAAGGTGGAGGAGTGATCGTGATGAATGAAAATTATTATGCGAACGAAATGATGAACTTACTAAATTATAGACCAACATATGTAGAGGAACACAAAGGGTATGCGAATGGTGAAACAGTAAATTTTAAAAATGAAGAACGGACGATATTGAGAAATTCAGAATAAAGAAAAACGTTAATGAATCTAGTGGAAGAAAACCCGCGACCACCAAGGATGAGGGCATTTTCAAGTGTACCTATGAGACCAATCACGTCTGGGATAGGAAGTGGACCTCACAAACTAGCTAAATAATTAAAAAAAAAAAAAAAAAAACGTCCAGTGTGCCAGGCACCATCAGCAATGCTCACCTGAAACTCTCCAACGACCTCATAGAACAACTTAAAACCAAGGATATAGTTACAAAACAAGATATTAATGAGTTTTGACGTAAAGTCCTTATTCTCTAATGTACCAGTAGAAGGGGCCCCGTGAGCAGTGGAGAACATTGAAGATAAAGACTTGCCAGTATCGTACGGACACTTTGTCAAATTTTTCTCACTGCGTGTGGGATTTGGAGCGTTTATGTTCAGTGGTGAAGAATACAATGTGTACAGCGCAAGGGCGTAGTCATGGGCTCCCCCTCCTCAGTGCTGTCATGACCTGTCTCAACATGGACACTTTGGAGACTGACAATTACAAAAGAATTATGGATAGAGGATCAGCATGACTCTGATATGTTTACGATGTGATGGCTATGGTTCAGAACGAAACAGGGAGAATAAATTAAGGATACTGAAGACTGTAAACAGTAATGTCCAATTCACAATATAAAGGAGAAGAGTAATAGTTTACCATTTCTAGACACCATAATATGCAGAAAAGTTCGAGATGTAAAATTCTCTGTTTACAGAAAGCCAACAGACAAAGACGATTTTGCTCATTATCTGTCCGCTTCCAGTAGTAGAACAAAATCAGGCATAGTGATATTTTTTTTGTCTTGGGAGCTTTTAGAATATGTAGTAAATAATTCATATAGGAAGAATATAAATACAAAGTAAAGTCATTCAAAATGTTATCCTACCATAAGGGCTGGCTAACAAGTCTAAAATATGGCAGAAAGATAATGAAAAGAAACAGAGGGTATAATCATGGCTGTCTTGATATACAGGTCCGGAGGAGAGACTGATGACGTCACAGGCGGTGGCCACAAATTCCCTCTACCTTTGCCTCTCATGCGTACACCTTTAAAATTTGCTTACTTATATATGGCCATTTTTATTATTAGTGTTAATACTAATATTAGTTATTATTATTTATCATTATTATGCACATTTAATATTTGCTTACTTATATATGGCCATTTTTTATTTTTAGTGTTAATACTAATATTAGTTATCATTATTATTATTATAAACATTAAAAATTACGGTTCCCGAATTTAAGACCCAAAACTCTGTAATGAATAGATGTGTTCAGATGCAAATTTTATACGATATTAGGATACCTGTCTGTGTAAAGATTATTTATCAATGTACAAACTAAAAATAACTGTTTTACTTGCACGGTAAAATAATACACACAAATCCAGGTTGGCAACAACGTCGTTGGCCCACCTTTTGTGCACCTGGATTTTGAAAAAGCCCACTTGAATAAACCCAATATTAAGTCCACTTTACTGTTTTCAATGCATCTATTAACATAAAATCTGCATGAATTCCCGGGGAATTTGAAAAATAAGGTGTAAATAACCTACACACAGGTAAAAAATTGAATTGCTGAAGAAAGCAGAAACAGCACACCAAAGGAAGAAACTACAGACTCTATATGTATATACATAATCAACCAGTATTGTACAGGTTAAGCTTCTGACTACCATTGCCTTGCATCGCATATATAATGTGCCTTTTTTTCTTAGGCTAGGTATAGGTAAATATAGCTATATAATTACATAAGCATATTGTTATATAACTATATTCCAATCATCGGTGATGTATTTTTTTCTCCTCTCCTTGTTAGGTAAGGTCAGATTAGTTTATTATCCATCTAATAGCTTCTACCATAAAACAGTGCAACAACTTTACCTAACTGTAATGGAGACTAAATTAATTTTATACAAAATAATGGGTATTAGTATAGAGACTTGACCAACAGCAATTTTATCGAACTGATATTTGTTATTCAAACAATAGGTTTCTTGTATCATATTTTCATTTCAATTTATGCTCTAACCGGCGCAAATCTCTTTTCAAGTCGCTCTCTTCAAACTATAGGAAACATGAGTATCAATAAAATAGACCCCGGCCTGGCTAAAATTCATATTTAGCTAACAATTCTAGTCATCATTTAGGCATAAGATTTAGGCAATGGCCTTACATTTGGCTTTGGGCAGACCCATACACATTTCTTCTTGGCCTAGGAAAGGCCTATGCACATTTTTCCTAGCCTGGGCTTGGCCTATGCACATTTTTCTTGGCATAAGCTAGGCCTATACATTTCTTCCTGCCCAGACAAGGCCCATAAATGTTTTTGCTTGGTCTATGCTGGGCTTATGTTTCTTCTTACCCTAGGATAGGTCTATACTTTTCGGTTGATATCCTTGTTACCTAGGTATTTCAATGAATACATAGAATTAAAAGAATAAATCAAGCTACCATTGAGTAGCCTAGGTTAATTTGCATGAAATGAAGTAAGGCATCAGTACCAAAATAACATCTCAATACGACCGTTGAGAAGATTAGGAGAAATACACTGAGGTGGTTTGGACATGTGAAGAGAATGGAGAATGAAAGACTGACAAAGAGGGTGTATGTAGGTGAGGTGGAGGGAGGGCGAGGGAGAGGTAGACCGAGGATGAGGTGGAGGGATGGAGTTGAGAGGTATATGAGGGAGGGGAGGTGAGTTGGGGGGAGGGTAGTCAAATGGTGGGTGACAGAGCGACTTGGAGGCGTTTTGTCTGCGGCCACCCTTTGCGGGATTAGGGCGTCGGGCTATAGATAGATAGATAGATCAAGCTCAATCGGTAGAGAGTTGGCCAGCAGTCCTGACGGACCCGGGTTCAAATCCCGCTGAGGCAGGGAACAGTTTAAGGATTTGAATTTCACAAAAATCAGACTTTACTGATCTACCAGAAGGCCCGCCGATATGTCGTAAAAATACCCCCGCTAATACCAATACACCAGTCCTGTTTGAGACAGCCCTAGTATGTATTCAATATGGACGGTGGGTGTTAGCGCCGAAGTGGTGACATGTAGAGGTGTCCGGTACGTAGGAGGACTACTGGGCCTTGAAAGCAGGCTGTGAAGCCTATGCCCAGAGTCGGTCACAAAAAAAAAAAAAAAAAAAAAAAAAAAAAACTACCATTGAGTAGCCTAGGATATTTTGCATGGAATGAAGTAAGGCATCAGTAACCAAAATAACATCTCAATAAGGTCGTGATCCACCAAAATATATTATGAACAGTTAATAAAGAACACTGAGAAACTTAAGATGTTGTAATTTCATTGCCTAACGTATTACGAAAACTACTTTACTAGAAGATATCCACTGTTGACAGTCTGATACCTCTAATTTCTGATTTAAAATGTTTTCAGTAATAGCAATGATGCTTTTCATGCATTCTAGTGTCGCTATACATATTTACTAATACGTGTATGGCTTACCGTGAACGAAATCAAGATGGAAGAGAGGAAAAATTTGAAAAAAGTGAGTTAATTGTTAGAGTGCCTCACTGTTTATAACGTGGCGGGTGGGCTGGCGGAATAATACAGATATGAAGGGGGGATTTGCCAGTTAGGTAGTCTCGTACCTTCGAGACGTTTCTGGTACCTTAAGTTCCTGTACGAGTCTGAGTTGCCAGTTAGCCTGCTGTTTGTGAGCTTAGTAATTTCGTAAGTTATGCATCAGTGTTTGTACTCTTTTTCTTTATAATGTTTTATTTAAGTGGTTGCTTGTTAAATTATGTAATTCAAGTTCGTATGGCAAATGATTTGGAGTGTTATGTAATGTAGGAAAACTCTATCATGTTTTGATGTCTCGTAGTTGGTAACTGTTGTTGCTAGGGGCTGATGCAAGACAGTATGTCCTAGAATGTTGGAGAAGTAGAAGTTTCGAGAGTAATGCAAGCTTATATAAGGATGGGGTAGAGACTGTTTTGAGTTTTTAGTCGGGTTTCAGTTCGGTGTGAGTGAAGTGCAGTCGGTTTTGGTGCAGTGCTGTTGGTGAAGTTTGTGGAGAGTTGCGTTGCAAGCATTAAATGTAATTACTGTCTGTGAAGATTGTATATTTTTGGTACTTGTGAAAACAGTGGCAAACAGTGACGGGTTATTGAAGTTTGTATATAGCTGGAATTTGAGAAGACAGTGAAGTGTATTAAATGTATTTACTGTCAGTGAAGATTATTCTCCGTACTTGTGTAATAAGTGAAGTGTTAGCAAGCATTAAGTGTGCTAGCTGTGAAGTGTTGTCAAACATTAAGTGTAATAACAGTTAGTAAAGTGTGTATAGCTCCAGTGCTTGAGAGAACAGTGAAGTTGGAAAGAATTAAGTGGAATTATTAGGAAAATAAAGACAGTGAACTTTAAGGAGCCAGTGTTTATTTTCGCCTCAGCTTATCTTGTGTACTGCACACCTAAAGGCTGACCATAAGAAGAACAACTCACTGGGCAACGTCCTTCCTGTACTGTACTACTGCTGGTGGAGCCTGTGGCAGTGTGGGGACTGAGACGTAACACTGGTGTCAGGAGTTTGGGATTATTATTTCAGGGCTGCAGTGAGTCTAACCTTCGACATGGAAGCGGAAGGTGTGAAAACAAGGTCTCGAGCTGGATAGGAGGAGGAAATTTCCCTGGCGACAATCGTGAAGCTATTACAGGAACAAACGAAGGAACTCAGAAACGAAATCAAAGAACAAATACAGGCACAAACTAATGAACTCAAAGAACTGATACAGGCACATACTAAAGTACTCAAAGAACAACTACAAGCACAGAACGAAGGACAGAAAAAGCTCGCAGAACAATTACAGGCACAGAAGAAAGAAATCAAAGAACAATTGCAGGCACAGAACGAAGAACAGAAATAACGATATGAACAGCTTCAGGAGGCATCACAGGAGCAACAGAGGGAATTACAGCTGAAAATGCAAGGACGGCTAGATGCTTTCATGGGGGAAGTGAAGGAAGAACAGCAACAGGTTAATGAAGAAGTAGATGCCAAGGTAGAGCAACAGAAGTATGAGGTAAGCAATAATGTGGTGGAGTGTAAACTGCATGTAGAAGAACAGTCGAAGACAATTAATGAGGAAATAGTGACGGAGTGCAAACAGCATGTGGCCAACCAGCTGAAGAACAGTGAGGGAAAAGTGATGGAGTGCAGTGGAAGCATGTAGTTGACCATGTTAAGATAATTAGTGAGAAAATTGAGGCTGTAGAGAAATATTGCACTGCTGAGCCTCAGGTTAGTGTACAGGGAGCATATGAAAGGAATGGACAGTATATGATGAATCTTGACGGATCCCAGGCATCTGAAGATGGCATTGCAGGGTTGAATAATCAGAATGTTGGAGGTACAAGTCCTGGACATAATTATGATGCCTCAGTTTTTAGGCCCCAAACCAGTGAAGTGCATGGCTATAATGTGGATCCAGTTAAGAAAAAAACTCAAGAAACTGATGGTAGAGTATCTTGGGAAGCGTACCATGCACAGTTTGAGTTACTTGCAGATCAGAATGGTTGGGATGATAAGAAGAGGGCTGCAAAAGAACCACCACTGAAGAAATGCAGGAGAACCTTGATGAATAGTGTGCGAGAAGACAGAGGAACAGACAGCAAGGAGTGTAATAGGAGTGGGAATCATAGGAAGAAATTCAGCTGTACTGTAGTGACGGGTCCGACATCGGACAGAGAAGACCTGGGGAGGATGCAGATGTAGGGTGCATATTTGCAACCGGTGCTGGAGTGGCTGCAGCAGAGTGAGAACCTTGATGAATAGTGTGCGAGAAGACAGAGGAACAGACAGCAAGGAGTGTAATAGGAGTGGGAATCATAGGAAGAAATTCAGCTGTACTGTAGTGACGGGTCCGACATTGGACAGAGAAGACCTGGGGAGGATGCAGATGTAGGGTGCATATTTGCAACCGGTGCTGGAGTGGCTGCAGCAGAGTGCAGTGCGACCATCATGGGGAGGAGTTTCCAGGTTGAACCCGGCGACCGGGAGCTGCTTCAGTCAGTGAGACCTTCTTCAGTGCAATGGACTACTGGAGCATCAGTGGGAGACGCCCAATGGCCTCAGCGAGTGTTGGCAATTGGTGGTTCTGAAGAAGATGAGGTCTGAGATCTTGGATGAGTCCCATAACAAGATCACTAGCGTGTACTGCACACCTAAAGGCTGGCCATAAGAAGAAAAACTCACTGGGCAACGTCCGTCCTGTACTGTACTACTGCTGTTGGAGCCTGTGACAGTGTGGGGACTGGGACGTAACAATACAATGGCCACAGATTGTGACGTCACAATAAGATATTGGAGGGAGACCCAGGCCTGTTCAGATCAAGGCGGCCTTGGTATAATACAAACGAGAATAAGGAGAATGAAAGATACATCCACCCCAAACTAGAAGAAGGCTTCTGTAATTGATTACTGTTTACAAAAACCAGGATTAAGAGTAGCTCATTCATCAACGATAAAGCTCAGTCACTTAATAAAAGGTAAAGATGAAAGTACCATTAATGAGAACAGGATTACTTATAGTATACCTTGTAATGGTTGCCAAAGTGTATAAATAGGTGTGACCGGGATAGGTCTTGCAAAAAGACTAACAGACCACAAGGCAGATGTGCAAAGACATATCAATTGAAATCAATAATCCTGCATATACATCAGTGCCGACATCAACCAAAATGGCAGGCATCTAAGATTCTAAAGAAGGGGTTAGACAAAAAGCTGAGAAATTATCGAGGCAGCACACATATGTACAATAAGTTACTAATCATTGAGATGGTTTTAAGTGTTGGTGAATCACTGAGGCAGAGGCAGCTTTGACCTCACCAAATGAGAGGACACGAGGGAGCAATTTGGAGAAGGGAGGAATGCAGTCAGGTCATGATAAGACCACCTGTTCAGGTGAACACCATAGAGGAGAACAATCAGCTTTGAACACGAGAAAGGTCACAGGAACGTCCAGTGTATAAATATATATAAACTCACATTTCTAGTCAATCTGAGGATGGACTCTTTGAACTCCGAATCGTTTGAGAAATAAAGAACTCATTCTCTTTCCTCCTTTTCTCTCCCATCCATCCACAAAAGAAGAAGGCATATAATGAGTGGATGAGAAACTTGGGCGCGGGAGAGGTTGAGAGACAGAAGAGAGCTATATGTGGGAGGAAGAGAGAGGTGAAAAGATTAGTAAGAGAGAGTAAGAAGAGAGAGTAAGAAGAGAGTGGATGAAAATTGGAAGGAATTTCATTACGAAGCGGAGGGAATGTAAGAAAATGTTCTGGAAAAAGGTAAAGGGAGTTAGGTAGGGTGGCTAAAAAGTTAGTCGGGGAGTGAGAGATAAAAATGGTAGATTACTAGTGGAGAAGTGAAAAAAAAGTGAGCAGATGGAGAGAACACTTTAAGGAATTGTTGAACATAGAGAATGAAAGTAATGCGAGTATAAGTGGCTGAGGAATGGCTAGGAGATGGACAGATGTGAGAAGAGAGAAAGAAATCAGTAGGATGGAAGTTGTGGAAGCAATGAGGAAAGTCAAAATGGGGAAAGCCCCAGGAATTGATGGAGTGTGTGGTGAAATGCTGAAGGATGGGGGAGAGAATGTAGTAGAATGGATGTGGAAGATGTGCAGACTGGTGTGGTCTAACAGACTATTCGTAAGTGGTCTGTTGAACATATTCACCATTAGGTCAGGTCTCCCTAGATTGATCCAGGCACTGTTTTCACATCGTGTTTCTAGTTTTTGCTGCAAAATGTGACATGGCCTGTGGACTGCATGTATGGTGATGTGTGTGACAGCTATGTGAATCACGTTATCAATAACCATGGCAAAGAATGCACTGTCTGCTTGAAGGCTACACAAATCTTACCCTGTCAACCAAGGTAGCTGAACAGAACCGACGCACTGATCCAAATGTTTCTGCAGATACAGTGTTTGATTTCAGCACATCAGTCACGGGCATTCAACGCTCCATTTTAGCAAATCGTAACAAGTCACAATTAATCAGTAGGCTGAAGGACCGCGGCTTTCAAAGTCAGGCTGATGCTGACTACTTAATAAGTAATGTAGCACATCATTGGCATTTGCTGGGAATATCACACGACCTATTGCATTTGTGGCAAAGGATGCAGATCTGCTTGTCATGTTGATTGATAGGGCTGCAACAGATAATATCTACATGCAGTATGCATGAGACTTTGTTTACAGTATGAACAGCATCCAGCAGGCAATGCATCCACATACCTGACAACTCATATTGATTGCACACACTATCACCGGATATGACACAATCTGTGCCTTATATGGCATTGACAAAAAGAAGGCCATGACAGTCTTTGAAAGCGAGGACTGGAGAAATAAGGCCATCACAGTCTTGGAAAGCGAGGGTTGAAGGATGCTCGTTGTTCTTCAGAAGGGCGATGCCAGCCATGAAGAAGTAGCCAGAGTGGGGGAAATATTTTTAATGAAGTTATATAATGCCAATCCAACATGTTGAACACTTGATAAGCTGAGATTTGTGTAGTACATGCAGAGGATGACCAAAGCATCCAGCAGCTTCTAATTTCAGAACCTACCACCCACATCCTCAGCTGCAAAGCACCACTCATATCGAGCCTACTTCGCAGTTCAAGAGTGGTTGGACAATGTTGAGGATCTAAATCCTACTGACTGCGGTTGGGAGTTTCAAGGTGGAATGCTTAATCCCATTTCGACTGACAGACCAGTAGCAATAGAGCATGTTCTTCTCATTGTGCCATGTGGAAAAGAGATGCAAATGTCAGAAAGCAGGGCTCTAATGTACACCTATGTGTTCCTCGTGTATTGGCCAATCCTGTACTAATTCATGCACATCTGATGGAGAAGATACTGAGTCCCATGCAATAACTGTGACCATAACTAGTTATGATACTAGAAGAATGCTTTAGTTAGAAGTAGTTTAATGACTGCTGTCGGCAAAACTTTGTGCTGGTTGTTGATTTTAAATGTGTTGAATTTACCATTTTGTTTAAAATAGTGCATTAACTTGATCATATCTCGAATGTACATGAAAAAATCTTTGAAATAATGGTAAAAATGATTTCATATACCCAAAAACCATTAAAATGAGTTATCTCATGACAATCTGTGACTTCTGGTACCAGTGCTGTATAAGCGTCTCATGCAGTTGAGAGCCATCTTGGATTTTTGTCCCACACGGCTCTCTTATGTGGAATGTTTAGAATGTTTATGGATTTTGACTTAGCATGCTTCCGAGTACTTTTCCTGAAAAATTCAGCTTCCTCAATTTTTTTTGCAGGTTCCCCTCGAATTTGACCTAATCCTCCAGGCCTATGAAGTTTAACGAAGTAAGAATTATGTCATTCAAGCTTCTGAAGCCACTGCTTGTCTGACGGTTTTCTTGTTTAACTCAATCGACTTTGTCTTGTTGTCACTTGTGAAGGATGCAGAAAGCCCTTCTTTCAGTAACTCTACTCTTGATACAAGCTAGATACGCCCGTGACAACCAGCAAGCTTCCGTGTGAAAGCATAACACTCCTTCATCTGCTCCAGACTTTGGCACAGAAGAAGGAAGAGTCGTTATTTAGGGCACTTAACTTGATTGTATTTACCAAGTCCACAACATCATGAAGTACGAATCTTAACTGAAAGAATGTGTTCAATATTCTTATGTTATACATTTCAGCAAATTTACCACCATATCACCTCTTTCCTTTCTCCCACTCCAAATTTGCCCATATGTGGTTCTCCATTTTTTTTTTTTCCAGTTTTTACATTGAAGTCCGTCATGAGTATAGTAAATGCAGTCTTTTCTTTTTCCATAATCTGGAAGATGTCATCAAAGAATGTTTCATTTTCTTCATCTGAGCTTTAAGAAGTTGGTGCATATACTTGCATATTACTTTCAGGGTGTGTTTTTTGCAGAGTCAGATTACAATCCATCCTACTCTGTCAGATACATTGCTGAATTTAACAATGCTGTCTGCAAGGTTTCTGTTAATTAGAAATTCTGTACCACTGACTCCTTTCATTTTGCCTTCCTCTGTAGTATAATAGGTGGTTACTCTCTTGGAGTTGAATTAGTTTTTCTTTTCTGTGGATCTCACTCAAACCTACAATATACCAACTAATTTTTTTCTAATTCAGTCATTAAGTTATCATGTTTGTAATCTTCTGCGAGGCTTCTTACACTGAATGTATAGATCTTCATGAAATTCAGTTAATGTCCCGGTCTCTGATTTGCCGAAACTGTGCCTACTTATGTCCGGTGGCACACTGCCCATAAGCGCTGGAGGCAGTGCTGTTGAACCTTTGGTAGACGATGATCCAAATGGAACGCCTGTCAAATCATTAACAGTAGAATTCATGTTCGGTTGGGGGGATTGTGGCAAAATTATCTCACCTCCCTGCCACATAATTTCTGTCGAGATGAAATTTTCTATGACACCATATTCATTATATTCTGTGGAGCCTTACGTACCAATAGGGGGTCCCAAGGTCCGTGCCGTCTAAGATGGATTCTCATATCCACAAGGCCTTCCCCTATACACCATCTGGGGATGAGCTAGGTAGCAGTGGGTTCCTGCCCTTGCTATACAATACACACACACACACACACACATATATATATATATATATATATATATATATATATATATATATGAAGCCTCTTTGGTACAGTGGTATAGTGTAAGTTTTTGTACATGGAAGAATGAGGGTTCGTGCCCCGCCAAGGTAAAAAACTTTGCGAGCGTTCTTCCAGCCACGTACTGCTTTGGCAGACATAAGGGGTGCTGTGGTTGAACCAGTGTCACATACTATAAAGTATGCTTGCACCCAGCTGGCTTGTGTGGGCCGATTACACTTGGTTCACAGACTTCACACACATCCAAAGCCTCTCCAACACAACAGTTACACTTACAAGCACTTCTCACCCTACATACAATCTCTACCAGACAGCCTAAGTCACTAGGTAGAGGTACATAGGCTGTATCATCCCCGCTTCGGTCGGGATAGGCCAGTCCTGCACTGGACACTCAAATGGCTGACGATATTTATTTATTTATTTATCTACACACACACACACACACACACACACACACACACACACACATATATATATATATATATATATATATATATATATATATATCACTCTCATCTTAAATGTCAGGACCAACTGCCTAGCCCCGGGCTTCTACGCTCCTCATGGGGCAAAGTAGGATTGGATGATGGATATATATATATATATATATATATATATATATATATATATATATATATATATATATATATATATATATATATATATATATATATATATATATATTGTTACGGTGGCGCCAGCCCGGGGCTATTACAAAAAGACAACAAGTCAGCCTTAGATGATCGGCCTCCACTGCGTTGCAAAAATAACGCAGACCCCGGCACTGACACTCCGCAACCTAGAGAAAAACTGCGCAACGGAAAAGTACTTACTCAAGAACGCAACACTCTGTACTTTGATAATAAACGGAACAGCCTACCTATAGATCTAGCCTACTATCGTCACTACCGGAAGTAATACCGCCCGAGACAGTATACAGGAACACCTCCCACTTACTTCCGGTGGTGACGACTTTCTACTTAACCCGTGTCCAAGGGGGAACGCAGTTAATGGCTCACGATAGTTCTCACTAGCCTTGTGCAAAGAGATGGGATTAAACAGTATAGGGGTTAGGGGTGTGTGTGTATGTACGTGTGTTGGGGGAACGTTAATTAAGGCAGCGAGAAACTACGGTGAGCCAGACTGGCCCTCCAAAGACAACAAGGTCACAAAACAAAATAAAATAACTACTTTCTTCAGTCAACAACAAAAGAATAAAAATAAACTTAAATGAAAACGCCAGCTCGGCATAAAAATGACTGGGGAGAGAGAGAGTGTGCACACACGCACGATACGGAAGCTAGCTGGGAAGAGACTGCCTCTGATCAAGGCTCGCGCACGGCCAAGCGCGAACGCATAATCAAATTAATAAGAACTTATATTCGTGCCCCTCTCTCTCTCTACAATAAACTGGTACTTCTAATGCAAGCAAAATCATTAAATATACTGGTAGCTCACATAAGACAATCAAAATAATCAAATGCATTCTCAGCATGGTATTAAATAAAATTGCCCTCAGTGGCAGGAACGAAAGAAACTAAAGAACTTGTAACACTCGCTAATGTAAACTCCGCGAATGACATGGATACATACTGCATAATCCCCTAGCCCAGCTGTAACGGCTGCACCCGTGGGAACGGACAGGCGGACAACGTAACACGCCCTTCCCCAAGGGAAAATTTTGAGCCCTGGATCAAAATTTTCGAATCAAGACCCTGACCCCTCCCTGGATAAACAATCAGCAATTACGTTATCAGTCCCCTTAATATGCCTAACTTCTAAATTGTACTCTTGCAAAAGCAAACTCCAGCGGGTCAAACGCTGGTTCTTAAATTTAAACTTGTTCAAAAACTGCAGGGGATGATGGTCTGAATAAATCTTGATCACAGGGCCAAAAGGGGGCAGGTAGACAGCAAAGTGTTGCAGGGCCAGGATAATCGCTAATAACTCCTGCTGTATGACGGAATAGTTCTTCTGGGCTCTATTAAACTTCTTTGAGAAGTATGATATGGGATGTTCAACCTGGCCCTCATCCGGCTGCATCAACACTGCTCCTACCCCTACTCGGCTAGCATCAACTGCCAGCACAAAAGATTTGTCAAAATCTGGTGCACGCAATATAGGGTGGTGGCACAGCAGAGACTTAACAGTAGTAAAAGCTTGCTCACACTCGGCTGTCCACTGCCACTTCTTATCCTTGCGCAATAAGTCAGTAAGAGGGGCAAGCACTGTGGAGTAATTCCCAATGAATCTTCGGTGTGTGATCATGCCCAAAAATCGCTGGAGGGCACGGCGACACTGGGGTGCTGCAAAGTTGGAAATGGCATCCACCTTAGCCCGAGGTGGAGCCACTTGCCCATGTCCACAACAAATCCAAGGTACTGGACCTTAGCACGTACGAACTCGCACTTGTCTAAGTTGACTACTAAGCCAGCTTCCTCCAACCGCTTAATGAGCATTTCCACATGATCAAGGTGCTCCTCCCACTTGGTCTCATACACAATGACATCATCGATGTAAACGACACAATTGGGTATGCCATCCACCACTTTATCCATAAGCCTCTGGAAAGTGGCTGGAGCATTCTTCAATCCATAAGGCATCACCTGGCACTGATATACTGCACCACTGACAACAAAGCTAGCCACTTGTTTAGCCCGTTCCGTCAGCGGGACCTGCCAGTATCCTTTTACTAAGTCAAGTTTGGTGATATAAGTGGCATTTCCCACCTTGTCCACGGAGTCATCGACCCGAGGCAAGGGATAAGCATCGGTCTTAGACAGTGAGTTAACCTTCCGGAAGTCCACACACAACCTAACCTTCCCATCTGGCTTTGGCTGCAAGGTAACTGGTGAACTCCACTCACTGAAACTCCTCTTGATCAATCCATGGTCCAACATATACTTGATCTCATCATCGAGAGCTTTCTGTCTGATAGGGTTGATGCAGTAGGGAGCTAATTTTACAGGCTTACTATCCCCAACGTCAATGTCATGAGTAGCCCAAGTTGTCAATCCCGGTGAATCTCCAAAAACTTTCGGATGTTTCCATAATCTGTTGCACAGCTCTTCTTGCTTTACTGGATCAAGGTGTCTCAATTTCTCCACCAGAGCTGCATAACCATTGCCCTCCCATAGGTCAGCTGGTAACATCTCACCACAACTAAGCACTTCCTCCTGCTCCTCCAACTCACTACCAACCACCAAAACTACAGGAGCGCTCTTATCCCTGGTTCCCTCAACATCCACTCCAAAGTCACCTTCCAGGGACTGTGGCTGTAACCCTGGTCCACTACTCACATCACCGGCACCAACAGCTCCTTCACAGCACGTCCCTTTGATGCCACGTCCTCTCTTTCCCGTCCTTCACATCCCAGGTGAGAGACATCAGCAGTCATCCCACAATGAGAATCAACTGGGCGATAGTATGGCTTCAACATATTAATGTGGCACAACTGAGTACTCTTCCGCCTATCTGGGGTAACAATTAGATAGTCAAGTTCCCCAACTCTCTTCTTCACAATATAAGGACCACTGAATCTAGCCGCCAGAGGTTTTCCTTGCCTGGGCAGCAATGCCAAAACTTCATCTCCTTGCTTAAACTCACTACTTCTGACCTTCTTATCGTAATGAGCCTTCATTTTCGCTTGAGCCCCGATTAGATTGTCACGGGCAAGCTCTAAAGCGCAATGCAGTCTCTCCCAGTGCAGCAGACATAGTCAAGCATGGATTCCTGGTTGCCAGATTTGTTGTTACTCCAGGCCTCTCGCACCACATCCAAGGGACCACGAACTCTGTGCCCAAACACTAACTCATTGGGTGAAAACCTAACGACTCAGTTGGCACCTCTCTCACTGCAAACATAACAAAGGGTACCGCTAGGTCCCAATCCTTTCCACTATCATAGCAGAAGGTGCGCAGCATTGTCTTTAAGGTCTGATGATGCCTCTCCAGGGCACCTTGTGACTGCGGATGGTAGGCACTGGACAAAATGTGTTTGATGCCCAACTCTGTCATTGTCTGCTTAAACAAATTAGATGTAAAATTCACTCCACGGTCTGACTGCAACTCCTTGGGCAGGCCAAAATGAGTAAAGAACAGGATAAGTTGCTTGACTACTGACTTCGCCTGCATGCTTCTGATTGGTATAGCCTCTGGGTATCGCGTTGTAACATCCATTATGGTTAACAGATACTTGTTTCCAGCAGAAGTAGGAGGTAAAGGGCCCACAATATCAATGATTACCCGGGTAAACGGAGGTTCAACTGCAGGAATGGGAGTCAAAGGGGCCACAGGAAGAACTTGATTAGGCTTGCCCACTATCTGACACGTGTGACAGCTCTTGATGTACGCAGCAACTTGTCCCGGCATACTTGGCCACCAAAAGTTATATCTTAAGCGCTGCACTGTCTTTCTGTTTCCCAAGTGACCCGCTAAAGGTCCCTCATGTGCTAACTGTATTAACGGCACCCTATACTGCACAGGCACCACCACCTGCACTAACTCACCCACTCCTCCATCCACCATGGCGCCAGTGGGCGTCCATCGGCGATGTAAAACATTGTCTTTATTCAGGAACTCCTCCTTACCACACTCCATACTTCTTTCTTCCCCTACTCGAGCAAACAAGGGCTTTAATGTTACATCCTCCTGTTGCTTCACCCTCAGTTCTGCTGGCCCAACACCCGCCAGCTCTACTGAGGACTGAGATGGGGACTGGTCGGGACACTGGATTGCGAAGGCGATCAATCTCAGCGTCACCTCTAGTACACTCGACAGGAGGAATGTCAGACTCCACACTGACATCATCACCTCTACCCTCAACAGTGACACTCTGTTCCTCAGGCGCGTTTGACGGTGGTCCTGCATCCCCGCAGTCGACCCCAGCGTCCTGAAATTCTTCTAATTCAGTCGGTGGGCTGGGTTCAGTCTCCACACAGACACACTCAGCACCACCTCTAGTGTCCTGAGTGGGAAGTGGGGCGGCACCCATGCACGCATTCCCACTCTCCTCACCCACCACAGCAACACTCTGCTCACTAGGTTCCTCCATTGGTGGCCCTGCCTCATCACAGTCGACCCCAAGAACCTGTGACTTCACCAGTTCTTCCTCCCGGCTGCAACCTGTGCCATAGATCGTGTAATTGCACAGACCGGGAACATAGCTTCCACTTCTGCATCAACTTCAATACCAATTTCTGGGGCGTCAAAACACTTCTCTGCCACAACAACTGGTGGGGGAAGAGATGGAAATACTTTCTCCCCAGCCAGGTCGTTCCCCAGCAGAAAATCAATCCCCTCTACTGGCATTACATCAGCAACAGCTACCTGAGCTGCAGCCTGAACAATGGGGCAATCGAGTTCCACATGAACATAATCATAGTATTCATCTGAGTTCATGCCTCTACACAGCACATACTTCCCTGAGTTTACAGGCCCTCCAGTCACGTTTCTGCACACAGACTGTTGTGCACAGGTATCACGAGCCACAGTAACTGGATAACTGATCCCATGAATTTTCACTGTGCCGTGACACAAAAAAGGTTTACACCAGTCTAGGGACGATTTCTGAGGCAGTTCATCCGGAGGTGGCGTAGCATGTTGGGTAACTTTTTCAGCCTGAGCTGGCAGCGAGCACAACCGGTTGCACTCCAGCTTTCCACAGACTTCTCCCTCACCGTTACCACTCTCCCAACTCCTCTCGTTCACCTGACTCGAACCTACAATTAGTGCCACTGGTTTAGCATTTTGGGAGGCCTTCCACTTAGGGCAGTTAGGCTTGATGTGCCCACTCTGTTTGCAAAAGTAACAAACTAGCTTCGAACTGGATACAGGGCTCTTTCTCCCTGAATTCTTTTTCTCCTCTGAACTTCCCTTGGACTGATTCACGGGAGATTTATCCCAGGCAGGGCCACTCACAGTCCTCTCCCTGGAATACTGAAAATTAGCATACTTGACCCCCATACTCCATAGGCAAACACCCGGTCATCAGCCCACGTCGCTGCTTCCTTCACGGTCTTAAATCTCTTCTCCCTAATTTTAACACCAATTTCTTTGTCAGCCATGTTGGTAAAATGTTCCATCAAAAACAGTTCACGCACCTCGTTATACGAAGTGGCGCTCTCACTCAGCAACCACTCGTCTAACCTCTCCTCCAGATACCTAGCGTAGGCCATATAGGTGTCAGCAGGCCTTTTCCGAGCACCACGGAACAACAACCGATAAGCCTCTGGTCTAAGTTCATATGCCTTCAGGATAGCTGTTTTAAATTCATCATAATCATCTACATCCTCAGGGCTCAACCTATTATACACTTCCAAAGCTTTTCCTTCAGCACATTAGATACCAAGCCCACCCAGCGCTGCCTGGGCCACTCAAACTCCCTAGCCTTCTTTTCAAACCTGACAAACCATTCTGTCACCTTCAACTCATCAAATGCTGGCACTAATTTTAGACTCCTTGAGAACCAACTCTCCCTATCCTCTGCACGGCCTGAGGTTTGGGTATCTGAAGTTGGTCTATTAGCAGTCACCTCCAAGCGAGTCTTCTCCAGCTCAAATCGCATTTTTTCACGCTGCAACTCCATCTCCTCTCTTGCACGCGGCATCTCCATCTCTTCTTTCTCTCTTGCACGCTGCATTTCCATCTCCCTCTCTTCTTTTGCACGCTGCATCTCCATCTTTTTCAACTCCAACTGCAACTGAGCCTCCGGTGACAAGACTCCAGGGTATATGGGAGTGGAATGAACAGCTCCAGGGAAAGCACTAGACATACCTGGGGGAACTGCTCTAAACTGGCTCGGCGGCATCATAGATGGTAATAGTGGGGTAGCGAAACGAGGCAACTCAGCACCATAGTCAAACTCAGGGCTCACACGAGGAGTACCTTTGCTATGTGCCTCTCGTTGTTCCATATCCACAGGTGACTCAGCACGTACGCGATCTGGTGTAGACACGCGTGACTCCATGGCGACAAATCAATGGCAGTACTCAACAATGAAATACTAATGCTGACTGAGAAACTACAAACACATCAACTTCACCTCAAAGCACAGAGAACACCAAGGTAACGATATCCTAGCAAAAGAAAAAGGCACTGTTAGGATATCCTGATGCGAGGTCGCCACTGTTACGGTGGCGCCAGCCCGGGGCTATTACAAAAAGACAACAAGTCAGCCTTAGATGATCGGCCTCCACTGCGTTGCAAAAATAACGCAGACCCCGGCACTGACACTCCGCAAACTAGAGAAAAACTGCGCAACGGAAAGGTACTTACTCAAGAACGCAACACTCTGTACTTTGATAATAAACGGAACAGCCCACCTATAGATCTAGCCTACTATCGTCACTACCGGAAGTAATACCGCCCGAGACAGTATACAGGAACACCTCCCACTTACTTCCGGTGGTGACGACTTTCTACTTAACCCGTGTCCAAGGGGGAACGCAGTTAATGGCTCACGATAGTTCTCACTAGCCTTGTGCAAAGAGATGGGATTAAACAGTATAGGGGTTAGGGGTGTGTGTGTATGTACGTGTGTTGGGGGAACGTTAATTAAGGCAGCGAGAAACTACGGTGAGCCAGACTGGCCCTCCAAAGACAACAAGGTCACAAAACAAAATAAAATAACTACTTTCCTCAGTCAACAACAAAAGCATAAAAATAAACTTAAATGAAAACGCCAGCTCGGCATAAAAATGACTGGGGAGAGAGAGAGTGTGCACACACGCACGATACGGAAGCTAGCTGGGAAGAGACTGCCTCTGATCAAGGCTCGCGCACGGCCAAGCGCGAACGCATAATCAAATTAATAAGAACTTATATTCGTGCCCCTCTCTCTCTCTACAATAAACTGGTACTTCTAATGCAAGCAAAATCATTAAATATACTGGTAGCTCACATAAGACAATCAAAATAATCAAATGCATTCTCAGCATGGTATTAAATAAAATTGCCCTCAGTGGCAGGAACGAAAGAAACAAAAGAACTTGTAACACTCGCTAATGTAAACTCCGCGAATGACACGGATACATACTGCATAATCCCCTAGCCCAGCTGTAACGGCTGCACCCGTGGGAACGGACAGGCGGACAACGTAACAATATATATATATATATATATATATATATATATATCCATCCATCCATCCATCATCCAATCCTACGTTGCCCTATGAGGAGCGTAGAAGTCCGGGGCTAGGCAGCTGGTCCTGACATTTAAGATGAGAGTGACCAGCCTCACTCATCCCTGAGTGGCATTACATGAGCAATAAACCCCAATCACCCCTTGGGTATAAACCTTCACCGGTTCAATCCAACTGGAGCACAATAATTACCCACTAAACCACCAGGTGCCAAAATTTGGCTATATGGTTACCACTCAGCATAGTAAATAGTTTCCTGGTGTACAGGAAACCATTTGACTTGTCACTCAGTGTAGAGTCACCCACATATATATATATATATATATATATATATATATATAGAGAGAGAGAGAGAGAGAGAGAGAGAGAGACATATATATATATATATATATATATATATATATATATATATAAAAGTTGTGACTTAGAAGTAATCCCTCCAGTATCCGAAGTAATAGAGCTAAAGGCAACTCCGGAGAGTAGGTTTGTCTGGATATTGGGAAAATACCTCATGGACAGGTACTTATGAACCCTAACCCAGCCTGACTCAGAAAACCACCTACATTACTCCCTACCAGGCATGTATATTACCTATTTAAGACCCTATTCACACAAATAAAGGACAGAAATCATGAAATAAATGAAAAGGAACCAGAGAATGAGGATTTAGAGGTGTGGATGGAAAAAATTTAGCAGTATCCAGGGTCCTTACAACACGTCCGTGGCTGTCGCGATGAATAACCTGCCTCCTCTCTGACTCTGACAGTAAGAAGGTGCACCTGAAGCACATGCAGTAATCAAGTGTTGCACTGCACTTAATCCATTGCATTCTGAATTCTAATTTCTTAACACTGCACATTCATTTCTTAGTTGCGCTGCACTTGAAACTCACCAGTGGTGCGCTCTGCACTTATGGCTTTGCACTCTGAATTCTAATTTCTTACCACTGCACATTCATTTCTTACTTGCTCTTGCACTTGAAACTCTGTACTGTACAGTACCACTCTGCACTTAATCCTTTGCACTCTGAATTCTGATTTCTTAACTCTGAACATTATGTTCTTTACACTGCACAACACTGTAAATTCCCATGTGGTCTAGTGGCGAGTTTTGGCTATTTATTCACTGTCAGAGTCCGAGAGTAGGTGTTGCAGGTGGCTGAGGGGTACGTTGCTGAGACGTGGTGATGGACTATCCTCTGCAGACGACTTTGAAGATAGCTCCAAACTCACGTCCAGTGGCGACTGCACTGTGGTCTATGTGCTGGGCTGTGGCTCGGAGGTGGAAGGTCTGTCTTGGGGAGGCAGTGGTGTGGATCTGATGCTGGGCACGGCAGGGGTCATGGGCCTGAAGAAACTGTCAATAGTTGATTGGCGTAAGGAATGGCGATTCTGGCTATTGATGTGCGCTGCTTAAAAGTACGCACTTCCTTCACAAGTCCCAGTGGTCCAATCTCCATGTTGCAGTCTGGGTGTTCTAGGTAGTCAAGAATGAACCCGACGTGGTCCCGAAGTGCGCTCAGCTTGGGGATGGTTGGAGTAGTGGCACGTTGAGAGGAGTCCTCATCATCCTCACTGTCCTTGTTGGAATCTTCAAGTTGGGTACTTGTAACAGCAACTGAAGATGCAATCTCGATATCAGACATGATCTGATACCCAGGATCACCCTTGTCATCATCCAACCACTCACGCACTTCGTCCACATCAACGTCATCACCAGCCGCATGAATACTTGCATGGAAGTCATCCACACCAAAACCTAGAAAGTCGTGCACCACAACATCTCTGAGAAGCAGATGAGACTAACCACTTTCCCAAGTCTTGACAGAGACTTTCCTCCATGCACGGGCCCAGTTTTAGATGGCTGACTTTATGTTGCTGTGGCAAAGGTTTTCCACAGTCCACTGGCCTTGCGTGTCCCCTCCCTCCCTGGGCTGGTCCTTGTCCTGGAGAGCAACCATCACCTAGTCCAGGAACTTCTGATAGTACAGCCTTCTCATTGCCATGATCCCACCTTGGTCCACTGGTTGGATGAAAGCAGTCGTACAATGAGGCCATTCTCAGCCACCAACCCCTTGTCGAACAGATATGTAAGTGCATTGTCCAAGAGAAGGAGGGCCTTTACCTGGTTGTGCGGGATTCCCAGTGTGTTCGTCTGGTATGGATGACCTCCCTGATGAAGTGCTGGTGAAACCAGTCTTTGAAGACCCTGGCTGTGAAGCAAGCCTTCACAGAATGGTACCACATGACAGGAAGGACATCTATCACCCCACAAAGGCACCGAGGCTGCTTTGCATGGCCATCAATAACGGGCTTGAGCCGGTGCATGCCGTTAGCACTGGTGCAACACAAAGTGGACATCTGTTGCATCAAGAGCTTGCAGCCAGTAACACGCTTCTCCATCTCCTCTGCTAGAGTGTTCATTGGCAGTGAGCGATAAAACAAAACAAGTTTTGTCAGCATTGTAGATGTGACCTAGGGAGAGGCCCTTCCTGTCGATCAAGCCCTTCACCTGTCGAAACTCCTCTACTCTGTCGTCATTGGTGTACAGAGCTTCGCCATGGGCCTTACAGGTGGTAAGTCCATGGCATAACTTGTAAACCAAGAGCCAACCCTCAGATGCTTTGAAGTCTGGGGTGTCTTGCAGCCTGGCGAGCTTCTCGGCAGCAGCTATCAACTTTATACCATGCACCAGCACACCAGGAGCACATTGTTCTTGATACCAAATCAGCGTGGAGCAGGCGATTTCTGCAATCCTGGGAGTGTACATAACCTTCCTCTCCACATTGCGTTTGGTCTTCAGTGCGAAGTGAGCAGTGTACTGGGTGAGTTTGTCCCAAGATTTCTTGATATCAAACAAGGTAGAGCGGGCCAGGTTGAATTCTCGGAGGATACGAGACATCAACCATTTCGCATCCACCTACTCCAATATCTCCCTCTCCTTCTTCAGAGTCAGAACCACTCGTTTCCTCTTCTTGGACGGTGGGGCCATCATCACACACCCGAGTAAGAGGCAGCAGAGGAACAACTGGGCCTGCATGAGGTAAGGCACCACCACAAAAACGAGCATGTGGGCGACCATGGTGACGAGCATGCACTCACGACGATGGGTAAGCAAGAAATGGGGAGGACATAGCATTGCCCTAGCGGACGTTGGTGGAAGTATGCAGCAAAACACAGCTGGTTGGCACCGCATGCCAAGTTCAAATTATGGGTGACAGAAATGTCGGATTTTTTTTTTTTTTTTTGGGGGGGGCTTTTTTACGTTTTTGGCCATTTTTGGGTTCCAAAGGCCCGGGTCCAAAATGTCCAGACATTGGGGTGTCCAGTTACTGAGCGTCCGGATATTACAGGGATTACTTACGGGATTTGTCTTTGACAGGAAATGCCTTGGAAATATATCCTATATTTATGCATTGGTAAAAGAGATGCCTTGGGATTCAGATGCTGTGTATATGTGGATTGTGGAGCCTGTATGGATCAGTAAGTCAGTGGAGGTCAGAGTGTGATAGTGTGAGATTCAGGCCAGGCCGAAGTGCTAGGCTCTCAGTATTGGGGCCTTTCTGTCATCTGATTGTTAAATGGACTGGTTAATTGGTGCTCTTAAGAAAAGATGAATGACTTGTATTCCAACATGGATCCCTTGTACGGAAAATTTCTCAAAAGTGTATACAGAATCATATAAACATCTACGTTTTGCATCACCTGAAGGGCGTCCGTTAATCTTAAAACAATTTCAATTTATTTATCAGTATAGATGTTGAGCTGAAAACTCACCCACCGCACATTTTACACGTCAGTAGGAACCACTGCCATCATCATCCCTCCAAACTTACATCCTACTGAAACGTTAGAGGGGAGGAGTCAGAGGATACGAACTGGAGAGCAATTAACTAAGCCAGAGACCACACTATAAACAAATGCAATAATATGGTTTAAAACATTACTTTGATTGTCGAGATAAAGCCAGAAGAACATTCTCCATTAGACAGGAATATCGATCGGCAGATAGACAGGCTGGCAGACAGACAGGCTGACTGATTAACATACTGACTACTTTATTTGGTTCTCTGCAAAGACTTGGTTACATTTACATGTGGGGTCAGTCAGTGGATGACCAGGTATCTGTGGCTTTATAATGTGAGTGCTTATTCATGCTTATTACTACAACAGTACTGCAACTGAAGGTTATTGATACTGTACATTATTTTTTTTACATTGTAGTAAAGCACCAGTTTGTAGATGTATATGAGAAAAACATAGTACTGCACTTCAATAATAATTAATATATATTTACATATTTAGTTGTTGTTATTGTTATTGCTGGTCAGTTGCAGTCTATCTGGCCGAGCAGACCCATCAAATCTCAGGCAAGCAACTTCCCTTGCACGGTTGTCCCGTGCATTGAACTGATATTCCATTGTGGCTGACAGCACCTCATCATAGCATGACTCGAGGAATACTGCGGAACTTTGTTTCCTGGATGGTCACCGCACTTGCGTCTTTCTACCATAACAATTTGGTCATATGAATACAACCCAGTGTTGTTTTCCTGGGTTACAGAGAACCATTAGACTAGTGCAGAGCCACATTAAAGTGGAAAGAACACTAATATAAGGTGATCAGAAGGAAGGGGAGAAGTAGGAAGAAGAGAATGCAGACAGAGATATAAAATAAGAAAGGGGAAGGAGGAAGTGGGCAGCAACTGAGTGGAGGATGGTCCCTACCACTTACCACCAACACAGTGATTATTAGTAATCGTTTTCACCAGACATAGAAGGACTCAGGCCATGTGTCTTAAGGGGAACACACAACTTAACAACGCTGAATCATTATCCACCTCGAAAAAGGGGCGGGGGACAGGAGTGAAGGCATGCAGCACCCGTCTACCCTCTCACACTAACCACTTGTCAAACCAAGCGTGATGCAAGAACGAGCTTGTATTCTCATTCCTTTTTGTATGCAACTGGTCAACTCTGGAATTGTCTTCCTCAGTCTGTCATCCTTGCTGCTATACTCTTAAGTCTTTTGAATATAATGGAACCAGGCATCTCGACATGAATGAATCTAAAATTTGTTTGTTCTTTCTTGATTAGTTTTAATTGAAAACAATAAATCGTATGTATAAGCATTGGGTTCTATATTTTCAGCTTAAACATGGTGATGAGAAGATATAGATAATAGGTAAGAGAAAGGGGGGTATGAAGAGGGAAAGGGATGGGTAAGGGGTGGAAATAGGAGCTAGAGAAGTGGTAGCGATAGGGGAAGAGGGGCAGGGACAAGGAAGGAGCACTGGTATGATTAGAGGGGGGGGGATAAAATACGGGACAAGGAAAGAGGAACGGGTAGGGCGGAGAAGGGAAGAGTATAGAGGCGAAGAAGGGGAAGGGAGCTGGGGAAGTAATGAAAGGAAAGAACAGGAGACAAGAAAATAGATATGAAGGGGAGGGAGTTTGGAATGATATAGAACTGTTCGTCTAATATTTAACTTTTTTCTGCCACTCACTTCTTCTGGTTGCCAATATTCTTAACCTGATAGAGACTTGGTATATTTTCAGCTAACTGATGATGCTCTTCGAGATCATGCATCAGAGATGAAAGTGACAGACTTGACATGTGTGAAATGGAACTGTAGGTGAACTAAGTTCGTAACCCTACCCACATCCAAACATACCAGCCAATATCTCCACCGGTGTCTCAGTTGTGTCAACCGGAAAACTAGTTCAAGCGAGTCCGAGGGTCTAAGGATTTGGTGGAGACGTCCGGAAGCTGCAGAGAAGGCCGGATGCACGACATCTGTAGACGAACTCGGAAAAGGAAGGGCGTTTCCTGCTCCAGACGTCTCGCTTCCATATATTTTTCAGGAAAACTTTTATACACAAAAGAGGAACTGTTGGAGCGATGGCATTCATTTTTTTTTTTTACCTTACAAGACCGGGCCCCTTAACTTTAACAAAAGAGCGTTATTTTGTAATATATTCTTGCTACCTTATCGTGGCTTTATTCGAAGATAAGTTCCTAATATAGAGGGGATATTTAGTTTCCATTAATCCCATCAGTTAAGAGAGTGTTCCATGAAATTTGTAGAATACTGCATAGACGAAAACGAACTCAAGAATGTCATCTGATGAGGGAGAGATTTTCTAGCTGCAGACGTTTCACTCTCAACTATCTTTCCAGCAAACCTTATGCCAAGAAAGGGGAAACCGTTAGGAAGAGGAGATTCGTCTTGTTACCTAATAAACAGAGTGGACAAGGTCAGCAGGAGATATTTGACGAGATACTTAGAAATAAATAGTGACCAGTGTTGGTTATGTAATTTGACATGTGGACAATATTTGGGCAAAATTCTTCCATTTCATCCATTCTAGATGAAAATGGAGACTTCGTTCACTCTTTCTTTAGCGTCATATTTTACATATTATACTTCAGAATTTTTATGTCCCTAATTTATGGCGATTTAATATCGACTGTCCTTGCTTCAGTAACATGCAAGAGGCAACTGAGACGAGCATGTGCAGAACAAATTGCTCAGGAAGAGGTATTACGAAACCTAAAAAACACTTATGTTCAAACCACAAAGTACAGTGGAGCTTCCAATATTACCGGTGGATAATACGTTCCCTTCTAATATACTATAGCAGTAGGCGTGTGTCTGTGTGTGTGTGTGTGTATTTTGGGCAGCCGAAACTACATATTCAAATCGCACCAGAATTGGCACAAGAATTGCAAAAAAATCGCTGATGTGAAAAAACTTGGTCCCATCAGGGTTGAAAAACTTTTACTATATTTAATGAGCGACCACATTTTGACCAAAAAACGCTGCTCCAGGCGCCCGGCATAGGATCTGCGAAGAATTTTTTGCCCACAGCTATAACTAAAATATATTATAGCAGGGCGAAAGCCCTCCGCAGGAGCAAGTCGAGGGGCCCGAAGGGCCCACGAGCACTTGTTTATATTATAAGAGGTCGGATTGGTTGCTGTTCCATTCACAGTACTAATTGTGTTACTTTGCTTGTTAAGTACAAGCTTTGTTGGATCGTATCAGCAATGACTGTGTTGGATCATGGGAATAAGTCACTTCATCATTTCTTGCCATAAAACACTATATTTAATGCGAAATATCATATTTAATCAGGTATCCTACGTACATACCTATTATATATTTACCTTGTTTGGTTGCTCATCAGCAATAGTTGTATAAGACACTTGGAGTCACTTTAGTTCCTTTCATTCCCAGTCTTAATCTAAACATAGCCTACCTAACTTTTCACCCAGTGTAATCTAACGAAACCAAACTAAACCAAAACAAAACTAACGCAACATAAGTTAGTCGTTTCGGCAATAGTATTGTATGATTCTGGGAGTCCATTTGGTCCCTTTCATCTCCAGTCAACACAGATCTGTGTCTGTGCCTCTCAGGGCTTGGTAATCCCCCCAACCCAGCAAGTCACTTAGTGGTTGATGGGGTAACGTTCGTGTGTGTGTGTGTGTGTGTGTGTGTGTGTGTGTGTGTGTGTTTGGTTTGGTTCCTCCACTGCTTCTCCTTACGGGGTATGTACAGTACAAGCTTATACATAAATATCCCTGTTTGAAGACCCAGAATTTTTTTCAGGGTATCAGTACGCACACTAAAATAATTATCGACACCCCGTGCTTCGATACCCTTTGTAACTATCTCTAGCACAGAAGCCGTGAAAACGCGGTGAGAGTTGACACACCTGATCCTCCCTTCCCCAAACTCTCCACTCCCTCCTCCCTCAATTTCTCCACTCCTCCCTTCCTCAATCTCTCCACTCCTCCCTCCCTACACCCCCATCTCTCTCTCTCTCTCTCTCTCTCTCTCTCTCTCTCTCTCTCTCTCTCTCGATATAATAACTCAGATATAGTAACTCCCACTGATTCATGCACTGTATAATAATTACTTCATAGCAATAGACATACTGATTGAAGGAAGGTCTCAAAACAGCAAAGCATTGTCCACTAGATAAAATAGAAATCAAAGTGCTATTTGTCAGTTTGATACCCAACGTATCCGAGATTATCACCATATGATTTTTTAACATGTCGTGGTAAAATGACAACCACCTGTAGCATTTAAACAACAGGGTGAGGGCAAACTATATAGGCCTAACTGTCCAGTATATACAACACCCTATGAACAATGCATGTAAAGTATATGCAGTATGTATCGTAGTATTGCAATAATATTAACAACATCAGTGACACGTGAATGTAGTAGAGCATGAATAATGAAACTGAGAACGGTGTATCACCTGTTTGACGAAGATGATAACAATATCGCGGAGGGGGTGATCGGTTGGCATACTCGTTTTTTTTAGGACAGACTTTCACTTCACACGGTTCTCAATTTGCATATAATGTGAGGAATGTGTTGCCTATGAAACATGGACAGTTTGAGCATCGAATGAGCAGTAGCTTCTTAGATACTGATTTTTTCCCTGCACATTACACATCAACATCCTTGTTTATAAGTTTTATGAAAACTGTGTTGATACTTAGACTCTGTCAGAAACGTAAAAAGCAGCGATAATCAATAAGCAAAACAAACTGCTTAGCAAGCGGTGCCACGAAACTTCCAGTACCAATATGAATACGAACCTAGGGCCCAGCAGATCAGAGATGCCTTTTGGGCAGATTAGTTCAGTTTATATTCAGATCTCTCATCTGGTGAATCAAATTTTATCATGCTAAAAGGATGCTGATAATTTTTTCAGTGGGTGTGTATGTCCAATCCATAGGAAGATTATCCAGGACTTCAAAATAAAAATAAAAATAATAATAATAATAATAATAATAATAATAATAAAACGAGTCTTAATTATTATAAGCAGGCGAACGCATGGACGCAATGTTTACGTTCAGCTGAGAAATGAGCAGCCCAACACTACCCAGCCTGGCCCGACAAGACACGGCCCAACTGCAATGGTTTTCAGAGGCTAATAACTTTGCTACTATGTGAGACAGAAAACAGATTCTATCAGTAGGTAGTAAATGCACAGTAAATTAAATTTTTATCTATATGTTTACCCATGAGACCAGTGAAACCCCCTGGAATCCAGGCTTTCCAAGAGAATGCACCTAGGGCTTAAATTGCTATGCCCCACTATGAAATCGAACGAAGAAAGATTTCCTGTTGTAACACGATGTTTTCTTGCATGAATTCTGACAGTTAAATATCGAATATTACTCTCATAATTTTACCTGAACGTTTTTTATGTTTAGGAGGTGACATCAGCAAAGTGTAATTGCCCAATTTCAAGGTTTTACCGCTCAGTCAATAGCCAAGCGTTTACCGACGCATTCCGGTTACACAGCAAGTCAAGAGCAGAGAACTGAACACTGCGCATGTGCAAGATGCTACGGCGCCTCACTATATGCACATACAGAGAGATCGTGAGAGAGAGAGAAAAAACATCTATCTATTTATATACCTAGGCTGCTTCCCCCAAGGAAAGGGAGGTAGCCAAGACAGGACGACACACTCCCCATTTACTCATCCATTCAAACACATTCATTCGCATCTTAGCCCCGAAGGGGACAAGGGACAGATCCACACCGCACCACACCGCACAAGGGTCAACTGCGCAGTGCAATCAGTGACATCCGCAGCAGGGCCCGACAGCAGAGCTGGTTTACCCCTGCAACATCATAATAGACCCATCCCCTTACCCGCACCTGACCTGACTAGCTGATCAGACCAAATGCGGGAAAATATCCCCTCAGGGCTGCGTCATCACTTATTCATTCACAATTTCTCTCCATTTATTTCTGTCATGCACAGTCACTCTTCCTTGCTCAACAGACATCCCTCTTGCATCCAGCGTTCTCTTCACACTGTCCATCCATCCTATTCGTGGTCTTCCTCTCAGCCTTACACCTCTCACATTGGATCTAGTTATCTTTTTCACCAATCGCTCACTATCCATTCTCTCCATATGCCCAAACCATCGCAACACCCTCTGCTCAACTCTACCATCCATCTCCCGAACAACTCTAGTTCTCCTTCGCACTTCATCATTTCGCACTCGATCCATACACGTCACTCCACACATACTCCTCAGTCACCTCATCTCCGTTACATTCAAATTTTTCCTCTCTTCTACACCCATATTCCATGTTTCAGCCCCATATAATGCAGTCAGTACCAAAACACCATCATACAGCCTTCTCTTTACATCCATTCTAAGCGAACGACATCTAAACACTTTTTTCATTCCTCCCAGCACCTTACCTACTTCATTCATTCTAAACATCACTTCTGCATCTATTCTTCCATCAACAGCAACATGTGACCCTAAATATTTAAAACACTTTACCTCCTCAAGCAACTCACCATTCAAAACTATATTCATCCCCCTACCATCTACCAACCTCGTACACTTCATCACTTTACTCTTATTCTCATTTACTTTCAATTTCCTTCTTTCACACACCCTTCCAGACTCTACCAACTGTCTCAATCTCTCCTCTGAATCAGCCACAAGTGCAGTATCATCTGCAAACAGCAGCTGCTTCAGATTCCACTCTCCACCATCAACATTCACCAGACTCAGACCTTCACCTAAAACCCTTGCATTCACCTCCCTTACAACACCATCCATGTAAATATTAAACAACCAAGGCGACATCACACATCCCTGTCGCAGCCCCAATCTCACGGGGAACCAATTACTCACAGCATTTCCTACTCTTACACACGCTCTACTATTTACATAAAAACTTTTCACCACTTTTAGTAACCTACCATCAAGTCCATACAATCTTAAAACAGTCCATAAATTCTCCCTATCAATTCTATCATACGCTTTCTCTAAATCCATGAATGCCCAAAACACATCTTTGCCTTTCACTAAATACTTTTCACACACTTGTCTCACAGCGAACACCTGATCCACGCATCCCCTCCCTCTCCTAAAGCCACACTGCTCATCACCAATCACTCCCTCTGTACCCTCTCTAACTCTCATAATTAACACTCTACCATACACCGTACCTACAACACTCAACAGACTTATACCCCTAAAGCTAGTACATTCATACTTACCACCCTTGCCTTTATACAACGAGACCACACAAGCACTTGCACAGTCAATTGGCACCATACCTTTCACAAAGCACACATTCAACAATCTTACTAACCAGTCAACAATAGTTACTCCACCACCCTTCAACCATTCCACAGCACACCCATCCATACCTGCAGTTTTCCCTGTTTTCATCTCCTTTACTGCCTTCTCCACTTCCTCCTTCGTGATCAAAGAATCACTCAACTCTCCCAACACATCTATTCATTGCACCCTTCCATCCACCACAATCTCAGCCACCCTTTCCTCCTCTTCATTTAACAATCTTTCAAAACACTCTGCCCATATTTCCTTACTGCATCCATCTCAAGTAATATCCTTCCATCCTCTGCTTTGACTCGCTCTTCCTTCCCAGACTCTCCCTTTTGCACCATTTTACCTCCTTCCAGAACATTTTCTTATTCTGTTGAAAATAGTCAGCCGCCCACCCCACCTCTCATCTGCTGCCACTTTAGCAACACGCACATCCCTTCTCACCTTATTCCTCTTTTCCTTATACCTCTCATATGACACCTCATCCTTCCTCTGCAGCCACACTTCATATGCACGTCTCTTTTCAGCCACATCCATACTTACTTCCTCGCACCACCATTCACTTCCTTTTCTTACACCACCACCCACACGTCTCACACCACACATCTCTTCTGCATGCCCCACCACAGGACTGTTAAACAACTGCCATTCCTCCTCCACACTGCCATTTTCCTGATCTTTCACTGTGTTCCACTTATCTTTCAATTTCTCCTGATATTCTATAATTTTCTCTCTTTCATCCAACTCACCTTTAAAACCTCCCTGCTACACCTAACCCTACTAGCTCTCACCCATCTCTTACCTACTCTTAACTTTCCCTCCACCAGGTAGTGGTCAGACATACTTCCACCCTCCCCTCTCAGAACTCTCACATCCAATAATCTTCCTATTACATTTCTAGACACAACCACACAGTCCATCAATGCTTTATCCACAACCATTCCACCCTCCTGTCTCACCCATGTATACTTATATCTTTCTTCTCGAACAGCGTATTTCCAATCACCATCTCTCGCCCAACACACATCCCTATCAGTGGTTCCCCATTTTCATTTCTTCCAGGCACACCATGCATTTCAACTACACCTTCACCTGCTACATTTGCCACTCTAGCATTCAGATCTCTCATCATTACCACATTCACATTCGCTCCAAAACTCTGCAGACACTCATCAACATCATTCAAGAGAGACTCCCTCTCTTCTTCATCCCTTCAACTACCAGGCCCATATGCACTCACAAACACCCACAACTCACGTTCAAATTTCGCTTTCACCCACATCAGTCTCCATGACACCTTCCATTCAGTCACACACTGCCGTACTTACGGACTTACTAACAAGGCCATACCTTCTCTTGCCCTTCCTCTATCAACACCTGACAATCTTCCATTCACATTTCCAAACATAGATTCCCCCTTCCCTTTCATCTTCGTTTCACTCAAAGCTAACACATCCAACTTTCTTCTCACAAACATTCTCCCAATCTCCTCCCTTTTAGCCTCAATCGTACTACATCCACGCACATTCATAGACCCAATCTTCAGGGTACGGGGATAACTCCATCCCCCATCCCTTTCTCTGGCCTGTCTCTTTTTAGGAACTAAAAACAGAGGAGGGGGTCCATAGTCCCCTCACCCCTCCCCTTTTAGTCGCTATTTACGACACGCAGGGAATACGGTGGCAGTATTCTTCCTAACACAACCTGGCCGCAGAGTAGTAGTACCACTCCATTGTGCGGCCAGATTGTCCCTCCCCTGCCACAGGGGGGGAAAGAAAACATGAGAAAGTAAATATTTGAGCTGCAGGTCTACCACTTGAAAGACGCCTCTTACTGAAGGGAGTAATGGAAATTATATCTAACCCTTCCAGCAAATAAAAATTAAACATATTAAACAGCATTTGGTAAAGTCATGTAATCATTAGCCTATTATTCAACAAGGAATCCAGGAATTAGACAGTTATACCTGATAAAGTATAGACTGCATGTACTTGCACAGTCACTTGGAAAATGAACATCACCCTCGTCTTGAGCGCTTGATGCCATGTGGCTCTGGTAACATTGCATAGTACACACACACACACACACACACACACGCACACACACACACACACACACAAATTGGAGTGCAAAGGGAAATCACACACACACACACAGAGGCGCAAAGTAAATTCAAGTTTGTCAAATAACAGTGTTTAAGCAATCCAGAACACTGCCACGGATGTTTCGTAAATCTATGTGTATCATATCATCATCATCATCAGCCGTTTGAGTATCCACTGCAGGACCGGCCTATCCCGATCGAAGTAGTGACGTTACAGCCTATGTATCTCTACCAAGTGGCTTAGGCTGATAGAGACTGTATGTAGGATGAGAAGTGTTTGTAAGTGTGATTGTAGTGTTGTAGTGGCTTTGGATGTGTGCATAGTCTGTGAACCAGGTGTAATTGGCCCACGCAAGCTGACTGGGTGCAAACATAGTTTACAGTATGCGACACTGGTTCAACCACAGTACCCCTGGTGTCCAAAGCAGTACATGGCCGGGAGAACGCTTCCAAAGTTTATTACCCTGGCGGGGCGCGAACCCTCACTCTCCAGTGTACGAAAATGCACACTTTACCACTATACCACAGAGGCTTCGTATCACATTTCTCTATATACTGCATTCATTGCACTGTTTATATTGCAATGTCCATGTTATCTCACTATGAATCTGCTCCTCGGACCTGTCAAATGATTCGCATATTTAGAGCAGGAGTCAGGTAGTTATTTAGTCCACATCGATCTCTTTTCACAGTACTTCCTTGCCGCACACACTATCATTCTTTTTATAAGGGTATTATATCTGCAATTAATCATCGATTTATATATCACATTATCATATGGTTAATCATCGAACCAGCAAATGCCTTACTCTTTTCCATTACTGACACTTAGGGCTAATTAAGATAGTACCGGTTCTACATTACTGAAACATTGTGTTATAAGACAACGTTAATATCCAGTCTGTGTATGCGATATAATTACCCTTATTATGATCAGTTATATCAGTACGATTATTTCCCTAAGGCAGAGAAAGCCAGTGATTCGAGCACTAAGCAAACGTACCTCGTTTCACTATAGCTGCCCTAGAGAACTGAAATAAAGGCCCATTATGCACTTCAGATATGTATTTCAGCTTGACAGATCCTGTATTATTCTCACCCCTTATCAAAGACTGTCATCATTATACTGTTTGAAATATTCATATTTACCCAGTTTATTCCATTCCCCAAAATATGTACAGTTAGGGAAAGTTCCGCATTACCCACTGTTCGGAGCACTGGTGGTTGACGAATAGTCACGAAGCATCAGCCAGACCCCACTTGTCTGGCAACTGTGAATGGGTGGGAGGGTGGCGGGGACGAGAGGGTTTGGAGAGCTTCTCACGTCACAGTATCAATACAATGTTTACTATCAAAGGTATCCTTCTTTGACTTCGTTTTGTAATGTTCGATAGCAATGATAGTTACAGAGACTGATCATATAATTGGGACTTCCCATGCCATTCTGTCTCAAGGAAAACGAAAAACCTGTTAATCGCTCATATGGATTTCTTTTTTAAATTATTACACACTACCCTAGACTCTAAGTTCAAGATGAATAATTACCAGAATAACAAAGGAAATGTTTCCTGGCGGATGTTCACAGTGTGATGACAGAGGATAAATAAGTAAATTTAGAACAATTATCATGTATCTAGACAGACAGATAGATAAATAGATAATATAGTAGTTTTGTTTTTGAGTCAACACAGAATAAAAATATATGTTATATCGTTAGGTATATCTCCTAAGGCCATGTCTCAAATCCATAACTATCATTACAACACTAATTCTACAGACACCTACATAATTTCGTCATAAAATGCTAGCATCGAACTGTCATAAATCCTCATTAAAGTACTCAAACACACCGTGCAAGTCATACATTGCAGACCTACACGTGATTCCCAATCTATCACTAAACCCTCCTCTGCCCCCAATCCCCCACCTCACAGTTACCAGACAAATGAGATCTGGGTGCTGCTTCACATTCACCCGTCTCACACTAGTGCTGCGGAAGGTGCGTAATGTGGAACTTTCCCTGACTGTACGTATGTTTCAAAATATTTGGTTTCTAACATATTATTATTATTTTTTCTGCCATAGCGTAACGTATACTTTCTCCTTCAACTGCTGTTGTTCTTCCTTCATTTCCCCCATGAAATCGTCTAGGTGTCCTTGCATCCTAAGCTGTAACTCCCTCTGTTGCTCCTTTAATGTCTCTAGCTGTTCAATTTGTGCTTTTAATAGTTGTTCTGTGATTTTGTTCCTGAGCTCCTTATATTCTTCACTTTGTGCCTGTAATTGTTCTTAGAGTTCTTTTTGTCCTTCATTCTGTGCTTGTACACTTTGTGCCTGTAATTGTTCTTTGAGTTCTCTTTATCCTTCACTCTGTGTTTTTAATAGCGTTATGTTTGCTGCCAGACATGCCTCCTCCTGTCTACCTTGGCCTCTAGTCTGTACACCTTCTGCCTGCATATCGAAGGTTTGACTCACTGTAGCACTTTCTATTGATCCCACTCCTGACACCACTGTTAAATCCCCGTCGTACACTGCCACAGGGTCTAACTGCAGTAGTACAGTATGGGAAGGATATTGCCCAGTGAGTTGTTCTTCCTATCGTCAGCCTTTCAGTGTACAGCACACATGATCAACTCAGGCGTTGTAAATAAACACTGGCTTCTTAAGCTGGCTAACTTTAATCACCAAATAATTACTCTTAATGCTTGCCATCTGCACTTGACGGTTATGTCCAGTACCTTACCAGGAATATACAGTCATCACTAACTGCAATTACAGTTAATGCTTCCAGCAACACTTCACTGTTTTCACAATTGCTGGAGATATGCAAACTGCACTGACACAAACTGAATTGAAACTGACTGAACCTGTTTTAGTCTAGAGTAATCTACTACTTCACAGCTCTCATGCATTCTCAAGGGAGCAACTGTTACAATAGTTACCAACTCGGAGAGATCCAAAACATGCCAGAGTTTACTTAGACTGCATAACACTAAGTTATTTAGCATACAAACTGAGATAATTAACAATCACCTAAGCAAAACATTATAGAGAAAAAGAGCACAAAATTTAACCCTTTCAGATCTCAAATAGGTCCCAAGGTCACGTTTGAGAGACGCATTTAAAAAAAAAAAAAAAGTCAGGGTTTGGAAAGAAAAAAAAATATATATAATATTCATGCCCAGGGAAGTAATACACATCTGCTTATAAAACATCCGAGTTCTACTCACTATACAAGTTCTGCAAAAATGATGGGAAGTTGCATAGCAAGTAGTGTGTGGTAGCATGGTGAGTTTTGCCATTTCGGTGGGTAGGTAATTTTTTCGTGCACAGGCGACCTGATTGCATTGTTTGTTTCCGTGTTTTTCCATAAAAAAAACAGTGCACTAATATATGTACAGACATCGGAATAAGTTAGTTTCATTTTCCGCGTTTGTAACACTGCTCGATGGAGAGGTATCCCCTTCTTCTCCCTTCCTCATGGTCCCACACTCCCCCCCCCCCCCACTTTTCTCTCCGACCTCATAATCCCACCCGGTTCCCTCCATACTCTCGCTCTCAGCCAGCTAGGGGTTTCTGTACTTCAAGCACCTCTCTAATTACATGTAGTCCGAACGACTAATAAAGGAAAATTACCGTATATTTCATAAACCAAGTTAGGAAAAGGTTTACTACACTGTGAGAGAGAGAGAGAGAGAGAGAGAGAGAGAGAGAGAGAGAGAGAGAAATCTGCTGTGATTAAATGTTGCGATAGTAGACGCCTCTTTTACAGAGAGAGAGAGAGAGAGAGAGAGAGAGAGAGAATAAATCTGCTGTGATTAAATGTTGCAGTAGTAGACAAGTCTTTTACACACACACACACACACACACACACACACACAGACTAAATCTCCTGTGATGAAATGTTGCGGTAGTAGACCACTTTTACACACACACACACACACACACACACACACACACACACACACACAATAGATCTGCTGTGATTAAATGTTGCGGTAGTGGACACCTCTTTTACACACACACACACACACACACACACACACACACACACACACACACACAGAGCGAGAGAGAGAGAGAGAGAGAGAGAGAGAGAGAGAGAGAGAAAGAGAGAGGAGTTACAAGGAAAAGTTAGGATCTTAATGACTATGCAGCCCATACCGTGGAGATACTTCTTGTTTGCCTGGGAATTCATATTCAATTCACATTTATTCTAGTGTAAGATCCTGCCGATGAATCCCTTAAACTTCTCTACTGTAGTGTTAACAACGTCCATGTTGAGTCAGGTCCATGTTGAGCAGATCTTGCACGTGAAAAAGTTTTCACGTACTTCTGGTGGTAAATTTTTTCATTTACAGCTTCCAACCATAGTTGTGTGCCGAGTCCGTGTTAAGAGTAAGCAACTTTCTATGTAATGATTGTGAAACCCACTCAGATTTTAAGCACTTTAATGACGACCTCGTAGTCTACGGGTTTCTACTAAAAAAGTCCCACAGCCCTCAGGCGAACCTGATAACTTAAACTCTTTAAAGTCGACGTATGTCTTTTTCAAGCGACCAAAATTCCACAGCAACTCAGGAAGTGGCCATATTGAGGAGATATAGACTGTTACAACAATCTCTTTTGTCCTAGAGAGAGAGAGAGAGAGAGAGAGAGAGAGAGAGAGAGAGAGAGAGAGAGACTTGGAATGGTAAGAACAACCATGAGAAATACTGATAAAAAAAGTGAGGAGAAACTGAAGCAGAGAGGAAGAAAATACGCAGGTGAAGAAATGAAAGTGTTACAGGAGTGACACAGGGACGGAAGCACACACACACACACACACACACACACACACACACACACACACACACACACACTTTCTGAATATTTGTTGATCTATCTGTCTGTGCCTGTCTGTGTACTGCCCCTCCCCCCTCCCCCCCTTTCTCTCTCTCTCTGGATCCTGTGTCTCATCCCCAGTTTCCTTTTCCCTCCTTCCCATTTCTTTATAGCTATCTGCTCAGTCCCTACCTTCCTCCCTCTCTCTTTCCTTTCCTTCGTCTCTCTCCCCCTCTGTCACTCACGTCTTATCTCACTCTTCTTCCTCGCTGTGTAACAACTTTGTCTTACTTTTTTCATCTGTTACATGTCTTACCTTTTTTTCTCCATTACTCTCTCCGTATTTCTTTACTTGTACTAAATCCGTTTCCTTCACTGCTTTCTTCCTCCAGTAATAACTGCATGCTCTTTTTCTTTCTCCTCTCTTCGTCTCTCCCTGTCACCTGAAATCTCTTCTTTCATTCCGTTCTTCAAACTGTCTTTCCCTCCCTCCCTCCCTTTGTCTTCTCAACATCCCCCTCCTCTTTCTTGCCCTAAAAATTAACCTATTTTCTTCCCACTCTTAATCTCTAATTTCTCTCTGCAAATTTCTCTGATTTCTCTGTTTCTCTCCCTTTTTACTTGAATGTTGCATTCGTTCTACTCAGCCTCAATGCTTTCGTCTTATCCGGCTTAGTTTATTCACTGCGTCCTTGCCAGAATAACACACTTTCTTCCTCTTTCCAGTTTCGTTGCCTCATTTTCTAATTTTTCTCATTATCTTTCGCAGTATTCCGTTCCGTAGCTGTCTTTCCCACTTTCTCCTTTCGTTATCCCTATTTCTATGTTTGCTCCATTCCCATTTTCACACAGCTGTCTCCCTTTTTGTCTCTACTTCCCTGTCTCCCAGCCTTTCTATTCACATCTCCCTTTTCACTTTTCCTTTCACACTGCTTGTATCTCATTTCACCTCTCACTGTCCCTTCTTCTCACTATCTCTTTTCTTAGCTTTCGTTGGTCTCTCCTTGCCTCTTCCATTTTTATTTTTTCCGTAATTGTCCTCTCATTTCTCATTTTCCCACTCGCTCTCCCTCTCCGCCTGTCGCTCCCTGTTCTCTCTCTCTCTCTCTCTCTCTCTCTCACACACACACACACACACACACAGTGTAGTAAACTTTATCCTAACGTGGTTTATGATATATACTGTACTATTCCTTTATTAGTCGTTCGGACTACATGTAATTAGAGAGGTGCTTGAAGTACAGAAACCCCTAGCTGGCTGTGAGCGAGAGTATGGAGGGTACCGGGTGGGGTTATGAGGTCGGAGAGAAAAGTGGGGGAGGGGGTTTGGTGGGAGTGTGGGACTATGAGGAAGGGAGGAGGAGGGGATACCTCTCCATCGAGCAGTGTTACAAACACCTTAGTCCACGGAAAAGGAAACGAACTTATTCTGACGTCTGTACATTATCTCACATGATTTGTAAATGATTCTTGAGATGTTTTCTTTACAAAAAACAAACTAAACAGTTACAGGATCCATATAAAACTATCACTTACTAATTACTACTGACTAATTTATTTTACTTTGCTCTTATTTTGCTTAGTACTGTCCAAGGCTGAGGGGGTGAGGACATGGGGGTAAGCCTATGAGCTTGCCTTTTGTATGTATGTATGTTTAGTTTATTGTTGCTAACTATATCGTCCTATATCGTCCTTATTTCATTCACAGGCAGCAGTAGAGACAGAGATCAAATATTTATTATTTATCAAGATTGACGGTGTTATAAGTACAACCAGGAAATGTGAGAGTCATGAAATATAAATCAGAAATAAGTAAGCAGACACTAACAATCATTTGTCAATGAAAAAGGCAACACTCGCTGTACATGTATGTCTGCCTGGTAACAAATAAATGCATGGTACGCGTATAAAAGGCTACAGAAACAACCTTAGAAAGCTAAAATCTGTAATTATTTTCCCTCAATCAGACACTCTAACACCCAGGAAATGAATAAATACTGAGACATACAATGCGGTAATCTCTTGCTTGCCTGTGACGCGGCACTATATGCTAGGCAGGAGGCAAGGGGTGGGGGATTGGAGGGATAGTGGAGGGTGGAGCGTGGGAGGTAGAGGGGTGGGGGATCAGTGGGAGGTAGGACGGTGGAGGAAGTAAGGGGTGGGGGATTGGAGGGAAAGTGGAGGGTGGGAGGTAGAGGGGTGGGGAATCGGTGGGAGGTAGGGGGCTGGAGGAAGCGGGATATGAAAGGGAGGAGGGAGGTGAGAGCTATGTATCCTCCAGAGCAGTAAAAATATATTGCAAACAATATTCTTTTGCTAAATGAACTGATACCAAAATATTAAAAAATATTGCCAGATCAACAGTATAATAACACCAGTACGTGCAGCCCAACCCCTCACTATGCTTAGCTCTTCCAAGACTGTTTAAACTAAAATATTGTGATCTGCGCATGCCTGGTGGAAGCAGAGGGGTCTGGGGAGCTACTCGTAACCTTATTTCATTCACCAGCCTCACGCAAGTTTTCATTCATGCCTAAATATGCTGCCACGGGAGTGGCTAGGAGACCCCTACCGAGAAAGCCACTATAGTGGCCAGGAGACCTGAGAGGGTTAATGCATAACTTTACAAAATAACTACGCTTACAAGCAGCAGGCTAACTGGCAACTCTGACACGTCACGAAATATTCGAGAATAGCCGGGAATACTTAAGCACTACCCAACTAGCAAATCCCACTTCTGAAAAATATATTCCTTAAAAAACTTTGAACAGTAAGATCTGATGGTCGGTAATTTGCACAAATGTATTTTGTTACCTGCAGATCTCATTCCTTGGTTTCATCTCGTCCTTCCAAGGACGTACAATACATCACGTACGGGTGTGAGGAGTTAAATGGATTGGTTGAAAGGTAATTTGAGGGGATAGTGATAGTTTAAAAGTACAGGACAGAATTTTTTTGAGAATGCAATTTGGATGTAAGAGATTTGTGATGCAGAACATGATTTGTTTCTCACTCAGCTATGGTATTAGTAATTTTTTAACGAGATAATGCTACATCCGTCCTTGTAATATTACAGTTAAACTCAGGCCATTATTTAGGTGGTGACAACACGAAATGGGTACAAAGCGATTGTTGCTGATACGACAGACTGGCAAAGAAAAAGAATCAACCAAAAAATTTATGCATTCCAGTACTATTAAGTTCATAAAAATTTGCTGAATTAGTGTACTAGTAGTATTAGTAAGGATTGCCTCAAGGTAACTTCCAAACATTCTGAAAATATAATCAGATTTTTGTTTTCAACACCAGGAACATAAGCCCATACCTTGTCTCACCCTCTGCAAAGCCACACACCCATGCAGAGAGTCCAGACACTATCCCTAGCCCACTCACCCACCACACACCACACACTTATCCACCCCGCCAACCACCCCTCCCGCCCCAACCACCTCACATATACCATGCACCCTTTTCACCCATGCTTTTATATATATATATATATATATATATATATATATATATATATATAAATAACAGAACGGAGGAAGGAAAAACAAATGGGGAAAAAAAAATAATCCATACACCAGATTACTGGTGTCCTCTATTCATAAAATATCTGTAACAGTTAGACTTGAATAGTTGTGGGTTGAAATTTGGAGGAAAACAACTCTGGGGAAGTGAGTTCCAGAGAGATGCAGTTCGGGGAATGAAAGAATTCTGATAGGCAGAAGTTCTGCAATATGGTTGAGTGACATTCCAGTCATGAGCGCTACCAGATGCCCGTGTAGCACGAGGGAAGGCATGGAGAGGTGGCACCATGGACGCAACTTCGTCTGAGCATTTGCCAAAAAAATATCTGTAAAATAATGCAAGGGAGGCAACATTCCTTCTTACTTGCAGGGGAGGTAGTTTATATGTAATGGCAGGGTTGTTAATGATTCTAACAGCTTTATTCTGAATTTTGTCTAGTTGTCTTAATGCAACCTCTCCACAACCATTCTACAAAGGTGAGCATTATTCAAGCTGAGAGCGCACATGACTCTTATAAATTATAGCTAACTGCTCATCGGCAAAGAAGTTACGGACTCTGTACAATAATCCAAGTTTCTTTGAGGCGGTTTTAGCAAGTGATCTGACATGAGAGGTCCAGCTGAGGGCACTGTTAAGTGAGACACCAAGAATTTCAATACTTTTGGAGATGGGAATATTAGTAGCACTGAAGGTAATGTACGAATCTGGCAATATCTGTCTATTAGTAAACTGTATATATTTAGTTTTACTAGCATTGAAAGAGACAAGGTTGTTTTGTCCCAATTCACTGATTGTAGCTAGATCTTGATTTATGGAGATGGCTGTACTGAGTTGAGAGGTAGAGATATTAGACTTTGTAAATGGATGTCTGAGTGTGAATGAACTATGTAGTGTTGAGTCATATGCATATGAGTGAACGGGATTGTGAGTGACAGATAAGAGATCATTAATATGAACCAGAAATAGGGTTGGCGCCAGAACTGATCCCTGCGGCACGCCAGCGTTAATTGAGTGGAAATTCGAATATACATCATCTACTTTTACTCTTATTTTCCTGTCACTAAGATAAGAAGAAATCAAAGGAACAAAAGACGTTAGTCCATAGCAAGGGAGTTTGGACAGCAGGGAACGGTGCCATACTCTGTCGAAAGCTTTAGAGATATCAAGAGCTACTGCACGAGTTTCTCCAAAAAGATCAATTGATTGATGGATGGTATGAGTTAAGAGATTGAGTATGTCAATGGTGGATCTGTCGTGGCGAAAACCGTATTGTCTATCACTAATTAAGTTGTTGGATTCAAGATGTTTAACAATATGCTTATTAACTAAATGTTCAAATACCTTACCAAGAGAAGATGTGACAGCTATTGGTCTGTAATTGGAGGGGTCAGACGAACTTCCTTTCTTCGGTACTGGGTGGATATTGGCTTCTTTCCATGAATTTGGGAATAAAGAAGTACTTATGCAAAGTCTAAATAATTTGGCTAGGACAGAGGCAAGTTCAGGGGAACACTTTTTCAACACAATTGGCGGAATTCCATCTGGGCCTGGAGCTTTGTTGGTAGGTAAATTGTCTAGGATGGATTTTACGAATCTTGTCTGTATTTTAAGTGGGTCAATTTCGGGAGAATCAAGTTCCAGTACTGAGACATTCTGGCTGGTATCATCTATGATAGAGTTTCTTGCAAAGGTATTAGCAAAGATATCTGCTTTCCCACATATCTGCTTTCCCACGTGGGTCATTTGTAATATTGCCATCTGAAGATTTTAGTGGGGGAATGGAAGATGACTTGTTAAAGTTATTATTGAAAGAATTAAGAGTTGACCAGAATATTCTATTGTCATTAGGGTTGTTAAGTAGTTTTGATGCTTGCTTTTGAAGAAAGTTTGATTTAGATAGATTTAATACAGCTTTTGCATGATTTCTAGCAATTTTAAATTGGGAGAGTGATTCAGATGTTTTTTATTTTAAGTAAGAGTTATATGCTAATGACTTTTGGGCTGTTGCTCTGGCACAATTGCCATCAAACCATTTTGGAGAGTTTGATCTTTTAGTGAATTGTTGACTTGGTATGAATAAATCCATACCAGCTAGTATTAAGTCGCAAATGTGGCCATTTACCCTTCCCAACCATCCTAGCTATCCAACCTGACCTACCCCACCCTTCCACTCACCCCAGCCACCAAACCAACTTTGCCCAGCCCATCCACCAAACCTACCCACCATGCTACCCACTCCTACACTACAGCCACCCAGCCTGTTCACTGACCAACCATCCACCCAACCTCCCACCCACCCTTACCTGGCCACTAACGACCCAACACTGCTCGTGCATCCATTTAATTGAGCCTCTCTGCACACTCGTCCTCCAATCCACCCACCCATCCAGCCCACCCACTGAACCACCCACCCACCATGTCCAACCACTCCATCACCCACCAGCCCAGCTAACTCTCCCAGCTGACTCATCCAGATTTGTCCATAGTGTATCCATAAGCTAGGAATGGAAAACCTGGATCCTGTGTCTTGCCGGTAACACCTATTTCTATATCTGCATTTCTATTTTCTGTCCTCCATTTCCCTCCCTGCTCAACTGCCCTTTATGTATCTACTTTTTTTTTTAAATAACAGAACAGAGGAAGGAAAAACAAAATGAATTAAAAAATAATCCATACACCAGATAACTAGTGTCCTCCATTAACCCCTCCATAACCATGGTTCCAGAAATTTATGTGGACGCCAGGCTGACGCTAGGGCCATTTTCTGTAGTTTCGAAAATTGATTTTTTTTCTTGCCATATTGAAGTGAAAGTTCAGATGCACCTAACAGTGCAAATTCCAGCTTCCTAGACCCATTCTGTGGCTTGTAATGGAGTGCGAAAGTTGCAAAAATATCTGCCACCGATATCTGCCGCCGAAAGGTGCTGCTGCACTGCAACAATGCACTTGTTGTTATCATATTTTTCCCCCTAAAAAAACAATGTGAATGGTGCTGAAATGTTGAGCTTATATTAGATATGATGATATGGAATGAATTCAGTACATAATATGTTAGGATTGGCTAAAAAAAAAAAAAATGAATATTTTATCACCTTTTTGATGTAAGATATGTTTATGGTAGTGTTGAGTTATTTTTTATGTTATCGTTATGCCCATACTTGGAAAAGGGAGGGAAAGGGTTGAATTTTCAGTCCTAATGGAGAAAAGTGCCTGTCCCCCGAGGCTAGGCTTCCCCACGGGAGATGAAAGTAGAGGGTCAGATCCGATCAGCAATATGGAAGTTGAGTCGCAACGTGATGCTCCCACACCACGTGCATGGCTAAAAAGAGAATTGCAATGAAGTTTCAAAACAACGAATGTCTAATTATTACGAAAAAGAGACAAATCAGAAATACGTTTACATATGGGGGAAAACATTTTTTTTCCCATAGTAACACGTTCACCTTTCTCTATCATTTTACCTTGTTATTTTTGCAGTATATGTTGCTGTCCGTCTGTCATGAGTGTGGGAAAGTACGATATTTTCTGCTTGGGTAAGGAAAAAGGGTACAGCTGGATGTTTCCCAACACTTTACACGGTCAGAATTGCAAGATGACCTGCCATCCGCACCTCACACAAGCTGGTTAGCAGGAAAAAAAGGAAGTTCTTTTCACCCACGAAAGCATCACGTGAACACAGAAAACTATCCAGTTATGCTTGTAAAAGGTAAAGAATTTGTAAAATGATTCAAAGCAGTGCAACAAAACTGAGCCAATAGGTAAAGATACCAAACAAAAATGAATTTTTCTTTTATTTCCATGTCTTTTTTGTTTATGCCTGTGTTTATATTCGTAAGCAGGGTGGTTGTGTGTGTTTTGCAAGAGAGGAAAAAGATCATAATTTCTGTCTGGTCGAGATAATGGGTGTAACTACGTGGGTTTAAGTATGGCCACGAGTGAAAAAATCGTACATCCACCCACCACGGCAGCAGGTGGTGAAATGACAGATGAGGTGTGAGAGCGTGAAGTGAAGGTCAGTCTCATGTCCCAGATGTTCGTTCACTTTCCGAAAGTTTTCACAGTTTTCTACAAGTCGCACTGCATCGAATGATCCAAACCAGTACAACAAACCTGAGCAAATAGGTAAAAATACCAAGACAAAAATGTATTTTTCACTTATTAGCATATCTTTTTTGTTATGCCTGTATTAACTCATAATCGTAAACAGGTGGTTGTGTGTGTTTTGCAAGAAAGGACAAAGATGATATTTTCTGCCTGGGTCAAAATAATGGGTGCACTTGTGCTTGTTTAGGCATGGCCAGCAGCGAGAAAATCGAAAATCCACTCATTATAGCAGCAGACTCTGAACTGCTTGATGAGGTGTATGGGAGTATAGTGTAGGTCAGTCTGAAGACGTTCAGCACGTTCGTTCACTTCCCAAAAATTTTTGCAGTTTTGTATAGGCCGGGCGCAAATGACGCCTGCAGCCATTTTTTTTTTTTTTTTAATCAGCTAAACGTCATTCGACACCGGCAGCCATTGAGGGGTTAATAAGAAATTTGTAACAGTTGAACTTGAACAGCTGTAGGTTGAAGTATGGGGGGAAACAGCTTTGGGGAAGCGAGTTCCAAAGAGATGCAGTTCGGGGAATAAAAGATTTCTGATAGGTGACCTTCTGCAATATGCCAGTGTGACATTCCAGTAATGAGCGCCATCAGATGCCTGTGTAGCACAGGCGAAGGCATGGAGAGGTGGCACAATGGACGCAACTTCATCTGAGCATTTGCCATAAAAATAATGCAAGGGAGGCAACATTCCTTCTTACCTGTAGGGGAGGTAGTGTGTGTGTAACAGCAGGGTTATTAATAATTCTAAAAGCTTTGTTCTGAATTTTGCGGAGTTGTTTTAGTCCAACCTCTCCATATCCATTCCACAAAGGTGAGCAATACTTCAACTGAGAGCTCACATGACCCTGCTGAAGAAGCATCGAACTCTGTGCATTAATCCAAGTTTCTTTGAGGCGGTTTTAGCAAGTGGTCTGACATAAGAGGTCCAGCTGAGGACATTGTTAAGTAAAAAACCGAGAACTGAAATACTTTTTGAGACAGGAATAGTTGTAGCATTGAAGGTAATATAGGAATCTGGCAATATCTGTCTGTCAGTAAATTGTATGCATTTGGTTTTACTGGCATTAAATGAGGCAAGGTTATTTTGTCCCCATTCATAATATCCGCCCTTCTTCTGTTAATGATGTATTGATGGAATATATCGGATGATCATGGACTGGAACAGTAAGTTTGCCCTACGTATCATGCTTTAAGATGATGTGGTAGCCCTAGGTAAGAGGAAATGAACGATATGAAGAGGTGAAGTGTGGGGGTGACTGTGGAAGAGGAAGGAACTTGCATTTTGAATGGGGTGAACAATATTTGTGAACATTATTACTAACATCGTCCTTTCACAGGACAATAAAAAGAAACTGTGCTCGTTATTACATGTGAGTAAAGGTGATGAAATGGACTACCATTTCGAGATACTAAGTGGCTGAAGTGATAACACTACCACATAATTTTTTTCACCACTATAAAGGCCATGCACATGAAGGGCATGCTGAAGGCTTTACTTAATCCCCGAGTTCAGAGATTCTCATCTTGGCTAAATACAATCATCATGCGGTAGCAAAGATTGTATTTACCGGTATGTGATCATAGTTGTAAATATCATAGGAACCCTCTTTAATCCTAATACATTTCAGTCAAAGATCTAATGAAATTAAGTTAGTGAAGCTAGGTTTATGCATAGCTCTTAAACTGCCTAATTTTTCATATAGCCTAGTCACTTTGGGGATCGTGAGAGGAGAGTGGAATTAAGTGAGGTTTATTGCTATCAGTGGCGAAAATTTGTTGCTCACAAATTCATAACCATTCATTAGTCAAAGGGTTAAAGAAACTGTTTGGGAATTGCAGAAAAAGTATATTTTGCCCGTCGTGATGCATATTAATTCCCGTTGACTTTTGTCTTAAGCAGATGCTATTGTGAGCCGTTATAAAATGGTTGTAGCATCTTTACTTCAGTACAGTATTATTGTGATGCGTGCGAGAAAGGGTAGAGATACGTTTAAGGTTACAGGATAGAGAGACATGGATATTGGACTCTGCTTTATTCCTCTCTGCTGTTCTCCATTACGTTTTGTCACCTTTAGCCCGGTAAAACTTTAGAGACTGAGTCTTCTTGTACTTGTTATATTTGAAACTAAAATATGAAATGTTATATACAGATGCTATTGGATAGCTCCACCTTGTAGAGGGAAAGTAGATGATACTGTGAAATCCACGACTCCATACATCACACCTCCGCAGCTCACAACAATCAGGGGAGGGCGGTGATGGTTCAGGCAGTAGGATGGTTCGGCCAGTGCATTTCCTGAGAAACGTAAGGGACCCAGGGCCGCGAGATCATGCGTGAAAGTGGGAGAGTTTGTTTACTTCGACCACATGGAATCTCCAAGCTAGAAACGCCACATTTTTTGATGCAGGTCAGATTTTAGTTTTTTTTATTAGTATCTAATATGCAATAACTCGAGTGTATATCGTAAGCTCTACCTTCATGAATATGCCAAGCATCAAACTGTTCATTATTAGGGTGAATCTGTGTTGCATGTAAAACACATTGCTATGAAAAACCAATGTTAAACGCTCTCGTGTGAAACTTGAGGGTACCCATCGATAAATTTTATAGATTCGGGATGATTCGGACAGTTGAGGAGGGGGATGTTTCGGACAGTGTCCGAAGCATCCCTCCGCTGTTACCAAATCATGACCTTATCAAATGATAAACGCTACATCTTTTGATCATTTATATATATTTCAGCACATACCCGGTAGTAAAACACCATTCTTAATAGTTATCAGGGAATATTGACAGAGTTAGAGAAAGAACAGAGGAATTAGCTGGAGAAGAACATGGAGGCTTTAGGAAGGGAAGAGGTTGTGTAGATCAGATATTCATTCTTAGATCTTTAGTGGAAAAGTTTCTAGAGAAGGGAAAGAAGCTGTACGCAGCTTTCATGGATTTGGAGAAAGCATATGACAGGGTGGATAGACAAGGATTGTGGAAAGTATTAAGACTATATGGAGTAATGGGAAGTTGTTGAATGCAGTGAAGAGTATGTATGATGGTGCTAAGGCTGCAGTGCGTGTGGATGGTGAACTAAGTGAATTTTTCTCATTGAAGGTTGGGTTGAAACTGGGATGTGTCATGTCTCCATGGTTGTTCAATCTGTACATAGATGGGGTAATAACAGAGGTACAAGGTTGGGTAATGGATGTTAGAGTGGCCCTGGTGAGAGAGGATAGTGTTTAGAAACTCCATGTACTGTTGTTTGCAGATGTTACTGTGTTGTTGAGTGAAGACGAAGAGGAGCTGCAAGGCTTGGTGGATGAGCTTGGGAGAGTGTGTAAGAAACGGAATCTAAAGATGAATGTACAGTAGGGAAGAGTAAAGTCATGGTCTTTGAGAGAGGTGAAGTCAGTGAATGTACAGTGAGGTTAGATGGTGAGGAATTGGAAAATGTGAGTACGTTTAAGTACTTGGGTAATGTGATGAGTAAGGATGGAGGTTTGGAGGGTGAAATGCTTGAAAGAGTACAGCAGGAAATAAAGGTTGCTGGTTCATTGAAAGCAGTGATAAAAAACAGGGAAGTGAGCATGCAAGTGAAAAAGTTACTACATGACAGTGTTGTGATACCAACTCTAATGTATGGAAGTGAAGCTTGGACGTTGTCGGAAGGACACAAGTCAAGAGTGAGAGCAGTCAAAATGAGTTATTTAAGAGGAGCCTGTGGAGTCACATGGAGAGACAGGCTGACGAATGAGGATATAGAGGAGCGTTGTCGTGTGGATGTGGATGTGATAGGAAGCGTTATGAGGAACACACTGAGGTGGTTTGGCCATGTGGAGAGGATGGAGGGTGAGTGACTGACGAAGAGAGTGTATGTGAGTGAGGTGGAGGGGAGAAGAGGGAGGGGGAGGCCGAGGATGAGATGAAGGGATGAGGTGGAGAGGTATATGAGAGAGGGGTGTGTGAGTTGGAAGCAGGGCAGTGAAATGGCAGGGGACAGGGCGACGTGGAGGCGATTTGTTTGTGGCCACCCCAAACGGGATTGAGGCGTCTGGCAATAGATAGATAGATAGATAGAATATAGTTTTATTCATTTAACCTATTCCTCAAAGTCCAAAAAGAAGGAAGGGGTATTACAACTTCAGTTCAGTTTTGCAGGCTACAATATGCATTAAACGTCTTAAGTTAGTCAGTCAGGAATGGGGAAATAATAAAACAAGAGGTTAACAATCTTTTGAAGTCTGAATTAAGGTCTAGAAAGCGAAAAGTGAAGTCATTATTCCAGAGAGAGAGAGAGAGAGAGAGAGAGAGAGAGAAGGAGGAGGAGGAGGAGAAGGCCAATTATGCATAATTTTGAAGCCGAAAGTAAGAGGTTAAGTCAGTTATTAATAAATCTGGTGAAAGATATTTCAGTCATATATATATTTTTTTTTTTCGTTTTTACAAATATTGTGGTTCATTCTTTTTTTTTTTTTTTTTAATGTGACCGACTCTGGGCATAGGCTTCACAGCCTGCTTTCAGGGCCCAGTAGTTTTCCTATGTACCGCACACCTCTGCATGTCACCACTTCGGGGCTAACACCCACCGTCCAATCTGAATACATGCTAGGGCTGTCTCATACAGGACTGGTGTATTGGTATTAGCGGGAGTATTTTTACGACATGTTGCCAGGTCTTCTGGTAGATCAGTAAAGTCTGATATTTATGAAATTCAAAGCCTTAAACTGTTCCCTGCCCAAGAGGGATTTGAACCCGGGTCCGTTAGGACTGCAGACCAACTTTCTACTGATTAAGCCACCGCCTCTGATGTTTAATTTTGCACTTGAAGAAAAAAAAAAAAGGTCTTTGAATTAATAAATGTTTGTTTTTATCCAATCCAACTTACATAATTTTAAGAATATGCCGAGTAATACATGTGCCTCTCGTGAGGTCAGTCTGCTCAGACGTGCTAGAGACCTGTGGTAGTTGTGCTAGTGTGTTTTAGTGATCTGTGATATTGGCTGTGTTAGTGTGTTGTGATCAGCGAAAGTGCTGTGCTAGTGATCCGTGAGAGTGTGGGTTGTGGTGACCTGTAGTGACCCGAGATAGTGCTGTGTTACCTTGTGTGAATTTATGCGTAATGGCTTCCTCGGCAGAGAGCTGTGTCCCCACTGCAGGTACTGAAAAGGACTACCTTGAATTAAAGGAGGAACTTCTCGAACTGAAGCGGGAGGTACAAATTCTCTGGCAGGAGAAGTCACAAATGAGGGAATTGTTGGAGGAGATGTTGGAGGAGAAAGAGAAAAAGGCTGAAGGTTGGACACTAGTTAACAAGGGTGCAACGAAGTTCACTCTTAAGAAGCAAACGGAAGTTAAGACCACTAATACCTTCGACGCACTACGGGACGAATGTGAAGGGAAGGCAGAAAAGGAAGTAGAGGATAAGGACGGCGAGAGAACTTCCAGTACAGGTAAGTATAATCAGAACAAGAAAGGTAAGAAAAATATTGCTGTTGTTGGAGACTCCCAGGTGATATATCTTAACAGAGCCATGTAAACTCCACTCGCTAAACATATGTGTCTTCCAGGGGCCAGGGTGGCTAATGTGGTAGAAAAAATTTCAAATATCGTAAAGGAAAGTGGTGACAAACCCACTGTGTGCCTCAGTGTAGGAGGCAATGATATTAGTAGCCGTAAGAGTGAGGTACTGTGGCAAAGGTACAAGTTGATGTTAGAAAAGGTTAGGGAGAGGGGAGGAACCCCTGTAGTGCTTGGTGTTTTACCCAGGTGGCGGGTTGGAAGGGAGTGGTTGAGCAGGGCAATAGGTTTTAATTGCCGCCTTGAAAGGTATTGCAAAGATAATGCAATACCTTTCATAGACAGCTGGGACCGGTTTTATGGACGGAGTGCCTTGTATAGTTGGGATGGGACTCATCTTAGCAGGCAGGGAGTTACTGTTTTAGCTGGAATGATAGATAGGGAGTTGGAGGGATTTTTTCGAGGTTGAGAAGTAGGTGTACAGGAATTTGCAGCAACTACACTCAGAAATCATTATTGCCATGTTTGGATAGATGCATCAAGACTTGCAAAATTAAGAACAAAAGTTCAACCATTAGTGTAGATACATCCACTTAGGCACCTCAAATTGAGCAGGCGATGACAGATGATAGAACAAGCGATGATAGAAGGGCGATAAGCGATAGTACAACAAAATTGTTATATTAGTAAAGTAAAGAGTTTCCCAGTTAGTAATAAAATAAATAACAGTAAATGCCAAGGTAGAGGCGTAGAGGCATAACTACTAGTAATGATCTGAAAGTGTACTACACAAACAGCCGGAGTTTACGTAATAAAATGGATGAACTGAGGGCTTTAATTTGTGTAGAGAAAATAGACATTGCCCTTATTAGTGAAACCTGGATGAATACAGACACTCGAGAATGTTTAGCAGAATATCAGTTAAAAGGCTATAATATTTTTGTGTCAAACCGTCAGGGAAGAAAAGGGGAAGGGGTAGCTCTTTATGTAAATGATTCATTAAACTGTTACAAAAGCAGACATTAAAGTAAATAGGGACACAGAAAGTGTCTGGGTTGAAATTAGTAACAATAGGGAGAATTTAGTCTTAGAAGCAATTTACAGATCTCCTAAATTAAGTAGAGCTGATAGTAAATACCTTTGGGAGCAAATTAGGAAAGCATCACAGTCCAGCTTAGTAATAATTGTAGGGGACCTTAATCTGCCAAGGATAGATTGGAGAAATCAGACAGGAGATGCAGAGTCAGAGGATTTTCTAGAGGTAGTACAGGATAATTTCCTTTATCAGTATATCAGGGAGCCCACCAGAGGTAATAATATACTAGATTTGGTTTTCGCTAATAAAGAAAATATCATTAGTGATACAGATGTTGGTGGACGACTTGGTAATAGCGATCATGAAGAAATTAAGTTCAAATTTATTTGGGATGTCTGTTCCACTGAAAATACCTCCACCATTCCTAATTTTCGTGTAGGAGATTTCGATGGCTTAAGAGCTTATTTTCGAATGGTATTCCACAGGGAGATTAGCTATTTGAGGGAATGCCAGGTCAGTGGGGAACCCCAGGTCATAGATGAAGGACAGGAAACACGTGGGAATGTCCGTCAGGTGTCCGTGAGGGGGGAGGTGGTAGATGGGAATGTAGTCCAGGTGACGGGAATTAACTCAGCTCCAGTACCAAGCAGACGTTCGGCCAGTGAGAAATATAACGAGTTAATAAATATAATACACGGAGGCCAAGATAGCTATATCCCTTCAAAACCGTTTAGAACGAATAATTCAGAACCAAGATGGTTAAACAACAGATTCAAATCTCTCATAGGCCAAAGGAAAGGAATATATAGAAAAGTAAAACGTGGAGAGGAACACTTACGTAACCAATACACGATTTTAAATAGAGAAGTAAAGAGGGAGATAAGAAAAGCAAAGAGAAGTTATGAAATTAAGGTTGCAAGTGAATCAAAAGAAAACCCCAAGGGTTTTTATCAAATGTACCGTACGAAAAATAAAGATAGGATAGGACCACTCAGAACAGAATCAGGTGACATTACCAGCGAAGATAAAGAAATGTGCTCCATCCTAAATAATTATTTCATATCAGCATTCACCAAGGAAAATCTAGAACTGGTCCCTCAAGCAGCAAGTATTTACAATGAGAATACGGAAAATATTCTTAGTAAAATAACCATTAGTAAGAAATTAATAAGTTAAGACCTCAAAAATCGCCAGGTCCGGACGATATAGATGCAAAAATTATAAAAGAAACCAAAGAAGAACTATGTCAGCCACTTTTAATGTTATTTAATGACTCTTTAAGTTCAGGAGAAGTTCCAGAGGCGTGGAAGACCGCAAACGTAGTGCCCATCTTTAAAAAGGGTGATAAATCAGCTACGTTGAATTATCGTCCGATAAGTCTAACGTCAGTTGTAGGAATAATGTTAGAGTCAATTTTGGCAAATAAGATTAGAGAACACTTAGAAAGATTTAATCTTATAAACGAAAGTCAGCACGGATTCAGGCAAGGACGATCCTGCCTCACAATCTTGTTGTCATTCTACTCGGAGGTCTATGAGGCAGTAGATAGTGATAAAGCTTACGATGTTATTTATCTGGACTTTAGTAAAGCTTTTGATAGGGTCCCACACGAAAGGTTAGTTAGAAAGGTTCGAGCACACGGTATAGACGGCGATATCTTAAAATGGATAGAATCCTGGCTGAAAGGACGAAAGCAAAGAGTATTAATAAATGGAACTAAGTCGGACTGGGGTTTAGTAACTAGCGATGTACCACAGGGTTCAGTACTCGGTCCCTTATTATTTATTATATATATAAATGATCTAGCCTTAGGAGTCAATAGTAGCATCAGCAACTTTGCCGACGATACAAAAATAGGGCGTATCATTAACTCGACTGACGATTGCCATAACTTTCAAAAAGACCGATATATTGTCCAAATGGTCTAAAACTTGGCAAATGGAATTTAACATTAAAAAATGCAAAGTACTTAACGTAGGCAAGACCATTGGAGACACTAAATACAGCATAGATAAGAAAGAACTTAGCTAATCGGAATGCGAGAGGGATCTAAGAGTTATGATTAGTAACGACCTTAAACCAAGGCAACAGTGTATTAATGCGAGAAATAAAGTAAATAGGGTCCTAGGATTTATTTCGAGAAGCGTGAGCAATAGATCATCAAAAGTAATACTGAAAGTTTATCTAGCATTAGTAAGGCCACATTTAGACTACGCAGTACAATTTTGGTGTCCTTACTATAGAATGGATATTAATTCGTTAGAAAATGTACAGAGAAGAATGACAAAAATGATACATGACGTCCGGAACCTGTCATATGAAGACAGACTGCAATGACTAAGTCTGCATTCACTAAAGAGACGTAGAGTAAGGGGAGACTTAATTGAGGTGTTTAAGTGGATGAAGGGTATAAATAAGGGAGATATTAGTAAGGTACTTAAAGTGAGCATACAGGATAGAACTAGAAATAATGGTTTCAAACTAGAAAAATTCCCTTTCAATAAGAAAATAGGTAGAAATTGGTTTGGTAATAGAGTAGTAGACGAATGGAATAAGCTATCTAGTAAAGTAGTTGCTGCCTCTTCCATTGAGAGTTTCAAGCATAGGCTAGATAAGCATATAACAAATAAGGGGTGGATATAGAAAAAAGAAAATGTTATAACCAATACTAATTCATAAGTTTTCCTTTTCAGGTTACACTATGATAGTCTCTATTCTCCTTTCACACTTTCCTGTAAAATGTCCACGCCAGTTTTTCGATACTGCGTGGTGCTCTTTCTGACTTTTTCCTGCCGGCTTCGGCCGGAGGGTTTGGAGGGCGGGGGAGACCCTTCTTCTTTGCTATCCTTATCTCATTCTAGTTGTTCAGTTACTCTTCTAGGAGCTGCCTAGCATGGGCCAACCGGCCTTCTGCAGTTATCCTCTCTTCTTATGTTCTTATATTCTGTCTGATCCAGCACCACTGATAGGGATGGTTCGGACGATTTAGTCACTTGCGTTTCGTTAACTATAGCTTAAAGCTGAAAAGAGCTAAGAATTTCATATCATCCTAAAGAGCTTAATGATGTGGTAACATTTTGACATAAACCAGGTAATACTCCTGCTTAAACCTGAATTTTTATAAATATTGTTAAGAAGCAAGATTTGCCAGTTTGGTGCTTGAGAAGCACCTCGATGTTTCCCAATGTTTATGGTAGGCTGGTTCCGGTATGAGTGAGTTGCCAGTTTGCCTGCTGTTTGTGAACGCAGTTTTTTCATAAGTTATGTATTACTTTTTCTGGTCTTTTTCTTTATAATGTTTTATTTAAGTGATTTCTTGTTAAAATATGTAATTTAAGTTCGTATGGCAAATGATTTTCAATGTTATGTAATGTACGAAAACTCTGGAATGTTTTGATGTCTCCTAGTTGGTAACCGTTGTTGCTAGGGGCTGATGCAAGACCAGCGTGTTCCAGAATTGTGGAGAAGTAGATGATTCTCGAACAACGCAAGTTTATGTAAGGATGGGGGTAGAGACTATTTCAAGTGTAGTCAGTTTTCAATTAGTTTGAGTGAAGTTTAGTCAGTCTGAGTGAAGGTCAGTCAGTTTTCAGTTCAGTTTGAGTGCAGTGCTATTAGTGAAGTTTATGAAGTGTTGCTGGCAAGCATTAAGTGTAATTACAGTTACTTAAGATTATTTTCGGGACGTATGAAAACAGTGAAGTGTTTATTGAAGTTTGTGTATCATCAGAATTTGTAGTAACAGTGAAGTGTTGTCAAGCATTAAGTGTAATAGCAGTTAGCAAAGTTTGTATAGCTCCAGTGCTTGTGAGAACAATGAAGTTGGAAAGCATTAAATGGAATTACTTTGAAAATAAAGATAGTGAACTTAAAGGAGCCAGTGTTTATTTTCACCTCAGCTGATCTTTTGTTCTCAACACCTAAAGACTGACCATAGGAAGAACATTTCACTGGGCAACGTCCTTCCTGTACTGAACTACTGCTGTTGGAGCCTGTGGCAGTGTGGGGTGGGGATGTAACACCGGTGTTAGGAGTGTGGGATAATTTCAGTGCTGCAGTGAGTCTAACCTTCGACATGGAAGCAGAAAGTGTGATGACAAGGTCTCGAGCTGGACAGGAGGAGGAAATTTCCCTGGCGACAATCGTGAGGCTAATGCACACACAAAATAAAGTGCTCAGAAACGAATTTACACAACTATTACAAGCACATATACAGGCACAGACTGAAGGACAGAAAGAGCTCAGGAAAGAGCTCAAAGAACAATTACAGACAGAGAAGAGAGAACTCAAAGAACAATTACACACAGAGAATAAAGAACTCAAAGAACAATTACAAGCACAAAGTGTCCAACTGCAAGCACAGAGTGAACAACTAGAGAATGGTATGAACAACTTTAAGAGGCATTACAGGAGCAACAGAGGGAAGTACAACTAAGGGCACACGGACAGCTGGATGCATTCATGGGGGAAATGAAGGAAGAACAGCAACAGTTTAAAGAGGAAGTAGATGCTAAGCTAGAGCAGCAGAAGTATGAGGTAAGGAATAAAGTGATGGAGTGTAAACAGATGTAGATGACCAGTTGAAGACAATTCGTGAGGAAATGGTGACGGAGTGCAAACAGCATGTGGCCAACCAGCTGAAGATTAGTGAGGAAATTGTGACAGAGTGCAGACTGCACGCAAATAGCCAGCTGAAGCATGTAGTCGACCATGTTAAGATAACTAGTGAGAAAATTGAGGCTGTAGAGAAATATTGCACTGCTGAGCCTCAGGTTAGTGTACAGGAGGCATATGAAAGGAATGGACAGCGTATGGCGAATCTTGATGGATCCCAAGCATCTAAAGGTAGCATTACAAGGTTGAATAATCAGAATGTAGGAGATTTAAGTCCTGGCCTTAAGTATGATGCCCCAGTTTTTATGTCTCAAACCACTGAAGTGCATGGCTATAATGGGGGTCCAGTCAAGAAGAAACCTAGGAATTTGATGGTAAAGTATCATGGGAAGCTTACCGTGCACAGTTTGAGTTACTTGCGGATCAGAAAGGTTGGGATGATAGGCAGAGGGCAGTGCAGCTTGCTACTAGCCTTAACCCTTAAACAGTACACCCAGTTGCGCCTATACACCATTAGGACACCTGGGTCTCACAGACCCACCAAATAGAAAAAATAAAAAAAAATACTTGTTTTATTTACTGAATCTTTGACCAATCTACAACCTTTTTGGTTCAATTTACTATGCAATAATGAATATACAATTAAAATTAACATATTTAAAGCATTTTAGGCAAATTTTTGAAAAAAATCTGTACCGTTTCTGTTTACATGGACCCCATAAACAATACATCCACAACGGAAATTCTGGGCCAGATGTCAGCCATGGAGAGGAAGAGTTATCTGTCCCTAGTGGAAGTGCTGGAGCGCAGATGTGGAACCATGCCCCAGACTGAGGTTTACAGAGCAAGTTTCCGGAGCCGTTAGGATCCCTACAGCAGCTTGCTCATGACCTGGAGAGTGTGGCATACAAGGCATACCCTGGAGCAGCACCTAACCTGTTCACTATTCTATTGAGGGACCAGTTAATTGATGCTCTTGACAATGCAGAGTTGAAAGTGCAAGTGAGGCAGACACAACCCAGAAGCATTCAAGAAGCACTAGACTGGGCTCTAGAATTTGAGTCCTATGTCAGGTCCAGTACATCCACCTTTCAGGTAGGTCGTAGTGCAGGATTCAAGGCAAGAAAAGGGCAGGTGTGTGAAAAGGAAAAATTTGAGGGAAGTTGCTGGTATTGTGAAAAGCCAGGACACAGATAAGAGGACTACCACAAGTGGAAGAGGGAACAGGAGAGGACTGGAGGAGACTGCTGGTTCTGCAGGAAGCTGGGACACAGGAAGGTGGATTGTCACAAGTGGAAGAAAGAGCAAGAACAGAGTACTGCAAGGAGATCCCTGATTGCAACAAACGGGTGTTGGACATGTGGTGAGGAGGGACACTTCAGCTATGAGTGTCCAATTGAGAAGAATGAGGGTAAATTAGTGAAGGCTGGTGACAAGAGGCAACAACCAGCTAATATTTCCCCCAAAGCCCCACCACTGAAGAAATGCAGGAGAACCTTGATGAATAGTGTGGGAGAAGACGGAAGAACAGATGGCAAGGAGTGCAGTAGGAATGGGAATCTTGGCAAGAAATGCTGCCGTACGGTTGTGACAAGGCCAACATCAGATGAAGCAGACCTGAAGAGGATGCAGATGGAGGATGCAGATTTCTGTCATATTGGGATGCCACAAGAGCTACATTCTGACCAGAGTAGAAACATCGAGTCTGCTGTGTTTCGTGAGTGCTGCAAGTTATTGGGGATCAAGAAGATCAGGACGACTCCCCTAAGGCCACAGTCAGATGGGATGGTGGAGAAATTCAATTGGACCCTTGGACAAGAACTGGCCAAGTACTGCATTGATGGACAAATAGAATGGGACCAGAAAATACCTATGGCATATCGGTTTGCATCCCATTTGTCTACTGGCTGCAGTTCTGCGAAACTGATGTTGGGCCACAAGTTACGTTTACCCGTTGACTTGTTAATGGGAAGACCACCTGGTGAAGAGCCTACAAACACCACCGGCTATGCGAAACACCTTCAGGAAAGGCTGGCTGAGGTACTGTTCGCCAAGATGAAAGTGCAATCAAATATGCTGGTGTGTGGCGATATCTGGCAGCTCCAGTACGGCCTGCTGACCCTCCAGGGAAACGTCGTCTCTGGCATTTTGGAGCTGCGGACTGGGAGGCCCTCAGGCAGTACTTCTTTGATTTTCCCTGGAATGATTATTGCTTCCATGGCCGTGAGCCATCTGAGTGTGCCTTGCGCATTACGGAGGTTATTCTCTCGGGCATGGAAGCATACATTCCTTTCTCATATCCTTTGACTAACGCAAGAAAGCCTTGGTTTAATCACGCTTGTTCTAATGCTGTCCGCAACAAGGAAAAGGCCTACAAAAGGTACCGGAGCCAACCCACCCCTGAATCACATCATCTTTACGTTTCTGCCCGGAATCGTGCTAAGTCTGTCCTTCGCTCTACTAAAAATAATTTCATCCATACTAAATGCTCTCAACTCTCCAACTCGAATTCTTCCCGCTCCTTCTGGCACCTTGCCAAAAATCTTTCTAACAACTTTACCTCATCATCCTTCCCTCCTCTTTTCTACTCTGATGGTTCTGTAGCTGTTTCTTCTACTGATAAAGCAGATCTCTTCGCACAGACTTTCTCCTCCAATTCCACCTTAGACGATTCCGGTGCTGTTCCTCCATCACTTCAAAACTCATACTTCCTCATGGCTGACATTAAAATTTCTTCAGTTGATGTATTTTCTGCCATTACTGGCCTCAGTACTAACAAGGCATATGGGCCTGATGGGGTCCCTCCTGTTCTTCTCAAAAACTGTGCTTCTGTGCTTACACCCTGCCTAGGCAAACTATTTCGCCTTTGTCTGTCAACTTGTACCTTTCCTTCTTGCTGGAAGTTTGCTCTCATTCAGCCAGTCCCAAAGAAGGGTGACCACTCCCAACCCTCCAACTATCGTCCAATTGCTTTAACGTCCTGTATTTCAAAAGTTTTCGAGTCAGTTCTTTGTAAAAAAATTTAAGGCATCTTTCCTATCACAACCTTCTTTCCGATCGTCAGTATGGGTTCCATCAGGGACGCTCCACTGGCGATCTTCTCACCTACCTTTCAGACTCCTGGTCATCCTCCTTTCGGGACTTTGGCGAAAGCTTTGCCATTGCACTTGACATCTCAAAGGCTTTCGATCGAGTCTGGCATAAATCTTTAATTTCCAAACTGCCCTCCTACGGTTTCTATCCTTCTATCTGTACCTTCATAGCTAGCTTCCTTTCTGGTCGTTCTATAGCTGCTGTCGTAGACGGCCATCGTTCTTCTCCTAGATCTATCAACAGTGGTGTTCCTCAGGGCTCTGTCCTATCACCAACTCTCTTCCTTTTATTCATCAATGATCTTCTAAGCTGTACATCTAACCCTATCCACTCATACGCTGATGACTCCACCCTTCACCTTTCCATTCGGTTCCCGCAACGCCCATCTCAACAGTTACTTCAAGAAACAAGGGATGAGGCTATGGCACACCTAATGTCTGACTTGGCTCATATCTCTGACTGGGGTAAAAATAATATGGTTGTCTTTAATGCTTCTAAGACTCAGTTCTTACACCTATCAACCCGACAAAATCTTCCACAGGTATACCCACTAATGTTTAATAATATTCAGATTAATCCTACATCATCCTTGAACATGCATGGGGTTTCATTTACTCGGGACTTATCTTGGAAAGATCATATTACATCTCTTGTAAAATCTGCTTCCAAGAGATTGGGTGTGGGGGGGGGGGGGGGGGGGCTCTTTCTTTACCCCTGCACAATTGTTGACTCTATACAGGGGTTTTATCCACCCCTGTGTGGAGTACAACTCTCATGTGTGGGGAGGCTCCCCACATACAGCTCTTCTCAATAGGGTGGAGTCAAAGGCTTTTCGTCTCATTAACTCTCCTCCTCTTACTGACTCCCTTCAACCTCTGTCTCTTCGCCGCACTGTTGCATCTTTATCTCTTTTCTATCGCTACTTTAATGGTCACTGCTCCTCTGAACTGTTTGCTTGCATTCCTCCACCTCTACGACGGGCGCGTAGCACCCGTCTGGCAGCAAACTCTCATCCCTTTTCTGTCCAACTCTCTAATGCAAGAGTTAACCGTTACTCCCAGTCTTTCATTCATGCAACAGGTCAGCTCTGGAACTGTCTCCCTCTGTCTGTATTTCCTCCTGCCTATGATCTCCAGTCTTTCAAACGCAGTGTGTCCAGGCACCTCAAAATGATCGGATCTTGAATTTGGCTCTCTATTGTATTTTGTTTTTCTCTTGGAGGGAACTGTTACTGCGGGCTCATGGCCTTTGGTTCCTTCTTCCTCGCATTAAAAAAAAAAAAAAAAAAAAAAAAAACACTCATATTTTTTCAATGGATCACTCAGAACCTACAACCTTTGTAAGGATGCACGTGATTGGCTGAAACGTTAAGCATCGAAACAAATGTATCGACTCTTGTATATTATAAAATATTAACTTCGTGGCAAGAAGTAATGTATACAGATAATGTCTAGGTACTAAATAAGCAAGATGCAATTGCAGTTACAGTATGAATAACATTTAGGAATGAGTACCGGTTGACTTAAATGTTAGCATTCAGAATAGTGTTTCAGAGGTTAGTTTCGAATGATTTTGACTTTTCAAGCAGCGGAACATGTCCGAGGCACATTGTCTACTGTAGTTGGTGTCGGTATCTATCGAGATGCAAAATTTCTTACCGAAATGGGCTAATATGAGAGGTTAGGCAATTACACACTCTCTGGAATTCTTCAGTGTAATATATGTGATATAAAATTGGCCATTCCAGTTCATTGTCACTAGCAATGAAAATTTTGTAAATCATTTATGCAAGTCTTATGATATTCCCTCAGTACGATGTCATTTATAATTAATTCACTTTGGTTACAGAAAATTAAATTTAACTAAGAGAGAATAATTGCCTCCCCAGCTAAAGAAACTACCCTAATTATTCCCCCTACTATCATGATTCGTAACCGAATACGTGATGCAGTTTATGTACTTCATTGCAAATTGGTACTAACAGCAGCGAGTGTCCACACTATGAATCTGGTAGCCCGCTACTTGTAGAGCTCCACCGTGAGTAGTGGCTCTCAACCTCGGGTAAATTACCCCCAGCGCAGTCACTGCAGTCATTCTGCATTTAAACACATTCTTCGTCATATATACTCTAGGTCCAGTGTCTACATAAAAGGATGTATTGTTTGTGTATATTATAGCCAACGATCCAAAAGTATTTAGAATGTAAAAAAACAGCTAAGGTAGGCTGCAATGTTCTAGTAAGTCACCAGGGATCAAACTCGCTACCCTAAACCCGCACCCATTCACCCTTCCTCCATTTCCCTATGTCAGTGCACCTCGCCACATCACCGTCCATTCGACAACAGATATAACCTAACTACCTCAAATATTGTGATGTTCGTGTAGAAACTATAATCACCATCATCATCATCATCATCATCATCATCATCATCATCATCCAGACCTCCTTTCCCATCCAAAGGCAGGGTGAGGAGTAGCAATGTCCAGACAGCCCAAACTTGCCCAGTCCAATGGGCCACGCTTCTAGTCACTCGTCATTCAAGCCTCTGGAATCCTGGCACTATCGAATACGCCAAAAACATTCACCACATTCTGTAGTTTCACATAAACGTATCCGACTGAGTCAATAGATGTTTATAGTTTATAGTTTATAGTTTCTGCCACTTTTTTTTTTACATGGCAGAAACTATAAACATCTATTAAATGTTTGAATTTCGATATGATTTTGTGGTGTTTGCGTTAATTTCATAGGATGTCTAGTATGAGGAGATTGCTCCAGTCGAATTGGAGGGGCCTAAAAACCATGCTCGGCATACCTCTTCACACCACATATTGCTCCCATGGATCCTTCCTCCCTTTTCATCTCACTATGGTGTGGAAAGGAGGGATACCTTTAACAAATATACAGTATATCCTCATGCCTGTCATTGCACCCATATGTTCTGGGCATCATTTTTTTTTTTTTTTTTTTGTCAATGATCGCGCATTTCTATGTAGTTCAGGATATGGTAACTATTTTATGAAAAGGAGGGTAGGAATAAATATGTAAGAAAATTGTGAAATGACGAGATAGAGACGACCGGAATTTTCGGCATTTAACCTTACGTTATGCCGACACATGTATGCTGCATACTATTAATTATATAAGGCTAGCTAAACAGATATCATCAGATAGGAGTTTGTGCTTAGTAATACTGCGACCGAGAATACCTGAGAGCTATATCAAACACCAACACGTTCACCAGTAACTGTTGAACTATATTCAAATATGTGAGATGATTAACTACGGAGAACTAAGAGTGCTTTAATATCAGTTCACCATCACAGTAGCTGGCATCACAGCACACAGGAAGAGTCTAGCGGTAGGAGGATGGTTTCGTATCATGATCTAAACGGTGAAACGCAAGTACTTTACCATGCCTCAAAACCGTTGAATATAGTCCAGCGATTAAAGAAAGTAATTAATTAAATTATCATATGTTGGGCTTTAATAGATAGGGAGGTCGAATCAATAGATGTGATAATAAGAGCGTGCTGCCACGAAGTCTGATTCATTTCCTCGCACCATAAATCGATGTGATGAAGGATCCATACATCTCACCCACACGGTCATAGCGCGTCATGGCAGCAAATAAAGAACAACGTCAAGGTGACACACTTGCCCTGCGAGGGAGGTTAGTGGGAATGAGAGTGGCCTATCAACGTGCGATATAGCAGAGGAACTTGGCATTCACCGCACCGCTGTTCAGTATATCGCTGGCTCAAAAGATGGGAGACGGGAGGCAACCTGAGAGATCACCCTAAACCAGGACGGGTGAGGAAAACCACGGCTGAGGAGGATCAGCATATGAGAGTATTTTGAAACCCATCCACTCAGAGAGACTATGGCAGCTAGAGAACAGTTACAGCTGGATGTGTCTGCGGAGACTATACGGCAGAGGATGAAGGAAATGGGCTATAGCCACCGAACACCAGCGCTCAAACCCAGGTTAACGGAACATCATCGGGAATTTCGGCTCCAGTTTGCCCAGCGTTACGTGGAGGATGGCTTGGACCACTGGGGGAGAGTAGTTTTCTCTGATGAGAAAACATTCAGCTCCACATCTCATGGGAAACCTCACTGCTGGAGGAGAGACAATAAGAGGTAATTAGAGAGAGAGAGAGAGAGAGAGACACACACACACACACACACACACACACACACACACAGACAGACAGACACACACACAGACAGACAGACAGATATAGATAGATATATAGATAGATAGGTTTAGATATAGATATAGATAGATAGATAGATATAGATAGATTTTACAAGTGTGAACATACAAAATAAAAACCAAAACATATCTTTATACATTATATAACATGCCTTCTAGGTATGAGGAGATCATCTACCAGATAGCTCGCAGAGGTCTTGTGACTTGCAACGTGTGGGGATGGATTTTCCTGTATGGGGTTGGTGAGATCACACTGATAGAGGGTAGGTTCACTTCAGATAAGTATCTAGAGATACCTGAGTAAGTGACGACGCCCTCTGTCCGCTCCTACGCCTAACCATATCCAAAGACCATTATCTTCATACAGGATAATAGCCTTATTCACACAGCTAGGGTAGTGGAACGGTGGTTTGAGGATCAGTGCCACGTTGATCTACCCTGGCCTAGCAACAGCCCTGACATGAACCCCATAGAAGAAGTGTGAGCTAACAATGTGAACATATGGTAGCCAGCGCAGGAAAGAACGCCAGAGCAACTCATACAATACATGACATCAGAGTGGTAAGTCTTGAGAAGGAAACCGACTCTCCTTCACAAGCACGTGGCTTCCGTCCCAGACCGCCTCCACAGTGTAATCGTGAAGATTGCTGGTTGGACAAAGTACTGAACTGTCCAATAATATTGTTTCTTGCAACACTCCCTTGTCATGCTTTTTATGGTGCACATTTAATAACTCCCATGCAGGTTGATATTTCTGTTTCCTTTCTAATGTCAGTAAGTAAAAATTAAATGTATTTATTTACAGTCGGATAATATGTAGGGGATGGAAATATAAAATATGTGCATTAAAGGCATGAACAGAAGATGTATAAATAATAATAAATGTAATGAAGTGGTTTCATTTTTGAGCACATGGCTACACTGTGAATTACGAGAACTTGTTAGAGCCCTGATAAACATTTCCCTGTAATTAAAATCTTAGAGCATCATTGATCAAAGGAAAACATAGTATTAACCTTCACTGTTCCTAAAGAACATGTAGGTATATTACTCACTGCCAACCTTCATATATCTTGTTGAACGTGTTGTTGTTTGATATAGCTCTCAGATATATTCGGTCGCAATATTACTAAGCACGAACTTCTCTGATGATATCCGTTTAGCTAGCCTTACATAATTAACAGTATGCAGCATACATTTGTCGGTATATCGTAAGGTTTAATGCCGAAAATTCCCATTGTCTCTATTTTGCAATGCCACAGTTTTCTTATGTAGTTATTCCTACCCTCCTTTTCATAAAATAGTTTCTGTATCCTGAACTACATAGATACAAGCGATGGTTGACAAAAAAAAAATAATACTGAAGCCCGGCAGCAATACATACAGGTGCAATGACAGGCATGAGGAAATATAATTGTTAAAGGTATTCCTCCTTTCCACAACATAGTGAGATGAAAAGGGAGGAAGGATCCATGGGATCAATGTGTGGTGTGAAGAGGTATGCCGAGCATGGTTTTTAGGCCCCTCCAATTCGAGTGGAGCAATCTCCTCATAGCAGACATCCTATGAAATTAAAGCAAACAACACAAAATCATATCGAAATTCAAACATTTAATAGATGTTTATAGTTTCTGCCATGTTAAAAAAAAGTGGCAGAAACTATAAACTATAAACATCTATTGACTCAATCGGATACGTTTATGTGAAGCTACAGAATGTGGTGAATGTTTTTGGCGTATTCGATGGAGCCAGGATTCCGGGGGCTTGAATGATGAGTGACTAGAAGCGTGGCCCATTGGACTGGGCAAGTTTGGGCTGTCTGGACATTGCTACTCCTCACCCTGCCTTTGGGTGGGAAAGGAGGTCCGGATGATGATGATGATGATGATGATGATGATGATGATGATGATGGTGATTATAGTTTCTACACGAACATCACAATATTTGAGGTAGTTAGGTCATATCTGTTGTCGAATGGACGGTGATGCGGCGAGGTGCACTGACATAGGGAAATGGAGGAAGGGTGAATGGGTGCGGGTTTAGGGTAGCGAGTTTGATCCCTGGTGACTTACTAGAACATTGCAGCCTACCTTAGCTGTTTTTTTACATTCTAAATACTTTTGGATCGTTGGCCATAATATACACAAACAATACAGCCTTTTATGTAGACACTGAACCTAGAGTATGTATGACGAAGAATGTTTTTAAATGCAGAATGACTGCAGTGACTGCGCTGGGGGTAATTTACCCGAGGTTGAGAGCCACTACTCACGGTGGAGCTCTACAAGTAGCGGGCTACCAGATTCATAGTGTGGACACTCGCTGCTGTTACTACCAATTTGCAATGAAGTTCTTAAACTGCATGACGTATTCGGTTACGAATCATGATAGTACGGAGAATAATTAAGGTAGTTTCTTTAGCTGGGGAGGCAATTATTCTCTCTTAGTTAAATTTAATTTTCTGTAACCAAAGTGAATTAATTATAAATGACATCGTACTGAGGGAATATCATAAGACTTGCATAAATGATTTACAAAATTTTCATTGCTAGTGACAATGAACTGGAATGGCCAATTTTATATCACATATATTACACTGAAGAATTCCAGAGAGTGTGTAATTGCCTAACCTCTCATATTAGCCCATTTCGTTAGGAAATTTTGCATCTCGATAGATACCGACACCAACTACAGTAGACAATGTGCCTCGGACATGTTCCGCTGCTTCAAAAGTCAAAATCATTCGAAACTAACCTCTGAAACACTATTCTGAATGCTAACATTTAAGTTAACCGGTACTCATTCCTAAATGTTATTCATACTGTAACTGCAATTGCATCTTGCTTATTTAGTACCTAGACATTATATGTATACATTACTTTTTGCCACGTAGTTAATATTTTATAATAAACAAGAGTCGATACATTTGTTCCGATACTTAACACTTCAGCAAATCACGTGCATCCTTACAAAGGTTGTAGGTTCTGAGTGATCCATTGAAAAAATACGAGTGTTTACTACGGAGCAGCTGCCAGATATCGCCACACACCAGCATATTTGGTTGCACTTTCATCTTGGCCAACTGTACATCATCAAATGTGAGGAGCCCTGAAGTTTTCAGGAGAGGTGATGAAGTGCAAGTATGATGCCAAGGCAAGTGAGGTGAGCTTCAAGGATGGTGACCAAGTATGGTTATACAATCCTCAGTGAAAGAAGGGACAGCCACCGAAGCTCCAGAGCCCATGGGACGGGCCTTACACTGTGTTGGACGGCCTATCAGACGTAATGTATCAGATTCGGGGAGGCAGGAAGTCTCACCCAAAGGTGGTACACGTGAACCGTCTGTGGCAGTACCATGGGCCAGGACAGTACAGCTGGGACATCTTCGAGGAATCGTGCTCTCCCGCAACCAAGGATGTTGATGAGGACAGAGGAGCTGAAGTGCAAAAGGATGATGACAGTTTCCTGAGAGAAGAATCGAATCAAGAAGAGGACCAAGACCTTCCAGGAGGAGTGGACTATATGGAGGAACAAGAGCATCATCAGAAGGGGCATAGAAGAAGACCTGGTAAGTTTAAGGATTATTCTGTGTATAGTTAGATGTTTCGTTAGGATTAAGGTTTATGTTTGTATAGGATATACTTTGTAGTTTTGTCGGGACGACAAAGAACTAGGAAGGGGGTAGTGTTAAGAAACGAGATTTGACAGCTAGGTGCTCGAGAAAGATCTGGATGTTTCCCGATGTTTACTGTAGGCTGGTTCCAGTACGAGTGAGTTACCAGTTTGCCTGTTGTTTGTGAACGTAGGTTTTTTCGTAAGTTATGCATTAATTTTTCTGCTCTTTTTCTTTATAATGTTTTATTTAAGTGATTGCTTAAATCATGTAATTTAAGTTCGTATGGTATATGATTTAGAGTGTTATGTAATATAAGAAAACTCTGGCATGTTTTGATGTCTCCTAGTTGGTAATTGTTGTTGCTAGGGGCTGATGCAAGACCAGCATGTTTCAGAATTGTGGAGAAGTAGATGATTCTCGATCAACGCAAGTTCATATAAGGATGGGGTAGAGACTATTTAAAGTTTAGTCAGTTTTCAGCTAGTTTGAGTGAAGTTTAGTCAGTTTGATTGATGTTCAGTCGGTTTTCGGTTCAGTTTGAGTGCATTGTTGTTAGTGAGGTTTATGAAGTGTTGCTGGCAAGCATTAAGTGTAATTACAGTTACTTAAGATTATTTTCGGTACTTTTGAAAACAGCGAAGTGTTTATTGAAGTTTGTATATCATCAGAACTTGTAGTAACAGTGAAGTGTTGTCAACCATTAAGTGTAATAGCAATTAGCAAAGTTTGTATAGCTCCAGTGCATGTGAGAACAGTGAAGTGAAGTTGGAAAGCCTTACGTGGAATTACTTGGATAAAAAAGACAGTGGACTTTAAGGAGCCAGTGTTTATTTTTGCCTCACCTGATCTTGTGTACTGTACACCTAAAGGCTGACCATAGGAAGAGCATCTCACTGGGTAACATCCTTCCTGTACTTAACTACTGCTGTTGGAGCCTGTGGCAGTGTGGGGTGGGGATGTAACAATATTTTTTTTATGAGTCCACACCATCACCGCCCACCCTTACACTGTACCAAGGAGTGCGGTAGCCACTACATACGTATGAATGGCGTAGGTTCAAAATGGCATCCTGAACATAGGGTATAGGACCATTCGTGTGAAAACGGTCGCAAAGCTCTGTCCTCAGTTTAGTTCTTAGGGCTAAAAATCCTTTGCGTTTAAGTGCAAAACTACTCACAAAGTCTTGCTAACCTTTGCAGGAGTCGCACAATTGAACAGCAAAAAAATACAGGTTTTGTTCTCTCTTTCTTTCTTCATCAGTCATATCTCCAAAACTAAAATGCTTACTCGAGTGTACTATACATCAAAACACTTCTTGTCAAGTGTAGATATTTCTTTTTTTGTTTAGAAAAGCATTCAGGCTACGGTTCGAGAGTTACGGCTTGAATACTGCATCGCTGTCACCTGTAAGTATGCCATTTTGCACAATATTGGTTAGCCACAGCTCACCTACAGTTAAAGAACGTACCAAAACAATTCGTTTCCCGGGAAGGCACCCTCGTTTTAGTCTTTTCGTATGCTATGCATGCAACAATCCAAATATAACACTTGCTTTATGCATATTTAAACTTCCACCCCCTGGGGGTAGGGGGGTTTTCAAGAATACTCCCCCAGTATCCCTGCTTGTCGTAAAAGGCGACTAAAAGGGTTGGCGGAGGGTTAGTGCCCCTCCCCGGAAAACAACTAACTAAAAAAACAAACAAGAAGCCTCGGACAAGGACTGACCAAACGATGACGACCCAGGACCGGACAAACGACTTGGTAATGAGTACATGGAATGTAAGAGGAGCGAATGATGAGGTGAAAGAGAGAGAGATTGTCCAGGTGCTTGAGGATGCGAAAGTGGATGTATGTGGAATAACTGAAACAAAATGGAGAGGAGAAAGTGTGAGAGAATGGGAGTATGGATGGGATATATGTGCAGGAGTAGATGAGAATGAGAGGGCAAAGGAAGGAGTGTGTATAGTTGTGAGTAAAAGATGGAAGAAGAGCATAAGACAGTATGGATCAGTTGGGTCAAGGATTGTGTGGGTAAAGTTGAAAGTTGGAATACAAATGTGGGCGATTGTGTGTGTGTATGCGCCAACGCAAGATCGTGCAAGAAGAGTGAGAGAAGAGTTCTGGACAAATGTGGAAGTGTGCATGGAAAAGTTTGGAAGGAATGAGAGAGTGTTTTTGATTGGTGATACGAATGGTAAAGTTGGTAATGTGAAGGTGGATGGAATAGTTGGTGAGTGGGGTGTGCCTGCTGAGATAGATGAGAATGGGAGTGCGTTAGTGGACATTTGTGCTGGGAGGGGGTTGGTGATAGCCAATACCCTCTTCAGGCATAAAATGATCCACAGGTATACATGGCAAGTGATGAGAAGGGTGGGTGGTGAACTGAATGAAAGGAAGGCAATGATTGATTATGTGTGTGTGGATGAAAGGATGCGAAGATGTGTAAAGGATGCAAGAGTGTATAGAGGTTGGGGGAGTGGACTTTCTGACCACTACTTGGTGGTGGCCAGAATTAGGATGCAAGTAAGATGGAGGAATAGAAGAAGGGAAAGACGAGAGGAAGGAGTAGTTGCAATGAGAGTGGAAAGGTTACAAGAGGATGAGAAAAAGGCAGAGTATAAGAGAGAAGTGGAGGAACGATTGGGCAAGTATGAATTGGAGCAGATGAGAGACGTGGAAGGTATGTGTAAGATATTTACAGAAGAAATATGTGCAGCATGTGATGTGGTGTGTGGAAGGAAGAGAAGACGGAAGGGGGTGCAAGGAACAGCGTGGTGGACTGAAGAGGTGAAACAGGCTGTGGCATAAAAGAAGAAAGCATACAATGAATGGATGAGAAATAGGGGCGTGGAAGAAGTTGAGAGGCGGAAGAGAGAGTTATATGTGGAAAGGAAGAGAGAGGTGAAAAGATTGGTAAGAGAGAGTAAGAAGAGAGTGGATGAGGAATTTGGAAGGAATTTGAGTGTAAAGTGGAGGGACTGTAAGAAAATGTTCTGGAGAGAAGTGAAAAGAGTAAGACAGGGTGGAAGTGAAGTTAGCAGGGGAGTGAAAGATAAAAATGGTAGATTACTAGTGGAGAAGGGAGAAAAAGTGAGCAGATGGAGAGAACACTTTAAGGAATTGTTGAACGTAGAGGATGGAAGTAATGCGATTATAAGTGGCTGGGGAATGGCTGGGAGAAGGAGGGAGGTGAGAAGACAGGAAGAAATCAGTAGGATAGAAGTTGTGGAAGCAATGAAGAAAGTTAAATCGGGGAAAGCCCCAGGAATTGATGGAGTGTGTGGTGAAATGCTGAAGCATGCGGGAGAGATAGTAGTAGAATGGATGTGGAAGATGTGCAGATTGGCCTGGAAGGAAGGTAGAGTCCCTGAGGATTGGAAGTCAGGTATAATTATTCCCTTGTACAAAGGAAAAGGGGAAAAAGAAGTGTGTGGTAATCATAGAGGCATTTGTCTTCTTAGTATAATAGGAAAAGTATATGGTAGGATACTTATAGACAGAGTTAGAGAAAGAACAGAGAAATTAGTTGGAGAAGAACAGGGAGGCTTTAGGAAGGGAAGAGGTTGTGTAGATCAGATATTCATTCTTAGATCTTTAGTGGAAAAGTTTCTAGAGAAGGGAAAGAAGTTGTATGCGGCTTTCATGGATTTGGAGAAAGCATATGACAGGGTGGATAGACAAGGATTGTGGAAAGTGTTAAGAATATATGGAGTAGATGGGAAGTTGTTGAATGCTGTGAAGAGTATGTGCGATGGTGCGAAGGCTGCAGTGCGTGTGGATGGTGAACTAAGTGAATTTTTCTCTTTGAAAGTTGGTTTGAAACAGGGATGTGTCATGTCTCCATGGTTGTTCAATCTGTACATGGATGGGGTAATAAAAGTTGTACAAGGTAGGGTAGTGGATGTTGGAGTGGCCCTGGTGAGAGAGGATAGTGTTTGGAAACTCCCTGTACTGTTGTTTGCAGATGATACTGTGTTGTTGAGTGAAGACGAAGGGGAGCTGCAAGGCTTGGTGGATGAGTTTGAGAGAGTGTGTAAGAAACGGAACCTAAAGGTGAATGTAGGGAAGAGTAAAGTGATGGTCTTTGAGAGAGGTGAAGTTAGTGAATGTACAGCGAGGTTGGATGGTGAGGAATTGGAAAATGTGAGTACGTTTAAGTATTTGGGTAGTGTGATGAGTAAGGATGGAGGTTTGGAGAGTGAAGTGCTTGAAAGGGTACAGCAGGGAAGAAAGGTTGCTGGTTCCTTGAAAGCAGTGATAAGAAACAGGGAAGTGAGCATGAAAGTGAAAAAGTTACTACATGACAGTATTGTGATACCAACTCTAACGTACGGAAGTGAAGCTTGGACATTGTTGGAAGGACACAAGTCAAGAGTGAGAGCAGTGGAAATGAGTTATTTAAGAGGAGCCTGTGGAGTCACGTGGAGAGACAGGCTGACGAATGAGGATATAAAGGAACGTTGTGGTGTGGATGTGGATGTGATGGGAAGCGTTATGAGGAATACACTGAGGTGGTTTGGCCATGTGGAGAGGATGGAGGATAAAAGACTGACGAAGAGAGTGTATATGAGTGAGGTGGAGGGGGAAAGAGGGAGAGGGAGACCGAGGATGAGATGGAGGGATGGGGTGGAGAGGTATATGAGAGAGGGGGGTGTGAGTTGGGAGCAGGGCAGTGTAATGGCGGGGGACAGGGCGACTTGGAGGCGATTTGTTTGTGGCCACCCCAAACGGGATTGAGGCGTCTGGCAATAGATAGATAGATAGACTAAAAGATTAAAACTAGAAACCAATAATTATCTTTTAAAATGACTGTTAAGAAGTAGGAACGGTAAAAGTGCACAGATAAGGGATGAAAAAAGAGTAGAAATAAGAACATTACACCAGCTACAAATACATGCTTGTGGCTAAGATGTGGAATGTAGTAATGGGTATAGGTCTATAAAACTGCAAAAGGCAAATGTGTTGAGATAAGAGGCGAAAAAAAGCACAGAAACAAGAGAGCATTCAGGATGGGAGGAGATTTGGAGACCTCCACCCATTACTACATTCCACCAGCTACAAGTTTGTGGCTAAAGTGTGGAACGTAGTAAGAAGTGTCCAAATCTCCTCCCAGTTATTGTTTTTTAGTTCTTAAATAGAATGGTTGGAATGAAAATGTTTTCCCTGTGGAGTCAAATGAGAGATTTCAATGGTTGCTATCCATTCAGGTAGTAATGATTACAGGTATGTAGTTATGATGGGTATGGCATATGCGACGAGCCAGGTTCGTAATCCTGCATGTAGCCTACTACTGACAGTGGCCGGTTCTGTGTGTGTGTGTGTGTGTGTGTGTGTGTGTGTGTGTGTGTGTGTGTGTGTGTGTGTGTGAGAGAGAGTGGAGAGGGGGTGAAGGGAAAGAGCCCTGCTGTGAGTTTGTGAGTTACACAATTTTTTTTTTTTCATTATAGCACGTAAGAGTAGGGGTAAAAAAAAAAAAGATAAACTAATGTTGGCTTACCTGATGGGGGATACTTACAGCCACAAAGTATTCGACCGCCTTTCATGATTTGAAATGCCTTGCTGCATTGCCGCTGCCATTTAACAGTCTGATCTATTTATTTCAACTTGGGTGGGCAGATGGGTGGAGAGTCTGGTAAGGTTTGAATAGGGGGGGAGGCAAGGGTGGAATGGAGGAAAGTGTGGGCGATTGTGTGGGTGGTCAGGGTGGGTGAGATGGGTGGTAAGGGTGGTTTGGTGGGTGAACTGGTGTGGTGGGAGGTGGGATAGCAAGTGAGTGGGTGAGGTACGTGGACGGGTGGGCTGGTGAGTGTGTAGGTGGAATGGATGGGTGGAATGGCAAGGTGGAAGGAGTGGGTGAGATGGGATGGATAGGGTGGCCGCGGGACCAAGGCGGGTGGTTGGGTGGAATGGGAGGGAGGTGTGGGTAGGATAAGTGGGCAGCGTAAGTGGTTGGGTAGCCATCTTAGGTGGGTGGGATGGGCTGGGGCGGTGGGTGAGGAAAGTGTGTAGCTGGGTGAGGAAAGTGTGTAGATGGATGAGGTGGTGGGAGAGAAGGTGGGTGAGTGTGATGGAGAGCGTGAGTGGAGAGGATGAGTATGTGTGTCGGGTAGAGTGATGGGTGAATTTTGTTGGTGGAAAGGTGTATACTTCGTACATAGCTACCAGGAGGACATGGCGGAAGAAATTTATATTGCCAGTCTTGATTAAGATGTGAATTACGTCCTGGGAGTGAAAGGGTTAATTACACCTAGGTCTTTCAGTCAAACAGTGTATTCTCGAATCGATCAGTACCATCTGATGTAAGCCAGATTTCTAAAGTGACAGAGCTGCTGTCTTTCGAATGAAGTGCCAGAATAAGAAAAAAAGTAAGTCTCGTAATTTGAGAAGAAACTTTCTGTTACTCTGGTCTGATGAAATACTACGACTAAGTACGACCAGTTAACTTCATCAGTTCCACCCTCTTCACCTCCACACCATCACTCACCCTCACTCTCCTTGTAATTTAGCACAATCTGAGTTACTCAAACGTTTCAATGTCTCGCGAGTGTGCCTGAATCTGTCCGTTTGTTTACAGTGATTACCACATAAATATGGCCATGGGCGAGAGGAGATGCGACTTATTTTATTCCCTGAACTGCATCTCTCCGTAACTCGCTTCCCCGGAGTTGTTTCCCCCCAAACTTCAACATACAGCAGTTCAAGTCCAACTGTTGCAGATGTTTTATGAATGGAGGACGCCAGTTATCTGGTGTTTGGATTATTTTTATTACCTGTATTCATTTGTTTTTCCTTCCTCTGTTCATTTATTTAAAAAAAATGTCCTTTTCTGAATGATTGTACAGTTTATGGAAAAACTGATCAATTAAACATTAGAATACTTACTTAATATACAGTATTTGCACAAAAAATGTCTCCTTACTGACGTACACCTGATACTCGTTCTGTTTAATGTGTTGCTTATTATGTCGATAATACAAATATATAAATAACGTGCAATAGAATGTACAAGTGAACTATGGTAAATTAATCTTAAAAAACAAAAGTTGTGCTGCGAAGCATCCTTTGTCATTAGACTACAGTGCCAATGATTTTGCTGCACTTTGGCTTTGGAAACACTTTATGGAGGCGTTTCATGGAGGTGGTGTCTACCCTCGTCATTGTCACTGACTTCCGTAAGTTTAAAATATATCGTTTGAAGGTAGTGAGAAAATGGTGAAAGATACGTCTTCATAGTGCAGGTGTTAATCACGCCTCACTCAGGTGAAGCTTTGTTCTAATTTCAGATGATTTTGTACTACTTAGCAGAAGTTTAAATTGAAGGAATAAGATACTATATTCATTAGTCCCTCAAATATAAGTGACTGTTACTCAGTTGAATAAAATCGTTTACAGATACACTGACGAAGCAATAGAACTTCACCGGATCGAGGGGACTTCAGAGATTTCGCAACAAATTTTCCTTAGCTATTCAGCACATAACAACTCAGTATTCTCTTATACGTTACTAATGCAAAGTCTGTCAATATTAAAAAAAAAAAAAAAGGAAAAGTAACAATTTGCCATATGCGTAATTAATAGGTACGAGATAGGCAATAAGAAACCTCCTACCACTACTGTGCGAGAATGAAAACCTCAGAGAGGGAGGCAGGAAGCAGCAGGAAAAACTTAGTGATATTTAACAGTTTTTGTATTTTATATAGTGTGAATGTGTAACCAGTTTCACTATAGAGGCTGTTGACAGGCCTCCCATTAATACGTTCAATTTCACTCATGCTTTTTTGCCTCACGTCTGCATCCTACCTCACCCCACTTTAGTACTGACTGAGGGTTAGAATGACAATATTACATCCGCGCTCGCGAAGTGAGAGTTATTGTTTCAGTGTGTGTGTGTGTGTGTGTGTGTGTGTGTGTGTGTGTGTGTGTGTGTGTGTGTGCACGCACGTGCGAACAAAATGACTCGATTTGTTTTTAAACCAAGTTCGACCAACTTAAGTGTGAGAGTTGATGTACTCCCCAGGATTTGACCTATTGTTACTGAAACCAATGAATGTCTGTCATACGCCAGGGTCAAACGTAATAGTTTTGATCAGGATTGGACCAAACTTGGGAGAACAGCTGAGAGTTAGCCACGGAATAAGTGATACGACTTTGGAAACAATCACTCAAAGGTCCATATCATAGGGCAAGGTCAAAGGTTCGTCCATATTATTTATATAGTTTTATTTGATCTGGACCAAACCTGATGGGCAGACTAAAGGTCAAGCAGTGATACCTTCTTCTCATAAAAGTAGACAAAATTCACAATTAGTTTTGACCCAGTTTAAACCAAACTTGCAAGGAGGGATGAGGGTCAGCCAAGGATGGTAATTTGATATTGAGAACAGTTGTTCAAGAGCAAACAGGATCACGTGCAAAATTAAATGATCGGCCCTTAGACCAGCTGTAAGGCGGGTGTTGCACAACTTTGAATGATCCTTCTTGTTACTATTTATACTGACTTTTCCACTTCAGTAGTAATATGCCCATATAATTTTGCTGGAAATATTTGAGATTTCTCCGGCATCCCAACCTGCCCTTGGGTGGGAAAGGAGGTCCGGATGATATATATATATATATATATATATATATATATATATATATATATATATATATATATATATACCACTGATACCTAACGCATTCCCGGTTGGTGGATAGGGGAAGGCCTTGCAGATATACGAGGTATCGTCATAGATGGAGCGAACCATTGGATCCCCCATAGAAATATAGGGCTTCGCCGAATGTACTGAAAATGTACAAAAAGTACATCTCACCAGCAAGTATATGGAAGGGAGGTGAGATTATCTGTCACAATCCTCGCAACCAAACATGAATCATAATGTTAATGATTTGATGGGCATTCCAGTTGGATTGTTATCTACTAAAGGTCCGACTACACTGCCTCCTGTGCTTATGGGCAGTGTGCCACCGACAGTAAGCAGGCTCTGTCTCGGCAATCAGAGACCGGGTCATTAAACTTTCTGCAATCCATGAAGATCTATACATACAATGTAAGAAGCCTCGCAGATGATTACAAAATTGATAACTTAATGAATGAATTAATAAACATTAGATGGGATATTGTACTGTAGGTTTCAGTGACATTCACAGAAAAGAATCCAAATTTATTCGGCTCCAAGACAGCACCCACTTATTTTACTAAAGAGGAGGGCAAATTGAGAGAGTTAGTGGTTTAGGAGTTCTAATTAACAAATTTTGCAGAGATCATGTTAAATTTAGCGTGTATCTGACAGAGAAGCATGGATTGTAATAGGACTGTGCAAAAGATACACCCTGAAAGTAGTACAAGCATATGCAATGCCTTCTCAAAGCTCAGATGAAGAAACACAATCATACTATGACGACATCTCCCAGACTATGGAAGAAGAAAAGACCAGATATACTCTATTTATGGGAGCCTGCAATGCAAAAGTCGGCAAATCAAAATATGGAGAAGCATGTAGCCTATGGGAATATTTGGAGTAGGAGAAAAGAATGACAGAGGTGAAAATAATGGTGGTAAATTTTGCTAAAATATATAACATGACAATAATGAAACATTCTTTCACAAAACAATGAGGGAGAAAATGGACCTGGAGAGTTACAGTACAAATGACGGAACAATGACTGAAATTGACATTATTTAAACTGATAAGAATAACACGATCGTGACTGCCACAGTTATCGACAAAGTAAATATTGTAAGTGGCCATAAATTGGTGGGTTGCACAGTCAGATTCAATTTCAGAAGTGAAAGTGAAATGATTAAAAATAAAAATTATATATATGCCCAATAAAAGGAAGCAAAAACAAAGCATCTTTCAAGTTAGAAACAACGAATAGATTTCAGGCCATAAGTTAAGCTGAGTGTGACATCGATGAGCTGAATGAAAGATTAAGAAAGTGGTAAGAGGATCACCGGAGGTAGTAGGGAAAGCTAATACTGTACTGTACAATCAGAACCAAAAAGTATTCCAAAAAAGACCTTCGAGCTCAAGAAGAGAAGAAAGGAGATGAAAGTCAAAACAAAGATAAAATAGAGAGATGGGAGTTAAATAAGTTTATCAGCAAGAGACAGAGAGAAGAAAGCCGAATGAGAAACATTGATCAGATCAAAATAACCATGAAAAAGAGAAAAACTCTGAAGCAGATCCGAAGTAAAATGGCACTAGGAGAGCCACAAATTATATCCCTGAAAGACAAAAGCGATGAAGTCATTAAGTGTAGAGACAGGATTGTGAAGAGAGCTGACGAATTTTACAAAAAACTGTGTGCATCAAAGCCAATAGTAACTAACTTTTCGGGTGACACAAGTGAAATGCGTGAGATAACACCAGAAGATGTAAACACTACTCTTAAAAGTATGAAAAGAGGGAGGCCCCAGGAGAAGATGGAAATGTAGCTGATTTACTGTTGGATGTAGAAGTACCAGACATGCTCGCAAACTTATATATTCATTGTATATAAAAAGAAGAAACTTCCCAAAACATGATGTAATGCATCAGTTATTTTGCTTTACAAATAGGGCGACTCAGAAGATCCCAGTACCTATCCATCCATCATCTTTTTTATCATTTAAGTACAAAACCTTCACTACTATCCTTACGAAGAAAATATAAAACAAATTTTGGAGAAAACGAACCTTGTCAGCGGGCAGGATTTCGAAGTGGGTATTCGGTTTCTGATCTTGTAAATAAAATGAATCAGCTGAGAAATCTACTGAATACAATAAACCACTGTGCTTAGGTTATGTTGACAACGAAAAGCTTTTCGACTCAGTAGAACACACAGGAATTATATTCATTGAGGGAACAATGAGTAAATGAGAACATTGTAAAACTGCTCGAAAACAATTATAGAGAGGGAACTGCTACAGTTAAATTACATAAAGACGGAAATAATTATGATTCAAAAATGCTTACATCAATGATTAATATCACCAACATTACTTATAGCCTCCCGAAAAAGTACGTTTATAAAACTAGACTGCGAGGACAAAGGTGTAAACGTAGATGGAAAACCCCTAACCCAATTAAGATTTTCAGATGACGTTGTCTTAATCGCCAATTTAAAAAAAAAACAAAAACAGCAGAGACATTGCAAGAAATGTTAAACGACCTAAAGAGAGACACCGGAAACAGTGCAAAAAATGTTAAATGACGTAAACTGAGAAAGTCTCAAAGTTGGGCTAAAGATGAAGTAAAACTAATGTTTAATCCAAATACACCAAAAAGCGTCTTCATAACTGGCGAAGAATTCTTGAAATAGTCGAGGATTACAATTACCTATAGGGCAAATACTAAAATTAAATAAAGACCATGATCACTAAATAAATTGACAAGTAACAATTGGATGCAAAGGTTTCGGTAAACATAGACGTAATAAAAAATAGCTTGCCAATATCTATAAACCGAGAAGTCAATAACAAATGTATAATCCCAGCTATGATGTACGGTTGTGAGATCTGGAAACTGACAAACTAGATAGAAAATCAACTAATCTGTCTTCAAAGAGCAATGGAAATGTCAGTGTTGGAAGTATCTTTAAGGCACATTAAAAGATCACCATGGGTGAGAGAGCAGCGTAAAGTCAAAGACATTACAGAAGTTATAAAAGAACAGAAATGGAGGTGGCCAGGTCATGTAGCAGGAATAAAGGTTAGCACATGAAGCAAGAGGCTCACTGACTGGACTCCAAAAAATTGTAAGTGCAGCAGGAAAAGACCAGGCAGAAGGTGGAGAGATGGGATAGAGACGTTTGCAGGCAAAACGTGGCAACGTTTGGCTCGGTAAAGGAATTCATGGAAAAGGTTGAACCAGTGTTGGCACGGGTAGGGGAATTCCCTTACGGTAGGGGATTTCAGGTCTTTGTAGGGAGTAGGGGATACCTACGGTGAAAATCTCCATTTCGTAGGGAAATGTAGGAGAAATTTCCTAAATGTCAGTCATCAATAGGTTGTGCAATTTGGGTAACAGAGAGAGAGAGAGAGAGAGACGGCTGATTCATTCTTGTCCAGAACGTGTGTGTATTTGTCGACCCCTCGTCGACTCTGTTACTGGCATTTTGTTAATTCTTATGAAAGCATTGGCTTTAAGTCGTTACGAGAAATCTGTAATGAATTACATTTGAACTGGTCTGTATTTTTCACCAAAATATTATTGAAGCTAACAACACATAAAATGGGCAGTAAAGCTTAGTTTATAGTCAGGGAAAACTTCGTCGCGGACACGTCTGACCGACTCTGACGGTCTGAGACGGCAGTCATGGTGCTGACGCTCACTCAGACAGTTCAAATTGTGCCGTTATTGTTTGAAGACCCTTACAAACTTTGCGAAGGAATATACCCTAATCATGCCCAAAGTTGAAAAGAATCATTGCTCCCAAAGATACAGGAAGGAATGGGAAAAAAGAGAGCTGGGCTTTAGGATGGCTCTCTGCTGGAAAGCATGTGGAAAAGGCTCATTGCACAGTGTGTGAAGGAACTAGTGGCAGGAAAATCTGAGCTTATTGGTCATACGAAAACGTCTTCCCATTTAAGACTTGCTAAGCAAATCCAGTCAAATCAACTGATGACCTCGTTTGTAGAATCAAAGGATGAGAGCAGGATTAAAGCCGAGTTGAATGTTATAGCAATGATAGCTAGAAAAAATATCTGTCTTATAACCCGCGGCGTCCCGTCAACGTACTTCCACGTCCTCACGTTATGTCACTGCCAATCCCGTTGACGTACTTCAACGTCCTGCAATTGCAAGGTTCATAATTTCCACAATTTTCAAAATTCGCGCGATTTTCGATTCGCCCACGTACCCAAGCCTCCCCTACCTGCCCCCAGGCGGGCAGCGTCCCAGACCCCGCGTGACCTGCGCTCGCCCTTGTCTCGGTCACTCACCTGTTAGCAGTGACCCAGGTCAGACATGGCGCATAAAGGTCTCTCAGACGATGAAATACAATCCGCCTTGGATGCCTTCACTGGAGATAGTGATTCTCCACTTGATGATGATGTGGTAGATCGAGATTATGTGCAGCCTGAGGAGGAAATAACAAGCAGTGATGAGGAGGTCCCTTCGCCCCGGAAAAAGCGGTATGCCACGTATCGTAAGGCAAGGGAAGGCCAGCCTGCACCCAAAACACCTGCATGGACCTCTCTCCATCCCCTAGAGAGAGATTCTGATGAGGACGAGGATGAGGACGATGACAATGACGGCGGCTTAGGACATGATGTTGCCTCGTGGTTGGGGAAGGAAAAAATCTCACCCCGAGGATCAGAAGGTGGGGCGAGAAGGCAAATAAAGTATGGCCTAATGTTTTGTCTGGGGAAGGCGAAAGTGGTGTGGTGGGAGTGCGGGGTGAAAGGGAAGTGGTGTGAGGGAGGCAGAACGAGCAGGTGGTGCACGTAGGCCTAGGGGAGAGGAGGTGGAGCCACTCCCCAGCACGTCTTTCGCCATACAATATTCCCAAACTTCCTCCACACAGCCCCAGGATGTGGGGAAAGGAAGAAAAGGGAAGGGAAAGGGTAAAGGAAAAGGGAGAGGGAAGAGAAGTGCGAGTGATGAAAGGCGCCGCTCTCCACCTCCCCAACCACCATCAATGTTGCGTTGTGCCTTCAGCCATGTTTCAGAGAGTACCATAACTTCCTACACTACTGAAACTGTGTGGGATGGCGATATGACGCTCAGTATAATGGTAAGGCCAGTCAGTATGTACCAAGTCTTATATAAACTTGAAACGGGTGTAATGTTTGCAGGAAAGTAATGTATAAGTTGAGAAATAGTGTAAGTTGAACGAAGTGATATGAAAACTACACCCACTGTATAAATCTGCGAAAATATGACGCTCAGTATAACACTCTGGTCAGTAAATATGTGATAGCAAGAATATAAAGTGGAAACGGGTGTAATGTTAGCATGAATAAAACGTATAAGTTGAAAAATAGTGTAAGTTGTAATAATTGATGTCACGAGTACACCCACTGTGTAAATCTGCGAAAATATTACGCTCAGTAGAACATTCTGGTCATTAAGTATGTGATAGGAATTATATAAAGTGGAATTTGTTGTAATGTTAGTAGTAAGGTAATTTATAAGTTGAATACTAGTGTAAGATGAAACAAATGATATCGCGATAACACTCACTGTGTAAGTACACGCTAATATGACGCTCAGTTGAATCGTAAGGTCTGAAATTATGTGATATCAATTATATCAAGTGTAAACATGTGCAATGTTAGTGGAGAATTATTATATAAGTACAAAAATAGGTTGTAAGTTGAAATAGTAGTCATAGCGACTTCACTGTGTGTGCTATTATGCGCTATTATTACGCTAAATATTTATGTGAGGCCTGAAATTATCTCAAAACAGTTCTATAAAGTTGAAAAGTGTATAATGTTATTAGGAAAGTATTATGTAAGTAGAAAAAACACAATACGAGTTGAAACAACAGTCACAGCGAGTTCACTCACTACGTAAATAAGCGCTAACATTACGCTAAATGTTATCGAAAGGCCTGTGAATACGTAAAAACAGTTCAATAAAATGTAAAATGGTATAATGTTATTGTAGAAGTATCATGTAAGTAAAAAAAAAATGATATTTATCATGATATTTGAATGTTAGCGATTCATCGTGACCAGTCTGGCCGATTTTGCTCGTTTCGCACGATGGTACAATGCTTATTTCAGCTCTATTTTTGTATAAAATCCAATTTACTCTTTTATCACATGTTTTTATGTTTGTAATAAATACATATCTACTTACTTTCATTGATTTCCCAGACTTATAATACCATAGAAAACGTTAGAGGTTCAGGCCACCTACAGAGAAAACGGTGCCAGGTGTGACCAAGGCATACCTGTTCAGGGCAATTATGGACCCCGGGGAACAATTTCTTTGTGACTGACCATTGTTTCTGACCAAAAGCGAAAGTTTTAGCAAAAAAAATTTGGGTCCAAAAATGGTCGGGATTGGGGGGTACCATTGGTGAGAAAGTGGTCGGGACGGGGCGGGTTAACAGTCTTGATTTGGTCAATACGCTACATTGTGTAGCAGATAATTCGAAGGCAATCAAAAGTATGACTTGCAACGGAACCAAGGGAACATCTCTTGACTGAATGCTTATCACCCAATGCACATGAAAAGCTAATGGAGGAAATTGCTATGTCTGGTGAAATTTCAGTATTGTGCGATAAAGCAACAGATATAACGATGAACAAAAACATTTTGTGTTCATTTAAGATTTTTGAAAAGTGACACATTTGAACCAGTTACCCGTTTCTACCGTCTTATCTCTGTTAATGATGGCAGTCCAGAAGGACTGTTTGAGCTGCTGAAAGAAATAATTGAAGAAGACGGTATTGGATGGGACAAAGTAGTTGGTTATGCCTCTGATGGTGAAAATCTGATGCAGGGAAAGAGGAATTGGTTATTAACTAGCTTAGTTAAAGGACGCTGTGCCAGATTTATTTGTTATGAATTGTTTTTGTCACACATTCCATTTAGTTGCAGGACACGCCTGTGAAGCATTGTCAAAAAAGGCCGAGGTGTTAATCGTGACATTCATAACTACAGTGTTTTAAACTTTCACCTAATCGGAAAAAAGATATGAAGAGTTTCAACACTTTGCCGACAGTCAACCACATAAACTGCTGAAGCATTGTCAGACAAGGTGGTTGTCAATCTCTCAATGCGTAGATCGTATTCTTGCACAGTGGTCAGCATTGGAATTATATTTCACAGAAGAGGCTTTTGGAATGAAAAATTTGCAAGCAGAGAGAATAGTACACTCTCTGAAGTCCCCGTATCCCGTATATGAAAGCCACTCTGGCATTTACAAGCTTTGTTCTCAGGGATTTTTTTTTTTTTTTTTTTTTTTTTTGCGAGGAAGACGGAACCAAAGGCTTGGAGCCTGCAAAACAGCTCCCTCCAAGAAAAACAAAAACAATACAAAATAGAGCCAAATTCAAGATCCGTTCATTTCGAAATACCTGGACACACAGCACCTGAAAGACTGGAGATCACAGGAAGCAGGAAATACAGATAGAGGGAGACAGTTCCAGAGTTGACCTGTTGCATAAATGAAGGACTGGGAGTAACGGTTAACTCTTGCATTAGAGAGTTGGAGAGAAAAGGTATGAGAGTTTACTGCTAGATGGGTGCCACGCACCCATCATAGAGGTGGAGGGATGCAAGCAGACAGCTCAGAGGATCAATGACCATGGAAGTAGCGACAGAAAAGAGATGAAGAGGCAACAGTGCAGTGAAGATACAGAGCTTGAAGGGAGCCAGTAAGAGAAGCAGAGGTAATGAGACGAAATGCCTTTGACTCCACCGTAGAAGAGCTGTATTTTATTTTTTTCTGCAAGGAAGAAGGAACCAAAGGCCATGAGCCCGCAGTAACAGTTCCCTCCAAGAGAAAAACAAAATACAATAGAGAGCCAAATTCAAGATCCGATCATTTTGAGATGCCTGGACACACTGCGTTTGAAGGACTGGAGATCATAGGCAGCAGGAAATAGAGACAGAGGGAAACAGTTCCAGAGTTGACCTGTTGAATAAATGAAAGACTGGGAGTAACGGTTAACTCTTGCATTAGAGAGTTGGACAGAAAAGGGATGAGAGTTTGCTGCCAGACGTGCCCGTCATAGAGGTGGAGAAATGCAAGCAGACAGGTAAGAGGAGCAGTGACCATTAAAGTAGCGATAGAAAAGAGATAAAGATGCAACAGTCCGGCGAAGAGACAGAGGTTGAAGGGAGTCAGTAAGAAGAGGAGAGTTAATGAGACGAAAAGCCTTTGACTCCACCCTATTGAGAAGAGCTGTATGTGAGGAGCCTCCCCACACATGAAAGTTGTACTTCACATAGGGGCAGATAAAACCTCTGTATAGAGTCAACAATTGTGCAGGGGTAAAAAAAAGAGCGGAGTCGGCTTAGCACACCCAATCTCTTGGAAGCAGATTTTACAAGAGATGTAATATGATCTTTCCAAGATAAGTCCCAAGTAAATGAAATCCCAAGCATGTTCAAGGATGATGCAGGATTAAGCTGAATATTTTTAAACATTAGTGGGTATACCTGTGGAAGATTTTGTCGGGTTGATAGGTGTAAGAACTGAGTCTTAGATGCATTAAAAACAACCATATTATTTTTACTCCAGTCAGAGATACGAGCCAAGTCAGACATTAGGTGTGCCATACCCTCATCCCTTGTTTGTTGAAGTAACTGTTGAGATGGGCGTTGTGGGAACAGAATGGAAAGGTGAAGAGTGGAGTCATCAGCGTATGAGTGGATAGGGTTAGATGTACAGCTTAGAAGGTCATTGATGAATAAAATAAAAGAGTTTGTGATAGGACAGAGCCCTGAGGAACACCACTGTTGATAGATCTAGGAGAAGAACGATGGCCGTCTACAACAGCGGCTCTCCCCACACATGAGAGTTATAGTCCATACAGGGGCAAATAAATCCCGTGTATAAAGTCAACAACTGTGCAGGGATAAAAAAGCTACGGAGTCAGCTTAGCACACCTAATATGTTGGAAGCAGATTTTACCAGAGATGTAATATGATCTTTCCAGAATAAATCTCGAGTGAATTAAACCCCAAGCATGTTCAAGGATGATGCTGGATTGAGCTGGACATTATTAAACATTAGTTGGTACTCCTGTGGAAGATATTGTCGGGTTGATAGATATAAAAACTGAGTCTTTCATGCATTAAAAACAACATGATCATTTTTATCCTAGTAAGAGATACGAGCCAGATCAGACATTAGGTGTGCCATAGCCTGATCCCTTGTTTGTTGAAGTAAGTGCTAGGATGGACGTTGCGGGAAACAAATTGAAATGTGAAGGGTGGAGTCATCAGCGTACGAGTGGATAGGGTTAGATGTACAGCTTAGAAGACCATTGATGAATAAAAGAAAGAAAGTTGGTGATAGGACAGAGCCCTGAGGAACACCACTGTTGACAGATCCAGAAGAAGAACGATGGCCATCTACAACAGCGGCTATAAAACGACCAGAAAAGAAGCTGTAGATGAAGGTACAAATAGAAGGATAGAAACAGTAAGAGGGCAGTTTGGAAATTAAAGATTTATGCCAGACTCGATCGAAAGCCATTGAGATGTCAAGTGGAATGGCAAAGCTTTCACCAAAGTCCTGAAAGAAGGATGACCAAGAGTCTGAGAGGTAGGTGAGAAGATTGCCAGTGGAACGTCCCTGACGGAACCCATAGTGACAATCAGAAAGAAGGTTGTGATAGGAAAGATGCTTTAAAATTTTTCTGTTAAGAATAGTCTCAAAAACTTTTGAGACACAGGATGTTAAAGGAACTGGACGATAGTTAGAGGGTTGGGAATGATCACCCTTCTTTGGGACTGGCTGAATGAGAGCAAACCTCCAGCAAGAACGAAAGGTACAAGTTGAAAGACAAAGGTGAAAGAGTTTACCTAGGCAGGATGTAAGCACAGAAGCAGAGTTCTTGTGCACAACAGGAGGGACTCCATGAGGCCCATATGCCTTGTTAGTATTAAGGCCAGTGATGGCAGAAAATACATCAGCTGAAGAAATTTTAATGTCAGCCATGAGGAAGTCAGAGGGGGGAAGTGATGGAGGAACAGCACCGGAATCGTGTTAGGTGGAATTGGAGGAGAAAGTCTGAGCGAAGAGATCGCATTATCAGTAGACGAAATAGCTACAGAGCCATCAGAGTAGAAAAGAGGAGGAAAGGATGATGATGTAAAGTTGTTAGAAAGGTTTTTGGCAAGGTGCCAGAAGGAGCGGGAAGAATTTGAGTTGGAGAGTTGAGAGCGTTTAGTACGGATGAAATTATCTTTAGCAGAGCAAAGAACAGACTTAGCACGATTGCGGGCAGAAACATAAAAACGATGTGATTCAAGGATGGGTTGGCTCCAGTACCTTTTATAGGCCATCTCCTTATTGTGGACAGCATTAGAACAAACGCGATTAAACCAAGGCTTTCTTGCATTAGACAAAGGATATCAAAAAGGAATGTATGCTTCCATGCCCGAGAGAATAACCTCCTTAATGCGAAAAGGCACACTCATATGGCTCCCGGCCATGGAAGCAATAATCATTCCAGGGAAAATCAAAGAAGTACTGCCTGAGGGCCTCCCAATCTGCAGCTCCAAAGTGCCACAGTCGCCGTTTCTTCTGAGGGTCCACAGGCCATACCAGAGCAATAGGAAAGATTAAGGTAATAAGGTTGTGATCGGAGGAGCCCAACGGACAGAAAAGATTAACAGTGTAAGCAGAAGGATTAGTTGTAAGAGGTCACGTATGTTGGAGCTTCTCCAAGGCGGTCAGGGATATGGGTAGGGTGCTGTACAAACTAATTTAGGTCACTGAGGATAGAAAAGATGTAGGCTTGTTCACCAGGTGGATAAGTGAAAGGAGAGAAGAGCCAAAGGTGGTGGTGAACATTCAAATCTCCTAGAATGGAGATTTCAGAGAAAGGAGAAATGGATAGAATGTGTTGACTTAAATAAACTTTTTCAGTCTAATAGCTTCAAGTTACATATGCTACTACCAGAGACTGAAAGAGTCCTTAGGATGTTTGGTTCGAATTTTATGAAAAGGGCGTCTATTAACTATAAGCTATCGACATTTGAGGATGCATCACATTTGTTGCAGTTAGATAAAGCCTATTCTTGTATACTTGCTAGTGAAACCTTGACACAAATGAAGCCTCATGAAAAGGAGAGCTATCTTTCACGGTGCGGAGAATGGTACAAAATTGCATGCTGTCAAATATTGAAAAGGACTGATCTGTTGGATCCAGTGTTCGTGGCACTGAAAGACGCTAATCATGATTTAATTTTAAAGGACAAAGCTGACATAAATTGTGCAGCTGATTTGTTTCGCAAGCTACCACGTCTTCTTCCTGATGTTGATGTGCAGACCATCGATAGACAGTGCAGATCTATCTAAGATGATGAAGTCAAAAAAGGTGCATGGGAGAATAACAGTATTGTGGAATTTTGGAAGCATATGAGAGGTGTACCTTCATATGAGGAATTATCAACTTTTATTCTAAAGCTAACGGCTTTACCCCAAAGTACTGCAGAAATTGAGAGAACATTCTCTAAACTCAATAACAATAAAACGAAACTTCAAAATAAACTGTCTGTAAAGACACTGGAATCAATAATTAAAACGTGTGAGAGATTCCCTTCAAATTTTGGATTGAAACCATCTTTAATTAAACTTTATTCGAGTGCACGATCAAGGTACTCTGCAAAATACTCAGATAACGAAAAAAAATTACGTTCTCGTAGATTAGGTCTTGCACATAACTTTGGACTTTTCTACTATAGTCAACAATCAGTGCTGTGCACGTAGGTATAGTCTTTGTTTATTTTAGCGTAGCCTACCGTATATTTTTTCTTATGCATAAAAATGTGTTTTTATGCAGTTGCATGTATAATTTCTTACCTTTCATTCCTTTATATGCTGTTACTTATGTTTTGAAATATTTTTCTTAAGCTATACTATCGATTTCGGAGTGTAGGGGAATGTAGGGGAAAATCACCTTGGTTGTAGGTAAAACAAGTTACCCCAGCATGGCAACAATGGGTTGGACAAGGCCTTTGTTCGGTAGTGGACTTGCAGTGGCTGATGACACACACACACACACATATATATATATATATATATATATATATATATATATATATATATATATATATATATATATATATATTACATAAAAATTCATATTTGTAACACATTATACTGGATATATCAAACTATTAATATGGCAATATATCAACTATGGAACTGTCGCCCTGTCTGTATTTCCTTCAACTTATAACCTCCAGTCTTATAAACATAATGTCTAAACAACTGAATTTGATTCTCCTGTATATTTTCTTCGAGGAAACAATATTGTGTCTTTGGTTGCTTCTTCCTTGCCTTAAAAAGTAGAAAAACTTATTTTTCCTGTATTTGAATGAACTGCCTACCAGTCACTGAAGAGAAGAAAAAGGCTGCCGTCTCTGGGCTGCCACTCGGTTACCTTAGTAGACTCACTAGCAAGAGTTTTAGAAGTTCTTCGTCCCAAGATTCCATTAACAATGTCAGTTAGTTTTCCTCCCCTGAGATTCCTACCATCCATTGCTCCAGAGCAGGGCTGACCCCGCTACGGTATGCTGTTTCGTTGCTGCTCGTACTAGAGCACATGGCCTGGAAATATTTGTCATGCTAGTTAAGAAAGGAGGATTGTGCCCGTATCTCGCAAGGATAAATCAAGCATTACAGCGATGGGATCACTTCTCGAATGATCGCTGATTTGTACTTGACTAGTATAGCTTCACTTGTCACTGCGATGCACAAGGTTCACTTGACAAGGCAGCATTCCATTAAAGAAGTGCTCTTGTATAGAGTACATGTTTCCTATGTTAAAGCGATGAAAGCCGTAGCAGTCGTTTACTAATTATGAATTTTACATTTTAATATTATGGTGCGTGTTAGGTATGTGCTTTCAAAATCGACAGTGTATTAGTGACAAACAGGACGATATTACGGTGCATCCTGCAAAATATAGTGCTGAAGGTAAAGGTGGCACTTAAAATACGACCTCAAACAATTAACACTTCCACTCTGTAGTCATTTCATATTTTATTTCTGTAGACTATATCCAGCTTAGGAAAGAAAATTAGAACTAAAAAGTTTTGTATGGAAACATGCGTATTTATTAAGAAATTGCCTTTATGCATTTGTCTCACATGAACTCTTATTAATTAGTGCTGGTGGAGCAGAAAGGACAATCATCAGGTCAGACAGCAGTAGTTTAGATGGTTGGATAAAGCAGTGATATGGCGGTAGCAGGAATACTTCTAGAACAAAATGCTTAGAAGGAACAGCGACGCCGCACCAGAAGTTCGCTTTAACCGGTGATATTGATGTTTGATCAGTCTACAGCCTAATTGAATCACTCCTCCACATCCTCATACAAAATGTTTGTACAATGTTTCATAGAAAAGAATAAATCACTCATGAAATATATTATTAACATAGAGGAAGGCAAAAAAAAAAAAAAAAATACTTGGTCCCAATAACTACACGTTCATTACTAAGAGGAATAGAGTGTACGTAGCCTACCCTTTCCTTTCTCACATACACATGTTCATTAATCACTTTAACCAGTGTTGTTGGAGGGGTAAAGGAAACCATCAATTAACACAGCCATGATAGACCCCCCTCTCCCAGCTCCCCACTGGCCTCAGGGTCACTGACGTGGTGGTCGGGGGTATGATTGATGGAACGAAGGGCAGGGAGTCCAGGGTTATGCCATGTACTCTCTCTCTCTCTCTCTGCAGTGCGAACAGCAATCTGACAAATTTGGGGTAGTGTGTGTGTGTGTGTGTGTGTGTGTGTGTGTGTGTGTGTGTGTGTGTGTGTGTGTGTGTGTTTCGGCATCTGACTTAACAGACACTTGGGAAAACAATGTTTTCTATGCTGAATATATACCAGAAAAGTACGTGTAGAGGTGGAGAGAAGAATTCTCACGGTGTCACTGTTACCCTGCGTGGAGATTAGCAAATGCGCCTCCTGCTTAAGAACAGAATTTCCTCATGAGACCCCGGTCCAGCCTGGCAGAGTGCCATCTCCCGCGTGGGGGTAGCTGCTTCGTATACCGTTTTTACATGAAGGAAATAACTTTCCGGCGGCCATTTCCCAGATTCTCACACCCGGAGACAGAGTGCAATCGTGTACCAAAAATACGATGCAAATTCCATTTTTCCCTCCTATACATCATAAGCATATGACATACACGTGGATTTGTTCAACTTAGTTCTTGCAGAGATTGGATCCACATCACGTACACAGTATATGCTATCAAATGCTAGACATCACCACAGCACATGACTGTGTGACATGTGCAGAACACTGACAAACGCTTCTGCTCTTACACTAAATACAACGCCACTCAGTACCCTCCCCCTCCAAAAACTCACTCACATAACCACAGACAACGCAGCTCAGTCCCTCTGCACAAACACACCCATCACATATCAGATGCACACCACCTCGAACGTGTTATAACCACTTTACAATTAAATGTTGACCTTCCATTTAAAAAATCACAAATAAAACAACTTCATGACCACGATATTCACACAGCACTCCTACAAGAAACAAAACTGACACACACACACACACACACACACACACACACACACACACACACACACTTCCCCAAATCAATCACTAATGATACATCCTCTCAGATGGTTTCATTACATACGTTCTCCCATCAATCCTCCACAAAGACACAAAGCAAACAACACAATCACATTTCTACAATGACACACTATTAGAAATATTGTCCGTTAGCATCAAATGAGATCACAAACAAGAAACGAACATTCCTAACATTTACATTCCTCATGACACATCCCATGCCGGACTAGCGCAGTAAAACCCTCAGCAATTTCCCTTAACACAGACGCCTAAGTGTTTCATCGATTGGGTCTTTAACACCAAACTCGCTACCAAGTGTGAACACAATCAAAGCAACCGCCAAGACCTGGACATTGCGTCACAACTCAACAATATGAAGAGTTGGCAACATGTGAACTTGGAACAGCACCAGTGTGTAACAGAGGTCTAACATTTGGTACACTTGACAACTTTGACATAATCACATGTTTGTTGGTGGCACTGGCAAGAATGAACGGAGACAACATACATACCTGTATATTAGGTGAAATGACCCAGTAACTGTGATACATCAACGTCGGAAATAGTAGCTAACACAAACACTGCCATAGATTCTTGTGTGAGCAACTTTACATTTGGCCAACTTTCCAGCTTTAACGCTTAGCGTTGTCAACGCTCTCCGTATGCAAGGTCTGAACTCCTGGAGTTTCGAAGCCTGGATCGTTAAGTCATAACAGCCAAGAGCACTAGAGTGCAGTAGGGTGGGCGGAGTTGACAGATTGTGCGGTCTTGGGGTTGAGAAGGGTTTCAGTATCATGTGGAGAATTGTGGAGGAGCGCAAAGGAATTCCTTTTACTGATATGACGTATATTAATTGATAACAGAATAAAAATAACTTAAACAACATTATTGGACAATAGGGGTTCACTGTAAGCATATGATGCACGTGCAAACCATTCTGTAATGAATTACGGAGAAAGTTCACCACAACAATCACGCAACAGCCCTTCCCCTTCCTCACCCAACCAACCAGCCACTCGCCTCATTCATAAAAACACACCGGATTTCGACCACCCTGCCGCTTTTCATCTGCTGTCCTTCACCTCCCTCGGTCCCCCCTTCAAATTATGGTAGTGTTAGTCGTTCAGAGTACATCAGCGTTTTACGGAAATGTTGTGACACTATGATTTCCTTTATGATCGGGTGGGTGATATTTTAAAGTTATGAGTATGCTCGATTTTTAGTTGTAAAATTCACATAGTATATGTATGCATCGTGTTTGAAAATGTAACAAACAGTCGGTCGACATCAATATTTATATTTGCACCCCGAGACAAGGAATATGAGAGAGAAAGAGAGAGTTCTGATGCCTCTCCACTTAGCTAATGAGTCTGTACCGGTATGGTAATATTATGTGCGAAGCTTGTTAACTAGTAATTGCAATATTTATGAATGTAGAGATGATCTACATGTCATTTTATTAATTCCGGACGAGTAAATCTTTAAATGCGACCAATACATATCCGAATATTTACGTCGTGCGATTTTATAGCCACATTCAAAGCTAAATACAGGAGTTTCAATAAAGAATGTATATACAGGAGGTACGGGAGTAGCTTAACATAATAAGGTTTAGACGTCGTGCTTCTTCTCTTGTATAGTAAATCACAAACTCAGACTTCTGGAACTCATCTCGGTCTTCTGAGTAACACCACAGGATGTTACGGAAGTTGTCAATGTGATTCGTTTTGCAAAAGCTGTTTTTTGGGGTAAATACACAGCAATAGTTTTGTTGTTGTTAACCCACATAACGAAAATGTTTGATATGCCTATTTACAATTATTATTCTTTCGTCGGGTAGACTAATATTCCGTCCTGAGTAGGAAAACAAACAATATTACACTAACCCTAGTTTTCTCCATGACCTTTGTGGCAGCTTATTAAGTATAATATTATAACAGACACTCTTGACTATTAACTGGTATCGCCTCGCCAAGAAGAGGAAACAAACATGGCTAGATGAGTGAACTCTAATCGTCGTCCTTTGCGACGCTGGTCTTTGTGGCCTTGAGCTTTCATGTCTCAGCAGCCTGACCTTGTTCATACTACAATACAGTGATGAAGTTGATTAGGAGACTTGCTGAAACTGGAAATATGACCGACCGGGACATACTTGTATTTAAAAAGAAAAGTCATACTTACACTAACATAACTTTTACCTCTATAATTTATATATAATAAAGGGAACTGTAAATCAATGACACTGCTATATAGAACGCTGATTGCAACCCTCATCCATTACGACCGGCACGTAGTCCGTCTAGTTACATGCTCTATTTTTTTTTTTTTTTCCTGGGGCTCAGTAATGCAAGAGTTATCCGATATCCTCAGTTCTGTTCATACTGACATGGCCAGCCCAAGAACAGTATTAATTTTAGAAATCTGGGGATGTTTTATTACAGCTAAAAATATGATTAAGAATGCTTAATTTAAAAAAAACTATTAATAAATCTATGAGCCTCGCGCTACGTCCTCCCCTTACGCTGTCTTTATCCAGTTTTTAGAAAAATGGATTGAGGAATCTCGAGATGAAAACATTTTGGTTTTGACGAATCCTTGTCAGTTTTGTTTGGGGCGATCATTTTTACAGGCATCCAAATTTTGTTTTTTATTTGTTCATAATAATGATAATAGTAAAAGACAAAGTATCTTTATATCACTCGCACTTCCACTCACACCAATATACTTTCTCTCTTTCTCTCCCTCTCGTATTGTCACATAAACACACGATCTTTCACTCAAATACCCCCTAACGCTCATTCACTCGTTCAGGCTTACTTAGTAACCATTCAAGATCCGCTTCTCTCATTTTCTCCCACTTGCCTACTCTCTACATTTTGACCTGTATCCACCATAACTGACATTCATTCACTATTCTTATTCACCCGCATAACAGCCACTGTCATTGTCACATCCTTTCTTAATCTCTGTTTTTCTATTGACTCGTTCAATCTCATATTTACTCTCACATATCACCTAAAATCATTCACACTGATTCTCACATATCCCCTCCGTCATAGGATACAACTTTTACTCAAAAACATGCAGTTAATACACTGCATTTGACCAGTTTTCCTCTCTCGAAGATTTAGTATAGGCCACAGGACCATTCGTGAACGAAATATAAAGAGAGAACCAAGAGTCGGAGCTCCGTGGAGAATGCCAACTTGCGTCATAGCTTAGTATCCTCAGTACCTAAACGATTGGCAGGAGTAATAAAATGCAGAGGTTCGTAATCAAGTCACCGAGTTCTAAACTTAAAAATCATTTTCATCTAAGTAGGACATAGCTCTTTATATATAAAATAATATTTAGACTAAAAGATGGAGCAAAAGTATGTGCTTTTGCACTGTAAGAGTTTGTAAACTCATGTGTTGGTCCTTTTTATTGCCTATTCAAAAATCTGTCATACCTCCGTTTCGTTTCGTTTTGAAAGGCTCCAGCAATGCTTGCATGTGTCGGCCTTGGTCACCTAATGGCGGCGGTCCATAATGCTCGAGATCTAGCAGCCTTCCTATTCAGTCCCTTATCCCAGAGGTCACACCTCGTCCGAGGGCTTTTTCGATCTACCTCTCGCAATCCTACCCCTAACGTTAACACCTCTCACTTTCTGCACCCCACTTATCATCCCAAATCCTCACAACATGCCCAGACCATCTCAGTCTACCTCTCCTCATCACAACACCAATTCACTTCAGTCCCATTCTCTCTTCCATACTCTTCCTTACAACTGAAAATAACTTTGCGTCAATAGCTAATTATAAATACTACGTGAGGGAAAGACAAGGAATATAAGACAAAAAGGTGTACTGTAGCAGCTACTTCGGTTGGGTATCAGTACTAGGATTAATTTCATTGTTGTGGCAACAACAATACATTACAATAACATTTGAAAGTAAAGTAGTGTATTGCAGTCAGAAGATTATTCCTTAACTACTCTTCGAAATTTGAGCATCTGTATTGAAATCTTAGAAAGCAAATACATCAGGAACTTGTAATATATCATTGTCTCATATTATTCATTTTTATATAAATCTTAGCGTGATGCACTATATGTTTTATTTGATATGACATGGTGAAGGCACGGAATTTTCATCTTAAATACACTAAATTTTCCTTGAAAGTATGGTAGTGCGGAGTGACCGAAGCAAACATAAACTTTGCCATCACCTCTTGGAGCGACTGTACAATTGGCCACAGTTCTGGCTGTTACAGACAGCACTGCAAGTGAATGGTGGGTGTTTCAGACTTCAGGATTCGGAGCAGACAGATGGCTGGGGAAAGGGTACTGTGGAGATGAGGAAAAGGGGCAGGGAGAGGGATGTGGTGACCAAGAATGAATTACAAGGGCACAAAGTAATAAATAAAATTTAATGACACAGTCTATATTTTGTCTGACATCACTTGTCCTTGTGTTATCCCTCTTTGGTCAGACAAACATGTAGTGGATCTTCCCTTCCCACGACTGAAGAAAGGAATTCTTCACGGCAGCAAGACAACAATACCCCACTTACTCACATGCACCGTTCTTGGTTTTCACCTTTTTTTCGGCCACTTACAGAACAGCTATGGGAAGATTATTTCGTGTTTTAAACAATTATCATTACACATATACGCTTGGCAATTGAGGATCCAGTGACTCTTGTCTTTTGTTTGCAAATATGTGAGATTAAATGGTTACAGTAGGATGACATGACATTCCACCCCCGCCCTCCTCCCGTCATCTCTCTCTCTCTCTCTCTCTCTCTCTCTCTTCTGTTAGAGACTTGCACCAAATGACGGAAGATTTGTCGTATATAGTGCTGGAAGGCATTATTACATAAAATAATGGTTGTGAAAATATACACGTACTCAAATAGCTTCCTCCAGTCAATGTTCTTAACTGAAGTATGTGATTGAAGGAAGTAAAATTTCAGTGAATATTGATATAATAATATTCAAAATACCACTAGTACTATAACTGCCACTACTATTACTGCTGCCACTACTACTGTTACTATTCTACAAATATGCTGTTGCTGCTGCTACTAATTCACCGATGACTCTCGAAGTGAAAATGGGGTGATATGCTTTGCACAGTGTGTGTGTGTGTGTGTGTGTGTGTGTGTGTGTGTGTGTGTGTGTGTGTGTGTGTGTGTGTGTGTGTGTGTGTGTGTGTGTGTGTGTGTGTGTGTGTGTGTGTGTGTGTGTGTGTGTGTGTGTGTGTGTGTGTGTGTGTGTGTGTTTCTGTTGCAGTTATTCCACCCATGATTCGCGAGTTAGTTTAGATTCGTCCATTTGTGTTCCAAAGTATGGACATGGGCAGAGTAAAGCCCGTCAGGTTGGCATGCGAGCTGATTCAGCATGGGGGGACATGGCTATTGAGAGAGAGGATAAGTGGATACAGCATCGAGAAGGGCTGAGGTTGGGGATTGGGCGACGATCTCGGCGTCTGTATCCGAGGCGGACAGTCTTATTATGAGTCTACCTCTTAGGGCTGAGCAAAAGGTTGCTGTGGCGGGGCAGTCAAGCAAATGATGATGTAGAGGCCACTCCTCGAGTTGATGGCAGTTGGGGTAGGGTTCAGGATTTCTCCCTGCTATTTGAGAGAAACAGGGGTAACCCATCCTCAGGCGAAATAGGAGCACGATGAGAGAGTTGAGTATGCAAGGTGGGGCGGAGAGGGGCTCATAGTTGGTAGTTCTTGCATACCAGGTTGCAGAGCGTGAGCCCTCTGCAACTCGCTCCTCGTGCTCCGATCGACTGAGCCTGGAGATGCTGGTCCCTGCTTTCCTCTTAATGCGGGTGAGGCTGCCCTTGAGGAGGAAAGTGATGTCAGGCAGGGTGGTGCGGCTCGCTCGTTACTTGAGATCCCCACGTGGCCAGGCAGCCAGTGGGGGTAATTCTCGCGTCCATTCTGTGAGATGGAGTCAGCCACAGATATGACTGAAGTCAGCAGATTCGCAATGTCAGTGAAGTGTTGTGCTCGTAGGCCATGCAGAGACGAGAGCGAATCTGTGTGTATGGCTATCCTTTTGTGGTGGTGTTGGCTGGCGTGCCTGAGGCGACAGCGACAAGCTGTGTCTCATACGCAGAGGCTCTGGAGGGGAGCCACCAGGATTCACCACGGTCTACACTGACGAATGCAGCACCTGCTGACCCCTCAGCAGTGACTGACCCGTCAGTGAAGTAATGGTTCATGAAGTGAGAAAGGGTGATATGTTTTGAGCAGTGTGTGTGTGTGTGTGTGTGTGTGTGTGTGTGTTCATACCTAATTGTTCTTACCTAATTGTATCTTTACAGGAATGAGTCAAGCTCGTACTGTCCCGTGTCTTAAACCATAATTATCGTACATATCCTTAAATTTATGAATTGTTTTGGCACAGACAATTTCATTCAGCAGTGCATTCCACTGATCAATTGCTCTATTTGGGAAACGAAATTTCCTTATGTCTTTATCAACTCTCTTTTTATGCAGTCATTTGCAGTGTCCTTTTGCTGATTTATCCCCATAGGTTGTGTAATCATTTATGTCTATTTTCTCCTTCACTAACAGACATTTATATATCATCATCATGTCTCCTCTTTTCCTTCTCTCCTGTAGTGTAGGCAGATTCAGTTTGTACCTTAGATCCCTAAGCTTGGTACCCATCTTGTGGCGGCCCTTTGAACTTTTTCAATCTTTATTTGTTTTTTGAGATGAGGACTCCAGACTACTGATGCTTACTCCAGGGTTGGTCTGATGAATGATGTTATTATCTTTCTTATCATGTCTTCATTTATGTATGTGATTTTTTATTATTATGCAAGGAAGAAGGAACCAAAGGCCATGAGCTCGCAATAACAGTTCCCTCCAAGAAAAAAACAAAATACAAGAGAGAGCCAAAATGAAGATCCGATCATTTCGAGATGCCTGGACACACTGCGTTTGAAAGACTGGAGATCATAGGCAGCAGGAAATACAGAGGGAGACAGTTCCAGAGCTGAACTGTTGCATAAATGAAGGACTGGGAGTAATAGTCAACTCTTGCATTAGAGAGTTGGACAGAAAAGGAATGAGAGTTTGCTACAAGACGGATGCTACGCGCCCGTCGTAGAGGTGGAGGAATGCATGCAGAAAGTTCAGAGGAGCAGTGACCATTAAAGTAGCGACTGAAAAGAGATAAAGATGCAACAGTGCGGCGAAGAGACAGAAGTTGAAGGGAGTCAGTAAGAGGAGAGTTAATGAGACGAAAAGCCTTTGACTCCACCCTACTGAGAAGAGCTGTATGTGGGGAGCCGCCCCACACATGAGAGTTGTACTCCACACAGGGGCGGAAAAAACCCCTGTATAGAGTCAATAATTGTGCAGGGGTAGAGAAAGAACGGAGTCGGCTTAGCACACCTAATATTTTGGAAACAAATTTTACAAGAGATGTAATATGATCTTTCCAAGATATTTCCCGAGTAAATGAAACCCCAAGCATGTTCAAGGATGATCCAGGATTAAGCTGAATATTATTAAATATTGGTGGGTATACCTGTGGAAGATTTTGTCGGATTGATAGGTGTAAGAATTGAGTCTTAGATGCATTAAAAACACCCAGATTATTTTTAGCCCAGTCAGAGATATAAGCCAAGTCAGACATTAGGTGTGCCATAGTCTTATCCCTTGTTTGTTGAAGTAACTGCTGAGATGGGCGTTGCGGGAACCAAATGGAAAGGTGAAGGGTGGAGTCATCAGCGTACGAGTGGATATGGTTAGATGTACAGCTTAGAAGGTCATTGATGAATAAAAGGAAGAGAGTTGGTGCTAGGACAGAGCCCTGAGCAACACCACTGTTGATAGATCTAGGAGAAGAACGATGGCCGTCTACAACAGTGGCTATAGAACGACCAGAAAGGAAGCTAGTGATGAAGGCACAGATAGAAGGATAGAAACCGTAAGAGGGCAGTTTGGAAATTAAAGATTTATGCCAGAATCGATCGAAAGCCTTTGAGATGTCAAGTGCAATGCCAAAGCTTTCACCAAAGTCCCGAAAGGAGGATGACCAGGAGTCTGAAAGGTAGGTGAGAAGATCGCCAGTGGAGCGTCCCTGACGGAACCCATACTGATGATCAGAAAGAAGGTTGTGATAGGAAAGATGCCTTAATATTTTCCTATTGAGAATTGACTCGAAAGCTTTTGAAATACAGGACATTAAAGCAACTGGACGATAGTTAGAGGGTTGGGAATGGTCACCCTTCTTTATGATTGGCTGAATGAGAGCAAACTTCCAGGAAGAAGGAAAGGTACAAATTGACGGACAAAGGCGAAAGAGTTTGCCTAGGCAGGGTGTAAGCACAGACGCACAGTTCTTGAGAACGACAGGAGGGACCCCATCAGGCCCATATGCCTTGTTAGTATTGAGGCCAGTGATGGCAGAAAATACATCAGCTGAAGAAATTTTAATGTCAGCCATGAGGAAGTCAGAGGGGGGAAGTGATGGAAGAACAGCACCGGAATCGTGTTAGGTGGAATTGGAGGAGAAAGTCTGTGCGAAGAGATCTGCTTTATCAGTAGAAGAAATAGCTACAGAACCATCAGAGTAGAAAAGAGGATGGATGGATGGTGAGGTAAAGTTGTTAGAAAGGTTTTTGGGAAGGTGCCAGAAGAAGCGGGAAGAATTCGAGTTGGAGAGTTGAGAGCATTTAATATGGATGAAATTATTTTTAGCAGAGCGAAGAACAGACTTAGCTCGATTCCGGGCAGAAACGTAAAAATGATTTGATTCAGGGGTGGGTTGGCTGTGGTACATTTTGTAGGCCCTCTCCTTGTTGCAGACAGCATTTGAACAAGCGTGATTAAACCAAGGCTTTCTTGCGTTAGAACAGCGTTTCTTAACCTTTTCCGACCTTAGCACCCCCCTGTAATAAGGCCTCAGTCCAGCGCCCCTTTACATCTGGTTACTGGGACTACATTGCTACAGTACTGCAGGGTTAAAGGAAATCGAAGTGACGTACCACCTAACAGTTTATTTTATACATTCTAAAAAAAAAAAAATCAAAGGTGCCAAAACTAAGGAAAACCAATAAGAAAAAAAAATGCAGCATTTTCCAACACCCCCTAACTCTGATTTCAGCACCCCTGGGGGTGCTAGCACCCCAGGTTAAAAAACGCTGTTAGACAAAGGATACGAGAAAGGAATGTATGCTTCCATGCCCGAGAGAATAACCTCCGTAATGCGCAAGGCACACTCAGATGGCTCCCGGCCATGGGAGCAATAATCATTCCAGGGAAAATCAAAGAAGTATTGCCTGAGGGCCTCCCAATCCACAGCTCTTAAGTGCCACAGACAACGTTTCTTTGGAGGGTCCACAGGCCATACCGAAGTGATAGGACAGGTTAAGGTGATGAGGTTGTGATCGGAGGAGCCCAACAGAGAGAAAGGATTAACAGTGTAAGCAGAAGGATTAGTTGTAAGGAAGAGGTCAAGTATGTTTGAGCTCTCTCCAAAGCAGTCTGGGATATGGGTAGGGTGCTGTACAAGCTGCTCTAGGTCATTAAGGATAGAAAAGATGTAGGCTTGTTCACCAGGTGGATCAGTGAAAGGAGAGGAGAGCCAAAGGAGGTGGTGAACATTGAAATCTCCTAGAATGGAGATTTCAGAGAAAGGAGAAATGGATAGAATGTGTTCCATCGTAGAAGTAAGATAGTCGAAGAATTTTTGATACTCAGTAGAATTAGGGGATAAGTAAACAGCACAGATATATTTAATCAGAGAATTACAGGAAAGCCGAAGCCAGAGTGTAGAGAATTCAGAAGAATCGAGTTCAGGATCACGAGAGCAAGAGAAGTCGTTGTGTATATATCCACAACATCCACCTTTGGCTTTGAAATGAGTATATAGAAAGTAGGAGGATACAGAAAACGGTTTGCTGTTAGTTGCCTCTGACAGCTGAGTCTCAGTTAGAAAGAGAAGGTGAGGTTTAGAGGAGGAGAGGTGGTGCTCAACAGAGCGAAAGTTAGAGGAAAGGCCGCGAATGTTGCAGAAATGAGTCAGACAGTGGTTCCAGGCAGCTATTCTCATATTTGCAAGCAGTGTATACATGTTCCGTACCTTTTCACTGATGTAGTCAGTTGGAGATAGTCTATTATTAATAATCACACCTAGGTCCTTCTCTCTTTCTGAAGTGTGTAGGGTTTTATTTCCTAACTTATAATCCCAATCAGGTCTTTTTCCACTTTTACCAGACTTGATTACATGACACTTGTCCACGTTGAATTCCATTTGCCATGTATTGCTCCATTCATGAAGTTAATTAATTCTTCTTGTAGCTCTTTACAAGTCTGCATTAATAACTGACCTTTGTATTTTTGCATAATCGGCAAACATATTTAGATAGCTTTCATTTCCAGTGTTGCTATCTATATCATTTACATACACTAAAAACATGATTGGTGTCGGCACTGAGCCCTGTGGAACTCCGCTAGTCACTTCTCTCCATGATGAGTAATTTCCCCTTAGTACTGTTCTCATTTCTCTTTTTTTGAGAAAATCTTGCATCCAACAATACAGTTTTCCTCGAATTCCTCTTTGATGGTAAAGTTTCCATAAAAGCCTTCGGTGCGGTACTCTGTCAAATGCTTTCTTAAAATCTAATTAGATACTGGCCACCCAGCCTTCTCTTTTCTGTAATGTTTCTGTTACTCTGTCATAGTGGCTCAACAGATTAGTAACACAAGATTTTCCTTTTCTGAAACCAAACTGTCTTTCTGTTATTATATTGTGTTCTTCTAGATTAGTGGTTCTCAACTCGTATCAGACCATGGACCAGCAGCCCAATTAAAAAAAAAATGTCGTGGACCATTTCATTTTTAAGTAATGATTAATAAAGCATAGACAACAAACATTTTGGATAGCAATATATTTCTTACAAACAGAATTTCGAGAATTGATATAAAATAATAGACAGCTGGCATTTTGGTCTGAATTATGTTTCTTCCAAACACAATTTCCAGGAAATTCATGAATACTTCTCTAACATTTTGCTGTGAAATTTATATCTAACAAATAGAAATTTGAAATTATGTATGAGTATACAACTAACATTTTTCTTTGCAACCAGACTCATGCATTCTCTTCTCACTGACAAGCTTTTCAATGTTAGGAGTGGTACTTGATAATGCACAATGATTATAGTTTTCTACTGCAAGCCGATTCCTCTGTTAGGACTTAATGGGCAACAAACATGAAAATCCGCTCTCACACATGAAAGTTGATGCAAATGGCAGAAGACATCTGACTCCATGTGTTGACAGTTTTGGGTAAGTACCAATCATACTGGAATAATCAGTAGGAATAATACAATAAATTGAATGGGCAATTATATATTTTGATAAAATTTTTCGTACTGAATTTTCAATTTAAAAAAAAAATATGTGCGCCAATCTCCAGTTTATTACCAAATATAGGGAACGTCCTGTGGACCACCCAGAAAGTCACCATGGATCAACAGTTGAGAACCACTGTTCTAGATGATTTACCCAAGCTTTTCTTATCAGCTTTTCTAATACCTTGCATACAGTGGATTTTGTCTATTTCCTTTCTTGAATAAGGGAACAATGTTTGCTTCTTCCAAATATCAGGTAGTTTACCTTGTCCCAAGGATTCCTTGAAAATTAAAAATAATGGTTTACTTAACTCCTTTGCAAATTGATGTTGCACTCAACGTGAAGTTTCATCAGGACCATTTGCTTTTCCTTTGTCTAATTTACATAGCTCCTCCTGTATTTATTTTTCTGTTATTTGTATATCTGCTAATATGTGTGGGCATGCCTGTTCCATATCATCCCTCTCAAAATTATTTTCTGTAAAAACTGACTGGAAATTCTTGTTTAGTGCTTCACAAATTTCTTTCTCTTGTGTATAGGTGATCCCCTCATTCGTAATGGATTGTATTTTATCTTTTACTTTGGTTTTGCTTCTGATGTAGCTGTAAAATTGCTTCGGTTGATCACTACTTTTATTTATGATATCCTCCTCAAACTGCTTTTGGGCTTCCCTCCTTATTCTTGTATAATCGTTTCTTGCCTGTTTATAGTTGTTATCTGCCCTCGCACTATTGCGTCTTCTGTATCTATTCCACAACAAATCTCTTTTTTTTTTTTTTTTTTTTTTTTTTTACATTCTGTATTGAACCATTTCTTTATTTTCTTTTCTGCTTCTTTGTGTTGTGGAATGTACTTCTAGACTCCTAATTCATAAAGTTCACAGATTTTTTTTTATATATAGCATTTAAATCTTGTCTAAGCTCCTTTTCCCAATCGATTTCTAAGAAGTATTTCTTTAGGTCATGATAGTTTCCCTTTTTATAATTTAGGCTCTTTTTGTAACTTTCATTGCTGTTAACTATGTCATATGCAATCCTCTGTGTGTGTGTGTGTGTGTGTGTGTGTGTGTGTGTGTGTGTGTGTGTTATCAAGTCCATTTTTTTTATTAAGCATTTTCCAATATTGTTCTAGGACTTGAAAGTTAGGCAAGATTTAAACTTCCTTTTTTTTTTTTTTAGAATTATAGGGCGGAGATCAAGGTCGCTGAGCTATTATACTGACCTACGAAATCCGGTTTTAATTATGTATCAGACTGAAGTCATACATAAAACGGTAATGGCTGAACGTCCGACAAGACGTGGGTAGATATTTTGAACACTACGTCAACAGTCAATGTAATAGGCCGATGTCAAAGTTTGAGACCTTTTATGTACTGTACGTGTGAAAAAACAATAACAGAGTATTAAAGTGAGTGATATTGTTTACCGCTCAGTATACAGAAGCACAAAACAACGAAAACACACACACACACACACACACGGCTGAGCAGTCACACAGGTTGGACACGGCGGATGGAGCTGAGATAACAATAATTAGCAAACCACTGTGTAGCTTAGTGTATTATCTGCTGTATTGGTCAAGCTCGTGCCCATATTGCAAAATGAGTGAATAAGACCAAAGGAACTATAAGTGATGTTTTGTGTAAGAAAAAGTCGAAAAAAATAATCAAATAAGTAGCAAACAAGCAAATAGTGACAGTGACAACAAGCAGCTGACTGATTAGTGTTGACAGAAAATAGCTCAAATGAGCGAAAGATTCTGAAATGATGGCATTCTCAGGCAAACTTGGAAAGAGAGGGAAAAGTAAAAATGATCCCTTCTGTTGTGACTTGGAAGATGTAGAAATATTTAAAATGTTTGCAGAAAGTGTCAAGAAGCTATAGGAGGAATTCTTAGGGATTAAAAGGGAATCACAATATGGAGAGGAAAAAATGAAGAATAAAAAAAAAAGAATGAAGAACTGACAATGCAGGTGAACAAAAAATATGTTGAAATAAGAGAATGTCAGCAGAAGTGACTTGAAAAACAAAAAGAGAGAATGAGTACTGAGGTGGTACGTCACGAACAAACGTTAAGCAAAATGGAACAGGATGGGGAAATAATAAAACAGGAAAATAATACATTAGAAAAGAACCAAGTGTTTGAAGAATCTGTTGAAGCAGTTTGCACAATTAAATATGAGGTGAAAAGAACTTAGGCTCAGATCTTAAAAGAAAACTATATAAAGGGCAGACAAAGCACTGATCCAATAGGGTTTGAAAATGTAAACAACAGACAGGAAATTAAGGAAGTAATAAGGTAAAACCCAAAAGTACTAATGGAGACAGCTGACATGAATAAATCAGTAATAATAGTAGGCAACAAAGTGGTAGAATTAAAGAGTGTAATATTCAGAGACAACACTGTTATGAGCACTGTCTTGAAATTTTTAAATAAAGTAATAGAAGGAGCATGAGAAAAAAGATATTGAGGAAATTCTCAGAGTAGGAAAATATGTATGTGGTAAACGGAGGCAAATAAAAGTAACATTCCAAAGCTCAAACATAATGGAAAATGTAATTAGAAATGCCAAAAAACTACAAGAAGAAACAGACATGAAGAACATTTGGATAAGGAGATGCTTGAGCAAAGAATATAGAAAAATATTAAAACGAAAATTGAAGAAGGAAATGGAAAAATAATGAGATGACTTATGGAAAGATATTTTTTCTTCAAGGTAGAAGGTCTACAAGTGAGGAAGTGGCATATAAACAGAAAAGCCAATTAAATGACAAAATAGCAAATCAAACAGAGAGAAAATATAAAAACTGTAAAATTTAAATTTTGTATTCAAATATGGATGGTTTACTGTCCAAATTAATGAAGTTAATGGATACAATGCAAGACAAGAAACCTCAGGTAATTTGTCTTACGGAAACGAAGTTAAATACTATTATAACGAATGATACATTAACTACAGAGAACTTTATGAGGGAAAATTAGAGAACTCAAGCAAGGTGGAGAAATAATGATACTAAAAAGTAAATAACTGCAAACAAAGCAGATTTATGTACATTTATCAGAAGCAGAATTAATAACAGTAGAAATAAAAACCAAAGAAGGAGACATAATTATAGCAACGATATGCCTCGTCAGTCAAGGACCTGGGAGATGGACAGGTACAGAAAGTTGGTGGAGAATACATTAAAAAGTATCAGAACATTTTTGGGAAATATAGAGGATATCCCTACAGAGGCTATAATAAATGGAGTTTAATAGCAATGTAACCTGGGGAAATATGGAAACAAAGATTAGGGCCTACCGAAAACCACTGGGATAGTAGGCTTCTAGAACTGGCTTATGATTCTTTACTGTATCAGCATGTACCATCCAATTCCAGGAAGAGACTAGATCAGCCATGCGAATTAGACCTGGTGTTCACAGGGCAAAAGGATGATATTGAAAACATAATTTATACTCCTCCACTTGGAGAGAGTGACCTTTTAATACTAGAATATAATTTTATTGCAGCATATGATATAATGAAGGAGAAGACCATACGAACCTAATGAACCATAAAAGGGGAAACTACGAAGAACTCTGGAAATATTTTAAAGAAGCTAACTGGGAACATAAACTGGCAGAAGTGGATGTAGAGACTCAGTACTTAAATATTGTGAAATATATAATACAGGAGTATTAAACCACATTCCCTACCAAAAGGAGAGATCAAGAGGTTAAACGAATGGTTTAATAATCAATGTGTAAAAGCCAAAGAAAACATGGGCAGTGCAACGTTGTTGCAACGTTCTATCTGACCGAGCACGTAGCCCCCCCTACCTCCTGTCACACCTAACCAAGTGCATAATGGCCCTCACTCCCCCTCCCCTCAATCTTTTCTTTTAAAGGTAGGCATAACGCCTTGAGGACACATAACCTGGGTCCTTGAGATATCTTGCACAAGTCGCATTGAAATCTTTGGAAAAAATATATTTTGTATTTTTTGTCTATTGCTAGACGCCTTAATCCCGTAAGGGGTGGGCACAAACATATTACATCCATGTCGCCCTGTCCCTCACCATTTCATTGCCCTGCTTCCAGCTCACACCCCTCTCTCTCATATACCTCTCCACTCCATCCCTCCATCTCAACCTTGGCCTCCCCCTCCCTTTCTCCCCCTCCACCTCACTCACACTCTACTCGTCAGTCTCTCACTCTTCATCCTCTCCACATGGCCAAACCACCTCAGTGTTTCTCCCAACGCCTCTATCACATCCACATCAACACCACAACACTCCTTCACTTCCTCATTTGTCAGAATGTCTCTCCATGTGACTCCACATGCTCCTCTCAGATAACTCATTTCCACTGCTCTCACTCTTTACCTCTGTCCCTCCAATAAGGTCCAAGCTTCACTTCCATCCATTAGAGTTGGTATCACGATACTGTCATACTGTATAGTAGCTTTTTTACTTCCATGCTCACTACTCTGTTTGTTATCACTACTTTCAAGGAACCAGCAACCTTTCTTCCCTGTTGTACCCTTTCAAGCACTTCACCCTCTAAACTTCTATCCTTTCTCATCACACTACCCAAGTACTTAAACGCACTCACATTTTCCATTTCCTCCTCATCCAACCTCACTGTACGTTCACTGACTTCACTTCTCTCGAAGACCATAACTTTACTCTTCCCTACATTCACCTTTAGATTCCGTTTCTTACACACTCTCCCAAACTCATCCACCAAGCCTTACAGCTCCCCTTCATCTTCACTTAACAATACAGTATCATCAGCAAAAACTTCCCTCTATCACTTGGCCATCCCAACATCCACTGCCCTACCTTGTATCTCTTTTCTAACCCTATCCATATACGGATTGAACAACCATGGAGACATGACACATCCTTGTTCCAATCCAACCTTCAAATAGAAAAATTCACTCAGTTCACTATCCACACGCACTGAAGCCTTAGCACCCTCATTCATACTCTTCACGGCCTTCAACAAGTTCCCATCTACTCCATAATATTTTCTTGATACTTTCCACAATCCTTGTCTATCCACCCTGTCATATGCTTTTTCCAAATCCATGAAGACCGCATACTACTTCTTTCCCTTCTTTAGAAACTTTTCCACTAAAGATCTAAGAATAAATATTTGATCTGCACAATCTCTTCCCATCGTGAATCCTTCCTGTTCTTCTTCAACTAACTCCTCCGTTATTTTCCAAACTTTGTCAATCAGTATCCTACCATATACTTTTCCTGTTACACTATGAAGACAAATGCCCCTATGATTACCATACAATTCTTTTCCCCTCTTCCTTTGTACAGGGGAATTACTATACCTGCCTTCCTATCTTCCGGGAGTCTACCTTCCTCCCAGTCCAATCTGCACATCTCCCACATCCATTGTACTACTGCCCCTCCTCCGTGCCTCAGCATTTCACCACACACTCCATCAATTCCTGGGGCTTTCCCCATTTTAACTTTCTTCATTGCTCCCACAACTTCCATCATACTGAATTCTGCCTCTCTTCTCACCTCCCTCCTTATCTTCATTATCTATGTTCAACAATTCCTTAAAGTGTTCTCTCCATCTGCACACCTTTTCTCCCTTCTCAACTAGTAATGTACCATTTTTATCTTTCACTCCCAAACTAACTTTTTTGTCACCCTGTCTAACTCTCTTTATCTCTATCCAGAACATATTCTTACATTCCCTTCACTTTACACTCAAGTTCCTTCCAAATTCCTCATCCATTACTTTCATTCTTTATGTTCCACAATTCCTTAAAGTGTTCTCTCCATCTGCTCTCTTTTTCTCCCTTCTCCACTAGTAATCTACCACTTTTCTTTCACTCCCCAACTAACTTCTTTGCCACCCAGTCTAACACTCTTTACCTCCTTCCAGAAAATTTTCTTACATTCCTTCCACTTTACACTCAAGTTCCTTCCAAATTCCTCATCCACTCTCGTACTCTCTCTTACTAATCTTTTCACCTTTCTCTTCCACTCTGCATATAACTCTCTCTTCCGTCTCCCAACTTCTCTCATGCCGTTTCTCATCCACACACTATATGCTTTCATCTTTTGTGCCAGAGCCTCTCTCACCACTTCATTCCATGATGCTGTTCCCTGGATCCCCTTTCGTTTTCTCTTCACCCCACACACCACCTCACATGCTGTGCAGATTTCTTTTGTGAATATCTTGCACACATCTTCCACGTCCCCCATCTGCTCCAATCCATATTTACTCAATCGCTCTTCCACTTCCCTCTCATATTCTGCCTCTTTTCCATCCACTTCTAATGTTTCCACCCTCCTTGTCTGAACTACTTCTCCTGTCCTTCCCTTCTTCTATTTCTCCATTTCATATGGACTCTGACTGTGACCACCACCAAGCTGTGGTCAGAAAGTCCACTACCCCCAGCCTCTATATACTCTTGCATCCATTACACACCTTCTCATCCTTTCATCCCTACACCACCCACCCTTCTCATCAATCGCCACATATACCTAGGGATCATTTTATGCCTGAAGAGGGTATTAGCTATCACCAACCCCCTCCGGCACAAATGTCCACTAAAGCACTGTCATTCTCATCCATCTCTGCAAGCAGACCCCACTTACCAACTACTCCATCCACATTCACATTCCCTACTTTGCCATTCATATCTCCAATCAAAAACACTCTTTTATTCCTTTCAAACTTTTCTATGCATGCTTCCACATTTGTCCAGAACTCTTCTCTCACTGTGCTTGCATACATGCAGACAATCGCCCACATTTGTAGTCCAGCTTTCAATCTTACCCAGACAATCCATGTGTACCAGACACCACAGATCAGGCCTGGCACATTTGTAGAAGATGAATAACTGCGATGTGTGTCCTTTCGATGTGTGGGGTAGCTGGCTTCCCGATGATCATTCTGTGTTGCTTGCTGATATTTCCCTCATTTCTCTCTCCTCCCTTATTCACTCATAGCACACTAGTATATTGGTATATTTTCAATAATGTGTATTAATGAAAAGCTTGGAGGTTAAATAAAGTCTGGTGTAACAAAATAATCTTTGACTATTCAAACACTATTGTACAGTTAGGTACAAGGGGTTAGACAGTATAAGTCTGAGTTTCTATATGAGTACGTCTTACTATCCCCATTCCCTGGCTATTACTGCCGGCTCTAAGCTCACAGTGGGGCGTGGGAAAGAAGCTAACAGTGCATCGAATGTTCGCTGCTGATGCCTGTGAGGAAAGCTATGTGATGCTATGTGAATCTTTAGATATGCTAAAAGTAAGTTTGATATAGGTTATGATATATATACATATACACTGCAGGCAGATAAGATAATAGATAATGAGAAATATAGGCAATACTTATATATGAAAGCAAAAATATGGATACAACTAGTACACTGCTTGGCCACATATAATAGGACTGTCCTCAGGCTAGCGAAACTTAAGTAGGACTATGATAATATATTCCTACAATCAAGCTAACCTGTTGTGGGGCAGGAGTTGGTGGAACATCTTCTAGTCCTGACGCCTCAAGTATGTCGTGAAGGTGATCTTCTAGACGCTTAAGACACCAACAAAAGACACAGACAATGATTAACAACACCACGACAGGAACAGAAATCGTAGGGTACAACACATGAGGGTGAATGAGTGATGGGACACAGGACATAAGGACGTCACTGTCATTCAAGGAGGACAACACCTGCAAACGTTGAGACACCACAGTTAGAGTTTCAGGATGAACATCAAAGGACGGGGACAGTGGAGCCAAAGAACTAGGTAGAACTGTCTGGAAACCAAGATGTTGCCTGTTAGGAAGGGTAGAGGTCACTGATGAATGAACTTCGCATGAATCAGGAGCAACATAACAGCCTTCCGCAATGACATCGTTACTACGGCGAGAACACAATAGCATAACACTCGCGGGTTCTCTGAAGTAGAAGAACTGATTACCGACAACGTGTGCATGGTAGACCAACCAGTCAGGGCTCACAGGTTCAAACTGCAAGAATTTATGGATCAGGTCCGAGTGATTCTGCACTACAGCTAGTTCACAAGGTACTGAATTGATGGCAATAGAGCAAACAAGTAAGCAGGACAAACGTGAACATGCAAATAACTTGACTACAGGAGCTCAATATGGTATGGTTAGTGAGTGCAACGGACACGTAATCATCTGCCACAAGAAACATGTTTGACTGGGAAACAAGACTGAGCAATGAATCATTGACACGCATCGGGAAGGGAGTGACACTGTAAGCTGAAAAAGTTACATCTGATTTCAGTGGAATATGAACCAGTATTTGTGAGTCAGTGAGGGTTGCTTCCAACAAAGGGTAATAAAATTCTAAGTGACTACCCTCAAAGAGTGGGGTCAAATTGAAATTAGCATGCGCAAACTGACTAGCGGACCTCAAATGATTTAGTGGTAGTAGTTCTGCATTAACACGGCCAACCCCAGCATTGACAAGGGAGGTGATTATTGTGGAACACCGCTTCTGTATTAAGGAAATGTCTGAATCTAATTGTGCAAGGTATCGAGTGAGAAGAAACAAGTTCTCAAAAGTGGCAACTTGAGATCTAAGACTATGAAAATGGGTTGTTAATACATTAGTACGATCGACAACAGTGTTGAATCCTAAATTTCACAAACTCAGCATGCTTGTAGGTGAGAAGCCTATTCTGTGATTCGACTACCTGAGCTATCACATTCAGTCTCTTGCCTAATGCAGATACATCAGATGCCTGAGCAGTGCCGAAGAGCTTGTTGACTACCAGCCCGCCCAAGTCGAATAATCCTCGACATTGATGGAAGGATGCAGATTTATGACGCGCATCGAGAGAGTTGGTGGGGAACTGGTTGGACAGGTCAAGGATTCGGTCACAAAGCGTGTCCATCCTCTCAACAGCTAGATGAAAAGACGTGGCTAGCACCGGATCCAGGGCACTAAGTTTGTGGACTCCGTGGTGAGGAGGGGTTGAAAGAACCCTCTCAAACCATCTAAATGTTGGGCTATGATAGGTATCTGTGCTGAGACCTGACCCATTGGGGATATGTTGTATCTGACATTGACATTCTCCACAATCAGAATGGAGCCCTCTGGAGCCACCAGGGCACCAGGACGCACCACACTGGGAAAAGGAAACCCCTGGGCCGACACCAGAAGTCCAAGGCAGAGAAGTGTAGTTATCATGATTTCCTGCAAAAGGTACAATTGAATAATAAAGGTACAATGCAGATACATAAGAATGATTTACACATGGTGAGTGGCGGAACATAACTTACTCCGGTAATCATCAACGTTCGATGACGATCAAGAAGGATTTGATGGAGGTCAGGAGGAGGAATTGGTGTCTGCATACGGAACAGGGAAATCACCACAAACTTTCTTACAGTTGTCAGTGTGCACAACTCGCTCAGCACCGGAATGCAACTCCCGAACACGCAACTTATTGCCAAGCTTCTCCTGAATGACATGTAGTGGGCCCGAGAAACATGGAGAGAGCTTTGAAGAGTGGTCTAGTTCAGCCACGAAGGCCAAATCACTGGTAACAATATCACTTGGCTGCATGTGTTGGTGCTGGCAATCTACTATCAATTGAGGAGAGGCGTCCAGGGTATTATGAACCCTACCAAAAATGTCCTGGCTAACAGCTAAGTATACTTTGGCATAATCATCAACATTATACACAGGACTGGGACGTTGCAGAAGGAGAGTATACGGGAGCCGCTTGTCCTCACCAAACAGAACAAAGTGAGGTGACTCTCCTATGGAGGCATTAATGGAACTGTTGATGGCAGAGGCTATCTGAGGAATCCATTCATCCCAAGACAAGTGGCAACCTTGAACCATATGACGAAGAGCCTCCAGAATCTTCCTGTTAGCTCTTTCAACTAAGCCATTAGAAGCAGGATGATGGGCCACTACTTAAGTCTGGGCAATGTTGAACTGGGAGCAAATTTCACTCACTAATTCATTTTGGAACTCCATACCATTGTCTGACAGCAAGACCTTTGGAGTTGTAAACGGGTGAAACAGATGCTTGACCAGAGCACGGGCCACCGAGAAGGCAGACTTGTCTGGCAGTGGAGCTAAAACTACATATCTACTGAAGTGATCTACACACACCAGTAAGTACTCCATGCCATTATCACTATGAGGGAGCTTGAGAGTGTCAATACCAACTGTGTCTCATGGTTTAGCAGGTGTAGGATATGACAACATTGGTGCAGGAGGTCCACTTGAGCCCTTGTGCTAAGCACATGATAAACAGCACTGAATGTGGACCTTAATGTCGAAACGCATTGGTAGGCCAGTAGAAACGCCTATGAGCCTACAGCAAACAATGTTCCACTCCAGGATGACCTGCCTGGGGAGAGTCATGTTCAGGAACCAACACATCCTGAATCAGCTCAGAAGGAGCAACGACTTGAGTGACATCAGAATCTAAATGTCACACTAAGACACCATCTATTACGATACGGGAACATCCCTATCAGTAAGTGGATTGCCTTACTGAAGAACGCATACAACACGAGACCAGACTGAATCCTGTCTAGAGAGAGAGTGGACAGAACTGTATCTGCCACAGCTGCAGCGACAGGAACATTCCTTGACAATGCATTAGCCACGACGTTCACCTTTCCAGGTAGATATCGTTTGTCAGGATGGTAGTCCTGAATGATCAAGAACCACCTAGCTAGTCTGCCAGACAGATTGCGACCCTTGAAGAGATCAGTAAGGGCCTTGTGATCCGTGTAAACTGTGATGTCATACCCAAAGATGATGTCACGGAAGTGTTTAAGAGCACACACGACACCTAAGGCTTCCAAATACGTCACAGAGTAGCATGTTTCAGTATCATTAAGAATTCTACATGCATAAGCTGTGGCTTATACATGCCAGTCGCATCACACTGGGTCAGAACAGCTCCAAGACCTATGCCAGAAGCATCGGTAAAAATAGTGAATGGCTTGTTAAGGTCTGAGAATGATAGGATAGGGGCAGAGATCAAAGCTTCCTTTAAATCAGTGAAGGCCTTCTCCTGATCAGGTCCCCAGACAAAGGGAACCTTCTTTAGAAGTCGAGTGAGAGGAGAGGCCATGTTTGCATACCCTCTAATGAATTTTCAATAGTACCTTGATAATCCGAGGAAGCTGTGTACTGCTGTGACTGAGGTAGGTGTAGGAAAGTCTCGGATTACTGCAACTTTGTCATCAGCCATTCGGATACCTCTGGCATCAACATGACCCAGGAAAGACAATTCCTTCTTCAAAAACCTACATTTTGAAAACTTAACCTTTTTAAACCAGCCTCTTTGAGTCTGGCAAAGACTTGTTGGAGCTTCCTCAGATGTTCAGGCACATCCTTGCTAACGACCACTACATCATCTAGGTAGGCAAACACTGTGTTCCCTAAGAGTCCCCTAAATACTTCATTGATCAACCTCCGATAGCACAAAGGCGCATTATGAAGGCCGAAGGGCAATCTCTCAAACACATAATGCCCATCAGGAGTGCTGAAGGCTGTAAGAGGACAAGAGTCCGTATGCAAAGGGACTTGCCAGTACCCTGAGAGAAGATCCAAAAAGAAGAACACCTTGTTATTCCCCCCCAGACTCTGCAACAGATCGGTTAAATGAGGTAGAGGATAACGATCTGGGACCGTCTCTGCATTCAGGCGGCGATAATCTATGACCAGTCTCATGGTACCATCCTTCTTTGGCACCAAAAACAACGGTGTATTCCAAGGAGAAGTCGAATCTCGGACTATGCCTGACTCAATCATCTTAACCAACTTGCCAGCCACCTGCCTCTGAGAATGGGGATGATGATATGAAGGCACATAAATAGGATTAGTAGCTGGCTTCAATGCAATGTGATGATGAGCCAAATTTATATGTTCTAATGGCTCATTTGCTAGAGCTATGGCTTCCCTATTCTGTTCAAGGACCTGCAATAACCGAGTCTGAAAATCAGGAAAATCAATCTGGTTCAGTTGAGACCTAGCTTTCTGAAAAAGAGACGGTAGATGATTGGTTATCCTGGACTGGTGTTAGGCCAGCCACAACCTCTACAGATGACAAAATTTCTTCAGTAACAGTGGAAGGTTATACAAGACTCTTCCCCAAACAGACTCCCGGTTTTAACTTAAGTACACATTTCGTTCGGTTATGAACCAGAACATCAGTTTGACCATTCTTGGAAACTGTAGCTAATGTTGATTCAAGAGAAATGCCTTTCACACGTACTGTCTCAGGCAAACTGATAGCATTCACTCCCTCTTTCACGCCAGGCAAATGAACGGTCACATGAGTAAGCTCGTCCGGTTGTAACTTCCTGCAGTCAGTTACAACCGCACTGGCCTCATGTGCATTTGCCATGACCTCACTTAAAGTTGCAGAAAAAGAAGAAGAAGGAGCAGTAGGTACAAATGAGTCAACATTACCCACAGGTAATACTTCATTATACAAAGTGGGAGATTCAGTGGTAGCCTGCGGAGGGTTAATGTCACTAGCAGCTAACGAGGGGTAAGCTCTATTCACTGCAGAAGGTGCACGAAGCAATGGCACAGACACCAGCAGGGCACTGTAGTGCCTATACAACTGAGTTGGAACTAGTTACAATATTAATCCCATTCTCACGGAGAGTAGGCAATCCTAACAACCCATCTGAAGAAAGAACAAATGCCGGAACCACATGAAATTGAGCTTCAACTGGTTGTGTGTCTCTAGCAAACTGGAAGGACAAGGTAATCACACCTGTAGCATTTTTACATCCAATATTAGGTCCCATAAAATCAAGTGGGGGAAGGTGGCGTGAAAAGGTTTTTCCTAGTTGCTGCTCAATCTTTTCTAAGGAAACCTCTGCAAATATATTGACACAAGACCCAGTGTCAAGGAGTTGGGACATTGTACAAGACTCAGATAGACAGCAAATGACATAGCATTTGGTCCTGGCCCTACATTCGCTACAACAGTACCCACAGTAGCTGCTTTGACTCTACCGTCAGAGTCTACCCCTTGTCGGCTGTTGGAGGCTGCTGGGCTTCCCCCGACGAAGAAGCTGTGCTTTGGGTACTAGCAATCTGATTTGTGGTCCCTGGGGCAGAACGACACTCACTCGTCCAGTGCCCATGGGACTTATGGTGATTACACCACTTCTTGCACCAGTTTGGTGTTGATGATGATGATATGCCCTGAGCAGGAGGGCCTGCATTTGCATCTTGTTGAGGATTCTGAGAGTTCTTCATATCCCTTTGAAGTTTGAAACACTTTAACCAGGGATGAACGCCCCTGTGACAATAAAAACACTTACTTGGGGGATCAGAAGTGCTAGTATCTATTGCAGACGTTGGCTTCTCTGACTTTTTGTCCTTCTTGGGTTTTTCTGCACGTCACTGTCCCTGAGTAGACACGGCCGAGGCCACAAGAAATGCTTCATGTTGCGACTGCAGCTTCATTCGCATCTGATGGTCATGTAGGGTTTGTGCAGGGGTGAATTCCAGCTGTTTTGCAATGCGCTGTTGTCTTGGTGTCAAGACCTGAAAGTAGCAGCCAATAGACAATAGAGACAAGAATTTATCGAGGGGTATTGCATCCTTGGTAGCATTCAGCCACCTGGAATTACCGAATGCATGCTCTAAGGAAAGTTTGACATTCTGAGCAAAGCAAGCAGCTTGCCTGTAATCCATGGAAGCTGCCTTCATGTGAGTATCATGCAGAGCCCTAAGTAAGGCCATAACATCACCCCAGGCGAAGGACATAGAGCCTATATCGGCCACAAGTTCTACCAGGAAATCGTCTGCATTATCACAGGTACAGTAAACAATCATCTCCAATGAGAAGACCGGCTGGAGTGTCTGTGGTCTGTGAAATTCTACCATGTATAAATTTTAACTTATCACTCTCTGATGCAAACTACCTTCTACCTATCTCATCTTTCATCTGGCGCACAAATACATACACATTCCATGTAGGATCAGTGCCATCCAGTATTCGTATCGGTATATTGTCTCGAAGTACAGTAAAACCTTGCAAAAGAGAAGGTTGTGTACCGGAAGGGTTAGCATTACTGGTTTGATTCCTGATGCTAAATTGTGTACTAGAAGGTTTATATACTTTACCACTATGTGTATAACCAGGTGAGAGAATTAAATTGGACTGATCTGAGAATTTGTTAGTCACCCCACCGTCACTATCAGAGGAAAACGCGGTAGTCGACTCGCAAAAAAAAAAAAAAAAAAAAAAAGGGGGGAGTTGCGGAGTGACTCACTTATTTGCTTACCCGGATTTATGGTTAACTCTGAACGTTACGTAACTGAGCTATGACTACTATCCTCTTCCTTAACACGCAAGGGCTTTTTACTGAAAGGCAGCAGGCAATAGAACACTAACAAACTGAGAAATGAACATGGATCTATGTGGTTCACATATGACTTAAATTATGCACAAGTTATGTACACAAATTTCACATATATCACATGTGTAAATTTGTGTTCCACCAACCTTATCTCAGACAGTATTACTCTAACTAATTGTACAGTAGAAAGGTTGGTTGAAGACTGAAGATCCATGCGCCCTACATGCCCCTTTAAGAAGAGTCGATGCAGGATGTAGAAGAAACAATACACCACACCGGCAGGAATACATTCACAAGGTGCTGAGAAGAATTGTGAATCTGCTCGCCACACGCCCAGCCATAAGAATCCTGAATACACTCCCCCCAGAAGCTCTCCACGTGACGCAGCCAGAAGCTAGTTAAGAATCTTCTTAGATGTCGTCACGCCCCGGGCCCACTGGGCGTAGCTGAGAAGGTTTATGAGAAATACCACTACTCGCTGACCCAGCACTGAGCCTGGAGGGTTGGGGTGAAAATGCGTGGTGAAAGTGAGGTGAGAATGTGGTGGTAAATGAATCATAAAAGACTCATTAAAAATATGGATACCACCTAGCCAGGGAGATAATGGGATAGGGATGGGAGGAAGGAGGGCAACAACGGTGTGTTTGTAAACCCAGAAACTCACAGTACGATACACTGACGGAGACTTAATTCTTTAGGCACATAGGAACACCACTGCCACCAAATTATGTACCAGACACCACAGATCAGGCCTGGCACGTTTGTAGGAGATGAATAACTGCGATGTGCATCCTACTGATGTTTGGGGTAGCTGGTTTGCCGATGATCATTCTGTGTCGCTTGCTGGTATTTCCCTCATTTTCCTCTCCTCCCTTATTCACTCATAGCACACTAGTTTATTGGTATATCTTCAGTACTGTGTATTAATGAATAGCTTGGAGGTGTATCAAAATAATCTTTGACTGTTCAAACACTATTGTACAGTTAGGTACAAGGGGTTACGCGGTATAATTCTAAGTGCTATATGTCTTACTATCCCCCACTCCCTGGTTATAACTGCCGGCTCTAAGCTCACAGTGAGGCGTGGGAAAGAAGCTGACAGTGCATTGAATGTTCGATGCTGATGCCTGTGAGGCAAGCTATGTAATGCTATGTTGCTAAGTGAATCATTAGATATGCTAAAAGTAAGTCTGATATAAGTTATGATATACAGTATATACATATACACTGCAGGTAGATAAGGTAATAGATAATGAGAATTATAGGCAATACTTATTATGAAACACACGTGAGTCAACTGATCCATATTCCCTTATATTCTCCTTCCATTTGTTACCCACAACAATACACATTCTCTTGCCCTCTCATTCTCACCTACTCTTGCGCATATACCCCATCCATATTCTCATTCTCTTACACTATCACCAAAACCACTTAGAGTCAGTTAGTCCACATACATCCACTTTCGCACCCTCAAGCACCTGGACAATCTCTCTTTCTCCTCACTTCATCATTCATATTTATTACATTCCATGCAGCTATCCATACCATGTCCTTTGTTCGGTCCTTAGTTCTCACCTTTCGGTCAGTCCTGCTCCGAGGCTTCTTGTTAGGGGCACTAACCCTCCGCCATCACACTTGTTTTCACGTAGGGAACACGTGTCGGTTGGTTATAAGGTTACCACTCAGCGTTGTGAATGCTTTCTTGGTTTACAGGAAATCATTTGGCTTGCCACTCAATGTAGGGCTACCATAAAAACAGAGCACCACTAAAGTAAGTGGGTGGATGATGAGCGCCCCCACCTACATACTTTCTCATTATATTAAAAGAATTACTTAAGACACATCATTCTACCTATCAAAAGGCATCAGTTTCCTATTAGACATAACTGTGTGAAATTTCTTGTCTCTAAAGTGAATACTTTTTAAGTTCTGGCCGAGAAACAAAATTTCTATGCCCCAACAGCCAACCTGCCACCCAACTCTATGGACAGACACTAATTTATCCCAGAGATAACATCACCCTCCTTTGACTTTGTCAGGTGGAGGGTAAAAAGAGACCTACTATGGAATTGATATAGATGACGCAGCAGTGAACAAGTATATGAGAGATGTAAACAGGGAAAAAATGATTATACCATGATCAGAAGAGAAGTTCAAATGATTTTTGAAGTAGATAGTGGTAAAGACCAACCAAAACTCTTTTACAGCTATAGAAAAAGCAAAAGTAAGGTCAAAGATAAGATACTGAGTGTAGTTAACGAAGGTAAGAACACTGTTATGAAGAATGACATTTGTACAATTCTAAATATAGGATTTTGAGTGTAGTTAACAAAGGTAAGAACACTGTTATGAAGAAGGACATTTGTAAAATTTTAAATAATAGCTTCCAGTCAGTATTCACATAAGAACGGCCATTTGAAATAGATGAATTTATACAAGCAACACAAATAAACTGGGAGTTATTTAACTTGATAAAACAGAAATTGACGAAGAAATGAAAAATTTAGATTAACGGAAAGCAAACAGACATAAGAAAATGTGCAGAAGAATTATGCAAACTCATGCAATTAATATTTCAAAAGTCACTAAATCAAGGTAAGTTACCAGAATTATGGAAAAAGGGCAAACATAGTCCCTGTGTAAAAAGGCAATAGACAATGTCCATTGAACTACAGACCAGTTTCACTTAATAGTGTTGTAAGCAAAATAATACAAAAGTTAATTAACAAGGGATGGGTACAACACTTGGAAAAGGATGAATTGTTATCAGAAAGGCAATTTGAGTTTAGAAAGGGAAACTCATACGTAACAAATCATTTAAGTTACTATGACAGGGTGGCAGAAACAATGCAAGAAAGAGATGGATGGGTAGACAGCATGCAAGGTTAATGTGGAAACTTGAATGCAAAGGAGGTATCCAGGCAAACCTACTGCAGTGGATGCAGGACTTTCTAAGAGAAAGGGAAATTATAATAATATTAAGAGGAAAGTACTCGTCCTGGAGAAAGATGATAAGTGGTGTCCCACTGGGTTCAGTGTGGGCACTAATCATGTTTCTGATATATATATATATATATATATATATATATATATATATATATATATATATATATATATATATATATATATATATTACATGATTTGAATGACAACATTGGAACAGAGTAATGTTAATATGTTTTCTGTTGATTTCAAAATACAAAGAACGATATAAACGACAACTCATGGAAGGAATTACAAAAGGATCTAACAAAATTATATGAATGGAGTCATGAATGGCAGATGGAATTCAAAGCAGAAAATGGCCTTGTAATGAAATTTGGAAAGAATGTAGAGCGGCCTGACTAGGACTACAAACTAGGGAGCAAGAGTTTACAGGTATCTTACAAGGAGAAAGATTTTTTTTTTAGTATTTATCAGTAACAGGCTATCACCAGAAGGCCATATACATGAAAAAGCAGGGAACATGTATAACTAAGTAGCGAATATGAGAGTAGTCTTTACATAAATCAGTGAAGAAATGGTAAAGATGATAATCACAACATTCATAAGACCAACGCTTGAATATGCAGCAGTAGTATGGAATCCACACTTGAAAAAAAAAAAAAAAACATGTTGAGAAGATTGAGATGGTACAAAATGCAGCCACAAGATGGGTACTAAGCCTGAGAGATCGTAGCTATGAAGAAAGACTTGATAAGTTGCTATTACTAACACTAGAAGTGAATGAAAAAAGAGGCGATATGATATGCTCTATAAATGTATCAAAGGAAAAAGAAAAGATTGATCTTACGGTATATACCTGTATAGTACCCAGACAGTCATCTTTAAGAGGACACATTAATAAACTATATAAGAAAAGGTTTTAAAAAGGTGTGAGAAAATTCAGCTTTCCATACATGGCAATAGATCAGTGGAATATATTACCGGAAGAAGTCGTGTGTGCCAAAAACATTCAGTTTTAAAGATTAATACAGAGTATTATTAAATGACGGGACACAACGACCTTGATTCAGTCCTGTAAAAAGTACAGTTAGGTAAGAACAATTTGGTAAGAACACACACACACACACACACACACACACACACACACACACACACACACACACACACTCTCTCTCTCTCTCTCTCTCTCTCTCTCAGTCAGGGACGACAGCAAGTGGGTTGGCCGTGTATCACTGAGCTCCGCTCTGGGGATGCCCAAATTGTATCTATTTATGGGTCAAGCTCGTATCAGGTTAATTTAGGTGACGATTCAACAGTGAAAAACAAGAAATAACAAAGAAGTGTAAAGTAAGTATATCAGTGTCAAGGAATGTGATGCATTTCCTTACGTCAGCTGGACAACATCAAGGTTGGCAGACGACAGAGTGATGCAAAAAGTGTAAGTAGAGATCTTTTCTGTATGATGGCTTATTTTGGAAAGATGTCTTTAGAAGGTGTTAAGAAAAGAGACAGAGGTAAAAAACAAGATGATGACGTCTATCCAGACCTGGTTAAAAGGAAACTTACGATAAGTTAGGTGGGAGAGTAAGTAAGCTAGAAAGATCTTTTCAAATGGAAACTGAAGAAATCAAGAATGAGCTACGCAGACAGAAGGGGGAAAATGAGAAATTAATAACGGAAAAACAGAAAAGCCACAACAATAGATGAACTCTCAGCTGAGGTAAATTCACTGAGAACAAAGGCTAGTGAAATGGGATGTTAACCATGAGAGAAATATGGATGATTTCAGAAATGATACGGAGAAAATCAGGCAAGTAAGCAGTCAGAGAGACCAAAGTAGTAACACTGAAGAGAAAATTACACAAGTAAATGAAATGGTGAGAAATTACCAAGATGAGGTACAAAATATGTATGCTGAAATGGTGAAAGTAAAGACTAATTTATATACAAAAGTGGAAGAAAAAAGTATTAGAAAGGAAGTGAAAGAAATTATAAAGAATAACTCATAACTAGTCATGGAAGCTGTAGAGTTTAACAAATCCATAGCAATCAGTGGCATAGGTGAAGAAGCAATAAAAAAAAAAACAGAATCCCAAGGGACAAAAAGGAGATGGAAAATATAATAAATATACTGCAGCAAATATTAGAGGATATCTTGGAGAAAGACATAGAAGAACATAAAAGGCTAGGGAAATATGAGAGAGGTAAGTCAAGGCCACTGAAAGTAACATTCCAGAGCAAACACTGTAGAGGAAATATTAAAAATGCTAACAAACTCATGGAAAAAGAGGAAATAAAAAAAGTATGGATAAAAATATGCCTTACTCAAGAGGAATTGGGTACACTAAAGGAGAAGAGGGAGGAAGCAAAAAAATAAAAAATAAAATCTTTACAAAGTAATTGGATTGCAGGTACGAAAAGGGTACATAACCAGAAGGGAATAGAAAAATAAAAAGGAAGATAATAGACTCAAGCTATAGCAAGTATGTAAACAAGAGATTAAGTTGATGTACTCAAATGTCGATGGAATGGTATCTAAATTATTAGAGATCCAAAATTATACCAAAGAAAAGGAACCATATATTATTTGCCTAACTGAAACAAAATTAACCTCAAAGATATCAAACGACACCCTAAACTTAGAGGAATACAATATATGGAGAAGAGATAGGAATTTTTAAAAGGAGGAGGAATTATAATATGAAACAAAATCTACAAGTCAAAGGAATAGAACTAGATATACTCTCACGAGTAGAACTGATTGCAGTGATTACTACATCTGAATGGAAATTAATTGTGGCAAATTTATACATACCACCCAGAACAAACTCTTGGAAAAGAGGCGAATATGAAGACCTGGCAGAGTACAATTCAGAGTTTAAGAGCATTACTACATAGAATGGAAGAGAAACCTGGGAGAATTATATTAACTGGAGATTACAATACAAATATATATTGGAATACTCTAGGTGTAAGAAGCCATGAAAGCTGTTGGGACCAAAAGCTACTGGACCTTGTGCAGTTTTTCCTAACACAACATGTAAAGGAAAACACCAGAAAAAGAGGACTTCATGATCCATCAGTACTAGATCTTATATTTACTAGGCAAGAAAATGACACTGACAATATAATGTATCACTCTTCATTCGGCAAAAGCGACCATGCAGTATTAAATTGCAACTTCAGGATTCCATATGCCATGACCTAATGAAGTACTTCTTAGCAATAGATTGGGAAAAGGAGCTTAGAGGACAAGATTTAAATGTTATGTATAAATAATTCTGCAAACTTTATAAAATAGGAGTCCAAAATTATATCCAAAAACACATAGAAGAGGAAAAGAAAATAAATAAATGATTTAATACAGAATGTAAAAAAAAAAAAAAAAAAAAAAAAAGACGTTGTGGAATAGGTACAGAAGACACAATAGTGAGAGGGCATACACTAACAACACACAGGCAAGAAACTATTATACAAGGATAATTCCACAGCAAAACCAATGTTAAAGATAAAATACATTCCATTACGTATAAGGGAATTATCTATACACAAGAGAAAGATATTTGTGAAGCACCAAATAATTTCCAATCAGTTTTTACAAAAGAAAATAATTCTGAGAGAGATTATATGAAACAAGCATGCCCACACATATTACCAGATATACAGCTATCAGAAAAAGAAATACAGGAGGAGTTAAGTAAATTAGAGGTTGGAAAAGCAAATGGTCCTGACGAGATCTTATGTTGGGTACTACATGAATGAGCAAAAGAGTTAACTAGACCGATATATTTAACATGCAAGGAATCATTGGGTCAAGGTATTTAGAAGAAAGCAAACATTGTTTCCCTATTTAAGAAAGGTAATAGACAAAATCCAGGCAACTATCGACCAGAATCACTAACCAGTGTTGTAAGATATAGAAAAGCTGATAAGTAAAGTTTGGGTAAACCGTCTAGAACACAATATGATAACAGAAAGGCAGTTTGGTTTTAGAAAGGGAAAATCATGTGTTACTAACCTATTAAGCTACTATGATAGGGTTACAGAAGCATTACAGAAAAGAGAAGGATGGGTGGACACGATATATCTAGATTTCAAGAAAGCATTTGAAAGAGTACCGCACCAAAGACTTTTATGGAAACTGTACCATCAAGGAGGAATCCGAGGCAACCTGTACTGTTGGATGCAAGAATCATGGAGGGAAGTAACTAGTGGAGTTCCACAGGGCTAGGCACTGCCATCAGTTGTTTTTAGTATATATGAATGACATAGTAACACTGGAAATGGAAGCTATCTAAATATGTTTGTGCATGATGCAAAAATACAAAGGAAAATTACCAACACAGATTCTTGCAGAGAGCCACAAGGAGAATTAAATAAGCTTCATAAATGGAGCAATAAATGGCAATTGGAATTTCATGTGGACAAATGTCATGCAGTTAAGTTTGGTAAAAGTGAGAAAAGACCAGGTTGGGATTATACTTTAGGAAGATTAACCCTACACAAGTCAGTAAGGGAGAAAGACCTGGGAGTGATTTATCAATAACAGACTATCTCTGGCTGACCACATCGGTGAAAAGGTGCGTAACATGTATACACTGCTTGCTAATATGAGAACAGCATTCACATATATAAGTGAGGACATGCTGAGAAAGATAATAACATCATTCATCAGACTAACTCTGGAGTTTGCATCAGTAGTCTTGAATCCTTATATCAAAAAAACACATAGATAAGATTGAAAAAGTTCAAAGGGCAGCTACAAGATGGGTACCAAGCTTAAAGGATCTAAGCTACGAAGAAGGACTAGAAAAATTGAATTTGCCAACACTACAGGAGAGAAGGAAAAGAGGAGACATGATTATGCTATACAAATGTGTCTCTGGGTAAGAGAAAATAGACATAAATATATATATAATCTATGGGGAGGCATCAGCAAGAGGACACTTCAAAAAACTACATAAAAAGAGAGGTGATAAAGACGTAAGGAAATTCAGTATCCCAAATACGCCAATTGGTCAGTGGAATGCACTACCGAATGAAGCTGTGTGTGCCAAAACTATTCATATGTTTAAGGATATGTATGAGAAAAATGGTTTAAATACACGGGACAGTACGAGCTTGACTCATTCCTGTAAATATACAATTGGGTAAGGTAAGAACACACACACACACACACACACACACACACACACACACACACACACACACACACACACACACATTAACTTTCTATTTCTTTGACAAACTCCATTAATGGTCAGAGTAATATGAGGAATAAATGTACCGTGTTGTATCAAATATTACTATATTCCCCCACAAAATGCATAAGCATAAAATAACGAGGTAACGAGCTTGTTATAAAAAACTTCCAGCTCTAAACGAAAGATTAGTTAAAAACTGTATCCATACATGAAAAGTCCTTAACCCGTCGCGTGCCGGCAGGCTTTGGACCCTTAGGGAGCCGTGGTGCCGGCCAATTTTCGACTTTTTTTTTTTTTTGCTAGATATGTTAGAAATGATGAGAAAACATGGAGAACAATCATGAAAATGCTCATAGATGCCATTTAGGTCGATTTTGAGGTCGATTCTCCCTAAGCAGGTGGCTGAAAACTTTGGAGTAACGCCCGTAGACTTCACTGCCTGCTGCCACCACAGAGCGAGAGGAGGCAGAAGCTCTGTATTTTCTTCATCTGTAAATATGCTATTCGAGCCAAGGACATTCTAGTTGGGTATATAGATGATACAGGACATGTCCCCAAGCATAGTTATGTTTGTTGGCACATTATAACAAGTGAGTGAGTTGGATTGCCTAATTTAAATGTTCTAATTTTGCCAAATATATCAAATCACCATTGCTGGCACTGTCCGCACAAACAGGGGCCGACATACTGTACATGTACGTTGCCAGCACGGGGTGGGTTAAGGTTATGTATGGATGAAGAAAGTCTGAATTCCCGATGTCACTAACCGAGGTAAAACTGCCACTCTTCACCAGATTATTTAATTTTCAACATCAAAGTCGGTCAGCTAAACCCCGTTCATTTTGTGTGCCCTCTATGTCACTAAAAGGAAGAGATTATAACAACATTATTTTACTCACTACTACAGGGAAGAGAGGCTGTAATATAGTCAAACAATCAAAAATTGCTGGGCTGAGTCTACCATCTCGGTTTTGGAACAGTTACTATTCTTTCCTTCCTTAAATATCGATGAGCTTTGTTTTACATCCATTTCATGTATTTGTCCATCAAAACAAATATAAATAGTGTTACGAGAAACATGTAACGATTCTTCGTTAAGAATTATTAGCTCGACACGGTTGAAGATCGTACGTTACGATCACAAACAGTGACAAACTTACATGTGTCGACTGCCCCGGTGGACCTGCTGTACAGAGATCATGGAAAAAACGTTGCATAGAAAAATGGACAGTGCCTAGACTGAAGTTTTTCCTGGAGTCTAGAGGAATTCCCTGTTCAGGGTACACCACCGGCGTGTTGTGTTGACTTTTTCTACTGTATTTTGGAGCCCTCGGCATCGTCGGATTTCGGCCGGCGGTCTCGTCTCTGCACGTTTTCGGCTTCAAACATTGTACGATTTTCATATGAAAAACTGTGCAAATTTTCTTCAGCATTTTGGAGATGAAGCATTGTTCTTTCAGAAAATTAAATTATATGGGTTTCAAACAAAAGGTGCAGCTAGAGACTTTAAAATATGTAATGAATGCTGTCACACCCGGTGTGCATTCACGGCTTCTATAGTAGCGTTTTCCTGCATTTATCGCACTAAAGCATATCTAGGAAATTAGTGTAACTACTAAAGTGTAACATCATGAAGAGCTTACGTGCGGTGTATCAATAACTATCACGGGAGAGATTTTAAAAGATATTCGACTTCTGTGGTCTTTGCATGAGTAGCCCGACTTCCATATTGAACTAGCTGGCGATCAGTGGCAACTCTTGAGTTAGTGATGGTGGAAATTCACTTTCATGTATAGAAAAAATTAAAAATTTTAATGATATAAAATCCATGCATGAACAGAGGAGAGTTATACGATCAAAGAAATCTAATAATGTCTTCACTGAAAGTATGAAATTGTTTCCATACATTGAATAATTACAATTCTTAAATGACGATTGTATATACACATTACAATCGCATCAGTATAAAGAATACTCGTAATTCTCAAAAAATAAAATCCCAGGAGGAAGCGAATGAAAGTGAGAGTTACTGCCTCGGCATCCCACCCTCTTTTCCTTCTCCCTTCCAGTTGTCCCTCATCTTCAGATATCAGAATTATTGAATGATCTACCAGTCTCTCTGAGATGGACGCCTGTGTGACGCTGTTGTTTTATAAGATGTACTTGCATGTTGGTGCAAGAACACTTGCTTATGGTTCCAAGATTCAGCCATGCTCTTTAGACATCAGTTTATATATAATAGAGAATGTTTGTATGACTGTCTCCACATCCTTTATGGAAATCGAGAATGTGCATGTAGAACTCCCTTAACTACTTTAATAGGTACAGCTTTTTATATTAAATTTAAATGTGTATATTCTAGTTGCCAAAGTGACGCCCCATGATAGCCAAGATTTGAACTACTGTAAAATAATATTAAAGCTAGCATGGTGGATCCATGGTATCTTTTTTTCTAGAACCATGTCATTATTAGCAATAACGGGTCGGATGGGTGTAAGGACTAGTGGGGTAGTGAGGCCGGGCTGGATGGGTGGGTGGGGTTGAGTAGAGGAGTGGGTGGGGTGAGTTTGCAGGGTTGGGTGGCTGCGGTGGGGAAGGGTGAGTGGGTGAGCAGGATGGGTGGGTGAGTGTGAGTGAGTGAGTGGATAGGGTGGGTAGTAAGATGAATGGATATAATAGGTGGGTGGGAAGGTGGATGGATATGGTAGGTGGGTGGGTGGACAGTGGGAAAAACAGATCCATCGTATGAACAGGTGCATGATGAATAAATCCCCGAGGAACTGAGCTCAAGGGGGATCATAGGTTCAGTGGGAAAGGGGCCATCCAGGGTCCCAGACAGTTCCAGTAGGCTATGCTTGATTAAAGGGTTTACCTTGGCAACACTGGGTACCTCTGTTAGTTACCTCTGCGAAAGAGGTTATGTTTTATCCCGCATTGGTTTGTCTGTTTTTCTGTTAGTAGGATTACTCAAAAAATTATGAACGGACTTTAATGAAAAGTTTGTCGAAGGGTGGGCCATGGACTAAAGAAGAAATGATAAAATTTTGGACCGGATCCGGAGTATCCCGCAAAATATCTCCAAAAGTTCCCAGTGAATTTAAATGAAATTGGAAAGGTGGGCTATGGACCAAGAATGAATTGATTAAATTTGAGGACGGATCCAGATCCGGATCCAGGATTTCTCAAAAAGTTATGAACGGATTATAATGAAATTCTTTGGAAGGGAGTGCCATAGGCCAAAGAAGAAATAATTAAATTTTGGAGTGGATCCGGATCTGCATCAATGGTATCCCGCACAATATCTACAAAAGTTCTCAATGAATTTCAATGAAATTTTGCAGAATAGTGGGCGGTGAACCAAAAAAAAAAAAAAAGTTAAATTTTGGGATGGATCCAGATCCAGATCCAGGGATCCGGATCCGGATTATTTGTAATTGCAATGGCACTGGCGGAGGTATATGCTCTCTGAGTGCTTTCTAGTTTTGAATAAAATGCGATTTTACAAAATATAGGCCGACGGTTTATATGTCATCATTTTACAATTGTGGTTGTTCTGAAGGGGAAAATTCTTTATAAATGATTTCAGTGTTAAAATCTAGGGATGCATGCCTATGAGATGCTCTTCTTTTATGTTATTTCCTGGCCTACGATGTTTTTACAAACGTTGTTTTATAATATGTAATTGTAATGCAGTGGAACAGTTGCTAATGACTCGAGGATACACAAAAGTAATTCAGGTGCTTTTACTCAAAGAAGCTGTTTTATAAGATGCTTTTAAATACATTTTCTGATATGTAGTTGTGCGGCAGTAGAACAACTGCTATCGGTTACAGTACTGGACTCTCCATCGTCGAGAAACGTAGCTGTGTTGCGAAGATTTGCCAATCGTTTTGTGATAAGAGATCGTACAGTATGTGTAAATTCTACCTAACTTAAATATTAATGTGAAAAAGAAAGGGAACCAAATTGCTGTGCAAAAATATTTATCTGCTATGGGGATTCATCGCAATAATAGTTGGGCAGTGGTCGGTTGGGGTGTTAATCATCCAATCACTCAGTGTAGTGGTAATTTATTTTGGGCAACTCTACACTGAATGACAAGCCAAATGATTTCATGTAAACCATGAAATCATTTAATATGCTGAATGGCAACCTTACAACCAACGAACACTTGTTCCCTATGTGTCAACAAGTGGGTTGGCGGAGGGTTAGTGTCCCTCCCAGGAAAACAACGAACTATTCGAATAGCAACATGGGATGTAAGTGGTGCAAATGATGAGGTGAAAGAAAGATTATTCAGATGCTTGAGGATGCGAAAGTGGGCATATGTGGATTAACTAAGAATATAATGGTATGGTGAGAGTAAGAGAGAAGGAGTATTGATGGGGTATATGCACTGGAGTAGGTGAGAATGAGAGGCAAAAGAGGGTGTATGTATTGCTGTGTGCAAGAGATGGAAGGATAATTTAAGAAAGTATGGATTAGTTGGTTCAATGATTGAGTGGTAAGAGTGATAATGGGAATAGAAACGTGCTCGGTTGTATGCGTGAATTGCCAATGGAAGATCGTGGAGGTAGACTGAAAAAAGAGTTCTGGGCAAATGTGGAAGCGTGCATGGAAATGTTTGAGAGGAATGAGTGTTTTTGACTAGACATATGAATGGAAAGGTAGGGAATGTGAAGGTGGATGAGGTGTGTGCTTGCAAAATGGATGGGAATGGCAGTGCTCTAGCAGACATTTGTGCAGGGTTGGGGTAGGTGATAGCCAATACCCTCTTTAGGCAGAAAATGGTCCACAGGTTTATGTGGCAAGTGATGAGAAGGGTGGGTTGTGAAGTGAATGAACAGAAGGCAGTGATTGATTATGTGTGTTTGGATGAAAGAATGAGAAGGTATGTAGTGGATGCAAGAGCATGCAGACGTTGGGGGAGTGAACTTTCTGACCACAACTTGGTGGTGGTGAAAGTCAAGGTTCAAGTGCAATGGAAGAATAGAAAGAGGGAAGGACTGAATGAAGTAGTCCATACAAGAAGGATAGAAAGGATGCAAAATGACTGGAAAAAAAAAAACAAAAAAAAAAACAGAGTATAATAACGAAGTGGTGGAGCGATTGGGTAAACATGATTTGGAGCGGATGGGGGAGGTGGAAGATGTGTGCAAAATATTCACAGAACAAATGTGTGCAGCATGTAAGGTGGTGTGTGGGGTGAAGAGAAGACGAAAGGGGGTTCAAGGAACAGCATGGCGAAATGAGGAGGTAGGGCAAGCTATGATGCAAAAGAAAAAGGCATATAATGAGTGGATGGGAAGCAGAGGCATGGAGGAAGTTGAGAGATGGAAGAAAGAATTATACCGTATGTAGAGATGAAGAGAGAGGTGAAATGATTAGTAAGAATAGAGTGGATGAGAAATTTGCAAGGAATTTGAGTGTAAAGTGGAGGAAATGTAAGATGTTTTACGAGGAGGTAGAGTTAGACAGGGTGATAAAGAAGTTAGTAGGGAAGTGAATGATGAAAATGGTAAAATGATAGTGGATAAGGAAGAAAAAGTGAGCAGATGAAGATAACACTTTAAGGAACTGTTAAACGTACAAAATGAAAGTAATATATGTATACGTATGTGGGGAATGGTTGGGGGAAGGAGGATGGTGAGAAGGGAGGAAGAGATCAGTAGGATGGAAGTAGCGGAATCAGTAAAGAAAGTGCAAATGTGGAAAGCCCCAGAAATTGATGAAGTGTGTGGGGAAATCGGTTAGGAGGATGTGCAGATTGGCCTGGGAGGAAGGTAGAGTCCCAGAGGATTGGAAGTCATGTATAATTATTCCCTTGTACAAATGAAAAGGGAAAAAAGGAGTGGGTGATAATAACAGTGGCATCTGTCTTCTTAGTTTAATAGGCAGCGTATATGGCAGAATACTTATCAACAGAGTTAGGGCAATAACAGAGGAAATAGTGGAAGAAGAACAGAAAGGTTTTAGGAAGGGAAGAGGTGGTGTAGATGAGATATTCATTCTAAGGTCTTTAGTAGAAAAGTTTCTAGAGAGGGGAAAAAAGTTGTATGTAGCATTCATGGATTTGGAGCAAGCATATGAAAGCGTGGATAGACACGGAATGTGGAAAATATTAAAAATATATCGAGTAAATGGGAAGTTGTTGAATGCAGTGAAGATTATGTTTGAGAGTGCTAAGGCTACAGTGCGTGTGGATAGTGAACTGAGTGATTTTTTCTGTCTGAATGTTGGATGGAAACAATGATGTGTCATGTCTCCATGGCTGTTCATTCTATATATGGATGGCATTATAAGAGAGACTCAAGGGAGAGCAGTGGATGGTTGAGTGGCTCTAATGAGAGCGGGTAGCATTTGGAAACTTCCTTTATTGTTTTTTGCAGATGATAATGTATTGTTAAGTGAAGACGAAGAAAAACTGCATGGCTTGGTGACTGAGTTTGGGAGAGTGCGAAAGAAACGGAATCTGAAGGTGAACGTGGGGAAGAGTAAAGTTATGGTCTTGACAGAAATGAAGTCACTTATTGTACGGTGATGTTGGATGATGAGGAAATTGAAAATGTGAGTGCATTTAAGGACTTGGGTAGTGTGATGAGTAAGGATCGAAGTCTGAAGGATGAAGTGCTTGAAAGTGTACAAAAAACGAAGAGAAGCTGCTGGTTCTTTGGAAACAATGATAAGAAACAGGAGTGTGGGCATGGAAGTTAAAAAAAAGTCGCTACTTGAGAGTATTGTGATACCAACTTTAATGTATGGAAGTGAGCTGGGACCTTGTTGGAAGGACACAAGTCAAGAGTGACAGCAGTAGAAATGAGTTATTTGAGAAAAGCATGTGGGATTACATGGAGAGACAGATTAACAAATAAGGAGGTGAAGGAGCATTGTGGTGTGGATTTGGATTAGATAGAAATGCGTTATAAGAAATACATTGAGGTGGTTTGGCCATTTGGAGTGGATGGAGAGCGAGGGACTAACGAGAATAATGTATGTGATGTGGAGGAGGGGGAGAGGGAGGGAGGGGGAAGCCAAGGATGAGAGGGAGAGATGGAGTGAAGCTGTAGATGAGAGAGGGTGTGTGTGCTGGGGGAATTGCATTTAAATTGCGGAGGATAGGGCGACCTGGAGGCGATCTGGTTGTGGCCACCCCATATGGGATTAAGGCGTCTTGCAATAGATAGATAGATATGCTAAGACGATATAGATATTCTCAAGACAACTCACCTTGGTGCATTATTTGCTGGTAACTCCAGACTATTGTCTCTACAGCACACAAGGATTTCCACTTTCAGATGACGTATATTTTAGTTTATTTTTGCTATCACCACATCATTGTATATGGGTTCAGGGGACACCTTTAATTCTTTCATTGTTGACTAGTTCACCACCAACTTCAAAAAATTCTATGTTGGGCAACTACCCTTAAGGGCCTTCCTCATTTCATGGATATAGGTCTTTTAAATGGCTTTATGGCGGCGCAAAAGTTTCTCATATTGTGGATTTAGGCATGGTAAAAGGTTTTATTGGGCCAAGAAACAAGCCATGCAAACAAGTAATTAGTGAAATATGACAGCATGAATCCGCAGAGTTGCCACTCCTGCGAGGAGGAATGAGAATGACCTTGATGAGCTGGGACGAGGTAGACGGGAGAGAGGAGAGTGTGACGTCATTACCCAGGTGCTGATGCGTTTTCTTTCACTCCTGAGCGGCCCGTAAGTAGACATTGTATTCTATGGATATTGCATCAAACGATGTTTCACTTAAGAAATGTCCTCCCGTCAACTAAAGGTAAAAACGACTTCCAGTATTTTTTTTTTTTTAACCACAAAAAAACTTGAATTCTTATATTCTTGCTGTCGCTCGCCGATTTTGTTCAAATAAATAGGTGTTTCTCATCATCTAACGGCTATCCTTATCCACTAACCTACTATGATTAAGGTGATTAAAACGATATCCACTAAGCCCTCTTCCATCGGAATATATACATTATATATATATATATATATATATATATATATACATTATATATATATATATATATATATATATATATATATTCAGAAGGAAGAGGGCTTAGTGGATATCGTTTTAACCCCTTTAATCATAGTAGGTTAGGGGATAAGGATAGCCGTTAGATGACGAGAAACTCCTACTTATTTGAACAAAATCGGCGAGCGACAGCAAGAATATAAGAATTCAAGTTTTTTTTTCTAAAAAAAAAAAAAAAAAATACTGGAAGTCGTTTTTACCTTTAGTTGACGGGAGGACATTTCTTAAGTGAAACATCGTTTGATGCAATATCCATAGAATACAATGTCTACTTACGGGCCGCTCAGGAGTGAAAGAAAACGCATCAGCACCTGGATAATGACGTCACACTCTCCTCTCTCCCGTCTACCTCGTCCCAGCTCATACCTTACATTGCTACACACTAAAATTTTCTTTCTTACCATATCTTTACATATGCTTGCACATTACGTCAAGAATAACGCAGATAAATAATATATGAATATCTAGCCAAACAATTTATTGGTTTACGTTTCTTTCGGGTTGAAAGGGTTCCCGTACAATATAAATCAAATACGAAAAATCAAGCCAAGAAAAAAAAAAAGTAAATGGAAGTTTGTTTGCTGAAGCAAAAAAAAAAAAAAAAAGAAAAGAAACTCGACTTCTGTTCAGTGACAGGTCAGAGAATAAGAATGCGACATTACTAAGTGACATTTGTGTATGGGTGCTGAAATCAGGGACGAATCACAGTGATGACTAAGCTTCTTCCATTCGACTACCATATGCATTTTATATTAAGTTCTTGCTATCTGCAGTCGATTTTCTTCAACTTACGTGGTGCTTCGAACTGGAGGGGATATTTAAGGCATTCATTAACCCTTCCACTACTACGGTCTTTCTGCTGCTGCAGCTGATAGTGATGATGAAGATGACGATGAGATGTACCTATCCTCGTGTGCTGATGTAAGTATGAAAACATTTGTAACGATGATCTATATTCATTTTATTCTGACTTGGCTTAAAATTGTCATGCCCCCGCCTTCGTTGTAACAATAGGTTAACATTAGAATATGATGTTCAATCAGGAGGAAGTGCTAAGGAAAGCACGAAGACCCGTAGTATTGTCCTTTTCTGCCAGTGAACTATGTGCAGTAAGCTGCGAAAGAATGGAAAACAGTATAAAAATACTTTTGAAATTATTTGCAATGAAAGAGTATACTTTTTTCACTGAAGTACACAACACCATTGGTTTCTTTACGTTACCTCTGCCAGACAATTTTAAGGAATTCATGAGCAACCTTTGGTAGTGGAGGGGTTGATGAAGACTATGTCTAACCCTTCCTGTTTGATATGTCTCTCCAAGTCTGCACAATATCATATAAAGATGGCTAGAGTAAATAAAAAATGATGTCACTTTACTTAAGTGGGTTAACAAGACTTGAGATGACTTGAAAAAGAAGCTTTCTGCTGTAACATAACAACAAAATTAGACGTGCATATTAATGTTGATATAAATGCACAAAATAATTTGTAGGGAAAGAAATCTTGCTGTACAAGAAGCTACAGGGTGTGCAAGAGCACGCAATGAATTTATTTTTATTATTTTTTTATTTTATTCTTTTATTTAATTATCCATTTATTTTTGACGGCACGAAAATCGACTTGGAAGATATGCAGTTAGATGCAAGTACTTAAAAGTACGAGAAGCATGGATGGCAAGGTGTGTGTGTGTGTGTGTGTGTGTGTGTGTGTGTGTGTGTGTGTGTGTGTGTGTGTGTTTTATTTAGAAGGTACAGATGAAAGATCTTCCGATAAGTAAGCTTAAGAGTAAAAGATGGCAGCAACTGTATAATCATCAGGAATCATTTTGTTAAGTCGTTTTCTCTACACACATATCCACTCTGGTTTATCTGTTAAGTACAGTATTTGGCATCTATTTGTGTGAAAATAAACTTTTAAATATCGAATTTTAAACTTAGCTGCAGTTAAAGAACGTCTGGTTGCTGTATACTAGGTAGCTGTATAAATGAAAAAAAAAAAAAAAATGAACATAAACAAGCTTTTGTACAGAAAACCATCTCCAGATATTTTATGGATGCTGAGACCATAGTCTTATCAACTCAGAAATTTTATAGAACCTCGTCTTGGGCGATTTCCTTCTTATATTTCACCTTAACATTGCGCTGTTTGTTATTTACTGGTATATTGTGTTAATATGGAAATACTGTGCATCACAAACGTACAAGAACATAATGAGGTTTTACTATGAAGTAAAAATCGCAAATGAAGGGGTTTCAATAAAACTCCAAACCAGTTAGAACACTTTTCATAATTTCAAGAGCCTTTACGAATCCGCGTAGATCCTGGTTTTTGGTTGGGTAGTATTCTAAGTGGCATAAGAAATTAGTAGCACATTTATCAGTTGTGTAGTATGCAATTTATGCCCTCTTATGTCGTTTAAATATCTACGTATTTCTATTATTGACACAGCTTACCTCATTAACAATCAGCAACATAAAGTGCAATAGAATAAATAGCTGAAGTAAGAGGTGTAATGAAGGCTTCTATGCCTCTTGGAATACGACCCTCGTGTCAGGATGTGAGAGAGGTAGCCTGGATGGGTAGCCGGCTGATAGATGATGCTTCCAACCTGCCTGACACATGGCCATGCTGCCTCACTGCTCTGCCTTACCCCTCCTCTCCCTTATCCTTGCCTCTGCCTTACCTTTGGCTCTGCCTTATCCTAGCCTCTGCCTAACATGCTTTGCTCTTCCTTACCTCATATAACTACTTAATTTCTGTCCTCTCTCTTAACTTCCTCGCCTCTGGCATCTGTGCCAGTTCGCCATCGTATACTTCTACAAACCTTCCCATCCCTTGTTATCACTGTCTGTTCCCTACCAACCCTTCCTTACACTTGCCAACCCTGCCTCTCCCATGACAACCCTGTCGGACTTTTACACTGCCTCTGCCGCCGTTAGATTTCCTCTACCTTACCTATGTCTTACCTCTGCCAACCCTGCCTTACTTCTAGTAACCCTGCCTTACCTTTTACCTTTGCCAACCCTGCTTTACCTCCGTCAAACCTGCTTTACTACTGCCAACCCTTCCTTATTCCAGCCTCACTTCTGTCGAACCTGACTTACCACAACTACCGTTTGTTACCTTTCTCTTGCTTTGACTCTTTCAGCGCTGCTTCAGCCTTACTAAACATTTGCCTTATCCATTTGGTCTCTGCCAACCTTGCTGGATCCTTACTTTACCTCCGCCAATCCTCTGTTATCTCTGACATCCCTGCCATTCCTCCGCATACACTTTCCTGTCTCCTACCCGGCCTTTCCTACCGTTACCTTAACTCTTTTACATCTATCTTGCCTCTTCCTCCCTTCTGCCATACTTCTGCCTGATTCTGCCTAACCTCTGCTGCACCCCTACTACAGTCACTTTACTTCCGCCGTCTGCCATCACAGCTTTACACTGCCATCCATATTATTTTGCCATCTTAACTCTTACCAAGAGTGCCTTACTTTTGCCAGCATTGCCTCATCTATGCCAACCTTAATTACCTCTGCTAACCACTGACAGTCTGCTTTATTGCCAACTCTGTCCAACCACCACCTCTCTCCTATCTAGCTTTGTTAACACAGACTTACCTCTTCACCCATAACCTAAGTTAACCTGATACATCTAAAAGTTCGTTGCTCTGCTACACCCCTGTCTTTTGTCTTTACCTCACCCATGCTATTTTTGACACCTTAATCTCAGGCGGCCAACCTCTAATATAATTTTCTAATCGTTTCCACCCTTCTTTTTTCTGCTATTACTGCATCGCTGACGAACGTATTGTTGTAATCTCAAGTCATTTTGCCTTACACAGAGGCGAATACTGAGGTGTAATGTGAAACAAAAATAACACTCTGCCACCCAAATCTCTGCTATCACCTTTTCATCTTGGTCACCTTTGCTGCAGCGCTTAGCTGTGTAATCCATTGTTTATGTCTGCATTACCTTAACCCCCACCGTTTTTTTTTTTTTTTTTTTTTTATGTGTCCGACTTTGGGCATAGGCTTCGCAGCCTGCTCCCAAGGCCCAGTAGTCCTCCTACATACCACACACCTCCACATGTCACCATTTCGGCGCTAACACCCACCGTCCATATTGAATACATGCTAGGGCTACCTCATTCAGGACTGGTGTATTGGTCTTAGAGGGGGTATTTTTACGACGTTTCGGCGGGTCTTCTGGTAAATCGGTAAAATCTGCTTTTTTTTTTTTCTTTTTTTTTTAAGAAATCCAAATCCATAACCTGTTTCCTGCCCCAGCGGTGATTTGAACCTGGGTCCGTTAGGACTGCAGGCCACCTCTCTACCGATCGAGGCACCGCCTCCTATTAACAGCCCTCACAAGAATTAAACAATATACGATGGAATGGAAGTATTATGAACAATGTAAAATGATCAGGGCGAGGTGTTAGAAATCCTCAAAAGCCAACAATAACGTGACCATATTCTGCGCAATTCACCAACTTTGTTTTTTTATGCAGTTTTTAAGTCAATGAATGCATAATATACATGAGTATATTAACCCAACATTTGCAAAAATAAACTTGTGGGGAAGGGGTGCTACTGAGCATCCTAAGCCAACAAGAATACGACAATGAAGGCCTATGGCTTGACAACCAAAGAACACTACATCATCTCCCCCTCAAGTTCATGGAAATAATTATGCGCAAGTAAACTTGGCCTCTCTTGACCCGGTGTCACTTGTTTATGAAGATGTGTGAATTTAGGCAAAAATTACTGATTGCCTGGATAGTTTGCTAAGTAAAGATTATGACATTTAGGGAATAATTGACATTATAGTCAGTACAGGCACCAGGTCATGACTAAAACTGAAATAGAAGTGTGAGAAACTTGTGACGGGAAATGTAGAAAATAGTATACATATGAATGTAAACAGAAGATCAGTAGAAATCTGTGCAAATAATATAAGAAAGAACCCTCCAGTTGTGCAACGAGTGTACATGACCCATGCTGTTCCTGAATGCAGAAAATACAGTATTCCTAGCGTAGTTCTGGAAAAAAGTTTAGATAAATATAAAATATAACGCAAGAAAAGAACAAGTAAATATACTCTCGATCTTCCCAAGTGCAGAAGCTAGTAGTGAAGAGAGGTATGGAAAATAAGTTAGTGTATGTATAGAAAGGGTTGTACATAAGTGTAAATACAGTGCAAGAAGATTGGTGTTTCCATGTGGAGATTCAGTGTTATGTTGAAGAAGGCTAGAAACTAATTGTAAATCAGTGACTGATACTGTAATTGCGCTTATTTAGTGATGGAATATTTGATGTATCATCCTACATTCTTGTGTAAATAGCTCAGTGCTAGTGATTACTCCTTCTGCAAGCCTGGTTGCACTTGTGATTTTGTGTTGAAAGTTTTGATAATAAATTCAAGAAAAAGAAAAGAAAGAATGCAATATGAGCCATATGATGCATCGAAACCACATGAATTTATGATCATGTGTTTTTTAGACGCTATCAGCCAGCGTCAGTGAAAACCATGTGTTGAATTAAAGTAACATTCTGTGTATTTTACTGTTATATATCGTGTAATTTAGTGCCAGTGATTAAGTCGTGCACCAGTGAATCTGCTTGCATTAACAGTGATTATGTAGTGAAAGAATTGGTCGGTGGGTGCAGAAACTTATCCGCTTTCTCGGTCATTTTTATGGAGGACCCGATTTTTTTACGCACTGTGCACCATCGTTGTTTTTCTACCTGCCATTGGCCACTTACTTGTGTAGATGACACGGTGTGGAGTTTATCGTCGTATATCATTGTTTTAGTTAGTGTTAGTGATCACATCTTGTGTAACTCTGAACTTGGTTGTGTTAACGAAGATAGTGTAGTGAAAGATTATTCATCAGGCACAAGGGAATATGTACTGGTGAGCACTGTGGGACATTGGTGCACAGCATTATTTTGGATAAATCAAATAGCAGTGCTGTACAAATATGAAATGATCTGCTTGTGATTAATTAGTGGGTGGATAATATTTCATATGGTTTGAAAATGAAAATAATGGACTCTTGCATTGTAATGGTGCCGTTGTTAATTGTGTGTCATTGTGTCACGTGTTTTGACTGCATGATTTGTCTGTTACACTAGGAGGTGAAAGTGATTCCCCTTAAGTCAGTATAACATGGGTAGAACGTATGCAGTGCGAAATGTAGGCTCAGCAATCCTTGTGTGTTTCAGTGCTAGTGATCATTTGTCCAACCTTGGATGTGGTTTCTAGTGATTTTGTATTGAAACATTTGTCAAAAAGTTGAAAAAAAAAAAAAAGGCAAGATAAAATGAATTTGGTGATTGCTATGGCCCATCACCACCTCACTTGACGGACCTAACAGCAGTGTTCCCGAGTTAACATGAATGTGATTTGGGGATTATACTGTTCTCGTGACTGGATTTTTTATTTATTGTTTTTTTTTTTTTTTTTTTTTTTTTTTTGTGTTGGAGAGAAAATGAAAATAGCAGTATTGCCTTTGTGGTGTGGCTCGTGTACTACTATCCGTCCTTGTGTAACCTCTGAACTAGTGATTGTTTATTGTGCTGTCCTGAACCTGATTTTGTTGATTGTGATTGTGAAGTGTAGGAATTGTGGTAGCCACAAACACCATTTGCAGAAATACTCACAGGCTGTAGTGTATTTTAAAATGTGTGTTGTCACCCTTAAATTTTAGCTACCATTAGCAGCTGTATGCACGCGGTGTATTGGATTAAGACAACAGCGTGTATTTTCCGTGTCTGCTTTCTGTAACTTAGTGATTGTATCATGTGAGGCCGTGAACCTGGTTGGATCAGTGGTAATTATGTACAGAAGGAATTGGCCAGATGGTGCAGAAACATTCCATGGCATTGCTGTGTTAATGAAAAAACAGCTTTTTTTCAACGACAAGCACTTCCACTGCTTCTCTAAACAACATTGGCTACTAGCAAGTAATTCATGCTAACAGTATATCGTGTGTGGTGTATCATGTTATATCTTTGTGTAACTCAGTGCAGGTGACTGCTTCTCGTGCAGCCCCGACTCTGTTTATGTTAATGAAGATACTGAAATGAAATAATCAAGTACCACAGAAAATGTACTGATGGGTGCTCTGGGCCACTGCCGCACAATGTTATTATATCGGGCATTGTCCTGATATGATGTGATCTGTTCATTGTTCTTGATGTGAGTGGATATTATTTGAAAAGGTGTGAAAATGAAAATGCTTCTCGTGCAGCCTTGAACTTGGTTGTTTTCGATGATACTGATGATCTAATACAGAGAAATATGTGCTGGTGAGCGCTCTAGACCCTTGCCCTACAGTATTACTTTAGTGATCATGCAACAGTGTAAAACTATTATAATGATTTGTTGATAATTCATGATTAGTGAGTGGCTAGTATTTCAAATACTGTGAAAATGGATTTTTTTTTTTTATCATCTTAAGTGGACTATTGTGTCATGTTTTCACTGCTTGATATGCCTGTGACGTGAGCAACTGATAAGGAGTTCCATTCAGTTGGCATAGCATGAATAGAACGTATGCAGTGTGAAATGTGGGCCTAGGGAAGTGGGTTGTACATCCTTATAATTTTGATTCAGTGCATGTAATTGTTTTTTGTGTAACACTGAACTGGTTGCATTAGTGATTTTTGTATTAATAGTCCACTTGCCAACCCCTTGAGTTCCATTGTGGACCTATGAATGTTCTATAATAGTTTTTTTTTTGGGGGAGGGGGGTAAATCTGTAATCTTATGGGTATTTTAATGTATTTCAGACTGGTTGTCCTCTTGACGACCTTGGACTTTTTTTATATGCAAATTAGGGCCGCCATTATCAAAAAACTTATTTCCACCAATATCTTTGGGTCGGAGCATGACAATGAGGCAATTATGGTGTCTATTGTAAACCTATGTTTTTACGGTCAAGGGTTAACATAAAGCTATTGAATATGTTGTCACATATATATATTTTGTCTAAACAGAGAACATACAGTATTACCAGACTTGGTGGGATATGCCTATTTGCATTATTAACGATATGGCTCCAAGTGGGTAAAGTAGAAGGCGGAAGTGATATAATTTTATCTCTGTTGCTCCTGTACTCTTGAACCGAGACAACTATGCCACTACAATTAGTCAATATGAATAGAGAATTAGCTCTGGAGGGACGATAATCTGAACCAGCAGTAATCTTTATTTCGGGGATTTGGGGTTTGGCATAGTATTTTCATATATACTTATCTGTTTACAGGCATCTTTCTCTGGTATGAAGCATTAGTTCCTACATGTATAAGTAGTGACCTGAACTAATTTATATGGTTCCTGCATGAAATTAGAACAGTAGAGGTGTTCTCATCTAATTGGACAAGTCTGGATTTACTTATCACAGCTTTGATATGTCTTTATCTGTAATGCAAGGGTGTTATGACATGTACAAGATGCATTGTTGACTGGAGAGAAATGGTAGCATCATTCCGTAATTCACTGCCATCTGGATTTCACTTAAAAGTTTCTAGCACAGTCAAGATAGTGCAACAGCTAAAGCATGTCATCAAGGTTGGTAACAAGACTGTCTTCGATATGGAAACAATTTTCCTCCGTCTTCTCATAGTCGGGCAACAACAGCAGCTGCAGTCAGAGTGTTTCTTCCAGTATGAATTGTGTGCAGTCCTTTCCTCACTCGATTGATGAGTATGGCTACTTGCGCAAGGGCAGCACATCTGTACTTATCGTCTTGGTGTCCTGCAGCAGAGTGCACCAGTTCCCAGCGTTATCACTGTGGATGCACAGGAGCTCCTATATCACATGACATGTCCTTATGGTGGTAATGCATCTGCGCTTCTTGAGAATAACAATCACCATCTCTCACTCTACCCTTCTAATAGTCAAAAGATCTTGGTGGTTGACATGTATCACGAACTCTCAGCTAAAAGCCATGACAGAATGCGACGTGGTGGCGAAGGTACCACTAACTACAACACAACCATCAACAGTCCACTCCCCAACAGAGATGTCATTATGAAGAACAAACACAGCAAAGAGCAATTTTCGGCTGTAATATCTTCATTCATCCTGGAAGATAATACAACTTTAGAGTGTCGAGATGACGGTGTCTTTTCACATGATGAAGCTGATGTCACAATGATCACGTACTTGCTGCAAGCAGCTGAGTTTAATCAAGCAATTAGGAACTGCAGTAATGATACCAATGTGTTGGTGTTGCTAATTTACTGGGTTTGGAAAGCCCTGCTGCACCAAACATATTGAGTTAAGATGGACTGTAGGAATGTAAAAATTGCTGAAATCAATGGGACCTGTAAGAAGTTGGGTCCTAAATGTTTGCAGTTGTTGGGCGTGCATGCAGTAACCGGTTGTAATACTGTATCGTATCCATTTAAAACGGGGAAAATTGGTGCTCTAAATATCTTGCAGGCAAGAAATTTCTCTGCATTTGATGTGATGTTGGGTGAGGAAAATGCCACAGAAAGTGACCTTATAAAACAGGATAGGAGTTCTTTGCAGCATTATATGGCCAGCTGCTAGCCACTACAATGAATGCAGCCTGCTACAGGATCTATATAGGAAAAAAAAAAGGGAACACAATATGTATCATGGCCCTGCCTCCCACAGATGCCAACCTGTTTCACCATGTACAGCGAATACATCTCCAAATGATATTGTGGAAAGCAGCTGATGGGCCAGGCCTCACAACAGTGGATATCGAGAAGTTTGGATGGGATGTGAAGGACCGAGTCCAATCGGCCACACTTGCTGCTGATCCTCAAGCTTCTCCTGGCCTAATTGATGCTCTCCATTGTGGATGCAAAGCAGAAGGGAAAGCCTGAAGCCATACAACCTGCTCTTGTCACAGAAACCAATTATCCTGTAGTGTCTACTCTTTATGTGGAAGTATATATGAATATCATAACCCATTCTTATTTAAAGCCAGTAAATAGTTGGATCAGATAGATGAGTGTGATTATTCTGATTTCGGCGATACTTAGCTAGATGACATTTCAATATGTACTTTGTTCACCTTAGGCATGTTTGCATTCTTTAACAGTATGTTTGTCTTAGCCACTATTAAATTGATCTAGTTATGTATTAACATTGCTAGCAATACATACTGTATAATGTAATTTTAAAATAACTGTGGTCCTTACAAACAGTCGAATTGCCGTAAATGCACCATTGGATTGCGAAATTAATACATTATAATATCTTGTGCAGTAGACCATAGTAAAAAGTATATTAGTGGCAAATGAATTGTATCATTAACAGTGCAAAAATGCGTTTCAACCCATTTTTTGTTAATGCAGATAATCCGTTAGCTGAATTATATGCTTTATGTTAATATCTGAACTAAAAACATAGGCTTAGACACGATATTTGTCTCATTACCGTAATCAGACCCTGAGATATTGATGAAAATAGATTTTTTAGTATGGCTGCCCTAATATGCTTGATTTTAAAAAAAAAAAGGTCCAAGGCCTTCTTGAGGACAACCATCCTGAAATACCTCAAAAACACCTCAGGATCTCAAATCCAACAAGAAACCTTTTATTATAGAACATTCATAGGTCAACCATGTTGGAAAATGGACTAAAAAACATTTGTGTTAATACAGTGTTGCAGAATTAAGGCGTATGTAATCTGTGCATTATACTGTATAGTGATAGGATATTTTTCGGTACCGGTAGGTGTGAAAGTGAAAACGTGGTAGGTGGTGGCGATCATTACCACTCTCTTGATGTAGTGTTGCCAACGTCTTCCTTCACCTTTATATATCACTTTTTCTGTGTCTGCCCTCTCTCTTCCCATTTCTCCCATTTTTCCTGTCACTATTTATTAGTCTTGTTTCGTATCCAGGTGACTTTACATTGGGAGAAAAGCCAAATGATTTCCTGTAAGGCAGGGAACCATTTATAGTATTGGGTGGTAACCACATGACCAACCAATATGCGTTCCCTACGTGTCAACAGGTGGGTTGGAGGACTGTTTGTGTCCCTCCCCATAAAACAACAAATTCAAAATCCAAACGACCACCCCTTACTGGATTATGGTGTTTGATTACAGTTTATATATGTATATAGATGTATATATATATATATATATATATATATATATATATATATATATATATATATATATTGTTACGGTTGCGCCAGCCCGGGGCTATTACAAAAAGACAACAAGTCAGCCTTAGATGATCGGCCTCCACTGCGTTGCGAAAATAACGCAGACCCCGGCACTGACACTCCGCAAACTAGAGAAAATACTGCGCAACGGAAGAATACTTACTTAAGAACGCAACACTCTGTACTGTGATAGTAAAACGGAACAGCCTACCTATAGATCTAGCCTACTATCGCCACTACCGGAAGTAATATCGCCCGAGACAGTATACAGGAACACCTCCCACTTACTTCCGGTGGTGACGACTTTCTACTTAATCCGTGTCCAAGGGGGAACGCAGTTAATAGCTCACGATGGTTCTCACTAGCCTTGAGCAAAGAGATGGGATTAACTGTGTAGGGGTTAGGGGTGTGTGTGTGTATGTACGTGTGTTGGGGAACGTTAACAAAGGCAGCGAGAAGACCACGGTGAGCCAAACTGGCCCTCCAAAGACAACACGGTTACAAAAACAAAATAAAATAACTACTTCCCTCAGTCAGCAACAAAAGAATAAAAATAAACTTAAATGAAAACGCCAGCTCGGCAGAAAAATGACTGGGGAGAGAGAGAGTGTACAAGCACCCGATACTAAAGCTGGCTGGGAAGAGACTGGACTACTGCTAGGCTCGTGTTCAGCCAAGCGCGAACGCATGAATCAAATTAATTAATAAGAACTTAAATTCGTGCCCCTCTCTCTCTACAATAAATTGGTACTTCTAATGCAAGCAAAACATCATTAAATATACTGGTAGCTCACATAAGACAATCAAAATAATCAAATGCATTCTCAGCATGGTATGAAATAAAATTGCCCTCAGTGGCAGGAACGAAACAAAAGAACTTGTAACACTCGCTAATTTAAACTCGGCGAATGACACGGATACATACTGCATAATCCCCTAGCCCAGCTGTAACGGATACATCCGTGGGAACGGAAAGGCGGACAGCGTAACACGCCCTTCCCCAAGGGAAAATTTTGAGCCCTGGATCAAAATTTTCGAATCAAGACCCTGACCCCTCCCTGGATAAACAATCAGCAATTACGTTATCAGTCCCTTTAATATGCCTAACTTCTAAATTGTACTCTTGCAAAAGCAAACTCCAGCGGGTCAAACGCTGGTTCTTAAATTTAAACTTGTTCAAAAACTGCAGGGGATGATGGTCTGAATAAATCTTGATCACAGGGCCAAAAGGGGGCAGGTAGACAGCAAAGTGTTGCAGGGCCAGGATAATCGCTAATAACTCCTGCTCTATGACAGAGTAGTTCTTCTGGGCTCTATTAAACTTCTTTGAGAAGTATGATATGGGATGTTCAACCTGGCCCTCATCCGGCTGCATCAACACTGCTCCTACCCCTACTCGGCTAGCATCAACTGCCAGCACAAAAGATTTGTCAAAATCTGGTGCACGCAATATAGGGTGGTGGCACAGCAGAGACTTAACCGTAGTAAAAGCTTGCTCACACTCGGCTGTCCACTGCCACTTCTTATCCTTGCGCAATAAGTCAGTAAGAGGGGCAAGCACTGTGGAGTAATTCCCAATAAATCGTCTGTAATAGCCGATCATGCCCAAAAATCGCTGGAGGGCACGGCGACACTGGGGTGCTGCAAAGTTGGAAATGGCATCCACCTTAGCCCGAGGTGGAGCCACTTGCCCATGTCCTACAACAAATCCAAGGTACTGGACCTTAGCACGTACGAACTCGCACTTGTCCAAGTTGACTACTAAGCCAGCTTCCTCCAACCGCTTAATGAGTATTTCCACATGATCAAGGTGCTCCTCCCACTTGGTGTCATACACAATGACATCATCGATGTAAACGACACAATTAGGTATGCCATCCACCACTTTATCCATAAGCCTCTGGAAAGTGGCTGGAGCATTCTTCAATCCATAAGGCATCACCTGGCACTGATATACTGCACCACTGACAACAAAGCTAGCCACTTGTTTAGCCCGTTCCGTCAGCGGGACCTGCCAGTATCCTTTTACTAAGTCAAGCTTGGTGATATAAGTGGCATTTCCCACCTTGTCCACGGAGTCATCGACCCGAGGCAAGGGATAAGCATCGGTCTTAGACAGTGAGTTAACCTTCCGGAAGTCCACACACAACCTAACCTTCCCATCTGGCTTCGGCTGCAAGGTAACTGGTGAACTCCACTCACTGAAACTCCTCTTGATCAATCCATGGTCCAACATATACTTGATCTCATTATTGAGAGCTTTCTGTCTGATAGGGTTGATGCGGTAGGGAGCTAATTTTACAGGCTTACTATCCCCAACGTCAATGTCATGAGTAGCCCAAGTTGTCAATCCCGGTGAATCTCCAAAAACTTTCGGATGTTTCCATAATCTGTTGCACAACTCTTCTCGCTTTACTGGATCAAGGTGTCGCAATTTCTCCACCAGAGCTGCATAACCATTGCCCTCCCATAGGTCAGCTGGTAACATCTCACCACGACTAAGCACTTCCTCCTGCTCCTCCAACTCACTACCAACCACCAAAACTACAGGAGCGCTCTTATCCCTGGTTCCCTCAACGTCCACTCCAAAGTCACCTTCCAGGAACTGTGGCTGTAACCCTGGTCCACCACTCACATCACCGGCACCAACAGCTCCCTCCACAGCACGTTCCTTTGATGCCACGTCCTCCTTTCCCCGTCCTTCACATCCCAGGTGAGAGACATCAGCAGTCATCCCACAATGAGAATCAACTGGGCGGTAGTATGGCTTCAACATATTAATGTGGCACAACTGAGTACTCTTCCGCCAGTCTGGGGTAACAATTAGATTGTCAAGTTCCCCAACTTTCTTCTTCACAATAAAAGGACCACTGAATCTAGCTGCCAGAGGTTTTCCTTGCATGGGCAGCAGTGCCAAAACTTCATCTCCTTGCTTAAACTCACGACTTCTGACCTTCTTATCATAATGAGCCTTCATTTTCGCTTGAGCCCCGATTAGATGGTCATGGGCAAGCTCTAAAGCGCAATGCAGTCTCTCCCGAGTGCGGCAGACATAGTCAAGCATGGATTCCTGGTTGCCAGATTTGTTGTTACTCCAGGCCTCTCGCACCACATCCAAGGGACCACGAACTCTGTGCCCAAACACTAACTCATTGGGTGAAAACCCTAACGACTCAGTTGGTACCTCTCTCACTGCAAACATAACAAAGGGTACCGCTAGGTCCCAATCCTTTCCACTATCATAGCAGAAGGTGCGCAGCATGGTCTTTAAGGTCTGATGATGCCTCTCCAGGGCACCTTGTGACTGCGGATGGTAGGCACTGGACAAAATGTGTTTGATGCCCAACTCTGTCATTGTCTGCTTAAATAAATTAGATGTAAAATTTACTCCACGGTCTGACTGCAACTCCTTGGGCAGGCCAAAATGAGTAAAGAACAGGATAAGTTGCTTGACTACTGACTTCGCCTGCATGCTTCTGATTGGTATAGCCTCTGGGTATCGCGTTGTAACATCCATTATGGTTAACAAATACTTGTTTCCAGCAGAAGTAGGAGGTAAAGGGCCCACGATATCAATGATTACCCGGGTAAACGGAGGTTCAACTGCAGGAATGGGAGTCAAAGGGGCCACAGGAAGAACTTGATTTGGCTTGCCCACTATCTGACACGTGTGACAGCTCTTGATGTACGCAGCAACTTGTCCCGGCATACTTGGCCACCAAAAATTATATCTTAAGCGCTGCACTGTTTTTCTGTTTCCCAAGTGACCTGCTAAAGGTCCCTCATGTGCTAACTGTATTAACGGCACCCTATACTGCACAGGCACCACCACCTGCACTAACTCACTCACTCCTCCATCCACCGTGGCGCCAGTGGGCGTCCATCGGCGATGTAAAACATTGTCTTTAATCAGGAACTCCTTACCACACTCCATACTTCTTTCTTCCCCTACTCGAGCAAACAAGGGCTTTAATGTTACATCCTCCTGTTGCTTCACCCTCAATTCTGCTGATCCAACACCCGCCAGCTCTACTGAGGACTGAGATAAGGGACTGGTCGGGACACTGGACTGCGAAGGGCGATCAATCTCAGCGTCACCTCTAATACACTCGACAGGGGGAGGAATGTCAGACTCCACACTGACATCATCACCTCTACCCTCAACAGTGACACACTGTTTCTCAGGCGCGTTTGACGGTGGTCCTGCATCCCCGCAGTCGACCCCAGCGTCCTGAAATTCTTCTAATTCAGTCGGTGGGCTGGGTTGTCTCCACACAGACACACTCAACACCACCTCTAGTGTCCTGAGTGGGAAGTGGGGCGGCGCCCATGCACGCATTCCCACTCTCTTCACCCACTACAGCAACACTCTGCTCACTAGGTTCCTCCATTGGTGGCCCTGCCTCATCACAGTCGACCCCAAGAACCTGTGACTTCACCAGTTCTTCCTCCCGGGCTGCAACCTGTGCCATAGATCTTGTAATTGCACAGACCGGGAACATGGCTTCCACTTCTGCATCAACTTCAATACCAATTTCTGGGGCGTCAAAACACTTCTCTGCCACAACAACTGGTGGGGGAAGAGATGGAAATACTTTCTCCCCAGCCAGGTCGTTCCCCAGCAGAAAATCAACCCCTCTAGTGGCATTACATCAGCAACAGCTACTTGAGCTGCAGCCTGAACAATGGGGCAATCGAGTTCCACATGAACATAATCATAGTATTCATCTGAGTTCATGCCTCTACACAGCACATACTTCCCTGAGTTTACAGGCCCTCCAGTCACGTTTCTGCACACAGACTGTTGTGCACAGGTATCACGAGCCACAGTAACTGGATAACTGATCCCATGAATTTTCACTGTGCCGTGACATATAAAAGGTTTACACCAGTCTAGGGACGATTTCTGAGGCAGTTCATCCGGAGGTGGCGTAGCATGTTGGGTAACTTTTTCAGCCTGAGCTGGCAGCGAGCACAGCCGGCTGCACTCCAGCTTTCCACAGACTTCTCCCTCACCGTTACCACCCTCCCAACTCCTCTCGTTCACCTGACTCGAACCTATAACTAGTGCTACTGGTTTGGCATTTTGGGAGGCCTTCCACTTAGGGCAGTTAGGCTTGATGTGCCCACTCTGTTTGCAAGAGTAACAAACTAGCTTCGAACTGGATACAGGGCTCTTTCTCCCTGAATTCTTTTTCTCCTCTGAACTTCCCTTGGACTGATTCACGGGAGATTTGTCCCAGGCAGGGCCACTCACAGTCCTCTCCCTGGAATACTGAAAATTAGCATACTTGACCCCCATACTCCGCAAGGCAAACACCCGGTCATCAGCCCACGTCGCTGCTTCCTTCACGGTCTTAAATCTCTTCTCCCTAATTTTAACACCAATTTCTTTGCCAGCCATGTTGGTAAAATGTTCCATCAAAAACAGTTCACGCACCTCGTTATACGAAGTGGCACTCTCACTTAGCAACCACTCGTCTAACCTCTCCTCCAGATACCTGGCGTAGGCCATATAGGTGTCAGCAGGCCTTTTCCGAGCACCACGGAACAACAACCGATAAGCCTCTGGTCTAAGTTCATATGCCTTAAGGATGGCTGTTTTAAAGTCATCATAATCATCTACATCCTCAGGGCTCAACCTATTATACACTTCCAAGGCTTTTCCCTTCAGCACATTAGATACCAACCCCACCCAGCGCTGCCTGGGCCACTCAAACTCCCTAGCCTTCTTCTCAAACCTGACAAACCATTCTGTCAACTTCAACTCATCAAATGCTGGCACTAATTTTAGACTCCTTGAGAACCAACTCTCCCTATCCTCTGCACGGCCTGAGGTTTGGGTATCTGAAGTTGGTCTATTAGCAGTCAGCTCCAAGCGAGTCTTCTCCAGCTCAAATCGCATTTTTTCACGCTGCAACTCCACCTCCCTCTCTTCTTTTGCACGCTGCATTTCCCTCTCTTCTTTTTCACGCTGCATCTCCCTCTCTTCTTTTGCACGCTGCATTTCCATCTCCAACTTTTTCAACTCCAACTGCAACTGAGCCTCCGGTGACAAGGCTCCAGGGTATATGGGAGTGGAATGAACAACTCCAGGGAAAGCACTAGACATACCTGGGGGAACTGCTCTAAACTGGCTCGGCGGCATCATAGATGGTAATAGTGGGGTAGCGAAACGAGGCATTTCAGCACCATAGTCAAACTCAGGGCTCACACGGGGAGTACCTTTGCTATGTGCCTCTCGTTGTTCCATATCCACAGGTGACTCAGCACGTACGCGATCTGGTGTAGACACGCGTGACTCCATGGCGACAAATCAATGGCAGTACTAAATAATGAAATACTAATGCTGACTGAGAAACTACAAAACACATCAACTTCACCTCAAAGCACAGAGAACGCCAAGGTAACGATATCCTAGCAAGAAGAAGGCACTGTTAGGATATCCTGATGCGAGGTCGCCACTGTTACGGTTGCGCCAGCCCGGGGCTATTACAAAAAGACAACAAGTCAGCCTTAGATGATCGGCCTCCACTGCGTTGCGAAAATAACGCAGACCCCGGCACTGACACTCCGCAAACTAGAGAAAATACTGCGCAACGGAAGAATACTTACTTAAGAACGCAACACTCTGTACTGTGATAGTAAAACGGAACAGCCTACCTATAGATCTAGCCTACTATCGCCACTACCGGAAGTAATACCGCCCGAGACAGTATACAGGAACACCTCCCACTTACTTCCGGTGGTGACGACTTTCTACTTAACCCGTGTCCAAGGGGGAACGCAGTTAATAGCTCACGATGGTTCTCACTAGCCTTGAGCAAAGAGATGGGATTAACTGTGTAGGGGTTAGGGGTGTGTGTGTGTATGTACGTGTGTTGGGGAACGTTAACAAAGGCAGCGAGAAGACCACGGTGAGCCAAACTGGCCCTCCAAAGACAACACGGTTACAAAAACAAAATAAAATAACTACTTCCCTCAGTCAGCAACAAAAGAATAAAAATAAACTTAAATGAAAACGCCAGCTCGGCAGAAAAATGACTGGGGAGAGAGAGAGAGTGTACAAGCACCCGATACTAAAGCTGGCTGGGAAGAGACTGGACTACTGCTAGGCTCGTGTTCAGCCAAGCGCGAACGCATGAATCAAATTAATTAATAAGAACTTAAATTCGTGCCCCTCTCTCTCTACAATAAATTGGTACTTCTAATGCAAGCAAAACATCATTAAATATACTGGTAGCTCACATAAGACAATCAAAATAATCAAATGCATTCTCAGCATGGTATGAAATAAAATTGACCTCAGTGGCAGGAACGAAACAAAAGAACTTGTAACACTCGCTAATTTAAACTCGGCGAATGACACGGATACATACTGCATAATCCCCTAGCCCAGCTGTAACGGATACATCCGTGGGAACGGAAAGGCGGACAGCGTAACAATATATATATATATAGGACGCACCGAAGGAGTTGACCATAGCACCAGTCAAACAGGGCAGTACTCCCAAGGTGATTGGAAAGCTGATGATAGGGAGAACTGGAGCTCCCATTTAATCAGCCCTCGAGACTAGCTTCTGACCATCTCCCTTTGCTAAACTTTTTCAGCATTTCAGTAACACAGACTTTAGGTCAATATATTTGCTTATACAATTTGCCCTGTCACCATCAAACTACATGCACAAAACACAACACACCACACATCCTATTCCCAGATCAGCAAAAACGGCATCTCAACCCCCACTTTCATAGCCCCCAGTGGAGGGGGGGGCATAAAAGCCCCCACCATCCGCCCCTCTCCTGGTGACAGCCAAGAGAGATACATGGAACCACTATGTGACTCGCATCTTGTTCATTTCTGCAGCATTCGTAGCCTTTCCTTTTATTTTCTCCCTGTTGAACACCACATGTCTTCCTTTAATCCTCACCTTCTCTTCCATACTGAGATGCAGCTGTCTAAAGCAACTGATATCAAATCCCTCTATGCATCCTCCTATTTTCTCTTCACTCATTTCAAAGCCAAAGGTGGTTGTTGTGTATATATACGGAACAACATATCTTACTCTCATGTTTTTGAACTTGAATCTTCTGAAATCTCACTTTAGTTTCAGCTATCCAGTCATTCTCTGACCAAATATATTTGTGCTGTGTACCATTGACTATGAAAAGTTCTTTGCCTATCTTCTAAGATGGTCCACATCTTACTAGTTTCTTCAGTCTCTGAAATCCCCTTTCTAGTTGATATCATTGTTCACCACCACCTTTGAAAATTCACTGCTTTCACTGACATACCTTGTGCAGCTCGTACAGCACCCTACGCGTATCCCTGACTGCACTGGAGAGTTCCATCATCCATGGCCTTCTCTTTACAACTAATCCTTCTGCTTATGCTGATAGTTTTCTCTCTCTCTCTCTCTCTCTCTCTCTCTCTCTCCATTGGGCTCCTCTGATCACAGTCATATAAACTTAGCCTGTCCTACCGTTCAAGTAAAGCCTGTGGACCCCCTCCTAAGTAGTGCCGGCTATTGCAATTTGGAACTGCTGACTGGGAGGCCCTGAGGCAGTCCTTCTTCGATTTTTCTTGGAATTATTAATACTTCCGTGGTCGTGAGCCATCTGGGCGTACCTCACGCATTGTGGAGGTTATTCTCTCGGGCGTGGAACCAAACATTCCATTCTCTTGCCCTGTGACTAATGCAAAAACGCCATTGGTTAATCACCCTTGTTCTAATGCTGCCCACAAGTAGAAGGCCTACAAGAGGTACCATAACAGACCCACCACTGAATCTCATTTCTTTTTGGTCTCAGCCCGAAACAACGCTCATTCTGTTCTCTCTGCTAAGAATAATTTCATTCATACTAAATGCTCTGAATGTTCTGACTCAAATTCTCGCTCCTTCTGGCACCCTGCCAAAAACCTTTCTGATAACTTTACTTCATATCCTACCCTCCTCTTTTCCACTCTGATGACTCTGCACGTGTTTCTTCAACTGATAAAACAGAGCTCTTCACTAAGACTTTCTCCTCCAATTCCTCCTCAGAAAACTGCAATGTTGTTCTTCCATCACTTCCAATCCTCATGACTGACATTAAATTTTCTTTCATTGATGTGTCTTCTTCCATCACTGGCCTCAGTAGTAGCCAGGTATATGGGCCTGATTGGGTCCCTCCTGTTGTCTTCACGAACTGTGTTTCTATGCTTACACCCTGCCTAGATAAGCTCTTTCGCCTTAGTCTGTCATCTACTTTTCCTTCTTATTGCAAGTTTGCTATCATTCATGAATGCCTATCCCAAAGATGGACAATCACTCACAGCCCTCTCACTATTGCCTGATTGCTTTAGCATCATCTATATCTAAAGTTTTTGAAACCATTCTTTTAAAAAGTAAACCGCCTTTCCTATCATAACCTTCTTTCCAATCATCCATATGGGTACTACCAATGTCGCTCCACAAGCGATCTCCTCAGACTCCTGGTTATTTTATTTCAGACTCCTGGTTATTTTCCTTTCGAGACTTTCGAGAAAGTTTTACCATTCCATTCGTTATCTCAAAGGCTTTTGATCAAATCCTGCAAAAATCTTTAATTTCCAAGTTTCCCTCCTATGGTTTCAGTCCTTCTATTTGTGCCTTCAAGATCAAGTCCTGCACAAATCTCTAATTTCCAAACTGCCCTCTTACAGTTTCTATCCATATGTGCCTTAATCTCTAGCATCGTTTTTGATAGTCTGTGGCTGCTGTTGTATCCGGCCACCATTTTTATCCTAGGAGTATCAGTGGTGGTGTTCCTTGGGGTATTGTCCTATTAATAACTTTCTTACTTCTATTTGTCAATGAATTTCTAAGCTGTACATCAAACCTTTTCCACTAATATGCTGCTGACTCCACCCTTCACCTTCTAATTCACTTCCCACAGCAATTATCTCAGCAGTTACTTCAATAAACAGAGGATGATGCTAACAAACACCTAATGTCTGACTTGGCTCATACCTCTGATTGCGGTAAAAATACTCTTGTTGCTCTTGACCTGCCGCGTCCCGTTGATGTACACATGCGCCCAAACCTTTTGTCACTATGACTTCCGTTGATGTTTATAAGTGCCCTGCAATTGCAAGATCTGTCATTTGCACATTTTTCAAATTTTGTGCGTGATTTCTGGCACGTGTACGCGGGACACCTTCCTCGACCCTAAGCCAGTCACGGACGTTGCCTTACCACGCAAAACCTCCCCCCCCCCCCGCAAGCCATCGTCTCGGCAACTCACCTGTTACCATGACCTGGCCAATTCATGGGAAGAGTTATTCCCCAATCGATGACAATGTGGAGGACAAAGTTTACGTGGTGTTAGAGGAAGAAACGATCAGAATTGATGAGCAGGTAATGTCACCAAAAAAAAAGGTACTGTATGTTGATGTGTTTAGTGAGTGAATCTATCTATCTGTCTATTGCCAGACGCCTCAATCCCGTTCGGGGTGGCCACAAACAAATCGCCTCCAAGTCGCCCTGTCCCCCGCCATTTCACTGCCCTGCTCCCAACTCGCACACCCCCTCTCTCATATACCTCTCCACCCCATCCCTCCATCTCATCCTCGGCCTCCCCCTCCCTCTTCCCCCCTCCACCTCACTCACATACACTCTCTTCGTCAGTCTTTCACCCTCCATCCTCTCCACATGGCCAAACCACCTCAGTGTGTTCCTCATAACGCTTCCTATCACATCCACATCCACACCACAACGCTCCTTTATATCCTCATTCGTCAGCCTGTCTCTCCACGTGACTCCACAGGCTCCTCTTAAATAACTCATTTCCACTGCTCTCACTCTTGACTTATGTCCTTCCAACAATGTCCAAGCTTCACTTCCGTACGTTAGAGTTGGTATCACAATACTGTCATGTAGTAACTTTTTCACTTCCATGCTCACTTCTCTGTTTCTTATTAATGCTTTCAAAGAACCAGCAACCTTTCTTCCCTGCTGTACCCTTTCAAGCACTTCACCCTCCAAACCTCCATTCTTACTTATCACACTACCCAAGTACTTAAACGTACTCACATTTTCCAATTCCTCACCATCCAACCTCGCTGTACATTCACTAACTTCACCTCTCTCAAAGACCATCACTTTACTCTTCCCTACATTCACCTTTAGATTCCGTTTCTTACACACTCTCTCAAACTCATCCACCAAGCCTTGCAGCTCCCCTTCGTCTTCACTCAACAACACAGTATCATCTGCAAACAACAGTACAGGGAGTTTCCAAACACTATCCTCTCTCACCAGGGCCACTCCAACATCCACTACCCTACCTTGTACCTCTTTTATTACCCCATCCATGTACAGATTGAACAACCATGGAGACATGACACATCCCTGTTTCAACCCAACTTTCAAAGAGAAAAAATCACTTAGTTCACCATCCACACGCACTGCAGCCTTCGCACTATCGTACATACTCTTCACAGCATTCAACAACTTCCCATCTACTCCATCTATTCTTAATACGGTACTCTCCACAATCCTTGTCTATCCACCCTGTCATATGCTTTCTCCAAATCCATGAAAGCCGCATACAACTTCTTTCCATTCTCTAGAAACTTTTCCACTAAAGATCTAAGAATGAATATCTGATCTACACAACCTCTTCCCTTCCTAAAGCCTCCCTGTTCTTCTCCAACTAATTTCTCTGTTCTTTCTCTAACTCTGTCTATAAGTATCCTACCATACGCTTTTCCTATTATACTAAGAAGACAAATGCCCCTATGATTACCACACACTTCTTTTTCCCCTTTTTCCTTTGTACAAGGGAATAATTATTAGTGAGTGAAGCAACGCTTATATTGCCTATATTACTGTGTGAAAACTAATATACTCTTGCACTACATAAAAATTCATACCAAATAAATAAATTTCTGCCTGTTCTGAGTGGTTTGGAATATTTACCCCTCCCATAGAAAACGTCTTCTGTGGAGCCGGGGTCGATAGAAAACAGTACCACAAGAGTGTAGGGTCACTTGTACCAAACACTTCTAAGCTCAGGTGAGCAGTTTCTCTCCGAATTTTCGATGTTTCTCATTAAAAGCGGAGGTTTTAGCCCCCCCCCCAAAAAAAAAAAATAATCGAAAATCTGCCGGGATTGGGGGAGGTCATTGATGAAAAACCCGTCGGGACGTAGTGGGTTAATGCATCGAAACTCAGTTCTTACATCTTTCGACCCATCAACATATATCACAGGAGAATCCTTTAAAATTCAACAATATCCACCTCAATCCAGCATCATCTCTGACAAAACTTACGGTTTCATTTTCTGGGGATTTATCTTGGAAAGATCGTATTTCCTCTCATGAAAAATATGCTTCCCAAATATTAGGTGTGCTAAGCTGCCTCAGTGCTGTCTTTTACTCCTGCACAGTTGTACACTTTATAGCGAGGATTTATTCGCTCCTATGTAGAGTACAGCTCTTATGTATGGGGAGGATCCCCACATACAGCACTTCTCAACATGGTGGAGTTAAAAGCTTTTCGTCTCATTAACTCTCCTCCTCTTACTGTCTCCCTTCAACCTCTGTCTCTTCAACACACTGTTGCATCTTTATCTCTTTTTCTATCCCTACTGCAATGGTCACTGCTCCTCTTAACTGTCTGCTTGCATTCCCCCACCACTATTGCAGGTGCATAACATCCGTCTAGCCGCACCTCTTGTCCCATTTCTGTCGAAGTCCGTAATGCAAGAATTAACCTTTACTCCCAGTCTGGAACAGTATTCCTGTGTCTGTATTTCCTTGTGACCTTCAATCTCTAAAACGCCGAGTGTACAGGCATCTTAGTATATATATATATATATATATATATATATATTGTTATGGAACAGAGAAAGATAATGTACACGTTAAGTGAGAATACTAAAATTCACTACTGTCCCGTTAAGGTCCAGGTTCAAAACAAAAGAGTTCGGTAAAATTACAAGTTAAAGTTTAATGCTCAAACTAGCAACAAAACATTCAGGACTCATAAGGATAATGTAATGGCAAAAAACAGGTTAAATATATGACTAACTGCAATGGCCTCTATTAACACGAAATTAGCATGAGTAAATTTATCTAAGTCAGCCCTGTTAAAATGAGATACCAGATAATACTCAGTGAATGCCAGATATATTATTACAGATACAAAATATTCTGAACAATTGCTGACAATGTGAATTACAAAAACTTTACTAGGCCTAAGAACCAACCTTATGCTACACAGTACAAGAAAAAAAATGCAGCAACAGTTATTCTCAAATTACACACAGCTGCTAGATGGTCGGAGACTTCCCGAGAAACTCACAATAATAATAACTGTACAGGGGAGGACAGAGATGTGAGCAAAATGAGGAGTAGATCTAAGTGGCAATAATGCAGAGACTGAGCTCATTATATAGGGGCCAGCAAAGCTTGATACAACTTGTAAGAAGGACGTGCAAATGAAGCCATAGGGGACAAAGAGCTGACAATCCTGCTCTGAACAACAGAAAGAACGACTTACTCTACTATAACGGTAGAAGGGGGGGGGGACTGAGGCAGAACACGCTCGTGATCAAACATGCAGCATACTGTGCGTTAAAATTACACAAAGGATGATGAAATCATAGGCTATGTAACACCTCCCCACAAAGAAAAAGAAATTTACAAAGGAAATTTCTTATTGCTCTAAAACAATCTGTCTAAAGTCTAGATAAGCAATCTGCAATAACATTTTCTTTCCCCTCGACGTGTTATATGTCTAATGAATACTCCTGAAGAAGTAGACTCCATCTTGTCAATCTCTGATTTTTATCTTTAAACTTACTAAGGAATTTCAGTGGGTTATGATCGGTATAAATGACTATGGGGTCAAAACCAGAACACAAATAAAATGAAAAATGCTGTAAACCCAAAATCAAGGCCAAAACCTCTTCCTCAATAGTTGAGTAGTTCTTTTGAGGTGGAGTGAACTTCTTACTGTAATAAGATACAGGGTGTTCAATACCCTGATCATCCTCTTGCAGCAAAACAGCCCCAGCTCCTGTATCACTTGCGTCAACAGCCATCTTAAAAGGCTTAGCAAAATTTATAGTAGTGAGCACTGGCTGACTTAATAGGATAGCTTTAAGTTTGTTGAAAGAGGATTCACAGTTATCGGTCCAGACAAATTTAACTCCCTTTTTCAGTAGGTTTGTAAGTGGTGATACAAGAATTGAAAAGTTAAGAACAAATCTCCTGTAATAACCTACCATTCCCAAAAATCTTTGTAGCTCTTTCCTACTTTTAGGTCTGGGAAGATCACTTATAACCTGAACCTTAGCTCCTGGTGGTGCAACATGTCCATCACCAATTACATACCCAAGGTACTGAACTTTAGCTTAACCAGACTCACACTTTGATAAATTAGCTACAAGATTAGCCTGAACCAAACGCTCAAGAAATTTACTGACATGGCATAGGTGATCTTTCCAGTTGTCACTGAAGATTAATACATCATCAATATAAACAACACACCCTGCCAAACCCTCTGTTACAACATTCATGAGCTTCTGAAATGTGGCTGGTGCATTCTTCATACCATATGGCATTACAGAACATGCAAAAGACTTTCCTAGTGTTACAAAACATGAGATCTCCCTAGCACGTTCAGTCATAGGTACTTGCCAGTATCCCTTTAACAAATCAAACTTACTTATGTACTTAGCCTTTCCGATCTTGTCTATGCAATCTTCCACACGAGGGAGAGGGTAAGTGTCTGTTTTGGTTATCTGATTAACACGTCTGTAGTCAATGCAAAGCCGCTGTGACCCACCTGGCTTAGGGACTAGAGTGACAGGAGAACTCCACTCGCTCTGATAGGGCTCAATCATCTTGTGGTCCAACAGGTAGCCAAGCTCCTCGATGAAAGGAACTTTCACTGGGTTCACACGGTAAGGAGGCAGTTTAATTGGCTTTGCGTCTCCAACATCGACATCATGCATCAACACAGTAGTTCTTCCTGGAGTGGCACGGAACACTTGCGGGTACTCCTGCTGTAATGCTGAAAACTCCTGCCTTTCCTCGGGAGGTAGATGAGAAAGCTTAGTCTGGAGATCATTCATGATATCAGGATTCTTCCCAAAACTATCACTCAGGCTCATGCTGCATGGGAGAGCTTCACTTGCAGACTCGGGTGGAACAGCTACAGTGCAGACTGGGTTATTTTCGTCCCGCCTGTGATATAACTTTAGCATGTTGATGTGACAAAGTTGCTTGTTCTTTCTACGATCTGGTGTGGCGATGACATAGTTGACATCACTGAGTTTCTTCTCCACGAAATAAGGACCACTAAACTTGGCTTGAAGAGGTTGCCCATGCACTGGTAGCAGAATCAAAACCTGATCTCCTGGCTGAAAGTGGCGTAACCTGGACTTCTTATCATACCAAGTCTTCATCTTCTCCTGAGCAGCTCCTAAATTCTCTCTCGCCAGCTGTAAAGCAGTGGACAGCCGTTCTTTGAACTTCATCACATACTCCAGCAGGTTGACGTCATCTTCCTCCGACAGCCAGCATTCCTTGAGTAGCTTAAGGGGTCCTCTTACTTCATGCCCAAACAGTAGTTCAAAAGGTGAGAAGCCCAGTGATTCATTTGGAGATTCTCTTGCAGCAAACACAACGAATGGAAGACCTTTATCCCAGTCTTTCTGATGTTCCAAACAGTATTTCTTGAGCATCGATTTGAGTGTTTGATGATATCTCTCCAACACTCCTTGGGTCTAGGGATGGTAAGCTGAAGACGTGATCTGGGTGATGCCCAACTCTTTCAGAGACTGCTTGAAAACATTTGACATGAAATTACTTCCCCGGTCTGACTCTACCTCCTTGGGCAGACCAAACTTTGTGAAGAACCCTAGCATTTCCTTAACCACGTTCTTTGCTGAGATATTTCTAAGTGGAATGGCTTCAGGATAACGAGTAGCCATATCAATCAGGGTCAACACATAAGAAAATCCTGAAGAAGTCTTAGGAAGAGAGCCCACAATATGCACCAACACACGGGTGAAAGGCGCCTCAAAAGGAGGAATGGGAACTAGAGGTGCAACCTTTTCGGTCTGATTACACTTCCCCACAACTTGACAGGTGTGACAAGACTTACAATACCAGGAAACATCCCTGAAGATACCTGGCCAGTAGAAGTGTTTCAAAATGCGTGCCACAGTCTTCCTCACTCCAAGGTGTCCTGCCAAACTGGAATCATGAGCCACTCTAATGATATCCTGCCTACAAACACGAGGGATGACAACTTGATGCACAAACTCCCATTCACAGTCGGCTGATGCTGTTGGGGGTCTCCACTTCCTCATAAGTACTCCTGACTTTACATAATAACAAGTAGAAGCACCGGCTGACTCTTCTTCACTGTAAGCAGAGTTAGCTAGACCTTTCAACTCAGGGTCAGCAACCTGCAACTCAACCAACTCTTGACGAGACAAATTATCAACACTACGGGGTACTGCCTCATCTGGTGAGTGGTCCAAATTAGCAAGAAGAGTGTCAGCTAGGATAACATCATCATCATCATTATCCTCTAAATCACCAGTAACTTTAGACTTAGCCCTAGTGACAGCACATGCAGGGAACACATCAAGGACATCACAATCCTGGGCCGCAGCCACTGGCTCACTAGACAACTGAGGAGCTGGACACACTTGACTTCCACCAATATCATTTCCAAGTAAGAAAATTACACCTGACATTGGGAGTGTCTCAACCAACCCAACCATAACGGAACCATTAACAAAACTAGACTCTAAATTCACTCTGCACAGAGGGACAGAGAAGTAATTATTCCCTACACCTTGTAAGATTACAGTTTCATCAGAGGAATTAACATTAGAGCCTAGAACACTGGTCAGCATAAGGGACTGGCAAGCACCTGTATCACGATGTATTTTAACTGATTTCCTGTCATTATTGTCCAGAGGACTGACAAAACCATCAGACAGGAAATTAGCACATGAACTCTTGAGAGTGTCACCCACGTTACTGCTCAAAAGAGGAGCTCCATCATGAGAATTTAAGTTACCCCTCAAAGCAGGTTCAGTTAACTCAGTTAAAGAATTCTGGGAACTCTCAAGGGTGGACAGTAGACCAATTGACTGAATATTTAAAGACTCCTTTTTGTTCACATCACGCTGTCTCCTGAAACATTTCTCCGTAGTATGACCAAGCTTACTACAATAAGTACATTTACTTTTCTGAAATCTAGAGGTGAAGCTGGTATTTACTTCCTGAGAAACATCATCTTTATTCTTTTTCCTGTTTCCTGTACTCTGAGTAGAGGCAACGTACTCTCAGCTTTCCTTCTTTCTCTAGAATATCTCTTGTGAGTGAGAACATATTCATCAGCTAAAACTGCAGCATCAGACAAATTATCTATTCATTTCTCATCAAGATATAGGCTTACAACTTTATTAACACACCTCTTGAAGTCCTCCAGCAAAATCATCTGCTTAAATTTACCAAAATCAGAATCCACATTCTTAGAATTTAACCACTGCTCTAACAGATCTTCTTTGATTTTTGCATACTCAACATGGGATTGCTTATCTTGCTTGTAAGTTGTCCTAAATTTTACTCTATAAGCTTCAGGAACAAGCTCATAGGCCTTAAGAATCAAGCTCTTAACTACATCATAATTATCAGACTGATCCTGAGGCAAAGATGCATAAGTTACTTGAGCTTTACCGGTGAGAACAGTTTGAAGGAGTACTGGCCAATACTTTTTGGGCCAATTAAAACCTGTAGCTACCCTCTCAAACAACTGAAAATATTTTGTTAAATCAGATTCATTAAAAGGAGGGACAAGTTTAACATTTTTAGCCACATCAAAATCATCAGAGCTAGATGATCCAGTTCCACCTTGGTTCATGCGATACTCATGGTCTGCCTGAATCCTAGCAATTTCAACTTGTGCCTCAGCCTCCTTAGAACGGGCCTGAAATTCAGCCTCCTTAGCACGAGACTCCGCCTCCTTTGCACGAGCCTCCTGCAGGGCTAGCTGTAACTTAGCTATTTCAATCTGCGTTTGCTCATTTGGAGGAGTTACATTAAACAAGCTTTCATTAATCATGTCAACAATTTGATCTTTAGAATGATGGGAGCGAACAGCAATTCCCAATTGTTGAGCAACAAGCTTAAGTTCATTCTTTGTTCTGTTTTCTACATCCAACACTGTTTGCACATTTGACAAAAAATCTTTGGCTTCATCAAGTGTAGAAATAGCAGACATCATGAATAAATCACAGTCACAAAATATCAAGCAATATCCTTATGATAATATCCTGAATATCCTGATAAGAGGTCGCCAAATTTATGTTACGGAACAGAGAAAGATAATGTACACGTTAAGTGAGAATACTAAAAATCACTACTGTCCCGTAAAGTTCCAGGTTCAAAACAAAAGAGTTCGGTAAAATTACAAGTTAAAGTTTAATGCTCAAACTAGCAACAAAACATTCAGGACTCATAAGGATAATGTAATGGCAAAAAACAGGTTAAATATAATATGACTAACTTCAATGGCCTCTATTAACACGAAATTAGCATGAGTAACTTTATCTAAGTCAGCCCTGTTAAAATGAGATACCAGATAATACTCAGTGAATGCCAGATATATTATTACAGATACAAAATATTATGAAAAATTGCTGACAATGTGAATTACAAAAACTTTACTAGGCCTAAGAACCAACCTTATGCTACACAGTACAAGAAAAAAAATGCAACAACAGTTATACTCAAATTACACACAGCTGCTAGATGGTCGGAGACTTCCCGAGAAACTCACAATAATAATAACTGTACAGGGGAGGACAGAGATGTGAGCAAAATGAGGAGTAGATCTAAGTGGCAATAATGCAGAGACTGAGCTCATTATATAGGGGCCAGCAAAGCTTGATACAACTTGTAAGAAGGACGCGCAAATGAAGGCATAGGGGACAAAGAGCTGACAATCCTGCTCTGAACAACAGAAAGAACGACTTACTCTACTATAACGGTAGAAGGGGGGGGACTGAGGCAGAACACGCTCGTGATCAAACATGCAGCATACTGTGCGTTAAAATTACACAAAGGATGATGAAATCATAGGCTATGTAACAATATATATATATATATATATATATATATATATATATATATATATATATATATATATAAGCCATTACAAGTCCACTGATAAACAAAGGCCTCCCCCAACCTTCTCAACAAATTCCTTGACTGAGCCAATCTTTACCATGTTTTCCCTGCAAATTTCTTTAATTCATCTTCCCAGACCTCCTGTCTGGTCCTTTTCTGCTAGGCTTACAGTCACTTAGTGTCCAGTTAGTCAGTCTTTTGCTCCATCAGTTATCCCTTATTCTTGCTACATGGCCTGCCAACCTTCATTTATGTTCTTTTTTAAATTCTATAATATGTTTGACTTTAGTATGTTCCCTCACCCAAGATGATCTTTTCCCAGCTCTTAAAGATATTCGCAACATTGACTTTTCCATTGCTCTCGAGAATGGATTAATTTATTTTCCACTGATTTTGTCAGTTTCCAAGTCTCACAACCATACGTCATAGCTGGAATTATACATTTGTTCTATACTTTTCGTTTCATACACTCTGGCAAGCTACTTTTCATAATATCTCTATGTTTACCGAAAGCTTTCCATCCAATTGTAATGCGTCTTTTTATTTCACTATCATGATGTTTCGTTAATTTTAGTATTTGCCCCAAGTAATTGCACTCCTCGACGTCTTCAAGAATTTATTCTTGTATTCTGATGACAGACACTCTTTGGTGCTTGTGGGTTAAACATTACTTTGGTTTTACTCCGGTTTATCTTTAGCCGTACTTTGAGATTTTCTCTGTTCAGGTCATTTAACATTTCTTGCAATGTATCTGCAGTTTCTGAGATTAGGACAGTGTCATCTGTAAATCTAAATGGTTTAGCTTTTCTCCATCCATGTTCACTCCTTTGTTTTCCCAGTCTAGCTTTTTGAAAATTCTTTCTAGGCATGCTGTAAATAATTTTGATAAAATTGAATCTCCCTGACGCACGGCCTTTTTAGTCTTAATTTTTTCCGAGTCCTTATATAATTTAACTGTAGCAAGTCCCTCTTTATATTTATTTTCGAGAAGTTTTACAATGATCTTATTCACTCCTTCTCGTAATGAATTTATCATTGCTGTGTGCTCCACGTGGTCGAAAGCCTTTTCGTAATCAGCAAAACCTAAGCACAGTGGTTTATTATACAGTATTGTGTAATTTTCTCAATTAACTGATTCATTGTGTGTAGATGATCAGTAGATGAATACCCGCTTTGGAATCCTACTTGTTCACTAGGTTGGTTTTCCTCCACATTTGTTGTTATTCTGTTCGTAAAGACTTTCGTGGAGATTCTGTAAATGACTGTTAATAAGCTAATGGGTCGAGAGTTACTAAGATCTTTTGAGTCACCATTTTTGTTAAGTAATATAACAATTGCATTCCATCATGTTTTGGGATTTGTCTTTTTTTTTATATATTAAGTAAATTAGTGAGCAAGCCTGTTTTGTACTTTTACCACTGCATTCAACAGTAAATCTTTTACTATTACACCTTCTCCCGGAGCCTTCCGTCTTTTCATATTTTTAAGAGAAATATTTACATCGTCTGGTGTTACCTCAGGCATTTCACTTGTGTCAACTGAAAAGTTAGCTATTGGTACTACTGATGTTGATGCATACAGTTCTTTGTAAAATTCTTCAACTCTCTTCACCATCTTATCGCTGCATTTAAAGACTTCACCGGTTTTGTCTTTCAGTGATGTAATTTGTTGCTTTCCTAGAACCATTTTAAGGACCTGTTTCAGATTTTTATCCTTTTTTTTATTGTGTCTTTGATTTGATCCACGTTTCTCTTTTCTTCGCTTTGTTTCTTGTTGATAAGCTTATTAGATTCCTCTCAATCTTTTTTTGTTTTCATTTTTGTTTGCTTCTACTTTCATTTCCTTTGTTTTATCATAGTCTCGAGTGTCTTTTCTGAATACTTCTTGGCTTTGGTTGTACTTCCTCCACAGATTCTCCTAGCACTTTGGTTAGTCTGTCATTCAGCTCATCAGTGTCACATTCAGCACTACTTTGACTTTTGGAGGCTGAAATCTGTTCCTTATTTCCAAGTGCAAGGCTGCTTTGTTTTCATTTACTTTTATTGAAGAAATGTTTTTATCTTTAATCATCTTTTTTTTTTTCACTTCTGAAATTAAATCTGGCTGTGCAACTCGCCATTCTATGGTCACTTCCTATATTTACTTTGTTGATAACTGACATTTGTGGTTGTGTTTTTCTTATCTGCTATAACGAAGTCGATTTCATTCTTTGTTTCACCATTTGGGCGTGTCCAGGTCCACTTTCTCCCTATTCTTTTGTGAAGAATGTTTTCATTATTCCCATGTTATACATTTCAGCAAAATATACTACCATTTCTCATTTTTAATTCCATTCTCCCACTCCAAATTTTCACGTAATTTTTCTCCATTTCTTTATTTCCCAACTTTTGCATTGAAGTTTCCCATCAGTATGGTATATGTGGCCTTTGCTTCTGCCATAATCTTGGAGATGTTGTCATAGAATGTTTCTATTTCTTCATCCGAGCTTTGAGAACTTGGTGCCAGTACATGTATTACTTTCAGGGTATATTTCTTGCGTAGTCCAATTACAACCAGTGCTTCTCTGTCAGATACACTGCTAAATTTAACAATGTTGTCTGCAAAATTTCTGTTAATTAGAAATCCTACACTACTAAATCTTTCATTTTGCCCTCCTTTGTAGTAAAATAGGTGGTTGCTGTCTCCGAGCTGAATTACGTTTTCTTCTCTTCACTGGGTTTAACTTAAACCTACAATATGCCAACAAATGTTTTCCAATTCAGTAATTAAGTTATCAAGTTTGTAATTTTCTGCGAGGCTTCTTACATTCTGTGCATAGATATTCATGGATTTCATAGTGTTTAATATCCCAGTCTTTAACTTGCCAACACAGTGCCTACTCACTTTCAGTGGCACACTGCCAGTAAGCACAGGATGCATTCCAGTTGGACCTTTAGTAGACGATGATCTAGCAGGAGTGCCCATCAAATCATTTGCAATAGAACTCATGTTTGGTTGGAAGGATTGTGGCAAATAATCTCACCTCCTTTGCGACATCCTTTCTGGAGAGATGTAATATTTGTGCCACCTTATCCTTTATATGCAATGGAGCCCTATATATCTATAGGGGGTCCCATGTTCCACACCGTCTAAGATGGTACCTCGCATATCTACAAGGCCTTCCCCTATCCACCACCTGGGGACGTGCAAGGAAGCGGTGGGATCCTGCCCTTGGATATATATATATATATATATATATATATATATATATATATATATATATATATATATATATATATATATATATATATATATATATATATATATATGTTGGTTGTGGTAGGTGGGGGAGCTCACCATCCACTCAATGATGTAGTGCTGCTCTCGGGTGTCTGCCCTTTCCTCTCATCCATCCTTCTCTCCTTCCATCCTCTTCTGTCTTTCTTTCCTTCATTCTTTCCTTGTCCTTCTGCCTACAGGTGACTTTACACTCCTTCTTCTGTCTTTCTTTACTTCATTCTTTCCTTTTCCTTCTGCCTGTGGGTGACTCTACACTGAGTGACAAGCCAAATGGTTTCCTGTACACCAGGAAACCATTTACTACGCTGGGTGGTAACCGTTTAGCCAAATTTTGGCACCTGGTGGTTTAGTGGGTAATTATTGCACTCCAGTCGGATTGAGCCGGTGAAGGTTTATATCCAAAGGATGGTTCAGGTTGATTGCTCGTGTAATGCCACTCAGGGACGAGTGAAGCTGGTCACTCTCATCTTAAATGTCGAGACCAACTGCCTAGCCCCGGGCTCCTACGCTACTCATGGGGCATTGTAGGATTGGATGGGTGGATGGATGTATCATCATCATCACTGCTGAACAAAGGCCTCCCTCAACCTTCTTCACGAATTCATTGACTGAGCCAGTCATTGCCACGTTTTCCCTGCAAAATTCTCTATCTCATCTCTCCACCTCTTGTCTGGCCTTTTTCTGCTACGCTTACAATCTCTTCGTGTCGAGTCAGTCAGTCTCTTGCTCCATCGGCTATCCCTTATTCTTTCTACCTAAACAACCTTAAGAAACAAAACCAAGAAGTAGTCAGAAAAGACACTCGAGACAATGAAAAAAAGAAAGGTAATGAAAGTAGAAACAAAGGAAGACGAAACAGAGCGAGCGAAAATAAATAAGCCTATCAACAAAAGACAAAGAGAAGAAAAAAGAAAGAGAAACATGGATTAGATCAAAGAAACCATCAAAAAAGGAAAAAGTCTGAAACAGGTTCGCAGTGAAGTGGCACTAAGAAAGTAACAAATTACATCACTTAAAAACAAAAACCGTGAAGTCATGAAATGAAGAGATAAGATGGTGATGTAAGTTGAAGAATTTTACAAAGAACTGTGTGCATCAAAGACTACAGTAACGATGTCATATAAGACTTTGTAGTTACTTGTAGTGGAGTTATATATATATATTAGACTTGTGGACGAGCGGTTGTTACACTTGAGTAGCTTTGTAAGTAGATAATCTTCTTTCCCATTTGTCATGTAGTGACAGGAGAGGTAAAGAATACGAGTAGTATGGGACTATTTTTATTTGTCTTGGAAATATTAACAAGTCTCTCACACAGAGCGAAGAATAAAGTAGAGTCCCGCTAGCTATCTCTCTGTCTCGCTCTCTTTGTCTCTCTCTCAAGTTGCTAAGCCCTTCTCCCTGCGACCTGTCTGTTCTATCGCTAGCTTCCTTCTGCCCTCTCTTTTCTAAATTCTGGTGAAACAGGAGACGTATCACGTGTGTTCCTTGTGAGTGGAAAGTTCTAGAAGCCTGTGTGTGAGTATGTATGTATGTGTGTGTATGGTCACTAGGCGCTGTCGTGTGCCTATAAAGCATTCCTTGAGTTAAGAGTGTGTAAGCATGTTTAGCATTGCTCGATTCTCGCAGACACAATACCTTCTCATCATCTGACTCCCTGCTTCTATCTGTCTCTCTATCTATCTATCTATTATGATTTGTAATTATAATATGGAGTCCTAACATATTGCTCGGTCACGCGAAAATGGCGTACCATCGACAGTTAATAGTCATAACATATTAATACTTATTATATACACATTATAATGAACTTATAAGCTAATTAAGTGAAATACATAATATTGTAAAAGTAACATAATTGTATGAATATTGTATACATATAATATTTATAGTAAATAGTGAATATTTAGTAATATTACATTTTAAACAAGTTGTATACATATTTGAATAAATGCATTAAAGTAAATTATTTAGCTGTAATACAGTATGTACTTGGGTTATTGTAGTGAAATGCATAATTGTGTTGGCCTTATAACTGTAGTTACATTTTGTTAATGCAACTGTTACATAAGTGTCTTGGCCTTATAATTTTAAAGTTACATAAAAGTTACATCTTGTTAATGCAACTGTTAATTGGCAAGGTGTAACATAATGCAATCGTTTGTCGTTACATAATTGTTACATATTGTTTGTAGTTACATAATTGTAGTTAAAGTTACATAAAAGTTATATCTTGTTAATGCAACTGTTACATAAATGGTACATATTGTGTGTAGTTACATAATTGTAGCAAGTGTAACATAATGCAATCGTTTGTCGTTACACAATTGTTACATATCGTTTGTAGTTACATAATTGTAGTTAAAGTTACATAAAAGTTACATCTTGTTAATGCAACTGTTACATAAATGGTACATATTGTTTGTAGTATTGTTTGTAGTTACATAATTGTAATAAGTGTAACATAATGCAATCGTTTGTCGTTACATATTTATAATATGGTGTTACATAATTGTTACATATCGTTTCTAGTTACATAATTGTAGCAAATGTAACATAATGCAATCGTTTGTAGTTACATAATTGTAATAATTGCAGTCCTGACATATGAATCCGGTCATGCTGCGGTCGATGATAGTGATGATGTGTCATGCCACTTGCTTGTGGAGACAACAATTTCCTTTTTTGTTTGTAGTTTATGTGGTATTTTGACACATGTAGTAACACTTGCACTTATTTTCATTTGTTTGTTATGTGATCTTACTCTATTTCTCTTTTTTCTTTCTTACTTTTTCTTTCTTTCTTTTTTTTTTTGTATGTATTGATTTTCTATAGTTTGTTTTTCTTCGCTTGTGTACGCTTTTTCCATGTTGTTCATGGTTGCATAATTACTGGCTAATTTCCTTGGGATACTTTTTTAAAGTTTAGTTTATATTGCACAGGTATTACTGAAAATGATATTATATAGTCCCATATTTTGTTATTTTATATAAAAAATATATACACTATATACAGTATTAACTATTTACACTGACTTGTTGTTCACTTGTACCTATCGTGGGTAATATGTGTGTCAGCACTGTGTGGAAATCATTGTCTTCACGATTGTGTTGAAGATGTTCACTCTTGCTAACGTCATTTGTGTTGGCCATTTTTTTTCTCTAGTTTACCTTGTAACTTAATTTATATGTTTCCACTAGGTAGTTTTAATTAATAAATGTTTAATACAGTTCTTTTAATCGCTCACTGAGTAACTGTGATGGTATATTTTCTTTATTACTTTGTAGATATAATAATGTATACCTATATGTATGAAACACGTAGTTTATGTAGGTATAAATGGTAACACTCGTTGGTAGTAAATAAATATTATAATAAATGAATGAATATATATACAGTGTAGAATATTTATTGTTGGTGATAATTTAGTGTTTGAGTTATCCCGATAACTGAAGTAAGTATGTGTATTTAAGCTGTAACTATACAGCACGTTTTATATGTTTGTGCAGAACCTTATAGTCTATCACTGTGTAATGTATAAATGAAGTAACTATGTAACTCACTAATTTTTACCGTGGTGGGAATGGTGTGAGTGGTGGTGCAGGTGGTGTGTTGACCGACGTGGCGTATTTTCAGCAATCACGCATGATGACGTCGACTTCCCACACTGGTAGCTGTGGTGAGTGAATGAGTAGCGATGAGTAACTCGAGTGAAGACGAGTGAGTAGGATGAGTTATGAGTCGTGTCTCACTCTTCGTTTGTTTGTTCCGTTTTTTTTCCTCGAGGTATTCGTGGTCCTTTTTTCTTGTGATTTACTCGTTGTAGAATGAAGACTGCTGCTACTTGTAGGTGCGTGTAGAAGATTATACAGACGACTCGTAGATTTGTTACCTGTAGTTGATTGTAGATGGTTGTAGTTCGCTGGTTCGTCGTAGAAGTTGCAAGATTGTTTGTATCAATATATTGTTAAACTACTTGCAAGGCGTCCTGTGACCTCTTCACCTCTGCATCAGCATGATGATCGGGGAGACGGAGGGAGGGTTGGAGAGAACTGTCAGGAGCTATTTGTGAGTTGTTGGTTGTGAGAGGTATTCTTGTTTTCAATCTTGATATTTTGTAGGAATTCAATGTTGATTCGTAGACGAGGTTCGTATACGTTCGCTGCTACCAAATGTCATAAAATGACTTTGTAAGTTACTTGTAGTGAAGTTATATATATTAGACTTGTGGACGAGTGGTTGTTACACTTGAGTAGCTTTGTAAGTAGATAATCTTCTTTCCCATTTGTCATGTAGTGACAGGAGAGGTAAAGAATAGTATGGGACTATTTTTATTTGTCTTGGAAATATTAACAAGTCTCTCACACAGAGCAAAGAATAAAGTAGAGTCCCGCTAGCTATCTCTCTGTCTCGCTCTCTCTGTCTCTCTCTCAAGTTGCTAAGCCCTTCTCCCTGCGACCTGTCTGTTCTATCGCTAGCTTCCTTCTGCCCTCTCTTTTCTAAATTCTGGTGAAACAGGAGACGTATCACGTGTGTTCCTTGTGAGTGGAAAGTTCTAGAAGCCTGTGTGTGAGTATGTGTGTATGTGTGTGTATGGTCACTAGGCGCTGTCGTGTGCCTATAAAGCATTCCTTGAGTTAAGGGTGTGTAAGCATGTTTAGCATTGCTCGATTCTCGCAGACACAATACCTTCTCATCATCTGACTCCCTGCTTCTATCTGTCTCTCTATCTGTCTATCTATTATGATTTGTAATTATAATATGGAGTCCTAACAACGATAGCTAACTTTTCAGTTGACACGAGTGAAATACCTGAGGTAACACCAGGTGATGTAAATAATTCTCTTAAAAATGTGAAAGACGGAAGGCTCTGGGAGAAGATGGAATAGTACTGGTAGCAGATTTACTGTTGGATGTAGGAGCTGAAGTACAAAATAGGCTTGCTCACATATTTGCTCAATTTATAAATAAGAAGAAAATTCCCCAAACATGGTGTAATGCAACAGTTACTTTCTATCTATCTATCTATTGCCAGAAGCCTTAATCCCGCACAGGGTGGCCACAAACAAATCGCCTCCACGTCGCCCTGTCCCCCACCATTTCACTGCCCTGCTCCCAACTCACACCTCCCTCTCTCATATACCTCTCCGCTTCATCCCTCCATCTCATCCTCGGCCTCCCCCTCCATCTCCCCCACCTCCACCTCACATACACTCTCTCCATCAGTCTCTCACCCTCCATCCTCTCCACATGGCCAAACTACCTCAGTGTGTTCCTTCTAACACTTCCTACATCCACACCACAATGCTCCTTTATATTTTCTTGTCAGCCTGTCTCTCCATATGACTCCATAGGCTCTCCTTTTAAATAACTCATTTCCACTGCTCTCACTCTTGACTTGTGTCCTTCCAACAACGTCCAAGCTTCACTTCCATACGTTAGAGTTGGTATCACAATACTGCCATGTAGTAACTTTTTCACTTCCATGCTCACTTCCCTGCTTCTTATCACTGCTTTCAAGGAATCAGCAACCTTTCTTCCTTGTTGAACCATTTCAAGCACTTCACCCTCCAAACTACCATCCTTACTCATCACACTCCCCAAGTACTAAAAAGTACTCACAGTTTCCATTTCCTTACCATCCAACAGTTATTTTACTTTACAAAAAAAGGTGACTCAAAAGATATTAGTAACTATCAGCCCATTAGCTTATTGTCAGTCATTTACAAAATCTTCACTAAGGTCCTTACGAACAGAATAACAAGAAATTTGGAGGAAAACCAACCTCGTGAACAGACAGGATTCCGAAACGGGTATTCGACTACTGATCATCTACACACAATAAATCAGCTAACTGAGAAAACTGCAGAATATGATAAACCACTGTACTCAGGTTTTGTTGATTACGAAAAGGCTTTCAACTTAATGGAGCACATAGAAATTATAAATTCATTGCTAGAACAAGGAGTGAATGAGAACATAGTAAAACTGCTCCAAAACATACCGTATATAATGAGGGAACTGCCACAATTAAATTACATTAGGACTCGGGAAAAATTAATATTCTGAAGGGCGTGCATCAGGGGGATACAATTTCACCAAAATGTTTTACAGCATGCCTAGAAAGTATTTTCAGAAAGCAAGGCTGGGAAAACAAAGGAATGAACATAGATGGAGAAAAGCTAAACCATTTAAGACTTGCTGATGACATTTTCCTTATCTCAGAAACTGCAGATACATTGCAAGAAGTGTTAAATGACATGAACAGAGAAAGTCTCAAAGTAGGGCTAATGACTAACTGGAGTAAAACTGAAGTTTAATCCACAAACACCAAAGAGCGTCATCAGAATAAGCGGAGAATTTCTTGAAGTCGAGGAGTACAATTACTAGGGACAAATAATAAAATTAACTAAAGACCATGACAGTGAAATAAAAAGACGCATTACAATTGGATGGAAAGCTTTCAGTAAACATAGAGATATTATGAAAAGTAGCTTGCCAGTTTGTATGAAACGAAACGTATATACCGAATGTATAATTCCAGCTATGACGTAGGCTATGGTTCTGAGACCTGGAAACTGACAAAAATCGATGGAAAATATATTAATCCGTTCTCAGAGAGCAATGGAAAGGTCGATGTTGGAAATATCTTTAAGAGCCGGGAAAAGATCAACTTGGGTGAGAGAGCAGACAAAAGTCAAAGATATTACAGAAGTTAAAAAAGAACAGAAAAGGAGGTGGGCAACCCATGTAGCAAGAATATATATATATATATATATATATATATATATATATATATATATATATATATATATATATATATATATATATATATATATATATATCAGCAGCAGGAGCAGCAGCCGATTGAGTGTCCACTGCAGGACCGGCCTATCCTGACAGAAGTGGGGACAATACAGCCAATGTTTCTCTACCAAGTGGCTTAGGCTGTATTGTAGAGATTGTATGTAGAGTATGAAGTGCTTGTAAGTGTGATTGTAGTATTGGAGTGGCTTGTGTGTATAGTCTGTGAACCAAGAGTAATCGTCCTGCACAAGCTGACTGGGTGCATGCCTACTTTATAGTATACTTTATAGTATTTGGTTCAACCACAGCACCCATTATGTCTGCCAAAGCAGTACATGGTCGGAAGAACGTTCCCAAAGATTATTACCCTGGCGGGGGGCGAACCCTCATTCTCCAGTGTATGAAAACTCATACTTTACCACAGAGGATATATATATATATATATATATATATATATATATATATGTATATATATTTTGTAACAGCACCTGAACTCCCGTCCTGAATAGAGAGAGAGAGAGAGAATAAAGCAAGAAGAAGCAGAGTGACAGCCTCAGGATTAACCCTGGCTAATGTCATTACGTGATTAACCCCTAGGCGCCGGTTCACGTCATATGACGTGCGGCCGACAGACAATGGTTCACGTCATATGACGTTTTAATTTTTTGTGGGCATTTTTGAACTTCCTAGTGCGCCAAATTGACTCAAAGTATTGGCATGGCCTGTCTGGTGTGCAGGGTGATGCTGGCTGGTAGTGGTATGGGGCAGGGGTGAAAAGGTGGGGAAGGGGCTGGAGGGTGGCCCAGCTGTGAGGAAAAAAACATGGTGGAGGGTGGTGGGAGGCCTGCATAGGGGGAGTATGGTCCTGAAAGCTAGCAATAAAGAGTAAGTGTGGACTTTTTATGTTTTTTTTTTTTTTTTTTGTCATTTGTGATTGATTTGTACTGGAAAAAAATATTCTATGGAAAAGTGAAATACCAAAAATAGAGCGGTTCACACACATACAGTCATGTCTTGGTGACACTCCTTTACACACTCTTTTACTACATTTTTGTTTACACTTAGCACATCCATATGGCCCACACTACAAGTAGCCTCCACACGACTTCTTCCCTTACCTGTAATCATTCTCCAACCTTAGATTAGATGCGTCGTCCTGCTCACATCCAATTGTATGTTACTGTCCTGCAAATGTCTGAAGTTCTAGCTCAAGTGTAAGTTTCTAGTTATTGTTGTGTTAAGGTGTCCTTTGTATGTCATATTTGTTCATGTAATCTTCCTCCCCTTTTATTAACTAACTGATTGTATTGTACTGTATAATACCAATGCACATCCCCCTTTTGATAATTTGCAGTTTGAAACGTGTTTTCCCCCTTTTTGCTCTCATGTACAGTATAAGGTAGATTTAAAATTTCATTTTTGTACAAAAACCAACTATCGTGCCTTTTTATTTCCTCCCATTTGTGTGACTGATTGTTTTGAGTCCATCCTACCTTGTGCATGCAACAAAATTGGCAACCTGACCCAGATCCATTTCATATCCATGCCAATACTGGCCTACCTTTCCCAGGATTCAGTTAACATTCAGTGGACTCACAATATTCACCCTGCGATCTACCCCAGCTAGAGTTATCAGAAATTCAAGTCACACACATATCTGTTCACCTACTGTTAAAAATCTCAGTTACTCCTCCTTAATCTGTAGCAATGGCTCTATACAGAGACACCGATGGTAGGGAATTTCTAGATTCTAATCCCTCCCCCTCATCAGTTTCTATGTTGGACAAACATTATCTTTAGCTCCTTGCCCAGCATCTAAATGTGCCTGATTCCCCTAATGCGAATAAGACAGAACTCATGAATCTTGTGCTGCAAATAATGTTTGAAGATAACAAACCTCCAGCGATCCGTCCCCCAGTCATGACTATTCAGCCATGCACATTCATGAAGAATCCACTGCCACAGAACAACACAATAAAAGTCACAGTACTAGTCCAGATTCCCGTGACAGTGTTTCCACGGAGTTAGCCCGAATGTGGTTATGCAAGTTTGTATTAAAAACTCCATTTAGGCAACAGGAGATGGAATATGAGCTGAGGTTAAGAGAGGTTGAAAGCTCGTTCAGCCTGCCTACTTGATTAACCTTTGATGTGCACGACAACAATAAGTTGTTCCCGAGAATAACGAATACGATGTCACTAAATACTTTCTGATGTTTGATCGGACTGTGGGAAGTCTCGGTTAGCCAAAAGAATTTTGGGTAAAGCCCAGGAGGCATTTCCTAAACTGACTGTACAACAGTTCTCAAACTACCTGAAGGTAAAGAAGTGTATCTTCAAAACCTATGAACTAGTCCCAGAAGCCTATCGCATCAAGTTCAGGACCACTCTTCAGACTAGAGTCCAGACTCATTTGGAGCATGCCCGCACTCTTGCAGATTATGTTCCTGGCTGGGTGCCAGGAACACAGATAGTTTGTTAGCTCTCAAAAAGTTGATAACTGTAGAACAATTCTTTATCATCACTGATAGATACGTCACTACCCATTTGATAGAGCAGGACATTTGTGCTCATTCGGAAGAGGCAGTCACTGCAGATAATTTCTCTTTCATGCACAAGTATAGTCTCTGTCTATCTATCTATTGCCAGACGCCTCAATCCCGTTCGGGGTGGCCACAACCAAATCGTCTCCACGTCGCTCTGTCCCCCGCCATTTCACTGCCCTGCTCCCAACTCACACCCTTCTATCTCATATACCTCCCCACCCCATACCTCCATCTCATCCTCGGCCTCCCCCTCCTTCTTCCCCCCTCCACCTCACTCACATACACTCTCTTCGTCAGTCTTTCACCCTCCATCCTCTCCACATGGCCAAACCACCTCAGTGTATTCCTCCTAACGCTTCCTATCACATCCACATCAACACCACAATGCTCCTTTATATCCTCATTTGTCAGCCTGTCTCTCCACGTGACTCCATTGGCTCCTCTTAAATAACTCATTTCCATTGCTCTCACTCTTGACTTGTGTCCTTCCAACAACGTCCAAGCTTCACTTCCATACGTTAGAGTTGGTATCACAATAATGTCATGTAGTAACTTTTTCACTTCCATGCTCACTTCCATGATTCTTATCATTGCTTTCAAGGAACCAGCAACCTTTCTTCCCTGTTGTACCCTTTCAAGCACTTCACCCTCCAAACCTCCATCCTTACTCATCACACTACCCAAGTACTTAAACGTACTCACAGTTTCCAATTCCTCACCATCCAACCTCGCTGTACATTCACTGACTTCACCTCTCTCAAAGACCATCACTTTACCCTTCCCTACATTCACCTTTAGATTCCGTTTCTTACACACTCTCCCAAACTCATCCAACAAGCCTTGCAGCTCTCCTTCGTCTTCATTCAACAACACAGTATCATCTGCAAACAACAGTTCAGGGAGTTTCCAAACACTACCCTCTCTCACCAGGGCCACTCCAACATCCACTACCCTACCTTGTACCTCTTTTATTACCCCATCCATGTACAGATTGAACAACCATGGAGACATGACACATCCCTGTTTCAACCCAACCTTCAAAGAGAAAAATTCACTCAGTTCACCATCCACACGCACTGCAGCCTTTGCACCAGCATACATACTCTTCACAGCATTCAACAACTTCCCATCTACTCCATATATTCTTAATACTTTCCACAATCCTTGTCTATCCACCCTGTCATATGCTTTCTCCAAATCCATGAAAGCCGCATACAACTTCTTTCCCTTCTCTAGAAACTTTTCCACTAAAGATCTAAGAATGAATATCTGACCTACACAACATCTTCCCTTCCTAAAGCCTCCCTGTACTTCTCCAACTAATTCCTCTGTTCTTTCTCTAACTCTGTCAATAAGTATCCTACCATACACTTTTCCTATTATACTAAGAAGACAAATGCCCCTATGATTTCCACACACTTCTTTTTCCCCTTTTCCTTTGTACAAGGGAATAATTATACCTGGCTTCGAATCCTCAAGAACTCTACCTTCCTTCCAGGCCAATCTGCACATCTTCCACATCCATTCTATTACTATCTCTCCCTCATGCTTCAGCATTTCACAACACACTCCATCAATGCCTGGGGCTTTCCCCAATTTAACATTCTTCATTGCTTTCACAACTTCTATCCTACTGATTTCTTCCTGACTTCTCATCTCCCTCCTTCTCCCAGCCATTCCCCAGCCACCTATACTCGCATTACTTCCATCCTTTATGTTCAACAATTCCTTAAAGTGTTCTCTCCATCTGCTCACTTTTTCTTCCTTCTCCACTAGTAATCTACCATTTTTACCTTTCACTCCCCTGCTAACTTCACTTCCACCCTGTGTTACTCTCTTCACCTCTTTCCACAATATTTTCTTACAGTCCCTCCACCTTACACTCAAATTCCTTCCAAATTCCTCATCCTCTCTCTTCTTACACTGTCTTACTAATCTTTTCACCTCTCAATTCCTTTCTACATATAACTCTCTCTTCCGCCTCTCAACTTCTTCCACGCCCCTATTTCTCATCCATCCATTGTATGTTTTCTTCTTTGTGCCACAGCCTGTATCACCTCTTCATTCCACCACGCTGTTCCTTGCACCCCCCTCCATCTTCTCTTCATCCCACACACCACATAACATGCTGCACATATTTCTTCTGTGAATATCTTGCACACACTTTTCACGTCCCCGAACTGCTCCAATTCACAACTGCTCCAATTCATATTTGGCCAATCGTTCCTCCACTTCTCTCTTATTTTCTGCCTTTTCCTCATCCTCATGTAGTCTTTCCGCTCTCCTTGCAAATACTCCCTCTTCCCGTCCTTCCCTTCTTCTATTTCTCAATCTTATTTGGATCTTGATTCTGGCCACCACCAAGTAGTGGTCAGAAAGTCCATTCCCCCAACCTCTATAAGCTCTTGCATCCATTATACATCTTTGTATCCTTTCATCCACACACATAATCAATCATTGCCTTCCTTTCCTTCAGTTCACCACCCACCCTTCTCATCACTCGTCATGTATACCTGTGGATCATTTTATGCCTGAAGAGGGTATTGGCTATCATCAACCCCCTCCCAGCACAAATGTCCACTAACGCACTGCCATTCTCATCTATCTCAGCAGGCACACCCTACTCACCAACTATTCCATCCACCTTCACATTCCCTACTTTACCATTCATATCACCAATCAAAAACACTCTCTCATTCCTTCCAAATTTTTCCATGCACACTTCCACATTTGTCCAGAACTCGTCTCTCACTCCTCTTGCACGATCTTGCATTGGCGCATACACGCACACAATCGCCCACATTTGTATTCCAACTTTCAATCTTACCCACACAATCCTTGACCCAACTGATCCATACTCTCTTATGTTCTTCTTCCATCTTTTACTCACAACTATACACACTCCTTCTTTTGCCCTCTCATTCTCACCTACTCCTGCACATTAATCTCATCCATACTCCCATTCTCTCACACTCTCACCTCACCATTTAGTTTCAGTTACTCCACATACATCAACTTTCGCACCCTCAAGCACCTGGACAATCTCTCACCTCATCATTCATACCTCTTACATTCCATGTTGCAATTACCATGTCCTTTGTCCGGTCCAGGGTCGTCATCTTTTGGTCAGTCCTTGTCCGAGGCTTCTTGTTTGTCTTTTTAGTTGTTTTCCGGGGAGGGGCACTAACCCTCCGCCAACCCTTTTAGTCGCCTTGTACGACAAGCAGGGATACTGGGGGAGTATTCTTGAAAATCCCCCCTACCCCCAGGAGGGTAGTATAGTCACAATGCGCAAAATTTTGTAAGACATCCGAGAGTAGAGAGACCTGCATTTGTAAACTCCTCTTTTTGTAAGACAAAGCCAACAGAAAGGGACACAAGTGTTAAGTTTCCTAATGCCACATTTAGTAGGCTGGTTAAGGCTTTGGGAAATAAATTTGCAAGAAGGTTAGGGAGAAGTGTCTGAATGTGCAGTTATTGCAAAAAGAAGGGTCACTTGGAAGCGTTTTGTTGGAAGAAGCATGGGAAGGACCCAAAACCAACGGGATGTGTAAACTTGATGGTTTACATTGGCACAGTAAAGGAAGAATATCCCATTGTAACATGTAATGTCACTGAAGTAGCTGAAGAGACTAGCAAAGAACCCATAGGTGCCATGGCTCCGGCTAATCCTGTGTATCATGCTGCTGTGAGTGACATGATGGAAGTGTCATTTAATAGTGAGGATAATGACAGTCGTAGTAGTTTCTTAGAGAGCACTCCTTCCAAACATTTTAAGCAAAGTAACACATCTGATGGCTATGCCACCTTCTTGTTGAGAGGTTTAGTCTCTGTGCTAGGCACTGGGAAAAAAGAGGTAACGATTCTGAGAGAAACAGAAGCTTCTCAATCCCTGATGTTGAAGGGAATAGTGACAGAGTCAGACCCTGCCGAAATTGTGATCCTTCAAGGGATCGATGCCAGTATCAGTGCCCTTCTTGAGGAGGTGAAATTAGCGTCTCCAAGTTAGTGGAACAGTCCGTGTGGGAATAGCTGAATGACTTCCAGTGAAGGGAGTCACTTTTCTCATGGGTGACAGTTTGGCTGGAGGACAGGTGAGTGTTGTCCATGTACCCTTCAAGTGATGATATGGCACCGAAGTTAATGCCTGATTTTGATACTGTGTTCCCTTCAAGTGCTGTAACTAAGCCTATGATGGCTATAGAGCCTGACCCTGTGAACCCTGATGACCACAATCAAATTGTCAGTGGGTTTGACAGAAGCTTAGAAATAGACAGTTAAATTAGTGGAGAGAATGTTGGTTTAGCAGATACCTTTCTTGTGGGACTCCTTGGCTCTAAAGAACATGATACCTCTGTAATAGACTAGAGCTTGCGATCAGCTGAGCTACAGATAGCCAGCCCTGAGTTAGACCTATCATCAAAGTTGCAGGAAAATGAGAAGAATGCAGCAAGGAATTATCAAGTTATTATGTCACCAACACTGGGATCTTGATGAGAACATGGCACTCTCCTCGAGTGGTGCATGATCAGGAATGGGAGAATGTACATAAGGTGATGGTACCAGAAGTATATCGGCAGCAAATCCACTCATTAGCCCATGATTCCACTTTAGCAGGACGACTAGGAGTAATGAACGCACTCTCTCGAGTGTGGCGACATTTCTATTGACCTGGGATATGATGTGATGTCTCCTGCTATTGGCACACCTATACCTGCCACCTAATAGGAATATGCAACAAGCTGATCCCTGTCGCACCTTTAGTGCTTTACCAGTGTTCAAGGCATCCTTAACTAGAGTCCCCATTGACAATGTTGGTCCTCCACCAAAAACCCTGTCAGGTCGCCAGTACATCCTAATGTTGACTGATATGCCTCTCGATATATTGAGGCCATCCCTCTTGGACACCCCACACCTAAGGCACTGATACGGGAGATGCTAACCTTTTTCACTCGCTTTGGTTTCCCAAAGGAAGTACAGACAGACCAAGGTAGCAACTTCACTTGCAAGCAATTCAAACAGGCCCTAGAAGAATTAGTATCTCCCAAATCACTTCAACGGCTTATCACCCCCAAAGTCAAGGAGCCCTAGAGTGATATCATCAAACTCTTAAATCAATGTTAAGAGAGCTGTCAGTGCAGGAAAAAAAATGGAATCTATGTTTACCCTTCTTGTTTGCAACGAGAGAGACACCGAGTGAGTCTCTAGGCTACTCCCCCTTTGAATTAATTTTTGGTCATGAGGTGAGAGGTCCCCTTAATTTAGTGAAAGAACAGTGGATCCAGGACGACACTCGAGTTAATCTCTCAGATTATGTGTCCAAGTCCAAGGAGAGACTGTTAAGGTGTAAGGAGCTAGTATGAGAGAATCTGGCATCCTCTAGTGCCTAAATGTAGAAGTGGTTTGACAGCTGTCACAAAGTTATATGTAGGCAGCTCGTGCCAAGAGATGAAGTATTGCTTTTATTGCCAGTACCAGGTCATCCATTGCAAGTGAGTTTCTCGGCCCCTTATCAAATAGAAAGGAGAATTGGAGAGGTTAACTATGTCATTCTGACCCCAAATTGGAGAAAGTCATGTCATTATGCTATGTCACCAGGCTAGAGGAATACCAAGGTAGAGACGAGGATGCACCAGGCGCTGCATGTGTGGTATCAATGAGCGAGACAGACGAGGAGACAGATGACGAGGAATGCAGGTGGATATCCTTCGAGATGTCAGGCTGGAGAAATAACCCACGGGCTTAGGCTACCTTGTCCAACCAGCTCTCTAACAGCATCGAGAAAACTTTATTGATCTCCTTAGTAGGTACCCAGACGTCTTCCATGAAAATTAAGGTTGGAACGAGGCGGCGATCCACGACATCGATGTAGGAGATGCATGCCCTGTGAAGTAGGCGCTGTACCGTGTTAACCCGAGAAGCAGTCCTTGCATGGCAGACTACTTGATGAGTCACGGCCTGATCAAGCCTTGCCAGAGTCTTCTCCGGTTGTCCTCATCCCTAATTCCAGTGGTCACATAGGCTATGCATAGATTACAGGAAGATGAATGCCCACACAAGCAGACATCTACCCCCTTCCTCGCTTTGACGACTGTGTGGATCCTATAGGTAAAGCGCACTTCATCTCCAAGATTGACTTAATGAAAGGTTATTGGCAAGTCCCTCTCTCCCCTAGAACACAAGAAATCTCTGTTATTCTTGTCGGAGGTAGGACACAAAAGTGCAAAGTTATGCCCTGCGGCATGAAAAATGCCCCTGCTACCTTCTAACGACTCATGAATGACCTCACTAAAAATATCCCTAACTGCCTCACCTAGTTGATATCATTGTATTTAGCACCTCCTGGCCTGAACACCTACATCAATTAGAGAGCTTATTGCAGTTGTCTGATGCAAACTTTGTCTAGAATCTGCTAAAGTGTGACGTTATAAAGGCTCAAGTGGAGTATCTAGGCTATCAAATAGGCCATGGAATAGTTAGCCATCCTTATTTTTAGGTCACACTATTTACCAAATCCCATCATCCAAAGAATAAGTGGAAACTCCGTAGATTCTATGGTATGGTAGGATATTATCGGAGATTCATAGTAACTTCACTGCTTTGGTAGCTCCCCTCACAGATCTTTTGAAGATAAAATTTAATTGGGATCAAAAGTGCTAAGAAGCCTTTCTCAGACCTACAGTATATCTATCTTGTCCCCACAAACCAGTATTTCAGGCTCCCAACTTTGATGAGCCGTTGAAATTAGCCGTAGATTCTAGTGGTATTGCAGCTGGTGCAGTGCTATTGCAAGACAATGACCAAGGAATAGTTTCAATATCTTACTTTAGCAGAAAGTTCACTCCTACTCTGAAAATACTGCACTATAAAGAAAGAACTGTTAGCTCTTATCATAGCATTACAACACTTTGCTGTCTATGTTGGTCCAGGATCACACCCTTTGCAAGTGTTCACCATCCCCTTAAGTTCTTAGCCAACGTGATGCACAACCTCTGTTAAGTAGCGCCTTCCTGCTCTCGTTCCTTGTATGCAACTGTGAGTATGTTACTGCCCCATAAGTGTTTGGAGCTTTAGCTTAGGTGTAGGTTTCTAGTTATTCATGTGTTAAGGTGTCCTGTGTATGTCAAATCTGTTCGTGTAATTTTCCTCTCTTTATATTAACTCAATGATTGTATTGTATATTACCGTAGCGCATTCCCCTTTTAACCCCTTAAGACCACAATTGTTTCAGGCATGGTACCTCCCACAACCGCAATTCGGGGGTGTTTTGGTGACTTTCAACAAGGGCAAATTGACTGTGTTCTGGCTAGAGGAAGAATTTGTGCACTTGACAACGCAATCCGTACCCTCGTAGGCGTAATGGTTACTGCACAATCGCGCGTCACATTTAAAAAAAAAGTTTATGATAGTTACCCCTCGAAAACAATCGAAAACATGAAAATTTCGATAACTACCTATTTTTCTTATTGAAACAGGTAATTTGAAGTGTTTTGTCACACCAACCATGAAAACAGGTGTATGTAGGTGTGGGGAGATTACTAGACTGTGGGGAGATAAAGTAGGCCTATAGGTACGGGGGTTGGAAATAACCAGCTTTTCGCATGAAAAGAAAGCACTTCATTGTGTTCTGTAACATCTGCCATGAAAACAGGTGTGTATGTAGGTGTGGGGAGATAACTAGTGTGGGGAGTAGGCCTACAAGGCCTTGGTGGTACTTGGGGAGAAAAATTTTGGCAACAACCAAATTCTCTTGTGGAAACCCTTCATTTCAATGGGATTTGTCATACCAACCATAAAATAACAGGTGTGTATGTAGTGGGGAGATAAAACAGATGTGGGGAGTAGCCCTGTAAGGCCTCATAGTCATTCCAGAACTAACACAGACGCATATAAATGTTTATAACCATCAAGGACATCAAAATAAAGTTGAATAATGCTATAAATGCATGCATAAGAAAGAAAAACAATAATTTGCTTCTGATTTCTCTTTCTGCTGTCCCAACTTTTCGTTACACATTTATCACATCATTTAAATTATCACATTATCATTACACTTCGTCACATTTATCATTATAGTTTCGGCAACAACCAAAATCTCTTGTGGAAACTCTCCATTTCATCGGAATTTATCACACCAGCCATGAAAACAGGTGTGTTTGTATGTGTGGGGAGATGGAACAGGTGCGGGGAGTAGCCCTACAGTACCTCATAGTCTTTCGAAAACTAACACAGACAAACACTGCTCAGAGGTGCTAATATAGGCAGGTAGGGAGAATAAAAAAAAAAAAAAAGATGCGTTGCATGTAGTACAACATACAGCATTCTCCCACTACGTACGTACAGAAACTGGTAGGTACGAAGTGAGAAAATAAATGAACAGAGTGAGGTGTAAAAATCTGGGAAGAAGTAGAAATAATATGAAATAGGTACGTACATCAGGCCTGACACTCGGTGGCCTGCTGGGGGATGGAAGAGTAGTGAGGGACAAGGAGAAAGAGATGGGGTGGGGTTTGGGGGGGGAGGCTAGCAGGGAGGGAGGAGGGGCAAAAGAGGGTGGGAAGGGACGCAGGTTGTTGTGGGTGGGGGGGAGAGTAATGGGGGACAAGGAGGGCGTGAGGGAGTGGAATAGAGGGTGGCATGGAGGCGGCCGAGAGGGGGGTGCCCCCCACCGCCCGGGTTGGTCCGATCCCCCCTCACGCCACATCAAGGACGAGTTCTCACTGGCCTGAAGCCATGTACGTCATAATCGGGGTGGAGCAAGCGCTCTGCAGATTTTTACAGGCTGCGTTCAATTGAGGCGAGTAGGCATTTTGGCATAAAACTCAAATCGCATCAATTGATGCGATTAGGACTTACGGGTTAATAATTTTACATTTTGAACTTGTTTCTCCCCTGTTTGGCTCTCGTGCATAAGGTAGATTTGAGAATATATTTTTGTACCAAAAACCAGTTATTGTGCCTTTTTACTTCCTCCCGTATTGTGTGATTGTTTTGAAACCACCCTACCTTGTGCACGTGACAGTAGAAATATATATAGATAGATAGATAGATAGACAGATAGATAGATATAGATATAGATATAGATATAGATAGATAGATATATATTCCTGAAGAATGTTTCTTTAATACATACAGTATGAATATGTTTAACTTTCATTTTAAAAATATGGGGTGGACAAGTGTTTTTTTTTTTTTTTTACACTAAAAGGTGATGGGTTTTGTTTCAGGTGTTGGAGAGGTGTGAGGATTGGGATTAATGAGTAGGGAGAGAAGGAGAAGCATGTTTCCGACAATCAATGTACTCGTTGTACAGGATCTCGTTTGTTGATTACAGTGTAATGAAATGAATACTCGGTTGTTTAGGTATGAGTAATGTGGCAAAGGTAGACTGAGGCAGGGTACAACTCATGCAATTAACTACGACTGCATCCCATAATCTTAGGTCAAACAGTTCGAATATTAATCCGACACGGTAGGTATGCAAAAAGATCCGTGCTTCAACACCTTGCTATCCATATATCAGACCCAAGTGATTTCTGACCCTTATCCTGTCCAAACCCCCAGCATGACTGCCCATGATGTCTCCATACCTCCCTCGCCTCTGTCGAAATCACCATCATCGCCAGTCTCATTAGGTGGCAGTATGACTTCAGATGTCAACAGCTTGGGTATACTTTACATATGGATAACTAGAAACAAAGCAGGAAAGAGAATTATTAGAAGTTCATCCTATTTATTTGCTGGTCGAAAAACGGCAGATGGCAAATATACAAGCTAGCTACAACTATTCTGCAACATTACTTTGATTCACTTGTTTCAGATTATAAAACAGCAAATCTACTTCTCACAGGTGACGAACCATATGGAAAGTTAACTGAACAATGCGTTTTTTTTTTTTTTTACCTCATCTGGACAACATTATTTTATAGATTTTTTTTTTTTTACTTAAAAGAATGATTTCCAAACCCAGATATTTTGGTCCTCATACCCCCAGGGGGTATTAATACCCCTGGTTAAGAACTTCATCCCTAAACCCTTTACCCAGGATACAGCACGTCAGTAGTACAATTACCCATTAATGTTCATCTTGAGCTTCGCCGAAACATAACAATTTCTCCAGGATTATTTGAAATATTATTGTGGTCTATATTGATTTTAAGTTTATTTTACAGTTATAAAACTTCCGTATCCTCCGAGTCTAAGGTGACAGTAGGATATGGGAAATTCAAGCCATGGCAGTTGAATATTACACGTAAACATTTAGAAAATATGTTTACTACCCAGGTCCATTTTTTTTTTAAATAAGGGTGGCGTATATGTGTTATGAGAAGAAGAGGTATGTTTATTAATTTATAATGTTTACGTCAATACCAAAACTACGTGGGGCGGCAAGAGTTGTCTTAGAGAGAAGTAGTGTACACTACAGTACATTTGAGAAGTCTGAATTAACACACACCGACCCTGCCTCTCCGTGATTTACTGTAGTATAGTAACAGGCAGACAGATGGGTAGTTAGACAGATGAATAGACAGAAAGAAAGAGGAATAAACAGATAGGCAGATTATATGACTGTGGTTACACCAATGCTCAAGTAGAATGAGATGGCGTGGGGTGGCTCAGAGGAAGTGGTGTATACCAGAGGGGACTGGAGTGATTCAGACAAACCCTGTCTCTGTTTTAGGCAGCTTCAGTTTGGGGGCAGAGACTTAAATTAAGTTTGTAAAATGGTGTAGTGAACTGGCATGAAGTTAATCCAATGCTCAAAGATTTGTGGGGTAGCATGTCGTGAAGTGATGTGTGTCTGAGAGGACTGGAGTGAATCGGTTATGTTTCTGCCTCTGCCTTAGGTATTTCTAGGATCAGAATGATCAGATGGACGGATGGATGGATAGACAGGTAGACAGATACAAAGACGGAATGGAAGATAGACTTATGTGAGATTACGTCGACATTTTAGGAATGAGGGATGGGGGAGGGGGGAGAGTAACGTTGTGTAAATGTGAAAGGCTTGGAATGACACGGACCAGTTACGCCTTTTGCCATGGGTGTTTTTGGTATTGGGATATCGAGGAACTGCCACATTTCACAGTCGCCGGGTCACACTCGCCTGCAGTGATAGAGGAAATAAACTCTCTTATCTCTCCCGCTACCAGTATTTTCGCTGACGGCGCCTCTCTGTCACACTCTGCCTTGTCTCAGCCTGGTATGTTCAACCTCAGTTTTATATGATATATATACTGTTCGTGTTCAGTTGGAATCGCGGTGTGTATGCTAACTCTGAACCCTGACAAACGCATTTAACTATACTTTGTACAACGAAACATTGAGGGTCCAATAGCTGATCATGGGTGGTTGCCTGTAGTATTCTAGCAAAAAAATGTGACTGGGTAATAAATGTCTACGTTATTGACCCTCATGCACCTGATGAACATTACAAATATGTTTTCTTGACTTTAAAGATAAATACCCCTCTGTCTGTCTGTCTGTCTGTCTGTCTCTGTCTCTGTCTCTCTCTCTCTCTCTCTCTCTCTCTCTCTCTCTCTCTCTCGTAAAAAAAATCAGCCCAACATTTTCTCAACATGTTTCATTTATTACGCGACGTAGACGTTGAGCTCAGCCTCAGATAACGTCTAATATTTCGTAGAGAGGAAAATAAGATATTTTACTTGTCCTCAAAAATGCCTACACATTCTTGTCCTTTCCATATTTCCCACTTGTGGCGGCCGCATATATATTGAGTGAAAATCCTGAGTGTGTCTGTGTTTCTTTGTCTCGTCAACTTGATGCTGCCAACCTTATCTGAACACAACGTACAGTACATGTGGATGTTTGGTGATCTATTGGGTTAAGGCAGTTCAACCTGACGTGGCCTATATGGTTTTCCATGCTTGAAGTGGATGGTATATATTGTTTGCATAATGCCGATCAGGATACGGCAAGTGGTTACCCTCCCCTTATATGACATGTGGGAGTAGCTTAGCCTCTGGCCCTTAATCTTCTCTTGGGGCAAAGAATTACTGAATGATGTATAAAGAGACAAAAAATAGTCTTTGTGTGTGTTACAGTCGTATTCTACATGGTTATGGAGATTTGGTAATACCACTCCCTTATTAGATTTATTCTGCAAATTAACACTGCAGTATCCACTAGTTTGTTACTGAAGCAAACTTTGTCGAAAACAAAACGACATAAATGACAGAAGAGAATGAAAGAGTAATTATGCAAAATTAAGTGTTAAGGATAGTTGCTACGAAGTCTTTTGTGCCCATTAGAATACGTTTCCATATTTCTTGAACACGATAACGCTTTCCCATTTATGTTTGTTGACTCCCTACAATTCTATTTCACTTAAAGAGGTGCCTAATTAAGTCCTAAATGGTTCCGAACTGAAGCCTTCTAAGAGTTAAGTCAGTGCTTTTATATACATAAATTGCGATAAATATATCTTGCGACGCAAAATGTGCAATTACTGTGAATCGGTTTTTATGTATGTATCTGAGTCTATATCCATGTTAACAGAATCTCATATGAATGTCTGGCCTGATTTGAATCAAATTCGGGACATGTTAGTGTGTGTGTATAGGACGACTCAGTTTTGGCGAATAACGATCACAGTCAAGGTCACGGATCCCGGGATCAATAACAAAGTGCAGGGCGCGGAAAATGTCTCATGAATGTTTGATTATATTTGTATTAAACCTGACACATACGCTGTGTGTGACTAGGGAAGAGGGAAGAAATAATTAAATTCTGGTGCAGACCAAAGGTCAAGGTCACAGGTCATGGTCACTCAGAGTTTGACCACGATGTACTTATTTATGTTCAGTAAGCGCCCTATCGATTTCCACTACCGCTCGAGTATCAGTTAGAGTGCTGTAACAGAATTATTACTGCACTATGTGTTCCGTTTACATGTGCAGAATGAACAGAAATTCACACACACACACACACACACACACACACACACACGCACGCACATTTTATAGACAGACAGATAGACAAAGGCACAAACAGACAGATAGATAGAGAGATAGACATATAGATAGGTAAATAAATAGGTAGACATTAATAGATGGACAGATACAGCGACGTACATATGTCAGTATAGATAGGATCTGATAAAATTTTTATGTCTTTTTTGGCCGCTGCTAGACAAACTTGTTTAGTTAAGAGAATAGCTTAGAAGTTACGAAGTTATTATTTTTCTCTCTCTCATATTACATGGAGCCTTTGTGGTACAGTGGTAGAGTGTGCGTCTCGCACGCTGGTGGACGCGGGTTCGCCTCCCACCAGACTTGTAAAAACCTTGGGAAGCGTTCACCGAACCACTTACTGCTTTGGCAGACATAAGGGATGCTGTGGTTGAACCAGTGTCACATAGTAGTATGCTTGCACCCAGTCGGCTTAAGGTGGGCCGATTACACTTGGTTCACAGACTACACACTCATCAAAGCCAGTCCAACATTACAGTCACACTCAGAAGTACTTCTCACCCTAAATACAGTCTCTACCAGACAGCCTAAGCCACTGGGTAGAGATACATAGGCTGTATCATCCCTGCCTCGGCAGGGATAGGCCGGTCCTGCAGTGGACACTCAAAGGCTGATGATGATGATGATCTATCTATCTGTCATATATATATATATATATATATATATATATATATATATATATATATATATATATATATATATATATATATATATATATATATATATATAATGCCAACTGCACGTGTGACCTACAGTATATGGTAGCTACTCCCCAGTGCTGTGACAGCCTGTGGCACCGTCTGCCTCGCTCGTTGCCGTAATGCTGTAACTTCCCTTGTGGCCCATTAGTGCTCCATGCCATAATGCTCTCACTACTGTACCCTGGTTATGTGTGATGGCTGAGTTCGTTGCTTTTGTTGTGATGCCAACATTGGGCAAGTAAGATTACGATTATATTATGTACCGTGCTGGATGACTGTACTATATGTACTGTATCAGTACTGTATTGTATTTTATGTTTGATTTTAATCTTTTACTCGTGGGTAACATTGTTGGAAAGTTTATAGGATAGAGGGTCGAGACGGATAGCTTTGTGTGGTGACATATTATCTGGCTCAGTGCCAGATGAATAGCCGACTGGGGGTACTGACACAATTTCCGGCATTTTATCAATATCTGGTGGGGGGGTTGGTTGAACTGCAACAGATAATTGAAAGATTACTGTATTTGCCTCACCACTAGCTCCTCCCATATTTTCTAGCATCAGTTATCAGACAATTAATGCTTCAGATGAAGTCACCACCTATGCCAGGAGATATACCATTTTTCTACCTGTCTCGCCCAGTAGACGCTTGACTGATGAAAACAGCACAGTATGAGTCAAAAGCATTCAGGGGCGGAATGCTAATCGCCTGCCAAAAGACATTGTTGGATAAGGTACAAATTACCTACAAATATATTCTGGAGAAAATTCGCATAACTCAGCGAAATTCAGTCACTGCGTTTCGCAAAAGATAATCCATATAACAAAATAATTGGCGGCTGGCATTCCATCGTCTTTAATGATATCCTCATAAAAAGTAATAGGTCTCTGCACACACACATAATCGCTATCTCCTAAAGGTACAGGTTTGGTGAAAATTCGTCCACAACTTTTCGAGATATTTTGACATCAGACACACACACACACACACACACACACACACACACACACACACACACACACACACACAAACTGTACAGCCTCTCCTTGCTAAAGACAGGCGATGAAAATATAATTATCAATAAGTGCTGGGCTTTTGCGTATGAAATGCATCTATGACATATCTGTGAGTCACGTGGATGATCAGTAAATACCGTTTTAATAAAATGCAGATTCCAAAACTGTTCTCTACCCCAGCCTTACCGAATGCCTTTTATGATGGTTTCTGTTATGCTAGGTGTTTTTAGGGCGGATTCCCGTCCTAAGAACACCTGGCCTAGTATGGGATTCTTTTCAAGACTGGGGCGATACTATAAATACAGGAGGAACAGGGCATAAAAACTCAAGGCAACACATTACCTATTTATTCACTAAGTGTTCACAAGGGCAATAAGATATCTCACAAATACTGACTCATCAATTCTAGGGCTGCTACATAGGGGTGAGCGTATCTCGCAGGATACGTGGCAGACACAGTTCACAATTCAGGGTGGTACGGTCCACAGTACAGTTCACAGTACAGGGCGATACAATTCACAGTATGATTCTAGGTACCTCAGGGTATTTATTTATATTCAGTCTCTAGGAACGCTGGCTCCGGGTTACATGAGAGTTCTTGATTCCAACTTTGTGATGATCACTGGGGAAGAGGGGAACACTGACTTGATCTCGTTGCTGGGAGCACACAAGAGGGGGGGAGAAAGAATTTATGTTGGCACAAGTGGAAAAGGGAGGGAGTTTGCTGAACAATAATATCACTGTTTCGGGTACGGCAGCCTTACTTCTATCACACTGCACTTTAAGTCACTGTCTGATCACGGTCACTATATATCCTCGTACTGTTACATACTTGAGTCACCTTATAATCCGGGTAGGTTGATGTCGTCCCCCGTGGGTGTGATGAAAGGCCCCAGGTGCTGGGGGCTGGGGACAGAGGTCTGGCTTGTGGGGTAAGGGCCAAACAACTCCTCCAGATGCCTTCTGACCTGCTGGGTGGAGGATCCATGTCGCCTCGGCTGGGAGTGGGGTGGTTCTCGCCCAGGGGAGCTCTAGGTGCTGTTGGGGACCTGGGGGCTGCGGTCCGCTCTGGGGCGCTTTGCCATCAGGAGGGGCCTGCAGCGTCATTCCGGGGAGGGGTCCGTCAGGGGCAGGTCCTCCTCAGGGGCCGGCTGCAGGGAGAATAGCCCCGGGGACACTACAGGGCCCTGCCATCAGGCTGTCAGTGGTGGACTCCCTGGCTGGAGACTGGTACTACGGCAGGTGGATGCAAGAGGACGACATGCGGGCATAGAGCGACTAGAGACCATCTCTCATCTGCAGACATGGCAGGAGGCCGTCGCCAGTGTCTTGTCCTCAGGACCGCTACCGACTCTGCGAGTAGTCCTGGTGGAGCAGCTTGAGGCCGTCTTAGTAGGCAAGTGGCTTGAGGCTGTCTCGTGTGAGGAGTGGCTTGTGGCCGTCTCGTTTGTGGAGTGGCTGGAGGCAGTCTCGTTTGTGATGCAGCTTGAGGCCCTCTCTAAATTGGAGCTGCTTGAGGCCGTCTCTGTGGGGCTGTAAGGAGTGTAGGGTTCAGGTCCACCCCGATCCTGACACAGGCTGGGCTGACGAGAAGGTAGTGCGCCCGGGCTGAGGTGTACGGGTTGGGTCGGTTCCAGGGAGTAGGGGCACGCAGCTACCTGGGACTTGTGCCCATATGGTACAGACACCCCGTATGCTGCATCTAACCCTCTGTTGTAGCCTCCTGGGGGTGTCGTGTCGTCTTCCGCTGTTATCATGTCTTCTGCTGTTATCATTGCAGTATCAGAGTAATTCAAGTCCTCAAACTGTTCCCTGCCCAAGCCTATGATCAATCTTCGTCCTTTTCAACTGAGCTCAAACTATGGCCCACTGCACCACCGGTTCCCCTTGCCCATTACTCTAGCTTAAGGTCATGTGCCACCTTGTCAGCTCCTCCTTGCAAACATTTGGGTATTCTGACATGCAATTTAAGAGCTCACATAGACCCTCGGACTCAGTCTGCAAGATTAAACAAGAGGCAGTGATGTGATCACGGAGATTAAAGTCGGTGATGTTATTTATTCACTTTTCGTTGGATCTCGTACATTAATAATGCAATTTTGATGTACATTTGACTTTTAATCATGGGCCATAGAACAGCGCAATGTATATCTTAACCTAACAGTTATTATTTGTTTTTACTTTTTACCTAGGGCTGTGGATTGTTTTAACAATAAACAAGTCTCAGTAACACCGAACTGTGTTAAGAGATCTTTTTGTTTTTAGTATTTTACCACTTCAGTGTCAACTCGTATTTGATTGTGAAGTGTTTCAGCAGGTTTGTTATTGACGGCAAACGCGTGAAAGAGCAATCTTTTAGAAAACTTTCGCTCAGGAGAATTTATATGTGTGACCGCTGGTAACTGACTGTTGCTTCTCCAACACTCGTTTTAGGACCTAACCAACCACACATGAAAAATGCATAATGTCTGACCTGCATTCTTAATTATTCTTCTTCCCAGGTCCAGTTAAATATCTCATGACCTGGAAAACTCCATTATCGTTATTCACTCTCTGCCAAATAGTTTTATACAGTTGAGAGGGAGTACCGTGTAGGACGCTGAGATAGTTAATGATTCATGATCGAGACAATTTCAGTATGCTATCACAATTAACATCAGGTGATCTTAGAGTCTGAGAATTAATTATGGTAGTCTGAGTTTTAGATCCTTTGTATATTCTGTGAGTTTTAGATCCTTTGTATATTCTATTGTTATCGCCCAGCTGCCGAACACTTCACAAAATCCTGTCCGTCTATCGCTTGGTGCTTTTAACTCATAAGTGGTGGTCCCAGATAAATCGCCTCTATTTCACTCTGTCTTCCAGCAACTGATTGCCCTCCCTCCAACTCACACCCAACCCTTCTTTCACACACCTCTCCACGCCATCTCTTCTTCTCATAATCGGTCACTCCTTTCGTCTCGCTCTCTCTACTCACTTACACTCTCCTAGTCAGTCTCTTATTTGCCATTCTCGCCTCATGGGCATTTCACAAAAATATGATAAAATTATACGACAAAAATTGCTTCTTGATAACATGACTGGTTTGGAAATTTATTTCACCCCTTCACTGTGTTATCTTTTTTTTTTTCCTCCCAACTCTGGGCAAAGGCTTCAGATCTCATTCCTAAAGGTCCAGCTGGTCTCCTGGATAACGTGCACCTCTCCCTGCTACTACAGCGCAAACATGCATTTTCCACATTGTAAACATGCAAAGGGTGTCTAACATATGACTGGTATGTTGGTATTAGTGTTTTTTTTATAACATGTAGGCGACTAACCTCTGCCATAATTCAGATCCTTAATATATTCCGTGTTCCAGCCAGGGACTGCAGACCATCTCACTACCGACACAGTCACCGCCTTCCCCGTCCTTGGCTGGAACTAAGTACGAAGTTCTTTATTCTCAACCAAAATATTAATTGTGATAGTTTATAAAGTTGCTGGGGTTTTAGATTTCTCGTCTAGTGTCAGGTGTAATAAAAGGCAAAGCATGTTATTCGCAAATAATGGGCGAACGATGAAACAGGTTATAATATTTTATTAATACGACTTAAGATCCCTTCGATGGCGGGCTCCTAGTCTGAGATGAGAGATGCCTTTGCCCTGCAATACATTCACTTATGCTGCTGCTGCTACTATGATGATGATGATGAAAGTAGCTGTATGGGTGAAGGCAAATCTATATACACGCCATCTCACATCAAACTTTGGATCATTTTATTAGTGACATTTTCAGAGTTAATAACACTTCTGCACACTTCACCTCACTATCTTCTTCCATTCCACTGATGTAAATTACATACCAACTAAGATTAAAGGACTACTATGTGACAAAAACTAGCAAAAAGATAGGTAATATGAACCGTCCTTTACTACTTACAGAGTAGACCATAAGAGAGTTTATAAATACGACCCCAGAAACCTCGCCAGTAACCAGCCACCTTAATATCAAAATATTCTTGATCTCCGCCACTAAACCCGTGCTGAGTTGGGTTGAGATGATGAGGTCTGCCCCGCACCACCTGTGATAAAAGCATTCCTTGAGTCATAGTATGTCCTCAAATGTGAGAAGGCTTACATATCAAGCTATAAGATTTAGTAGATTCAAAGGGTGGGATGGAGCTATGAGGGGAAATATGAAACCTTAGGTGACCAGGGGACATCGCAAGGCTAAATAAAACCGTCATTCTGTGGACAAAACTTTAAGATCTGTCGTCATTATAGGGGTGGAGTTGTCCTTAAACTGCAGCTAGTGACTCATGTGTTTTAATCTGGTGACTACCAGACGATTGCACTCACCACCAAGAAATCTCCCGATGTCTAAGTGTTGAGGAAGGTAACTTAAACTTCGGTTGACGAATCATTTTACTTTGCCTAATCTCAGATGTTTTTACTGTACATCAGGAAACCTCCCATGATGTAGGGTTTCAGTTAACTTCTTTTTAACCAAATAATACAAAGCAGCACATTTTCCACATTCATCAGACTAGTTTGATCTGCTGAATGAGAGTGTGTGACTGACATACCTCGCTGATAATCGCATATGGCTACAGACTGGCGAGAGGGGAACACTCAGTATTTCCCCTTAAGGCATAAGAAAGCCCTATATTATTCAGCGTGTCACGGCCACGTGATTAAATCGCTCACGGTAGTGATATACCAAGCCAGTCTTGTTTCAGAACAGGTTTTGTTTCCATCAAAGCGGCGTGTTAACTTGGTTAGGGTTGTGTTGACTAGACAAGGTACAAAGTTGTCGTTTTCCTTCCCGTGCTCCTTGTTCTTTGCTCTTTGCGCCTTAATCCTGGTTCTTCCCCTTTTCAGCTGCTACATTAACCGCTTTTCTTACTGCAACTTTACTTTTACTGCCCCTGCCACGGGGTTTGTATTCCTGGGTTTTTATACACAGGAGACCCAGACTTAAAGTTGACTCTTGCAGGTTATATTTTGGAAGAATATCGTCTACCTTGATGGCCCACGTGCAATTGCATTCCTTTCCACTGCTCCTTCTTCTGTTATGGTACTATCCTTATTGATCAGGTATGATGCCACAGCCTCTTGACTCTCACCTTCTACTCACGCTCTTGTTCCTGTTCCTAGCTACTTCTACTATTGAAGTTCTTTTCTTGTGTGTGTTTTTTTAACACAAGGAAGAAGGAACCAAAGGCCAGGCGCCCGCAAACCGTTCCTTCCAAGAAAATAAAAACAGTACAACAGAGAGCCAAATTCAAGAGCCTTTCATTTCGAGATGCCTGGACACACTAAGTTTGAAAGACTGGAGATCATATGAAGTAGGAAATACAGACAGTGGGAGACAGGTCCAGAGTTGACCTGTTGCATAAAGGAAGGACTGGGAGTAACGGTTAACTCTTGCATTAGAGAGTTGGGCAGTAAAGGGATGAGAGTTTGTTGCTAGACGGGTGCTACGCGCCTGTCGTAGTGGCGGAGGGGTGCAAGCAGATAGTTCCGAGGAGGAGTGACCATTGAAGTAGCGATAGAAAGAGATAAAGATGCAACAGTGAAGCAGAGACTGAGGTTGAAGGGAGGCAATAAGAGGAGGAGAGCTTATGAGATGAAAAGCCTTTAACTCCATCTTGTTGAGAAGAGCTGTACAGTATGTGGGGAGGCTCCCCTCACATGAGAGTTATACTTAACACAGGGGTGAATAAAACCCGAGCATAAAGTCAAGAACTCTGCAGGGGTAAAGAAGGTACGGAGTCAGCTTAGCACACCTAATCTCTTGGAAGTAGATTTTACAAGATATGATCTTTCCAAGATAAATCCCGAGAGAGTGAAACTCCCAGTATATTTAAAGATGATGCTGGATTCAGCTGGATATTGTTAAACATTATTGGTACTCCTGTGGAAGATATTGACAGGTTGATAGGTGTAAGAACTGAGTTTTTGACGCATTAAAAAAAAACAAGATTACTTTTATCTTAGTCAGAGATACGAGCCAAGTCAGACATTAGGTGTGCCATAGCCTCATCCCTTGTTTGTTGAAGTAACTGCTGATGTGGATGCTGCAGGAAGTGAATGGAAAAGTGAAGGGTGGAATTATCAGCGTATTAGTGGATAGGATTACATATACAGCTTAGAGGGTCATTGATGCATAAAAAGAAGAGAGTTGGTGATAGGACAGAGCCCTGAGGAACACCCCTGTTGATAGATCTAGGAGAAAGGTGGCCGTCTACAACAGCTGCTATAGAACGATCAGAAAGGAGCTAAAGATGAAGGCACAGATAGAAGGATAGAACCTATAAGAGGGCAGTTTGGAAACTGAAGATTTATGCTAGACTCGATCGGAAGCCTTTGAGATGACAATTGCAGTGACAAAGTATTCACCAAAGTCCCGCAAGGAGGATGACCCCCATTGTGATTGAATTGGTGGATTCATTACTTTTGTTTACTCCTGTGGTGTTTTCGAAAATCCCGTAACCATAACTTCTGTTGTTGCTCATACTACTTCTGTTTCTAATTTTCTGCAGTATCTGTTTCCTAGCTAACACTGTTCAACCAGCATAACATAACTAGGACCTGGATGCAGTATCGACTCACGTTATTATCACTCTGCTACCGCAGCTACTACTGTCAGTGCGGAAAAGATAAGGTGCCACAATATCATGCCTCGCTCCTAATGCTCACGCTCATGTTTCTTATTCCCTATCCTGCTACTGTTCCCCTTATCCTATTGCTCTTTTCCTTCCTCATATACTTGATCCTGGTACGTTGTATGTTCCTCCAATATCCTTGTTCAACCAACAGTCACGGATAATACTCTGGAAGTCCGTGAAGTTTCGTTTCCAGCTTAGAAACGCCCTGAAGTGAGCGATGTTTCTTACCAACCCCTCTAAATATTGATAACTGCTGGATGAGACGTTAGTTATCAGATGCTTTCCGCCAAAGCTAATGCCATCCTATACAACGTCGTGACTCAGAAAAGTTGGGATTTGGGCTGGGCATTTAACTTTTTATATGTACCGGTATGTAAGTTACTGTTTTACCCCCATTTGTCGTTGTTTTCTTAACCTGCCGCATGCCGGTAGACTTTGGACTCTCATGCAACTGTGGTGCTGGCCAATTTTCGACCTTTTTTTTTTGTTCTAGATAGGCTAGAAGTGACGAGAAAACATGGAGAACAACCATAAAACTACTCACAGAAGCCAATTAGGTCGATTTTGAGGTCGATTCTCCTTGAGCAGGAGGCTGAAAACTTTGGAGTAACGGCCGCAGACTTAACCGCCTACTGCCGCTGTAGAGCATGAGGAGGCAGAAGCTCCGCGTTTTCTTCATTGGTGACTGTGCTATTCGAGGCAAGGACACTCTTGTTGGGTATATAGACGATATAGAAAGGCCTAGAGACGCCTAAAGAGGTGCGGGAATATCCCAGGCGATTTTTTGACGCCTAATTTGAATTTTCGAATTTTGGCAAATATGAAATCGCCGACATACATGTACAGTCAAAGACAAAAGTCGTGTCGCGGTTTTGTCCGAAGATTAAGTGCAACATTTGAAACATTATGAAAGCTCTACCACAGTTACATGTTCGTGGTTGGCTAGCCTGACTTCGTCATGCTTCATATCTGCTGCTGAAGGGATGACGGTATGAATGAACCCATGAAATTCCGAAGCCTTAACATCGACTCGCAAGAATTGCTGATTCCGAACTTCGTATGAGAGACGACTTGCCAACGGTTAGGCGATGATCACCTGACATTTCATCTTACATCTTACCGAAAAACGTCTAGCAGACCTCCTATACCATGGTATGGAGAGGTCAAGTAACATACATCCAACTAATAAGAATATGAAAGGTGGCATGATCTTCCTTTATTTTCGGGAAACGAATCCTGAACAGAAGGCGCAAACAATTGGTATAAGCATAACCATAGAAAGGTGGATTAGGATTTCAGGAGGAAAGAACAACGGAGAACCGTCATCATTCAGGTCGTCCTCGTCTTACCACAACACTATAGGACCAGGAAATAATCACAACGATGGAGCAGCACCAGCAAGAAGTGCTTACGCCGTAAGAAACGAAGTGCACGTAGAATGAAGCACACGAACAGTTGTGCGTAGACCTAAGTCGCCTGGTTTATGTGCTCGAACTCATCTGTGGGATTCAGTTTGCCAGCTATTCTAAAAGAAAAAAAAATCAATTCTCATAATAGAATAACTCTGTTCCCATGTGTTGAATACTATAGTGAGTTTTGTTTTACAATGCTTAAATAATGTCCCAGGTCAAAATTATCAATTTGATTAGCTAATTACAGTTATTAAAGATGGAGAACTGACTTCCGAACACCTATTAAGCTAACTAAATTGTAACGTTCAGAATGTTGTCATAAAAATAAAAGATGAGAAATGCTTCATAAATACTAAGTATAAACAGCAGTCAGAAACATTTAATAATTATGTAGATTAGTTTCGGTAAGTTACATCCACATCCACAGGCTGCTCACCTGGAGCAAATGGCAACTCAAGTCAGTGCTACCAACCGATCGTTCAACACAAAGCAGACCGCTGCAAAACTATAGTCTTTCAACAGCTATTTCACCAATTTTCACGACACGACTTTCGTCTTTGACTGTACATCGCTGGCACTGTCCGCGCATATAGGGGCTGACGTACGTGTAGGTTGTGAGCACTGGCCAGGTTAATTAGGGTCGACTATGGACATAAATGGAATATTTTCTGCATAGGGTTCACTATTATTATACAGATGTCCTCTATATTATTATATGTGCCCCATCTGACAATCAGCAGGCGATGAGTGCAGGTGTGTAAAGCAGTAAGGCATTACTCATTTGCCCTCGATGGTGGTCTGTTGGTTGGGATATTTTATTTATTTATGTTTGCCTTTGTGACTATTTTGTTCGGTGTAGCAATTTGTTTTATTAGGTCTTATTGTAGGACAGCGAATAGTTTGTTAGGTTTCTCGATGTTAAAATCTTACCATAGGTATATATTTGTATTCTTTTGGAACACGTTTTGTTAAAGCCAGAAGTATTCTTTAATTCGTTTTGCATATATATATATATATATATATATATATATATATATATATATATATATATATATATATATATATATATATATATATATATATGTATATATATATATGACCAGATCTTTAATTTGGCACTCTTTTGTATTGTTTTTTTTTTTGCCTGTAAGGAACGGTTTGCGGGCTCCTGTCCTTTGGTTCCTTCTTTCTTGCATTTTATATATATATATATATATATATATATATAAATATATATATATATATATATATATATATATATATATATATATTGCCAGACGTCTAAATCTCGTAAGGGGTGGCCACAAACAAATCGCCTCCATGTCGCACTGTCCCCCACCATTTCAATGTCCTGCTCCCAGCTCACACACCCCTTTTACCTCTCAACTCCATCCCTCCATCTCATCCTTGGCCTCCCCCTTCCCCCTCCACCTCACTCCCATACACTCTCCTCGTTAGTCTCTCACTCTCCACCCTCTCCATATGGCCAAACAACCTCAGTGTGTTTCTCCTAACGCTTCTTATCACATCCACATCCACACCACAACGATCCTTCACTTCCTCATTTGTCAGTTTGTCTCTCCATGTGACTCCACAGGCTCCTCTCAATTAACTGATTTCCACTGCTCCCTCTCATGACTTCTGCCCTTCCAGCAAGTTCCAAGCTTCACTTCCATACGTTAGAGTTGGTATCACAATACTGTCATGTAGTAACTTTTTCATTTCCATGCTCACTTCCCTGTTGCTTATCACTGCTTTCAAGGAACCAGCAACCTTTCTTCCTTGTTGTACCCTATCAAGTACTTCATCCCTTAAACTTCCATCCTTACTCATCACACTACCCAGGTACCTAAATACACTCACATTTTCCATTTCCTCACCATCCAACCTCACTGTACATTCACTGACTTCTCTTCTTTCCAAGACCATAACTCTACTCTTCCCTTCTTTCACTTTTTAGATTCCATTTCTTACATACTCTCCCAAACTCATCCACCAAGCCTTGCAGCTCCCCTTCGTCTTCACTTAACAACGCAGTATCCTCTGCAAACAACAGCACAGGGAGTTTCCAAACACTGCCCTCTCTCACTAGTGCCACTCCAACATCCACTGCCCTACTTTGTATCTCTTTTATAACCCCATCCATATACATGTTGAACAACCATTGAGACATGACACATCCTTGTTTCAATCCAACCTTCAAAGAGAAAAATTCCCTCAGTTCACTATCCACACGCATTGCAGCCTTAGCACCCTCATACATACAGTACTCTTCACGGCATTCAGCAACTTCCCATCTACTCTACATATTCCTAATACTTTACATAATCCTTGTCTATCCAACCAGTCATATGCTTTCTCCAGATCCATGAAGGCCACATACAACATCTTACTTTTCTCAAGAAACTTTTCCACTGAAGACCTAGAATGAATATTTGATCTACACAACCTCTTCCCTTCCCGAAACCTCCCTGTTCTTCTTCAACTAATAGCTGTTATTTCCCTAACTCTGTAAGTAAATATCCTACAATATACTTTTCCTATTACACTAAGAAGACAAATTCCCCTATGATTACCACATACTTCTTTTTCCCCTTTTCCTTCGTACATGGGAAGAAATATACCTGACTTCAAATCCTCCAGGACTCTACATTCCTCCCAGGCCAATCTGCACATCTTCCACATCCATTCCATTACTATTTCTCCCCCATGCTTCATCATTTCACCACACACTCCATCAAATCATGGGGCTTTCCCCATTTTAGCTTTCTTCATTGCTTCCACAACTTGCATCCTACTTATTTCTTCCTGTCTTTTCACCTCCCTCCTTCTCCCAGCCATTCCCCAGCCACTTATACTCGCATTACTTTCATTCTCTGTGTTCAGCAATTCTTTAAAGTGTTCCCTCCATCTACTCACTTCTCCTTTCTCTACTAGTAATCAACATTTTTTATCTTTCATTTCCCAACTAACTTCTTTGGCACCCTGTCTAACTCTGTCTATCCCATTCCAGAACATTTTCTTACATTCCCTCCACTTTACACTCAAATTCCTTCCAAATTCCTCATCCACTCTCTTCTTACTCTCTTTTACCAATCTTTTCACCTTTTGCTTCCTCTCGACATACAACTCTCTCTTCCATCTCTCAACTTCTTCCACGCCCCTGTTCACTCACTATATGCTTTCTTCTTTTGTGCCACAGCCTCTCTCACTTCTTCATTCCACCATGCTGTTCCCTGCACCCCCTTTCGTCTTCTCTTCACCCCACACACCACCTCACATGCTGCACAGATTTCTTCTGTGAATACCTTGCACCCACCTTCCACGTCCCCCATCTGCTCCAATCCATATTTACCCAATCGCTCCTCCACTTCCCTCTTATAGTCTGCCTTTTTCTCATCCTCTGTAACCTTTCCACCCTCTTTGCGTACACAACTTCCTCCTGTCCTTTCCTTCTTCTATTTCACCATTTACTCTGGACACTGATTCTCACCACCACCAAGTGGTGGTCAGAAAGTCCACTCCCCCAACCTCTATATACTCTTGCATCCTTTACACATCTTCTCATCCTGTCATCCAGACACACATAATCTATCATTGCCTTCCGTTCATTCAGTTCACCATCCACCCTTGTCATCACTCGGCATGTATGTGTATTGGCTGTCACCAACCCCCTCCCGGCACAAATGTCCACTAAAGCAGTGCCATTCTCATCTATCTCTGCAGGCAACCCCCCACTCACGAAGTACTCCATCCACCTTCACGTTCCCAACGTTTCCATTCATATCTCCAATAAAAACATTCTCTCATTTCACACACCACGAAGCCAGTCAGGAGACAGGACATGTGTGCTGGGCAATCCCCAGGTCCTGTCCTCCCCACTTACTGTTTTTTTTAACAGCCCATATACCACTGACCGGGCTAATGTATGGCCCGGCCTGCACTATATGTGCAGGGAATCTTTCAACAACAACAACATTCTCTCATTCGTTTCAAACTCTTCCATGCACACTTCCATATTTGTCCAGAACTCTTCTTTCACTCTGCTTGCATGGTCTTGCATTGGCGCATACACGCACACAATCGCCCACATTTGTAGTCCAACTTTCAGTCTTACCCACACAATCCTTGAACCAACTGAGCCACACTCTCTTATATTCTCCTTCTATCTATCTATCTATCTATCTATATCTATATCTATCTATCTATCTATCTATCTATATATATATATATATATATATATATTGCCAGACGCCTCAATCCTGTTTGGGGAGGCCACAAACAAATCGCCTCCAAGTCGCCCTGTCCCCCGCCATTTCACTGCCCTGCTCCCAACTCACACCCCCTCTCTCATATACCTCTCCACCCCATCCCTCCATCTCATCCTCGGCCTCCCCCTCCCTCTTCCCCCCTCTACCTCACTCACATACACTCTCTTCGTCAGTCTTTCACCCTCCATCCTCTCCACATGGCCAAACCACCTCAGTGTGTTCCTCATAACGCTTCCTATCACATCCACATCCACACCACAACGCTCCTTTATATCTTTATTCGTCAGCCTGTCTCTCCACGTGACTCCACAGGCTCCTCTTAAATAACTCATTTCCACTGCTCTCACTCTTGACTTGTGTCCTTCCAACAATGTCCAAGCTTCACTTCCGTACGTTAGAGTTGGTATCACAATACTGTCATGTAATATATATATATGTATGTATATATATATATATATATATATATATATATATATATATATATATATATATATATATATATATATATATATATATATATATATATATATATATATATAGTAGAATGGATGTAGAAAATGTGCAGATTTTCCTGCGAGGAAGGTAGAGTCCCGAAGGATTGGAAGTCAGGTATAATTATTCCCTTGTACAAAGGAAAAGGGGAAAAAGAAGTGTGTGGTAATCATAGGGGCATTTGTCTTCTTAGTATAATAGGAAAAGTGTATGGTAGGATACTTATTGACAGAGTTAGAGAAAGAACAGAGGAATTAGTTGGAGAAAAACAGGGAGGCTTAAGGAAGGGAAGAGGTTGTGTAGATCAGATATTCATTCTTAGACCTTTAGTGGAAAAGTTTCTAGAGAAGGGAAAGAAGTCGTATGCGGCTTTCATGGATTTGGAGAAAGCATATGACAGGGTGGATAGACAAGGATTGTGGAAGGTATTAAGAATATATGGAGTAGATGGGAAGTTGTTGAATCTTGTGAAGAGCATGTATGATGGTGCTAAGGCTGCGGTGTGTGTGGATGGTGAACTGAGTGAATTTTTCTCTTTGAAGGTTGGGTTGAAACAGGGATGTGTCATGTCTCCATGGTTGTTCAGTCTGTACATGAATGGGGTAATAAAAGAGGTACAAGGTAGGGTAGTGGATGTTCGAGTGGCCCTGGTGAGAGAGGGTAGTGTTTGGAAACTCCCTGTACTGTTGTTTGCAGATGATACTGTGTTGTTGAGTGAAGACGAAGTCTTAAGGTGAATGTAGGGAAGAGTAAAGTGATGGTCTTTGAGAGAGGTGAAGTCAGTGTATGTACAGCGAGCTTGGACGGCGAGAAATTGGAAAATGTGAGTATGTTTAAGTACTTGGGTAGTGTGATGAGTAAGGATGGAGGTTTGGAGAGTGAAGTGCTTGAAAGGGTACAGCAGGGAAGAAAGGTTGCTGGTTCCTTGAAAGCAGTGATAAGAAGCAGGGAAGTGAGCATGGAAGTGAAAAAGTTACTACATGACAGTATTGTGATACCAACTCTAACGTATGGAAGTGAAGCTTGGACGTTGCTGGAAGGACACAAGTCAAGAGTGAGAGCAGTGGAAATGAGAAATTTAAGAGAAGCCTGTGGAGTCACATTGAGAGACAGGCTGACAAATGAGGATATAAAGGAGCTTTGTGGTGTGGATGTGGATGTGATAGGAAGCGTTAGGAGGAACACACTGAGGTGGTTTGGCCATGTGGAGAGGATGGAGTGTGAAAGACTGACGAAGAGAGTGTATGTGAGTAAGGTGGAGGGGGGAAGAGGGAGGGGGAGGCCGAGGATGAGATGGAGGGATGGGGTGGAGAGGTATATGAGAGAGGGGTGAGTTGGGAGCAGGGCAGTGAAATGGCGGGGAACAGTGGAGGCGATTTGTTTGCGGCCACCCCGAACGGGATTGAGGCGTCTGGCAATATATATATATATATATATATATATATATATATATATATATATATATATATATATATATATATATATATATATATAAAGTTTGTATATGAGAAAAACATTTATTGAAATTGTTTAAAATTAAAATATTTGAAAACTAAAAAATATATAGTATAATAATATATAAATTCCGATTTTTTGCTAGATTAAGATTTGCAAACTATTGGAATAATGACATAATTTACCTTAACCTGACAGAACAAGAGAACAATATCAAGGTATTCGTTAAACTTTACCTGTGCGTGGATTGATTTGTCTAGAGACTTTAAAATTTCATGAGTATCTAGGCCGTCTGATAAACTTTTTTGGCCTCGTTTTTAAATTAATTTATGCAAACAGCTATATGAAATATTTATTTGGGCAATATTATTGTCAAACGATTATTGTATCCCTTACAACAGAAATATGATATAATGCGTAGTTAATATTGAATGCACTCGGACAACCAATCAGTTGCCAGCTTTCTAAAGCTGAAGGCTCGCCACTCCTCAGATAGTAAGTTCAACTTAAGCAATTTCTAGCCTAATGTAGATTTAGCTTTGTGGATAGGTTCAGGTCAAAACAAGGAGAAAGAGATTCGCTCTTGAGAAGAGTCAGACAAGGGTCAAGATTAAAGGGAAAGGACATAGTTCAATGTAACAGGTGAAAGCCGACTGAGACTTCTTTTTTTTTTCTAATTTGATGGGATGTTGACGGAAGGGTTGAGGATTACAAACGAGTGAAGTCATTCGTTTTTTAGAGCAATTTTGCAAGCGTTAAGATCATTGGCCAAAGACAAATATTCGTCCAGTAGACCAGTTGTTAGGCATGTGTGTTGCACACTCTGAGTGCAACTTGATTTTAATATGTCATTTCCCCCTCCTCTCTCTCTCTCTCTCTCTCTCTCTCTCACACACACACACGCACACACACACACACACACACACACACACACACACACACACACACACACATAGAAACCATATATTGCCGGGTTGCAAAAACTACACAGACCACTGAGTTGCACATTCCAGGCTGGATTGGGACCATAAATATATATTGGGTTGTCGAGTCAGCAGCTGTGGATGGTTCTCTAACTTTTTTTATTCGTTGCTGTTGCAGTGGTGAAGGTGGAAACAGGAAGGAAGGGAAACGAGAGAGAGGAGGGAGGAAGCTGAGTGTGGGAATGGAGAGAGGAAGTAGAGAATGAAAGGGAACAGGGGGGGATGGAGGAGAGCGAAGAGTAGGGAAAGTTGGGAAGAACGAGGTCGCAGCGAAAGGAATGGAAACATGGGCCTGGGGAAGAAAGGGGATGGTGAAGAGAGAATATAAGAAAGATGAGGAAGGGGGAAAGCTACACTTCTCATTCAACTAAGCACAATTAAAAGATTCTAGCCCTCTGACTTCAATAAAATCTTATCTTTTTTTACTCTTGTTAGCACCAGACGATTTTATCATGTTTAAGTGCCAGTCACAAGAACGTATAAAAATGCCACGTATAGGCATGCATTACCATGTATAAGAAAATAAAAAAATTGTGGTCGTGCGTGACTGAACGTGGCATTTTTATGCGTGGCTATTCGAGGTCAAACAGGCATACCTGAGTATACCTACGACAAAATACGCACAATAAGCCACATATGGATAAGAATGACTAACGCATACGTTGCTTACTACTCCGCATGAGTTAGGTATGGTCCGGACTTAGCTGCCTATTATTACACATCCACTGCGTATCTGCTTTTACTTGGCAAGCTCAGATAAATTTTTAAACAAGGTAATAATCACGTAATACCCACCCATATGCCCATGCATGGCCAGGTACTTCTTGGTATGTTCATGTAACCGTTGCGATGTACCAAGAATGAGATAGGCATAATACCACGTATGCCGATGTATTTCATACGTTGCTCATTCGCGGCCTTACAAGACGCACGTGTGACTGGGGTTTTAGGAGAGTCCTTCTGTCGTATGTGGAATAAAATCTTCGTTTCACATTGGAAAAGAATGGTTAAATTTATGCCTTATTTTTTTCAATAAAAGAACAGAGGAAGGAAAAACAAGTGCATAAAAAATAATCCATGCACCAGATTACTGGCACCCTCCATTCATAAAATATCTGCAACAGATGGACGTAAACAGCTGTAGGTTGAAATTCGGGGAGAAACAACTCTGGGGAAGCGAAGCCCAGAGAGATGCAGTTCGGGGAATAACAGAATTCTAATAGGCAGAAGTTCTGCAATATGGCTGTGTGACATTCCAGTCATGAGCGCTACCAGATGCCCGTGTAGCACGAGGGAAGGCATGGAGAGGTAGCACAATGGACGTAACTTCATCTAAGCATTTGCCATAGAAGTATCTGTAAAATAATGCCAGAGAGGCATCATTTCTTCTTACTTCTAGAGGAGGTAGTTTATTTATAACAGCAGGGTTATAAATAATTCCAACAGCTTTGTTCTTAATTTTGTTTAGTTGTTTTAGTGCAACCTCTCCACATCCATTCCACAAAGGTGAGCAATATTCAAACTGAGAGCGCACATGACTCTTATAAATTATAGCTAACTCCTCGTCAGTGAAGAAGTTACGGACTCTGAACAATAATCCAAGTTTCTTTGAGGCAGTTTTAGCAAGTGATTTGACATGAGAGGTCCAGCTGAGGGCATTGTTAAGTGAAACACCGATAATTTCAATACTTTTGGAAATGGGAATATTTGTACCACGGAAGGTAATATACGAATCTGGCAATACTGTGCATTAGTAAATTGTATATAATTATTTTTACTAGCATTAAATGAGACAAGGTTGTTTTGTCCCCATTCATTGATCTTAGATAAGTCGTGATTTATGGAGATGGGTGTAGCAAGCTGAGAGTCAGAGATATTATACTTTGTAAATGGGTGTTTGAATGTGAATGAACTGTGAAGTATTGAGTCATTTGCATATGAATGGATGGGACTGTGGGTGACAGATGAGAGATAATTGATATGAACTGCAGGAGGCTTTTTTTGATAGTTTTTACAAAAAAACAAAATTTCCCTTCAAAACGACCTGCAACAATTGATGTGGCATCCAGGTCCCCAGTTGTACTGCTGGGTAAACAAGGACAAAGGAGAAACAAACTTTATCTAACAGTATGACCAGTCTGTAACGAAGCGGGAAAGTAAGCACACCAAAAATTAAATTTAAGTCAATCCTTTCATTAGATTACGACTTCTTTCAGCTTCTAGCTTCTGTTGGATGATTTTATCCCGTTTTTCACCTTCGTTAACGAGGTATTCGCCTATGTTTGTTTGTTTGTCTGGTTGTTTGTCCTCACGATATCTCCAAAAGTTCTCAATGAATTTCTATGAAATTTGGCCATGGGCCAAGAAAAAAAATGATTAAATTTGGGGGCGGTTCCGCATCCTATGTATCCCTCACATTATCTTGAAAAGTTCTCAATGAATTTAAATAAATTTTGTGAAAGGATAGACCACGGGTCAATGAACAACTGATTAAATTTGGGGGTGGATCCGGATCCGGATCCTATATATAATTTCTCTAAAAGGTCTCAGTGAATTTCAACTGTATAGAACAGCAGACCATGGGTCAAAGAACAATATACTAAATTTGGGGTCAGATCTCCATCCTATGTATTCCACACAATATTTCCATGGATCCGTTTCCGGATCCTTTTTAATAGCAATGGCATTGGCGGAGGTTTACACTCTCTGAGTACTTTCTGGTTACTGTTGTGAAGTCTATTCTTGAAGCTGCGATGGCACGATCGGTTGCATACTCGTCTTACAATCCGTGTACCCCGAGTATAGAGTTCGAATCCAAATCATGACGGACATCTAAAGTGGGTGCTGGTAGAATGAACTTCCTTATGAAAGCTTATGTTCGTACCCTTGTAAGTTCTACCAACTGCATATACATACTCTGACAAACAGAACCATAGCCAGCACAACACTAATTTTCACATGCACTTTATTCGTATGGACATCCCTTCCCCATTCATACTTCGTCAGCATGAGGATGGGCTATTCTGGCTAACACTCTCCCACCGGGAAAATTTGGTCCTGCTCTGGACCTCATTTGGATATACACAGATGCAGGTACGCTCCAGTCTTGGTATTTCTACTTATCTGCTGCAAGAGACTAGGCCAAAAGATCACCCCACAGACACAAACTGAGCTATAATGACAGAGAGGGTGACGATTAGTTGATTATGGACGTGGCAGAGATACGAGAAGTGCATTAATGGGTGTGATGAACACAAAATAATCCATACTAAGAAGCAGGAGGAGGAGGAGGAGAATGATTGGGTGGTGGTGGTTTATACCTAATGACATCACAAGGGTCATTAAGGCGGACTACCTTGCCGTAGAGCACGAGCTGTAACACTTGATAATTTCATTCATGTCTTGGGGGACATGAACAGGGACAAAGGACACATAAACTGAGTCCACCAATTTGGACGGCAGGACATAAGGATGAAAATACTTATGTCCGATATTCTAACCAGACAGGGTATCAAAGTTTACCTTTTGTTGTAGGGAAATGGGTTTACTGACCAATACACCACCAGTCCTGCACCTCAGCTTTATTCTTTATGAGCTGGAAAGAAAGACCTTGACGACCACCTTTGTTGGAATGGGTGCAGAGATAACAGGCGATGATTTGTGGGCGCAAAGAAAGATAGGAGGGATGAAGGAGGGCGGAATGCTTAAAAACGAAGATACAAGACACTGTGATGATGGTAGGGAAAGTATGCATGATTGAAATCTATACAAGAGAATGTGAATGTTAACATGGAGAAAGATCCAATAGTTTTTTTAATGATCTGATTGCCCGCTTTACTGAAATCTGCATTTTTGTATTCACACACAAATGAAAATATGCAAATAATGCGGACAAAGTTGCTGTAGTACACAATGAAATGAATCAGTAGTCAGTCATTCATTCACCCATCTTTTAAATTTTCAGTTTACCCTTCCTGTACGATAACAGATTTATTAATAATTTACTTCTGCCCTGTATACATTTTGCCAACTTTGGTCAGATCTCCAGTAGTAAAGGGAGTTAACCCCTCAATGGCCATGGGCCCAGTGACCGCACCAGGCACTGATTTTTCAAGCTTAATGAGATGCGTCTGGCGCACCAGACAATACAATTCATAGCCTCCTAGAATCATCCTGCACATCGCAACGAAGCGCGGGGGGGGGGATGTAAAATGACTGCGGACATGGCGGTGAAAACTAAGCAAATAGGGAGAAAATGCACAAAGAAATCCATATTTTCACCGAAAAAAAAAAAAAAACTTCATGAGTGTTAAAATGGTATGAAATGACTAGATATGTGTATTGCGAACAAAATTATTAGATATTGTGGGAGGTTTCAAAATAAAAATAATTGCAATTATTTTTTTTCACATTTCTCGATGTTTATTGTGTTTGTGCAAGTATAGAATTATTTTTGTTGTCTGGATGGTTTAGCATATGCACAATAAGAGGCGAGTGATGGTATTCTATGACTCTTACCAGATAAGGGCCCTGCCTTGTGTGTAGCCTACAGCCTGAAACGCGGAGGGGCGGCTAAAAATCAATACGGCACACGATTAGCACCCCGCACTAGGGGATTAACAGAAAGCGAAGGGAAGTTTGTCCACCCAATCATACAACTCTTGAACACCACAAACGTTGCTGAAATGCCTGCGCATAGCAAGAAATAAGTAAAATGATCCAAATCAGTACAAAGTATGTGAACTTGTATGTAGAAATACCCAATATATGATGTTTTCCCCCAATTTTGATGCTTTTTATTGTTTAGTCCTGTATTTCTTTGTAACCGTACTTTGCGTGGTAATGTGTGTGTCGTAAAGCAGGAGAACGATAATAGTTTCTGTCTGTCTCGAGATAATGGGTACAGCTATGTGTGTTTAGGTCATTTTCTCGCGGTCAAAAAACATAATGCCAGAAATTGTCACTGTTGGCCGTAGAGGGAGTTGTAAGGAATGATGAGGCTGTCAGTATTGTTATACCAATACACGCTGATTAATGACAAATTCTCCTACAAATGCAATAAAAACATGAGAAAAAAACAATATGAGGAAAGAAATAATAGTCCGAAGAAAATGCCTGAAGGAAAACTCTAACTATCCCTCAGGCTTGTAGGGTTGTCAGTTGTGACCTGTGTAGTTTGGCCCAAGCCGGAGGGAAGCTTATCTCTGCCATCCCTTCCCAGGTCAAATGTAAACTCTGAGAAACAGTCACTGTCTAGAAAACATGCTGACTATCTTTTCTTGACTTGCTTACACTTCCTTATTTACACCAATGCTTCCTTCAGTTGTACACTACCGCACTTCCTTAACCCCTTAACCGCGGGGCGTCACTTTCGTGACGCTTGGGAGCAAGGGATCATACCGCAGGGCGTCGCTTTTGTGATTCTGTGTTATTTTGAATTCACCCGGGCTTCCAAGTGGGGGCTTGTATCATCTATCAGTACTGACAATGTCCAACACTAGTCAGTACTCCTAATCTCATCTGTACTCCCATCCATTGTTGACAATTTAGCCATTTCTCCCCGTTCTTGACTCCCCTCCCTACCCCCCCTCCATTACCCTATCCTCTCGCCTGCCCGGCCATGCTACGCTAAGTAAATCTTCCCTAGAATTTTTCACTGATTTCATCCATTGAAATAAGCCGTATGTCGTATTCTTATACCAAATAATATATACAGGAAAGAAATCAGGTAAGTGAGAGCGCCATACACCTGGAATTGGCTAATTATCACCTGACAACACCTCACGTGCACTCGTCCGCTAATTTTCGCTGTTTTTTTCCCCTTGAAATATGCCGTATAATCTATTTTCGTAATAAATATACATGTAAGGAGGGAAGGGAGAAGCCTAAGTGATATTTACATTCACCTGGAACTACCTAATTTATAATGTATTGTCTAGATTTCCTGCCAATCATATCAGTGCTACACAAAGCTGTTTCAAGATTTAACATTGGTAGCTCTGATTATATATCTCCTAAGTAGGCCTCTAATCTATTTTCGTAATAAATATACATGTAAGGAGGGAAGGGAGAAGCCTAAGTGAAATTTACATTCACCTGGAACTACCAAATTTATAATGTATTGTCTAGATTTCCTGCCAATCATATCAGTGCTAGACTTAGCTGTTTCAAGAAGTAATATTGGTAACTCTGAATAACCCCTAAAAAGGCCTCTAGGCTGGCTGGCCCTGCGTTATCAGTGTACTCTCATCTTCCGAAGTGAGAGGACGTATGTTTCATCTTGCTGACTTCAAGGCCTTTTTTCACCCCCATGCAAATGGCTCTGTGACCTTTACCCCCTACTAAACCTCGTGTGGAAAGAGGTAAAGGGCTGACAATTGATAAAAGAGTGACTACGATCTTTCTATTGAGTAAAACAGTGCAAGTGGAATTGTAAATAATGTGTAAATAATGTGTAAACAGCAAGTGAAAGTAATGAATGTGAATATACGTGAACAATGGAAAATAGTTTTATAAGTTATTTCAAGTGACAGTGCACAACACAGTGTAAATAAAATAGAAATGTAAATAACGTAAATAAAATAGAGAACGTAAATAGAAATGTAAATGAGTAGTATTATAAGAATACGAGTATATACCCTAGGAGTAATGAAAGTGAAAGTTTCACTCTAGCATGTCTGAATGCTATGAGTTATGAGAGTGAAGATGAAAGTGACATTCACTCTCATTGCCAGTATACAGGACGAGAAAGTGAATGCTACGTATTTTACTGAAAGAAATTGAATCCCTACAGTGACAATAAACTAATACTACTGAAGGAAACTTATGGATAAAGACTGTAGATATATATAAGTGTTATATAGTAACAGAAATATAAAGTGTGAGGGGTTTTATGAATAATAAATGACAGACTACCAAGACCGAACTAGTGCCAGTGCGACGATCAGACGCGCTCGTAATTTCCATTGCTTTCACAGTGTTTTTTTTTTTGAGTATGGATCCCAAACTACTTGAAAATTGTAGAATAGTGTTTATAGTGTTTGTATCTGGCTGTGGTAATCATATTACGGGTTGTCGGGAAGTGTAAAGTGGAGACTTCGTTACCCTACTTCAGAGGTCTCCACAAGTCCTACGGTAACCGACGAAGGCTCAACAATCATCCAGGAGAAAGCTGAAGGTATGTGCCATAAGCGTATGTAATTTTATTATTCTAGGACTAATAACTGATTTTTGGCAAATATTTTTTGAGAGTCTGTCGGATCCCAAATAACCCCGCGGCACACGCAAGTCATTGGCAAACAAGCCCGCGGTGTAGGGGTTAATTATGCTTACATTATCACAACCATATACCTAGTTATATACATAGTTCCTTAGATAATATTTTCTTACTATTTACAAGTTCTTCCTTCAGTACTCAGTACCTTACTATGGAATGGTACTTAGAGAAGGAGGGAGGTCAGAGAAGCACCTTGCATCCGTGGCACTGCCAGGCCGTGAGTTTTCTTTCTCGTGCATCACACTTATGCACTCCTACCAACTCTTGTTGGCCCTTGTTCTTTACTGGGTGGCGGCATCTTTTCCAGGAAATGCACGGCAACCCATTCCTTTGTAGCTAGTCCATTTGGTCCCGAACTACATTTGTACGTCCCCGTGCCACTGATGACTATGGACAATACCCCTGCAAGATTTTAAACACACAGTCATGAGCGAACTCCCTCATACTGTAGAGATTGTCTGTCCAGTTTTCTTGCAGCAGTAGTGATGTGCATTCAATACGCACACATCAGAGAAGTGGAAAAAAGAAGTTTCTTATAACACTTGACAGAATGACGAATGCACTCCAGACTACCACTCTGCATGTGACTCTTATCTCCCAACTGCATGTTACGACTGTAGTCTGTGACTACATCTAGGTTTCGATTGCGTTCGGCTGTCACATGATCTACAATCCATGTGTCAACGAGAGCTCCTGTGTGCACAGTTGATAACATGTGCTAATCATGCTTGTCCTGCCAACATGGGGCAAAAACATCAGTGCTTTGTTGCATCTCTCTTGCTCTTTACCGAACACAGGCATGCCGTATCTGTTAGAACGCACTGTGCCACACAAGCCAATATTCCTGGCAAGCAGGTGCATTGGAAGTCCTGCAGAGGTGTACCAGTTATTTGTGTAGATTATGCGATCTTAACCCACATAATTTTCAATCATTTGTTTCACTGTTGTGTCAGACATACTCAGACGATTGTTTTGGGGGATTACAATCATTGCCTCTGTGTATATTATCATGTCCAAGACAACACCCATACAACAGTCACACAGTACAAATACCTTTAGGCCAAAACGATGATATATCAGTAGGATTTACTGCCTGTCAAAAATACGGCCATGAAATTACATCAGAGACTTAGCAATCACACGCTGTTGAAAATCCCCAACATTGCATTTGATTTTGCCATTGAGATTCTCCAAAACGGGACTGATTTTTTGCAAACTGTCTGCAGGGTCTGTGTTGTCCAAGAAATGAAAGAACCATAGGATGTTCTGGTTCAATTTCACGAGTCATGATCTTGCAGAATGCATCAACGCATGTCAGAATATCATTTGTCCAGTAATATGCAATTGCATGTTTCTTCACCAAAGGCATCAACATCGTCAGCACCAAGAACATATACAAGGAACACACTGTCACATCAGTCCAAAACCGTGTCCTGTAGGTTCCTTCTTGTCTTTCATGAACAGTTGTCTGGTGGAAAAATTGGTTCATCTCTGTTGCAATCATCATAATAATGTGTTCATCAAAGAAAAGCAAAATGAAACTCAGCACTGAACTTGTCACCACCAATACTGTTGTGTCAAGAATACCTCAGTCACTGTTGTCAAACATAAAGACCCTTCGGTCTGTAGCCAGTGGTCAGTGTCCATGCCTAGGCTGCTTGGGAAAGGGAAGGTGGGATCTCTGACTGCTGCCTGGAGTGCCTTTTGACACGGACACATTTTACAGTAGATTTCCGCACCTGTCATGAATGCCAAGGGACTGACCTGGTTCCTGGTACTGAGAAGGATGGCCCTGGTGCCGGATCAAGTGAAGCAGCAGTGCAGGATGGTGAGAGGGTGCTTGAGGTGGAAGGAAGCGGTGGTGAAGGTGCAGCACTCGAGGAGGAAGGCACGGTGCTCCGCCACTTGCAGCACATGTTGCACCGACGTGGTCGTCTCCTCTTCATCCCTTGTGCCAGGAAACAATTGCTTTGCCACCTTCTTTTTCTAAGGAGGAAGTGCAGCAATCTTGCTATGAGAAGGAGGTGGAGCATCATCACCAGTGTTGTCATTGTTATCATTGTCATCATCTGGTAGTGTTTCTTTCCACTCGTCATTTTTGTCTGATGTTTCATCAAGACTGCTGCCACACTTCTCATCAGAGCTAATAGTCCATGTCACTCTACCCACCCCTGGGGAAGAGTTCAGCTTTGATTTCATAACTTGTCAGGCCTTTCAGCCCATGATGAGAGTAGCAGTGCGAGAGGGTGGTGGCCTTGCCAGGAGCAAGAATCGAATGTCAACTCATCACTATGTCATGTGCTGAACTGAAGCATGGGGCCTAGGGAGGGTAGGTCGGGGTCAACATGTCCTAGACATTTGTTCACTTCCCAAAATTCTTTCCAGATTTTTACAGGTCACACTGCATCGATGCCGTAGATTACGCTTCAGTATAAGACCGTTCTATGCTGGTGGCCATTTAGAGGTTAAATAAGGCTACAGCAAATTCCTCCAATAAAAAAATTGCTTCTTATCTAAATTAAGCTATCTACAGAAATAAAACATGAAATATGCTATGTAACTAAAAGGTAAATGCAACAGTGCACTTGGAAAGCATTTTCATTTTGTATAGTGCCACCCTATATGACAGTGTCCAGCTTAAGAGAGACGTATTCAACAGGAGTTAGATCCAGCCTTAACTAATCTCTTCAGTATGAGGGCATTGTCCTAAATTGATTATAATCCTCTGGTTGTAGCCAGAATAAAACAAGAATGATGTCACCATTATATAATCTTTTCACTATGATGATAGCTTTGGTCATTTCAGAAATGCTGATACTAGGCGATTTTATCCACTCTAGGAAAGACCTTATAGAAGAAGGCTATACATAACCTCTCCAGTGCCAAATGTCTTTCTTCATCTTAGTAAAATCAATCAGATGTACTAAAACTGTAAAGAATTTAATTACAGAAATCGTTTAAGGGGTGAACAGTGCCAATGACAAAGATTAACCCCTTAACCGTGGGGCATCACTTGCATGACGCTCGGGAGCAAGGGATCATACCGCGAGGTGTCACTTTTGTGATTCTGTGTTATTTTGAATTTGCCCGGTCTTTCAAGTGGTGACTTGTATCATCTATCAGTACTGCCAGTGTCCAGCTATACTTAGTTCTGCAAATGTCATCTGTACTCCCATCCATTGCTGACAATTTAGCCATTTTTCCCCTGTCCTTGACTCCCCTCTTTACCTCCCCTCCATTACCCTCTCCTCCCACCTGCCCAGCCGTGTTGCGCTACGCAAATCTTGGACGGATTTTTCCACTCATTTTATCCATTGAAATGTGCCCTATGCCCTATTCTTATACAAAATAATATATAAAAGAAAGAGAAAAGGTAATTGATACTGCCATACATCTGGAATGGGCTAATTATCACCTGGCAACACCCCACGTGCACTCGTTCACTAATTTTCCGTTTACTTCCCCTTGAAATATGCCCTATGACCTATTCTCATAACAAAAATATATATAAGAAAGGAAGGGAGAAGCCGAAGTGATATTTACATTCACCTGGAACTACATTATTTATTATGTATTGTCTAGATTTCCTGTCAATCATTTCATAGCATATAAATTAGCAGCTGTCACCACATTGACATTGTCAATCCTTCCCTGCCCATAGGCCACATCATTCAGTTTACTGTCGTCTTTCAAGGTGAAACCATGTCGGATTCAGGCCAGTCCACTTCCGCACTTCTGAGCCCCCTGCAAAGGGCTCTGTGACCTCTACCCCTACTAAACCTCGTGTGGGAAGGGGTAAAGGGTTAAGTAGTTCTGCTGTGGAACATGAACTGGCTAATTTATCAATGATAAGGGTGGACAGTGACTACGATCTTTCTGGTGACTCTAAAACAGTGCAAGTGGAAATGAAAAAAATGTGTAAATAGCAAGTGAAAGCAATGAATGTAAATATAACTGAACAGTGGAAAATAGTTTTATAAGTTACTGAAAGTGACAGTGCATAATATAGTGGAAATAAAATAGAAATGTAAACAATGTAAATAAAACAGAGAATGTAAACAGAAATGTAAATAATTAGTAACATAAGAATACGAATATAAATACTTTGAGTAATGAAAATTAAAGTGAAAGCTTTGCTCTAGCGTGTATAAACATTTGGAGTAATGAAAGTGAAAGTGAAAGCTTCGCTCTCTACGCTAGTTTACTGAACGAGAAAGTGAATGCCTGAAGTGAAAATAAACTACTAGTACTGAAAGAAACTTATGGATAAATATTGTATATGTAAATAAGTGTAATAAAGTACTAGGAATATAAAATGTGAGCGTGTTTATAAATAATAAATGACAGCTCTGCCTCAGAATACCATTGGGGAATGAGTGCGGGTGGAAAGCTCATATGCGCTCATAATTTACATTGCTATCACAGTGGGTTTTTTTTTTTGGAATATGGATTCCAAACTACTTGAAATTCATAGAATAGTGTTTGTAGTTATAATATCGGCAGTGGACCATATTATGGGGTATCGGGAAGTGTATTGTGGAGACTTCATTACCCAACTTCAAAAGACTCCACAAGTCCTACGGTAGTCGATGAAGACTCAACAAACATCCCGGGAGAAAGCTGAAGGTATGTGCCATATGCTTATTTAATTATAATATTCTAAGACTAATAACTGATTTTTGACAAATATTTATAAAAAGTCAGTCGGAGCGTGATTATCTCCCCAGGACACGCACGGCACACTCCCGACATCTCCACGGTTAAGGGGTTAAGAAACAATTAGGAGGAACGTGCATAATGATGTGACCAGGAGAGGGCCCAGATATTTCTCCTTGAAATTACAAAAGGGCAACCAAGAGTCACAGCAAGTAGTTGGAAGGCCACAGAGGGACAAGAGTGATTGGAATTACAATTATTTTGATGATAATGATGACGACGATGATGATGATGATGGTTATTATTATTAAAAAATTATTGTTATTATTATTGCTACTTACATACTACTACTGCTACTACTACTGAACTAATCACCTCCATCCACTGGGGAATTATATTGTGAAGATCAAAACCAGCCTTCATAATACAGTTCACTACTTGGAGTCGTAATGTGAAGGTTAACACTAACCCCAAGTTCGCCTACAGCTGTGGTTACCAATAATCTGCTGTTACTTTTATTATTTTACTCATTAACATTACAGTGTTAATAAAGACATTAATCTATTGGGGTCGCTGGTCTATACGACTCTCGACCACAGTAGCTTCGTAATCCATAACTACCAGAGAGACAGGCCTGTAACGGGGGTGGGGGTTAACAACGGGCCGTTTTCCCTTTCATGCCGACTGCCATCAGAATATCAAGTATTCTGATGACATGTATAAGACAAAAGGTAATAACAGCTAATTGCCTTAAATTGTATTAGCGTCAAGTTTTTTTTTTTTTTTTTTCCGGCCTATCAACCATTGGGGCCGAAGCCCCTGGTCATTAAGGCCATATATATATATATATATATATATATATATATATATATATATATATATATTTATATATATTTAAACATATAAAAATATATATATACAAACATATATACACACACACACACACACACACACACACACACACACACACACACACACACACACACGCTTCCATGCATACATACAGACACACTTTCATGCAAACGTACATATATATATAATAATTTTAATCTTATTTAATTTTTTTTTATTTTATTTTTTTTATTTTTTCTTGGTTTTATATTTTTCATACCTTATATTATAAAGTAAAACTAATCTAAAGACCCTAAATTAATCACCTAACAGACAAATCGCTAACCTATACTAAATCCTACAGAGACAAATAGCTAGACCTACACTAATGGTAAAAATACCTCGACTAACAGAACACCATCGACTACAGATATGTAATGCCTTTCTACATTACATACCTGCACTCATCACCTGGTAACTGTCAGTCGAGGCACAACCTAATATAGGGGACATCAATATATGAAAGGGAACCAGACGAGTCAGGAACATTTCCATATACGTCAGCTGTCGTCCCTAATTAGAATAACTTAAGCAAGATAATATAATGTATTTACATAATTTGTACAGAAAGTGAAGAACCTCGCCCAGCAGACCACCATCGACTGCAAGTGCCCAATACCTTCCTATATTACACACTTGCACTCATCAGCTGGTGACTGTCAGGCGAGGAACTTGGCTTAATGTAGGGGACATCAATATTAGAAATAGATCGGTGGGAGGAGGAACTATTTAAAATATGTCAACTGTCAACCCTAATTAATATTACAATATATACATATTTACTCTTCATAAAAACCATAACCACACAGTAAAAAAGTCACATCACTCTGATCAGTCCGGTCTCTCTCAAGAAAGCCATCAATTTATCAGTCATAACAATGTCCCCATCACCCAGGATGGTGGAAAGGGTGAAGGGGACGTCTACTGCGCCGCAGTAATTTATAAGTGAAGCACGTTCACGAATAAATCGCCGACAGCGCAGGATGATATGACTGATAGATAACACCGCATTGCAGATGTCACAGTGCAGTGGGAAGCGTCTTTCCATATATGGTTTTATGTGGGTTAAAATGGTGGCATTAAGCCGTAACCTAGCGTCAAGGGTATAATCTAGTAAAGTACATACATTCTCCTGCCTACTTAGGACCACCACAACTAAAAAATAGTAATACTCAAGACACGGGTGAGTTGGGTGCACGAGGCAGGGATCAGAGGTAGGTGTGGCGAGTTAATTATAAGGCATGGTGTTTCCACCAGAACATCTCTTAGGGTCTCTCTACCGAGGTCATTGTAGCCTCCTACCCAGGCATTTCTTCCCCCAGCACTTGTACACTGGAATTCATTTGATTCACAGTAGATAAATGATACTATATGTGACCCTAAGATCACAGTAATAAGTACAGATTAAAAAAAAAAATAACAGAGTATGTATTATAGTGATTGGAAAAAATTGTTGAAGGAAATTTATATGAGCTAGAGTTATACTTAAAATAGTTAAGTTTTCCCTTAAACTTCAAGTTTCCTCTCACTTGACCTTGAAAAAGTAAAGGTTTTAACTTCGTCATTTACCATTTGGAATGTAATCATTGGTTAACTAGCATATTAGAATGATTCTGTACCGTAACTGCCACGGTGAACAAAGGCTTTTACCAGCATGCCGTTTTCTTCATTTCTCTTGTTAATCACTTGTCAGTTTATGCTAAGACTACCTCAGGATACATTTAATGTGTCAGTGAGAATACATGTGTAAATACCAACCTCTTTAGGAGGGCAACATAACCTACAGATCCATGGGAACTATGAATGTGGGAACGATCCTGCCCTGCTCTGCTCTGCGTTGTGTTATGAGCAAAGACGAGGGGAACCCACTACAGGGATGAGACGAGGGAATATTCCATTTACCACCTTAGATAATTTGGCGGTATGAATTTGAGAGGAAGGGTTATCGAATGCAATTGTCATCGTGCACTCATCTGTTATTTATAATTAAGTTTTACTAGGATTTTAGGAAATTGAGGGGAAAGTGGAATGTTACGTCACACCTGAAGAATAGTGACGTCAGGTTCGCAGATATTTGTGTTAAGCACGGCGTGCAGTTTGAACCCAAACTCACGCCCATTACATTCACGTAGCCTTAATATTAATTTAAGTACAAATAATATGGTGCTTATGTTAAAAGACAATTGAGTGAAGGGAAAAGCCTTACTCAGAACTTATAAATGACTTACAGATTGCTGGCGCCATTGCACTTTTTTTTTCCCCCTTTTAAAGACTTTTACCTCAATCAGTTGTCCTACAAATACACATGAGTTATAGAACTATTCTTATAACTACCGAGTGACAACAGGGGACACTGCCGACCCAAAAGAAACTGTCACCAGTACAAAGAGATACCTCACTCTCCTCCTGATCCATAAACACTGATGTCAACTCGACACCTATTATGTCCAATTGAGACAAATCTCCCATCCACCTTAAGTTACTCGTGAGACCCCAGATAATAGTGGTTATCATGTACGTCCAGACTAGGTTGTCCTACACAGACTTTGTAGTAAGGAAACCTCAAGGAGAAGTGGGGAATATGTAACACATTCCCTTCATCCACACAAACTCTCATAATCTTCCCTGAGTTTCCTTAGAGCTGCTATGTGTGTCGTCACGTGCTATACATCCTCATACACAGAACACCTCTGTTGCATTCAAACCAGGACGTCTTATCGCAAGTAACACCAGTGACGGGTTTGACAGGGAGAATGAAACTTACGTATGGAAGCAAAGTGGCACAATAAGCATTTAACAATCCTCAATATATCTGCGGACAGGTCGGTGGTTTCTGGGTGGCAAGGTCTCAAGCTGATAATCCTTATCATCTTCCACCACAGCTGATGGCTCGATCAGCCACTGTTCCATTCCTATATAAGGCTTCACTTTCTCAGCTGCTCTCTGCACTACAGTGTAGTCAAATGTGTTTTTCAAGTGATAAGCACCACCATCACTTAACACTTCTACCACTTTGTACGGTCCTACCCATTTCGCATTCAGCTTGTGGCTCGTACCCGGCTCAGGGTTTTCATTTCCCACCCATACTAAGTCTCCACACTCAACCAATTGGTTCTTCCATTTCCAGTTGGCTACTTCACGGAACTTGCGAGCCATGTTCAGAGAGGTTTGATGTATAAGATCAAGAGCTATGGTTACTGCCTCCTGACGTTCCTCATTTTCTATAACTGGTAAGTTCACACCTATCTATCAAGGGGCATACCTTGAGAAGAAAGCAAAATGGGGTTGTTTTCCAATTGATGTATGCAGAGCACTGTTCTGAACACGCTGACATTCCCTCAAGAATTTGGGCCATCGGAAGGGATGTCCTTTACACACGCTTGTCAGCACACTTTTCATGGTCCAGTACATTCTGTCCGACAGTCTGTTCCCACGGGGATGATATGGAGTCACAAAGCCTATTTTGATGTTGTAGGAGGAGCAAAGGTCTTTGAATTGTTGCTAGGTAAACTCTCCTCCATTAGCCAGGAAAAGAAGGGTTGGGACCCTATAGTCACATAAATATTCTGAGAATTTAGCACACACCTCACCCATAGTTTTACTCCTGAGTTTATAAAATTTGACGAACCTACTGTAGTGGTCCAGAATTGTCAGCATGTAATGGTACCCTTGGGTTCCAGCACACATATCTGTGAGATCAACACTGATCCGATCAAGAGGCTTGTGCACAGGGTGCATCTCCCCCCATTTCTGTTGTAACCTAGAGGTACCCTTAAATTGCTGACAGCTTTTACACTCTAACACATGGGTACTCATCTCTAAGGTTTGACCAGTAGAACATTGTTTCAGCATTGTCAATTGACTTTTTCCAGCCTAAGTGTCCTGACTCTTGATCACGTGGTAAACTCAAAGCAGCCTTCTTTAACTTCTCTGGGACTACTACTATGTAATATAGGCTGAGATTTGTTCGTGGAACTAAGTCACAGACATGTAGCTGGGAATTCTGAAGAAGTAATTACATCAGACTAGTAACGAGAATAGACCTTTCTTCATATCAAACCCGCTGTTGCCTGCACCTGTAGCAGAAAACCGCCATGCCATTGTTGAGATTAACTCTGAGACTAAATGTCTCCAGCAAGAGACACCCACGTGTGTTAGAGTTAATGAGAACAAGGAAGTCTATCTCCCCTTTCATAACCCGAGTAGGTCAAGAATCAGTCTAAAACCTGGTACCTTGCTGGTCACTTATAACAAATTATGTAATGACCAAACTGAGAACACACCATTCCAAGTCAGAAGTACCACAGGGAGCAATGCCATGCTCCTGATTATGACACAGCCTCTGGTTCCGTTACCCAAGTGGAGAAATTGCAGATCTTAATTAACAAGTGCTACTGGGATCACTAGATTCTAGACAAAAAGGGCAGTTAACCAAAATCCTCAAACAGAATCATAAGGTGTTCAGCCTTAGTGAAGAAGTGGGAACCATGAAGGTCCCCCCTCTCACATTGGTATATCCAACCTCAGTAGAATCAGATGTCCTCTGTGCAGATGTCCCGAGAATGCGAAGGAAATAATATCACAAATGGTGGGAGATATGCAAACAAAAGACATGACTGAGCCATCTACTGTCGCTTGGCTGAGTTCAATAGTCCTACTACCGTACTACTTCGGTGACAACGACAGCCAGTACTACTTCTACTACTTACTATTACTACTACAATTACTACTGCAACTGCTGCAGCTGCCGTCATCATCGTGACCAACATATTATCATATTTTTCTCTTATCATCACTGTTATCATCACCATCAAAATTATCGTCGTCAGTGGCACCAGCGGCAGCTGTAGCTGTCCGCTAGTTGTAACCAAAGAACTATTCTTGAAGCACTTGCCGCCGCATCTTGTGAGTAGATTCCTTGGTACAAGGACTTGCTGCCGTTTCTGTCTCTAGTCACTAATAATCTTTCTGCTCATGGCACACGACTACTGTCCCGTACCTGAACACATGTAAGGAATTAAGTGCGAGAATTCGCATCTCATTCCTCGACGTTGCATGCTTTATTGGGTGGGTGGGCGGGGAAGGAAGAGTACGCACAGAATTACTCCTCAGGTACATTGCTGTGAATAAATGTAGCTTTCTACGTGGAAGTTTTGAAATATTTACATGAGGTAGCAAGGCGCAATAGGAATGATGGGTGGATACTTCACGACAACAAGCTTAGTCAAGCAGCACTCTCTTGCCTACTATTTTTTGAAAAAATAAAAAATAAACAAAAGACATTAAACACCAAGTGTCCTATAGTCGCTTTGGTCACCAGAATTAGCACCGTGTGAGTCCTGGTTCTTGCTCAAACTGAAGCTGTAATGAAGACATAGTTTTAACACAATTGATGATATTTGAAATGGCAGGTGTCCTGAAAAAGAGTGTAACCAGTAATTTGCTATGGAGGAAACTGAATTTGCGTTGTCATTAATATTAACATACAGGTGCCTGGAGAGATAAAATTACCTATACTGTATAAATAAAAAGAAAATCGTGCTATATAACAAAGAAAGCAACCCAGGAAGCTAGCAACAGTATCTAACTGAGTACCGTACATATAAGTATGCTGCACATAAAAAAACTTAATGTCTTAGTTTCCCGATACTCCTCCTTCTCTCCTCCGCCTCCATTTAGTTGCGCCCAGGGTCCTAAACTGCATCAAGACAGAAGAGATTCGACTTTAACTGCATCAGGGGTGGAAAAGATGAAGCAAGCATGTGGATGCAGGAAAGGAGTGCTCGAAAATGGTTACAATGTGCGTATTGATTGTTAACTGAGATAACCAACCACCATTACACCTTTTGGACCACATCCCATAAGGGCAAAATTATACCTCTCTCTCTCTCTCTCTCTCTCTCTCTCTCTCTCTCTCTCTCTCTCTCTCTCTTAATTACTTCGGACACTAATATTGAACACATCAGTACGAAAAAAAAAAAAAAAAACGGACAGCAATCAATAACTTCCGATACTTAGTGCGGTAAAATTCAGGACCCTGCATATTTTTCAAATTAATGAAAGCATATGGTTGGATACCTATTGACAGAGAAATTCCTTGGAGAAGATCAGGGAGATATTAGGTAGGAAACAGGTTGTGTACGAGTAGATAAGATATTCATCCTAAGATCTTTAGTGGAATTGTTTCTTGAGAAGGAAAAAAAAGTTGTATGCTTCCTTCATGAATATTGAGAAAGCATATGACGGAGTGGATAGACAAGGAACGAGGAAAATATTAATTAAGAATATGTGGAGTAAATGGGAAACAAGTGATTGCCATGAAGAGTATGTATGAGGTAGCTCAGGCTGCATTGCGTGTGGATGATGAACTGAGCGATTTTTCTATTTGAATGTTGAATCTGAATATGTATGGGGTTATAAAAGAGATACAAGATAAGGCAATGGATGTTGGAGTAGGGTGTGTCAGTTTAGAAAAAGTTTTAAAATTTTAAATGGCATGTAATGTTTTTATGCATTTCCTTTTGAAAGTAAAAAAAAAAATTGCTTATTTTTTAATTCTCAATAACATTTAGCTACACCTATTTAACACTGAAATATTAGTAAATCCATTTTCAGGCAAGTGGCATGAAAACCACCCAAGTTCTTCTTGTTGCTAACGTGTTGAGGTGTACTGTAGCTGCTAGTCCCACAAGACAGAGTTTCCACGACCTATCAATGCTTGCCATTTTGGCATCGTGAAAAGATATATATATTAGGACTCTGTGCCTTTTTTTTTTTTTTTTTTTTTCTCACATAAGGGTTTACTGTAGGTATAGGGTGGTAAATTACCCATTCTTATTTTAGTTTACAGTGGTTTGGGGATGTAGTGTTTTAGGGTCACAGTTCATCATAAAGGTTTCAGTTATTCCAAAATTATAATGTTCTTAAAGGTTGTGTTTCAAAAGCTGTGGCAGTGTAGTACCTTAATGACTGAATATGTTCATAAATAAAATTTATTGTTTTTCTACCATAGCCCGTCTTTTGTGTCCTTTCTGGGATAGTTATCAATGCAGCTTACTAGACTGGGTATCGTTGTATAATCTTACCTATCCTTTGATACATTTGTTTTATTATGGTCTGAAATATGTTCGCAAGTTTTTTTTTTTTTCCTGAAGATAGTATTCTTTCTTTCAGATACGAGTATGTCTGTTCATACAAGGAGTTCCTTCAACGTCCATCTTAGCAACCTGGTGGGTCCAGGCAAGCAACTGATAGTATCTGAATTGCCAACAGAAGAAACTACAAAGACTTGGTGAATGATATCATTCCAGAAGTTCTATCTCAGTGGCAGAAAGCTAATGCACATTTCACTCCACCTGTAATTGTCTGTGAGAGGAGTGTAAAGAGAAGGTTGGAAAATTTATGGAAAAGAGCTGTGGAGGTGTCTTTGGGAAAGGGAAAGCTGGAGGCAAGAAGAATTTTATTAAAGACTTGGATCGATTATTATTTGATATTCTTTTCTGCAGATGTCAAATATTACGCTGTGTTGATGTGGGCTGCAACCCAGACTGTGACATAAAGACTCACATAAATTGTAGCTGCACCAAGGAAAAGAAGATCCCAGTAAAGGAGCTGCTATACATAAAGGGAGAGAGGGAGAAAGTTGGGAGTATAGGTCATCATCAAATGGGAACTTGAACATTCCAGAAAGTCGTAGACAAGTGGCGGCAATAAAACGACAGCAGGAGAGAAGAGAAGCAGAAGAAAGAATGAAAAGAAAAGTTAAAGAGATGAGGAGAGCAATGGAGGCAAGAAGGGATTCATTATTGGACGAAACTGAAGATGTTTTGGTGGAAGAGAAAAATCATGATGAGGAAATCACTCTCACTAAGCAACAAGCTGGACCAGAGCAAAGAAATTCCTCATACAGTACAGAAGATATCAGAATTATTGCTCTAGCCAGCATGAGGCATCACATTGGCCCGAGAGAAGCAGCAGAAATTGCCACAGCTTCATGGACTGATGCTGGTGTCACCACAGAGGATGATTCGTACCTGGTAATATATCACAAGTGGAGGAGGGTACAGTTAAAGGTAATGACTGAAATGAAACAAGAGTTTGAGCGGGAGGTGCAAGAAACTGGGATAAGCTGTATAATGTTTGATGGAAGGCATGATGATACTGAAGTGTTGATGGAAGCTGAAGACTGCAATAGACGATTCCCTGGCATGATCAAGGAAGAGCATTGCAATGTATGCAGCGAACCTGGCGGCATATACTTGTGGCACTTCACCCCTGAGGAACAAACAACGGGGGAAAGTATGCACAAATAAATGCAGACCAACTGGTGAACTGGTTGACCCTTCAGTCAATTGGAGGGGACTCTACAAATGTTAATACGGGTTGGGAAGGTGGAATTATGCAGCATGTTGAGACTAAACTTGGCATGAAGCTGATCTGGTTAGAATGTGAACTCCATACTGGGGAGCTGAATTTGAGACACTCTATCACTAGCCTGGATGGTCCCACACTCAGTAACAACAAGTGGAGTGGCAGAATTGGCAAGATGCTGGACACAGCTGCAGAGCTGGAAATAAACAGTACATTTGACAAGATCTGCGTAGGGCCCCCGTTGATCCAGATGAGTGAAGAAGTTATTAGGGATCTATCTACAGACCAGTTGTATGGCTATAAGATGGCACATGCCATCAGGAGGGGAAAGTTGCCTCGCAGCTTGGCTGTGCTGGAAATAGGACCCGTCAGTCATAGCCAATGGCTAACTAATGCACTGAGAATATGCAGACTGTGGGTATCAAAGCACGGGCTGATTGGGAAGTACAAGAAGAATCTCAGGCTGATAGCCGAGTTTATAGTTGGGTTATATTTACCTAATTGGTTTAACATAAAAGTAAAGCACAGATGGGTGGAGGGGCCATCGGTACATTCTGTACCAGCTAGAGCTGTTGAAAAGTCAGAAGAAGGAGGCCTTGAAAATAATTATGCCCACTGTGAAGAGATCGGCTTGGTATGAACACTCTGAGGCAATACTGGAGGCCATGCTGTGCAGTGAGGTGGAAAAGGAGAGAAAGGAGGCAGTAGACAGGATACTGAATATTAGAGGAAAAGGAGATGATAAGATTCAAATTGGCAACAATTTTCCCAGACCTAGGAGAGTACCTGGTATTAACCCAGATGCCACAAGGCTTTCAGAAGATACCACAAGGCATTCAGAACTGATAGACTGGACTACTGGAGTCACTGAGCCTCTTCTTACTTGTTGCCTCAGTACAGCAGAAGTTAAAGAGCTTGTACTTAAGCCAATGGCGGTACCAGATTGGCCTTCACACACACAGAGCGTGGAGAGGTGCGTCAAGCTGGTGACAGAGGCAGCTGCTCATGTCTTTAGTCACGAGAGAAGAGAATTGACAATCAGGTCCCAAGTAGTTAGTAAAAGGCTAATGCCCAGGAATAGAAGTAAACAGGACCTAGTCTCTCTCACTAAGTTTAAAGGTTCTGAAATTTAATGGGATTAATTAGTTTATGGAAGAAGTAGTTATCTGCTCTCTGTTCGCTTCTATAATTGTATATGTGAAACTAAATAAATGTCATTGTAATGTAACATACGAATTAATACTGTCACTACAAGAAGTTTCAAATATTGAAATAAACTTAATATCTGTTATGCTGTGTTTTATTATCATAATTTACTGAAATAGTAAAAAAGAGGAGACAAAAAAAAAAAAATCTTAAAAAATAAGAAATCAGCAATTTAACATATGAAAGGGTACATGATAAAATCAATACAATAATAAAAGTGAAATTAATGTACCTAGGAACCTTCAGATTTAATAATAAATGACGTTCTTGAAGTCTACGCATAAAAACGAATAATTTTACAAGCTACCATCGGTGAAATTCTCAAATTCGTATTTTGACCCCCCAAATTGACACACCCTAATGTTGGAGTGTCCCAAAGAAGAGGGCAGTGTTTAGAAACTTCCTTTTCTGTTCCTCGCAGATGATACCATATAGTTATGTGAAGAGGAAGGGGAACTGTAAGGCTTAGTGAATGGGTTTGGAAAAGTGTCTAAGAAATAGAATCTAAAGGTGAATGTAGGGAAGAGTAAAGTTGTCGTTTTCGAGGGAAATGAAGTCACTGAATGAACAGGAAGGTTGGATGATGGGGAAATGAAAAATGTGGGTGCATTTAAGTACTTGGTTAGTGTGATCAGTAAAGATGGAAGTTTAGAGCATGAAGTGCTCGAAGGGGAACAACAAGGAAAAAGGGTTACTGGTTCTCTGAAATCAGTGATAACAAATAGGGAAGCGAGCATGGAAGTAAAAAAAAAAAAAAAATACTGCTGCATGATAGTAATGTAATACCAGCTCTAACATATCGAAGAGAAGCTTGAGCCTTGTTGGAAGGACACATGTCTAGAATAAGAGCAGTGGAAATAAGTTATCTGAGAGGAGCATGTGGAGCTGCGTGGAGAGGCAGACGTATTATGGGTCACAAAACTATCGGTGCACAATATGCGTGACACATCTGGGACCACAGAACGAAGGTCGCTGAAATATTAGTGTCCGACCTACCACACGTTGGTAGCCTTGATGTCGGGAGGTGTCATATATCACCAACTAGCATTATCCTCTTGCGGACATATAGCGAACGATTTGTTTATATAAACGGAAGTTGTTCATACACATTGAAACTTGGTAATATCAGCAGTTGCTCAAATGTTTCTGGTATGCATCTGACCCCAGTTGCACCAACGCATTTGTGACCCAAAGTACATGGAATTGAATGAGCGTTGTGGTGTGGGTGCTGATGTGATAGAAAGTGTGAGGGGAAATACACTGAGGGAGTTTGGCCACCAGAAGAGGATGGTGAGTGAGAGACTAACAAGGAGAGTGTATTTGAATAACGTGGAAGGGGGAAGAGGGAGGAGGAGACCGAGGATGAGATGGAGGGATGAAGTGGAGAGGTATATGAGAGAGTGTGAGTGTGCGTTGGGGCGAGGAGACCGAAATAGCGGAAGACAGGGGGACATGGAGGCGATTTGTTTGTGACTACCCCTCAGTGGATTAAGGCTTCTGGTGATAGATTGATGTGTAAGAGTTCGTATTTGTCTACAAAAATGGAGCGATAATCCTGTCCGGAAATGTACCGTGTATATATATATATATATATATATATATATATATATATATATATATATATATATATATATATATATATTAGGGTGGTCCTAATTTTCGATTTTGGGAATTTTCAGGACGATCCCCCCTGAAATCCTTCCATACAACACGAAAACATGTCATGCAAAATATTTTTCAAAAATATTTATATTTAGAGGTCGCTCATCGGCCTTTCATGTTATTACGTATCGCCACATTCAGCTTGTCCCACATAGTTGTCACAGAAATTCTTTCACACAATTCTGGTGTCTTAAAACTACTCAGTTCTGCATTGTACAAAGATTTAAATTCATAGCACCTAAGCAGATCACAGCTGCCTACTGTGAACCGGGCGTGGCAGTTAGATAATTGTCGTTAGACCTCATGACTTAATTGTGCTGCAGATATTCGTGGTGACGATAATTTACTAGATTCCAATGACAATTTGTCATATACAGTGTTTCACTTACTTATTAAGTGCATAGAGCTGTCACTGTTGTATACTGATAGCATACAGTGACAATCTAATTGCACCCCTTAATTGCATGCTTTCTACTTTTACAGGCAATCTTTCATAATTACTGATAACTGGTTGAACTGTGTTGATTCTGGACGAATATGGCTTCGACGAGTGGGAGCACTGATGCTAAAGCAAGGAACCTGTCTAGGACTCGGCCTGGTGTTTACTTGCTTGACAAGTTGGAAGATGATAACAAAGGATCCAAATTGCTTTCAAACCGCCAAGCCCTAGGTTATCTTTTGCACCTCCACCCGAAGCAGAACAAGACAATTAAAGCAACAGTGACAGCTACAACTTAAAAAGTGGAACAGTTCTGGGATGGTCCCCGTATTCCAGTTCGACAAACATGAAATTCCAAGAAAAAATTGGAGATTTTGCTTCAATGGGAATCTCTTAAGAAAAACAAGGGTAGGACAACACCAGCACAAGTCTAGGGTGAGCAATCATTTAAAGATACTTTGGATAACCTTTTCGATATTGCACATACTGACGCCCTGAAACTGATCACAATAGAAGAGGACAAGCATTTTCTCATCAGTCAGCTTATGAAAGGTCGGCCGGGGGCAATGGCAGGAATCGACAAGACCCTAAGTATCAAAGAAGCAAATAAGCGCCACCGTGAGTATATGAAGCTCAAACGAAGAGAAAAGGCCGCCATTGCATTTGCACAGGCTCAAGAAATCGCTGAATTGAAGAGCAGCAGCAGTACTTTGTCATCTGGGGATGAGTCCAGTGATAATTGCATGACTCCTGTAATTAAAGAATTAAATGTAAGTCTTCCTTCACCACCCAAACGTGGTCGGAAAGATGTGTTGAGTCAAAATTTGTCGGCCACTGTGGGTGGATATCAACTGTCTGATCGCGCTGCTGTGATGATTCTCGGAGAACAGCAAAAGCTTTGGGTCATGATTTCAGTTCAATAATTCTGAACCGCAGCAGCATCAGGCGACAGCGACAGAAATGGTGAAAAGAGACAGCGATGAGCATAATGAATGAGTTCGCTCAGGACGAAGAATCGTCGTACACTGAGATGGAAAGCTTCTTCCAAACCTCACCAACAATGAAAAAGTGGACCGATTTCCGATCATCACCTCGTCAAGTGGTAATTCTCAGCTATTAGAAGTTCCAAAATTAGAATCAGGGACTGGTTTGCGGCAAGCACAAGCAGTGGTCAGAGCATTGAAGCAGTGGGGAGTTGAATAAAGAGTTCAAGGCAACTGCTTCGACACGACAAATGCAAACACGGGTCGCCACAAAGGAACATGCATTACAGTGGAACAGCTACTGGACAGGGAACTCTTGTACCTCACCGGCCTGCATCACATCTTAGAACTACTTGCAGGAACTGCTTTCAAGGCAGCCATGCCTGTTCAACCAGCACCAAAAGTACTGCTCTTTAAGCAATTTCAAAATTTTGGAGTTCAAATGACCAGAAGCACTTCCAAGACGCATCATCTGATGAAGTGGTCACAGCTCAACTTGAAGATATCAAGGAAGAGGTCCTGACCTTTGTTTTCACTACATTTCTGCACAAGCAGCCTCAAGATGATTACCGTGAGCTACTCGAGCTGACTGCCATCTTCCTTCGTTCATCACCACAACGAGGTACTCGTTTTCATAAGCCCAGCACGATGCATCAAGCACGATGGATGTCAAAGGTAATCTACACATTCAAAGTGTGGATGTTTCGTTCACAGTTTACCTTGACCACCAGTGAAGAGCGTGGTCTCCATGACCTGTGTGTGTTTTACACAAGCTTCTACATCAAGGCCTGGATAACAGGACCACTCCTAGTGAGCGCCCCACAGAACGACCTGCATCTGCTGCAGGCCCTTTTGAAGTTACCTGTTGACCAATGGTATGAAGATCGTGTTGACCAATGGTATGAAGATCGTACATACAGAAAGGCACTGGCATGTTTGCAAAAACTTCCTGTAACCAATGATCACGCTGAAGGAGCAGTTCCACTTATCGAGGCCTTCTCCGGTCGTCTAATGAAGGATGAAGACCGGCTGCAATACATCCTACAAGTTGTGGCCAAGAACAGAAGCAGAGTTCCTCATGGAGTTAAGTGACGCCTGCAGCAATGAATGGTCAATGATTTGGTTGGTGACATATTGGTCATTTAATAATGCAGAAGTGACTGTACTGATAGCCGTTTACTGGTATTACAATTAAGTGTTCATCAAAAATCTATAACTTGTTTTGAAGCAGTTCAGATCAGTTAATAAATATATCTAACTTTTTCTAAAATTATTCGTTTGTGACCTTCAATGAGCTGATATTGTATCTGAAAAATTCATAAATGTCAGAAAATTTCAGATACAAAATCCTCTGAATATACACGGTTTGACTCTTATGCAGTTATATTCAAGGGCAGTGAGCAACCTCTAAAACTTATTTGTTGTCAAGAATATTTCACATACAGTATTTTTAACCTATTTACAATGTTTTGAATGGGTATGGCATTTGAAATTTCGAAATTGAATTTTGGCCCTACTGTATAATGACCACTCTAATATATATATATATATATATATATATATATATATATATATATATATATATATATATGTATGGGTGGTCCTAAATTTCGATCTTGCGAATTTTTAGGACGATCCCCCCTGAAATCCTTCCATATAATACGAAAACATGTCATGCAAAATATTTTTCAAAAATATTCCGGTTTATATTTAGAGGTCGCTCATCGGCCTTTTATGTTATTACTTATCACCACATTCAGCTTGTCCCACATAGTTGTCACAGAAATTCTTTCACACAATTCTGGTGTCTTAAAACTACTCAGTCCTGCATTGTATAAAGATTTAAATCCATAGCACCCAGGCAGATCACAGCTGCCTACTGTGAACCGGGCGTGGCAGTTAAATAATTGTCGTTAGATATCATGACTTGGTCATGCGGCAGATATTCGTGGTGACGATAATTTACTAGATTCCAGTGACAATTTGTCATATAACAGTGTTTCACTTGTTAAGTGCATAGAGCTGTCACTGTTGTATACTGATAGCATACAGTGACAATCTAATTGCACCCCTTAATTGCATGCTTTCTACTTTTACAGGCAATCTTACATAATTACTGATAACTGGTTGAACTGTGTTGATTCTGGACGAATATGGCTTCGACGAGTGGGAGCACTGATGCTAAAGCAAGGAACCTGTCTAGGACTCGGCCTGGTGTTTACTTGCTTGACAAGTTGGAAGATGATAACAAAGGATCCAAATTGCTTTCAAACCGCCAAGCCCTAGGTTATCTTTTGCACCTCCACCCGAAGCAGAACAAGACAATTAAAGCAACAGTGACAGCTACAACTTAAAAAGTGGAACAGTTCTGGGATGGTCCCCGTATTCCAGTTCGACAAACATGAAATTCCAAGAAAAAATTGGAGATTTTGCTTCAATGGGAATCTCTTAAGAAAAACAAGGGTAGGACAACACCAGCACAAGTCTAGGGTGAGCAATCATTTAAAGATACTTTGGATGACCTTTTCGATATTGCACATACTGACGCCCTGAAACTGATCACAATAGAAGAGGACAAGCATTTTCTCATCAGTCAGCATATGAAAGGTCAGCCGGGGGCAATGGCAGGAATCGACAAGACCCTAAGTATCAAAGAAGCAAATAAGCGCCACCGTGAGTATATGAAGCTCAAACGAAGAGAAAAGGCCGCCATTGCATTTGCACAGGCTCAAGAAATCGCTGAATTGAAGAGCAGCAGCAGTACTTTGTCATCTGGGGATGAGTCCAGTGATAATTGCATGACTCCTGTAATTAAAGAATTAAATGTAAGTCTTCCTTCACCACCCAAACGTGGTCGAAAAGTTGTGCTGAGTCAAAATTTGTCGGCCATTCAGGATGGATATCAAATGTCTGATCGCGCTGCTGTGATGATTCTCGGAGAATAGCAAAAACTCTTGGTCATGATCTCAGTTCATTAATTCTGAACCGCAGCAGCATCAGGCGACAGCGACAGAAATGGTGCAAAGAGACGGCGATGAGCATAATGAATGAGTTCTCTCTGGACAAAGTAATTGTCGTACACTGAGATGGAAAGCTTCTTCCAGACCTCACCAACAATGAAAAAGTGGACCGACTTCCGATCATCATCTCGTCAAGTGGTAATTCTCAGCTATTAGAAGTTCCAAAATTAGAATCAGGGACTGATTTGCGGCAAGCAGAAGCCGTGGTCAGAGCACTGAAGCAGTGAGGAGTTGCAGAAAGGGTCCAAGGCATCTTCTTTGACACGACAAGTGCAAACACGGGTCGCCACAAAGGAGCATGCATTACAGTGGAACAGCTACTGGACAGGGAACTCTTGTACCTCGCCTGCCGGCATCACATCTTAGAACTACTTGCAAGAACTGCTTTCAAGGCAGCCATGCATGTTGAACCAGTGTGGTAGGTCTCCATATTTTAATTGCAAATCATACTAGATAGATAGATAAATAGATAGATAGAGAGACAGATAGAAGCAGGAAGTCAAATGATGAGAAGGTGTTGTGTCTGCGAGAATCGAGCAGTGCTAAGCATGCTTACACACTCTTAACACTGAGGAAAGCTGACGACAGCGGCCAGTAAGGAGATGATGCAGTTAGCTGTCAGCAGTCCTCTCGTGAACAAAGATCTAGTCCACCCCTGCTATACCAGAATTTAGGAAAGAGAGCTCAGACGGAGATTAGCCACCGAACAGGCTAGACAGAAGGAGACAAGCGACCCTAGAGAGAGGTCGAGACGGAGATTAGCCTTAGAACAGAAAGAGAGAGAGATAGCGAGACAGGAAGGTAGCTACCTGGGACTTATACTCTTATACCTGTTTAATATTTCCAAGACAAATAAAAATAGTCCCATACTATTCTTTACCTCTCCCGTCACTACATGACATCTGGTGGGGAAACTACTACAAGATATAAAAGCCGCTCGACCACAAGTCTAAAATATACGCCTCTACAAGCAAATACAAAGTCGCTGCTTTATGATACAAAGTCTTTATGACATTTGGTAGCAGCGAACGTATACGAACCTCGTCTACGAATCAACATTAAACTCCTACAAAATATCAAGATTGAAAAGCTCCTGACAGTATTCTCTCCATCATGCCCCCTCCGTCTCCCAGATCATTACGCTGATGCAGAGGTCAAGAGATCACTCGACGCCTTGCAAGTAGCTTAACGACAAACCAGCAAATGCGGACATCGTCTCCGAATTAAAAGCAAATTTCTACAAAAGCAACCGAGACTACAAGATTAGCTTCAGTTCTACAAAGTCTTTATGACATTTACAATCAACTACAGCCATCTACAATCAACTACAATTAACAACTCTACGTCGTCTGTATAATCTTCTACACGCACCTACAAGAAGCGGCAGTCTCCATCCTACAACGAGTAAATCACAAGAAAAAAGGACCAAGAATACATCAAGAAAGAAAGAAAACAAACAAACAAACGAAGAGTGAGAGACGACTCACAACTCATAACCACCAGACCTCACCCTCCTCTCTCTGCTACATCCACCCAACCCCCACCGCTTACGCAGGTGTGAAGAGGTCAAGACAGCAAAACATCAAGTCCATATTCACAACTCGTCTTACTCACTCGTCTTCACTCAAGTTACTCATCGCTACTCATTCACTCACCACAGCTACCAGTGTGGGAAGCCGACGTCACCATGTGCTGAGACGACAGCACGCCAATCAACCCGCGAAGGACAACGCTATCACCACGTGCAACACCACTCACACCATTTTCCTCCACGGTAAGAATTAGTGAGTTACATAGTTACTTCATTTATACAATACACAGTGATAGACAATAAGCTTCTGCACAAACATATAAAACGTGCTGTATAGTTACAGTTTAAATACACATACTTACTTCAGTTATCTGCATAACTCAAACACTAAATAATCACCAACAATAAATATTCTACACTGTATATATTCATTCATTTATTATAACATTTATTTACTACCAACGAGTGTTACCATTTATACCTACATAAAATACGTGTTTCATACATACAACTATACATTATTATATCTACAAGCGATAAAGAAAATATACCATCACAGTTACTCAGTGAGCAATTAAAAGAACTGTATCAAACATTTATTAATTAAAGCTACCTAGTGGAAACATATAAATTAAGTTACAAGGTAAACTAGAGAAAAAAAAAAAAATGGCCAACACAAATGCTGTTAGCAAGAGCGAACATCTTCAACACAATCGTGAAGACAATGATTTCCACACAGTGCTGACACACATATTACTCACGATAGGTACAGGTGAACAACAAGTCAGTGTGTATAGTTAATACTGTATATAGTGTATATATATATATTTTATATAAAATAACAAAATACGGGACTATATAATTTCATTTTCAGTAGTATCTGTGCAATATAAACTAAACTTTAAAAAAAGTATCCCAAGGAAATTAGCAATTATGCAACCATGAACAACATGGAAAAAAGTGTACACAAGCAAAGAAAAACAAACTATAGAAAATCAATACATACAAAAAAGAAAGAAAGAAAAGTAAGAAAGAAAAAAGAGAAATAAAGTAAGATCTCATAACAAACAAATGAAAATAAGTGTAAGTGTTACTATATATGCCAAAATACCACAAAATACAAACAAAAAAGCAAATTGTGTCTCCACAAACAAGTGGCATGACACATCATCACTATCATCGACCGCTGCATATGTTAGGACTGCAGTTATTACAATTATGTTACTCCATATTACAATTATGTACCTACAAACGATATGTAACAATTATGTAACGACAAACGATTGCATTATGTTACACTAACTACAATTATGTACCTACAACCGATATGTAACAATTATGTAACGACAAACGATTGCATTATGTTACACTAACTACAATTATGTACCTACAACCGATATGTAACAATTATGTAACGACAAACGATTGCATTATGTTACACTAACTACAATTATGTACCTACAAACGATATGTAACAATTATGTAACGACAAACGATTGCATTATGTTACACTAACTACAATTATGTACCTACAACCGATATATAACAATTATGTAACGACAAACGATTGCATTATGTTACACTTTGCCAATTATGTAACAGCTGCATTAACAAGATGTAACTTTTATGTAACTTTAATTACAATTATGTACCTGCAAACGATATGTAACAATTATGTAACGACAAAACAGTTGCATTAACAAGATGTAACTTTTATGTAACTTTAACTACAATTATAAGGCCAAGACACATATGTAATAGTTGCATTAACAAAATGTAACTACAATTATAAGGCCAACACAATTATGTAGTACCACAATGTTAGTACAATATTATAAGTCATACAATTATAGCACAATTCTGTATTACCAGTATCATCATACAAGTTAGGTGAAATATTAGACATTACTAAAGTGATAACTCAAATATGTAATGTATAACCTAGCAGTATTACCATTGCACAATTATATGCGTAATATTACTGAATAATCACTATTTACTATGAATAATATATGTATACAATATTCATACAATTATGTTACTTTACAATATTATGTATTTCACTTAATTAGCTTATAAGTTCATTATAATGTGTATGTAGTATGTATTAATATATTATAACTATTAAATGTCGATGGTACGCCATTTTTGCGCGGCCGAGCAATGTGGTAGGTCTCCATATTATAATTGCAAATCATACTAGATAGATAGATAAATAGATAGATAGAGAGACAGATAGAAGCAGGAAGTCAAATGATGAGAAGGTGTTGTGTCTGCGAGAATCGAGCAGTGCTAAGCATGCTTACACACTCTTAACACTGAGGAAAGCTGACGACAGCGGCCAGTAAGGAGATGATGCAGTTAGCTGTCAGCAGTCCTCTCGTGAACAAAGATCTAGTCCACCCCTGCTATACCAGAATTTAGGAAAGAGAGCTCAGACGGAGATTAGCCACCGAACAGGCTAGACAGAAGGAGACAAGCGACCCTAGAGAGAGGTCGAGACGGAGATTAGCCTTAGAACAGAAAGAGAGAGAGATAGCGAGACAGGAAGGTAGCTACCCGGGACTTATACTCTTATACCTGTTTAATATTTCCAAGACAAATAAAAATAGTCCCATACTATTCTTTACCTCTCCCGTCACTACATGACATCTGGTGGGGAAACTACTACAAGATATAAAAGCCGCTCGACCACAAGTCTAAAATATACTTCTCTACAAGTAACTACAAAGTCTTTATGACACCAGCACCAAAAAACTGCTCTTCAAGCAATTTCAAACTTTTTGGAGTTCAGTTGACCAGGAGCACTTCCAAGACACATCATATGATGAAGTGGTTGCAGCCCAACCTGAAGATATCAAGGAGGAGGTCCTGACCTTTGTTTTCACTACACTTCTGCACAAGCAGCCTCAAGATGATTACCGTGAGCTACTCGAGCTGACTGCCATCTTCCTTAGTTCATCACCACCGCGAGGTACTCGTTTTCATAAGCCCAGCGCGATGCATCAAGCACGATGGATGTCAAAGGTAATCTACACATTCAAAGTGTGGATGTTTCATTCACAGTTTACCTTGACCACCAGTGAAGAGCATGGTCTCCATGACCTGTGTGTGTTTTACACAAGCTTCTACATCAAGGCCCGGATAACAGCACCACTCCTAGTGAGCACCCCACAGAACGACCTGCATCTGCTGCAGGCCCTAGTCGACTATGCCACGATCAACAATGAGATTTCCTTAGTAACAGCTCAGAAAATTGCCTCTCATCTGTGGTACTTGAATGAAGAGCTGGTGGGTCTTGAACTGTTTGATGATAATGTCAGTCAAGAAGTCAAGAAACAAATGGTGCAAGCTATGAATTTCAATGATGGTATGGAGGATCCTCCCAAGCAACTGACTATTGCGAGTGGTGACGTTCTAGGAAAAACTGTCGCTGACTTCGCCACGAAGCAGTCAAAGAATCTATTCAAAAGGTTGAATATCGATAATGACTTTTTGAAGTTACCTGTTGACCAACGGTATGAAGATTGTACATACAGAAAGATGCTAGCATGTTTGCAAAATCTTGCTGTAACCAATGATCATGCTGAACGAGCAGTTGCACTTATCGAGGCCTTCTCCAGTCGTCTAATGAAGGATGAAGACCAGCTGCAATACGTCCTACAAGTTGTGGCCGACCACAGACGCAGAGTTCCTCATGGAGTTAAGTGACGCCTGCATGGTCAGTTATTTGGTTGGTGACGTATTGGTCATTTAATAATGCAGAAGTGACTGTACTGATAGCCATTTACTGGTATTACAATTAAGTGTTCATCAAAAATCTATAACTTGCTTTGAAGCAGTTCAGATTAGTTAATAAATATATCTACCCTTTTACAAAATTATCCGTTTGTGACCTTCAATGAACTGATATCGTATCTGAAAAATTCATAAATGTCAGAAAATTTCAGATACAAAATCCTCTGAATATACACGGTTTGACTCTTATACTGTGATATTCAAGGGCAATGAGCAACCTCTAAAATTTATTTGTTGTCAAAAATATTTCACATACAGTATTTTTAACCTATTTACAATGTTTTGAATGGGTATGGCATTTGAATTTTCGAAACTGAATTTTGGCCCTACTGTATAAGGACCACCCTAATATATATATATATATATATATATATATATATATATATATATATATATATATATTGTTACGGAACAGAGAAAGATAGTGTACACTTTAAGCGAGAATACTAAAAATCACTACTGTCCCATAAAGTTCCAGGTGCAAAACAAAAGAGTTAGGTAAAATTACAAGTTAAAGTTTAATGCTCAAACTAACAACAAAACATTCAGGACTCATAAGGATAATGTAATGGCAAAAAACAGGTTAAATATATGGTTAACTGCAATAGCCTCTATTAACACGAAATTAGCAAGAGTAAATTTACCTAAGTCAGCCCTGATAAAATGAAAATACACTGGGTAATGCTCAGTTAATGCAAGATAAATTATTGCAGATACAAAATATTATGAACAATGGCTAACAATAAGAACCTTACATGAATTACAAAAACCTCACTAGGCCTACAAATTAACAACTTATGCTATACAGTACAAGAACAAAATGCAATAACACTTATACTCAAATTACACAGCTGTTAGATGGTTGGAGACTTCCTGAGCACTCACAATAATAACTGTACAGGGGAGGACAGAGATGTGAACAAAATGAGGAGTAGATCTAAGTGGCAATTAATGTAGAGACTGAGCTCATTATATAGGGGCCGGCAGAGCTTGATACAACTTGTAAGAAGGACGCGCAAATGAAGCCATGGGGACAAAGAGTTGACAATCCCACTCTGAACAACAGAAAGAACGACTTACTCTACTATAACGGTAGAAGGGGGGAGTGAGGTAGAACACGCTCGTGATCAAACAGGCAGCACACTGTACGTTAGAATTACACAAAGGATGATGAAATCATAGGCTATGTAACACCTCCCCACAAAGAAAAAAGAAATTTACAAAGGACATTTCTTATTACTCTAAAATAATTTGTCTAAAGTCTAGATAAGCAATCTGCAATAACATTTTCTTTCCCCTTGACATGTTGTATGTCTAATGAATACTCCTGAAGAAGTAGACTCCATCTTGTCAATCTCCGATTTTTATCTTTAAACTTACTAAGGAATTTCAGTGGGTTATGATCGGTATAAATGACTATGGGGTCAAAACCAGAACACAAATAAAATGAAAAATGCTGTAAACCCGAAATCAAGGCCAAAAGCTCTTTCTCAATAGTTGAGTAGTTCTTTTGAGGTGGAGTGAACTTCTTACTGTAATAAGATACAGGATGTTCAATACCCTGATCATCCTCTTGCAGCAAAACAGCCCCAGCTCCTGTATCACTTGCGTCAACAGCCATCTTAAAAGGCTCAGCAAAATTTGGAGTAGCGAGCACTGGCTGACTTAATAGGATAGCTTTAAGTTTGCTGAAAGAGGATTCACAGTTATCGGTCCATACAAATTTAACTCCCTTTTTCAGTAGGTCTGTAAGTGGTGATACAAGAATTGAAAAGTTAAGAACAAATCTCCTGTAATAACCTACCATTCCCAAAAATCTTTGTAGCTCTTTCCTACTTTTAGGTCTGGGAAGATCACTTATAACCTGAACCTTAGCTCCTGGTGGTGCAACATGTCCGTCACCAATTACATACCCAAGGTACTGAACTTTAGCTTGACCAAACTCACACTTTGATAAATTAGCTACAAGATTAGCCTGAACTAAACGCTCAAGAAATTTACTGACATGGCATAGGTGATCTTTCCAGTTGTCACTGAAGATTAATACATCATCAATATAAACAACAAACCCTGCCAAACCCTCTTTTACAACATTCATGAGCTTCTGAAATATGGCTGGTGCATTCTTCATACCATATGGCATTACAGAACATGCAAAAGTCTTTCCTAGTGTTACAAAACATGAGATCTCCCTAGCACGTTCAGTCATAGGTACTTGCCAGTATCCCTTTAACAAATCAAACTTACTTATGTACCTAGCCTTTCCGATCTTGTCTATGCAATCTTCCACACGAGGGAGAGGGTAAGTGTCTGTTTTGGTTATCTGATTAACACGTCTGTAGTCAATGCAAAGCCGCTGTGACCCACCTGGCTTAGGGACTAGAGTGACAGGAGAACTCCACTCGCTCTGACAGAGCTCAGTCATCTTGTGGTCCAACAGGTAGCCAAGCTCCTTCTGGATGAGAGGAACTTTCACTGGGTTCACACGGTAAGGAGGCAGTTTAATTGGCTTTGCGTCTCCAACATCGACATCATGCATCAATACAGTGGTTCTTCCTGGAGTGGCACGGAACACTTGCGGGTACTCCTGCAGTAATGCCGAAAACTCCTGCCTTTCCTCGGGAGGTAGATGAGAAAGCTTAGTCTGGAGATCATTCATGATATCAGGATTCTTCCCCAAACTATCACTCAGGCTCATGCTGCATGGAAGAGCTTCACTTGCAGACTCGGGTGGAACAGCTACAGTGCAGACTGGATTATTTTCGTCCCGCCTGTGATATAACTTTAGCATGATGATGTGACAAAGTTACTTGTTCTTTCTACGATCTGGTGTGTCGATGACATAGTTGACATCATTGAGTTTCTTCTCCACGAAATAAGGACCACTAAACTTGGCTTGAAGAGGTTGCCTATGCACTGGTAGCAGAATCAAAACCTGATCTCCTGGCTGAAAGTGGCGTAACCTGGACTTCTTATCATACCAAGTCTTCATCTTCTCCTGAGCAGCTCCTAAATTCTCTCTCGCCAGCTGTAAAGCAGTGGACAGCCGTTCTTTGAACTTCATCATACTCCAGCAGGTTGACGTCATCTTTCTCCGACAGCCAGCATTCCTTGAGTAGCTTAAGGGGTCCTCTTACTTCATGGCCAAACAGTAGTTCAAAAGGTGAGAAGCCCAGTGATTCATTGGAGATTCTCTTGCAGCAAACACAACGAATGGAAGACCTTTATCCCAGTCTTTCTGATGTTCCAAACGGTATTTCTTGAGCATCGATTTGAGTGTTTGATGATATCTCTCCAACGCTCCTTGAGTCTGGGGATGGTAAGCTGAAGACGTGATCTGGGTGATGCCCAACTCTTTCAGAGACTGCTTGGAAACATTTGACATGAAATTACTTCCCCGGTCTGACTGTACCTCCTTGGTCAGACCAAACTTTGTGAAGAACCCTAGCATTTCCTTAACCACGTTCTTTGCTGAGATATTTCTAAGTGGAATGGCTTCAGGATAACGAGTAGCCATATCAATCAGGGTCAACACATAAGAAAATCCTGAAAAAGTCTTAGGAAGAGGGCCCACAATATCCACCAACACACGGGTGAAAGGCGCCTCAAAAGGATGAATGGGAACTAGAGGTGCAACCTTTTCGGTCTGATTACACTTCCCCACAACTTGACAGGTGTGACAAGACTTACAATACCAGGAAACATCCCTGAAGATACCTGGCCAGTAGAAGTGTTTCAAAATGCGTGCCACAGTCTTCCTCACTCCAAGGTGTCCTGCCAAACTGGAATCATGAGCCACTCTAATGATATCCTGCCTACAAACACGAGGGATGACAACTTGATGTACAACCTCCCATTCACAGTCGGCTGATGCTGTTGGGGGTCTCCACTTCCTCATAAGTACTCCTGACTTTATATAATAACAAGTAGAAGCACCAGCTGACTCTTCCTCACTGCAAGGAGAGTTAGCTAGACCTTTCAACTCAGGGTCAGCAACCTGCAACTCAACCAACTCTTGACGAGACAAATTTTCAACCCTACGGGGTACTGCCTCATCTGGTGAGTGGTCCAAATTAGCAAGAAAAGTGTCAGCTAGGATAACATCATCATCATTATCCTCTAAATCACCAGTAACTTTAGACTTAGCCCTAGTGACAGCACATGCAGGGAACACATCAGGGACATCACAATCCCGGGTCGCTGCCACTGGCTCACTAGACAACTGAGGAGCTGGACACACTTGACTTCCACCAATATCATTTCCAAGTAAGAAAGTTACACCTGACATTGAGAGTGTCTCAACCAACCCAACCATAACGGAACCATTAGCAAAACCAGACTCTAAATTCACTCTGCACAGAGGGACAGAGAAGTAATTATTCCCTACACCTTGTAGGATTACAGTTTCATCAGAGGAATTAACATTAGAGCCTAGAACACTGGTCAGCATAAGGGATTGGCAAGCACTTGTATCACGATATATTTTAACTGATTTCCTGTCATTACTGTCCAGAGGACTGACAAAACCTTCAGACAGGAAATTAGCATATGAACTCTTGAGAGTGTCACCCACGTTACTGCTCAAAAGAGGAGCTTCATCATGAGGATTTAAGTTACCCCTCAAAGCAGGTTCAGTTAACTCAGTTGAAGAATTCTGGGTACTCTCAAGAGTGGACACTAGACCAATTGACTGAATATTTAAAGACTCCTTTTTGTTCACATCACGCAGTCTCCTGAAACATTTCTCCGTAGTATGACCAAGCTTACTACAATAAGTACATTTACTTTTCCGAAATCTAGAGGTGGAGCTGGTATTTACTTCCTGAGAAACATCATCTTTATTCTCTTTCTTGTTACCTGTACTCTGAGTAGAGGCAACGTACTTACTCTCAGCTTTCCCTTTTTCTTTAGAATATCTCTTGTGAGTGAGAACATATTCATCAGCTAAAACTGCAGCATCAGACAAATTATCTATTCTTTTCTCATCAAGATATAGGCTTACATCTTTATAAATACACCTCTTGAAGTCCTCCAGCAAAATCATCTGCTTAAATTTGTCAAAATCAGAATCTACATTCTTAGAATTTAACCACTGCTCTAACAGATATTCTTTGATTTTTGCATACTCAACAAAGGATTGCTTATCTTGCTTATAAGTTGTCCTAAATTTTAGTCTATAAGCTTCAGGAACAAGCTCATAGGCCTTAAGAATCAAGCTCTTAACTACATCATAATTATCACATTGATCCTGAGGCAGAGATGCATAAGTTACTTGAGCTTTACCGGTGAGAACAGTTTGAAGGAGTACTGGCCAATACTTTTTGGGCCAATTAAAACCTGTAGCTACCCTCTCAAACAACTGAAAATACTTCGTTAAATCAGATTCATTAAAAGGAGGGACAAGTTTAACATTTTTAGCCACATCAAAATCATCAGAGCTAGATGATCCAGTTCCACCTTGTTTCATGCGATACTCATGGTCTGCCTGAATCCTAGCAATTTCAACTTGTGCCTCAGCCTCCTTAACACGAGCCTGAAACTCAGCCTCCTCAGCATGAGACTCTGCCTCCTTAGCCTGAGACTCAGCCTCCTTAGCACGTGCTTGAAATTCAGCTTCCTTCACACGAGCCTCCTGCAGGGCTAGCTGTAACTTAGCTATTTCAATCTGCGTTTGCTCATTTGGAGGAGTTACATTAAACAAGCTTTCATTAATCATGTCAACAATTTGATCTTTAGAATGATGAGAGCGAACAGCAATTCCCAATTGTTGAGCAACAAGCTTAAGTTCATTCTTTGTTCTGTTTTCTACATCACACACCGTTTGCACATTTGACAAAAAATCTTTGGCTTCATCAAGTGTAGTAATAGTAGACATCATGAATAAATCACAGTCACAAAATATCGGGCAATATCCTTATGATAATATCCTGAATATCCTGATAAGAGGTCGCCAAATTTATGTTACGGAACAGAGAAAGATAATGTACACTTTAAGTGAGAATACTAAAAATCACTACTGTCCCGTAAAGTTCCAGGTTCAAAACAAAAGAGTTAGGTAAAATTACAAGTTAAAGTTTAATGCTCAAACTAACAACAAAACATTCAGGACTCATAAGGATAATGTAATGGCAAAAAACAGGTTAAATATATGGTTAACTGCAATAGCCTCTATTAACACGAAATTAGCAAGAGTAAATTTACCTAAGTCAGCCCTGATAAAATGAAAATACACTGGGTAATGCTCAGTTAATGCAAGATAAATTATTGCAGATACAAACTATTATGAACAATGGCTAACAATAAGAACCTTACATGAATTACAAAAACCTCATTAGGCCTACAAATTAACCACCTATGCTATACAGTACAAGAACAAAATGCAATAACACTTATACTCAAATTACACAGCTGCTAGATGGTTGGAGACTTCCTGAGCACTCACAATAATAACTGTACAGGGGAGGACAGAGATGTGAACAAAATGAGGAGTAGATCTAAGTGGCAATTAATGTAGAGACTGAGCTCATTATATAGGGGCCGGCAGAGCTTGATACAACTTGTAAGAAGGACGCGCAAATGAAGCCATGGGGACAAAGAGTTGACAATCCCGCTCTGAACAACAGAAAGAACGACTTACTCTACTATAACGGTAGAAGGGGGGAGTGAGGTAGAACACGCTCGTGATCAAACAGGCAGCACACTGTACGTTAGAATTACACAAAGGATGATGAAATCATAGGCTATGTAACAATATATATATATATATATATATATATATATATATATAATATATATGTATATATATATATATGTTCATCATCATCATCAACCGGACCTTCTTTCCCATCCTAGGGCAGGGTGAGGAGTAGCAATATCCAAACAGCCTAAGTTTGCCCTGTTCAATGGGCCACGCTTCCATTCACTCATCATTCAAACCCACGGATCATCCTGTTTTGCATCACGTTTTTTTATTATGCTGCTGTGCAGTATTTATGCTATATTAATGCTCCCTCTCTTCTTCCATCCATCCTAAACTATAGTACCACCTCTCCGCTGTATCGAAAGGTAGCTGACTCCTTTACTTAGCGGTTTGAAGCAACTTGCGATGCTCAGAATGTTACAGCATCTATATAACTTAAACACATATGAAAAAATTGTGACAGAACAGCAACAAAATAAAATAGCGTCATGCAAAACGGAATGAGCGTTATGCTCGTGGGTTAAATATCTATACAGTATATAGTACTATTTTTCTTAACATTCAAGCTTGTTTGGAATTCGGTCTGACAGAACTTATGTTATTGAACAGAAGTCGTTCTCAGAGAAATAGACAGAAAAATTGACTGACAGACAGGGATACGCCTTAGAGAGATTCGACAGTGTTGTTATAACTCTCAACCCGTACCACGCCGGACAGAAAACAAAAATGATACCCCTCTTTGCCAGCATATTTTGGATTTAAGTAATCTGTAAAGCCTGTTAGTTAGTTGAATTGAGTCAGACTGGTGCCACTCTACCGCTCAAATCTTCAAGGTTACTGAAAGAGCAGAGCAGCTGTGAGCTTGTGAACAGATTTTGGATTTTTTTTTTTTTTCTGGCTAAGTGGGCTTAATACATCAATATAAGATCCCTGGTACTAATAAAGTGATCATCAAAGCCAGAAGGTAGGTTGAAGCCAATCATATTGGTGCCACTCGACCTCTAAAATCATCAAGGTTACTGAGAGAGCAGAGCGGCTGCGAGCCTGGACTCACTCGCCTCTCATGCTCCTAAATCAGTGTTGTAAAATTAGTGGAGAAATGTCTGAAGTAAGTGAGATACGTTATTACCTTCCATTTTACTTCAGTTGCTTGCAATGACTGCTCAGTGCAGCAGGACATAAATCTACGTCACCAGCGTTTTTGAAGGGGATGTACCGTAGATCAACGGCGCTGGCGTGGTACGGGTTAACATCAGCAAACACATTAGGTTGCATCCACGAACATGTGTTGACAACACAGCTAGCAACATGTTTGGATACACATAGGCAGTAGAATTTGGACAGATGTATGCAAACATTTTTCAGTGCACTCTCAAACTTACTGGGAGCAAAGATGATGTGATGTGTCCATACAAGGCAACTGAGACTTCATCATGATGTTGCCAACATGATCAGGATGCTGCTAATCCAAGCATGTTTGCAGCTTGTTCACTATTATGTCATTTACATATTGCCAGCACTTCTTCCAGCACAGGTGTGGACATGGCCTTGCTAAGGCGAGCTGAAAACAAACTGTTTCCGTAAGAAAAATGAAAAACTAAAAAACACATGCCATTTGAGTTTACGAATAATTGTTATTTTATTCTTGCTAAAGACAAACGATTACATGCATCTTCATAAAGAATTCACATCATAAATAAGACAGACATACAGACAATACAGACAGACATGGATTTTGGATTATTGATTCACGTTGACTTGTATAATATCTTTTATTTCACTGGATGACATTAATCAGATTAAGTTCAGCTTCTACAAAGCAAACAGTCCTTTAGTTGATAGAAGTGTTACATACAGATCTTGCCTATGCCTCTTCATAATAACAATATAAAGGTTTGACATTTGGTACTCATATATATATATATATATATATATATATATATAGAGAGAGAGAGAGAGAGAGAGAGAGAGAGAGAGAGAGAGAGAGAGAGATACGAGGTGCTACCCAAAAGTTCCAGTAATCTGAATATTGTAGGAAAATCAGTTACCTTTCCTCCCAGTTCTCATTGTAGCCTTCGAAGTAGTCCCCTTGGGCATGTACACAGTGGTCCCAGCATTTTTTCCATGAGTCCATGCATCCCTGGAATGCTTTAGGCGTGATGATCTTGAGCACCTCCTGCGATTCTATCTGGATCTCCTCAATAGTGTCAAATTGACGACCTTTCAGTTGTAATTTCAGCTTGGGAAACAGGAAAAAGTTGCAGGGAGCAAGGTCAGGCGAATAGGGTGGGTGGGGAATGACTACGGTGTTAGTGGAATCCAGGAACTGCCGGGCAACAATTGTGTGGATTGGGACATTTTCATGATGCAGGACCCATTCCTTGTTCTTCCACAGTTCTGGACATTTGCAGTGGATGTTTTCCCTCAGATGCTGGAAAACATCACAGTAAAACTTTCCACTGACAGATTGACCAGGTGGGACGAATTCCTTGTGAACAATCCCTTGGATATCGAAGAAAATTATCAACATCGACATGACACTGATGCGAACTTGATGCGCTTTTATCGGTCTCGGTGATTGGGGGAGTTCCATTCCATTGACTGCTGCTTTGTCTCCTGGTCATAACCACAAACCCATGGTTCATGACCTTGGAGATGAAGGTGGCGTCATCTCTGACCTGATTCTTGAGCTCCCTGCAAACTGCAATGCGACGTGCCTTCTGCTTGTCACTCAGCAGTCTTGGCACAAATTTTGCACTGATGCGTCTCATGCCCAACATGTCCGACAAAATGCATTCCACACTCCCGTACGACAGACCAACGATATAACAAACATCATGAATAGTTCGCCTACGATCTGCAAGGATAGCCTGACGAACATTTCCGACGTTTTCTGGTGTTGTTGCCGTTGACAGTCAACAGTCATCGTCTTCAACAGACATCCGTCCTTCCTTGAACAGCTTGTACCAGAAAAATGTTCTGCTTTGGGACATGGCATTGTCACCAAAGGCTTGCTGAGCAACCATTGAGTTTCTGCAGCCGTCTTGTTGATCTTGAAGCAGAATTTGATGCAGGTTCTTTGTTCTGTGAGGTCCACCCTTGCTAAACCGCCAGACCACCTTCACACCATGTTACAATAGTAAGCGCAGCTCACATCTGCTCATGGACGTGGCCGGGGCCCACAATGACGCACAATGGGTGCTGCTGACTCCCAGAGGCAAAAGGCAAAACTGCAAACGGTTGGCTCCCTCTGTTCAAATTACTGGAACTTTTGGGTAGCACCTCGTATGTATGTGTGTATATACTGTACATATATATATATATATATATATATATATATATATATATATATATATATATATATATATATATATATATATATATATATATATATATATATATATATATATATATATATATATATATATATATATATATATATATATATATATATATATATATATATATATATATATATATATATATATATACAGTATATATATATATATATATATATATATATATATATATATATATATATATATATATATATATATATATATGAGAGAGAGAGAGAGAGAGAGAGAGAGAGAGAGAGAGAGATCATCATCATTAGCCATTTGAGTATCCACTGCAGGACCTGCCTATCCCGACTGAAGTAGGGACGATACAGCCTATGTATCTCTATGAAGTGGCTTAGGCTGTCTGGTAGAGATTGTATGTAGGGTGCGAAGTGCTTGTGTGATAGTCGTGTTATAGTGGCTAATGCTTGTAAGTGTGATTGTAATGTTGTAGTGGCTTTGGATGTGTGTGTAGTCTGTGAACCAAATGTAATCGGCCCGTGCAAGCCGACTGGGTGCAAACATACTTTACAGTATGTGACACTGGTTCAACCACAGCACCCCTGGTGTCCGCCAAAGCAGTACATGGCCGGGAGAACGCTTCCAAAGTTTATTACCCTGGCGGGGCGCGAACCCTCGTTATATATATGTGTGTGTAGCCTCTATGGTACAGTTGTAAATTGTGCAGTTTTCGTACGCTGAAGAGCGAGGGTTCAAGCCCTGCCAGGGTAATAAACTTTGGCAGTGTTCTTCTTGCCACGTACTGCATTGGCGGACATAAGGGGTGTTGTGGTTGAACCAGTGGTGCATACAATGAAGTATGCTTGCGCCCAGTCGGCTTGTGCAGGTCGATTACACTTGGTTCATAGACTACACACAAATCCAAAGCCACTCCAACACTACAGTTACACTTACAAGCACTTCTCACTCTACATACAGAATCTACCAGACAGCCTAAGCCACTTGGTAGAGATACATTGGCTGCATTGTCCCCACTTCGGTTGGGATAGGCCGGTCCTGCAGGGGACACTCAAACAGGTGATGAGTTTATATATATATATATATATATATATATATATATATATATATATATATATATATATATATATACAGTATACGAGTATATAAGGGAAAGAAAGCAAATCAGAAAGTGTAAATTGTGATGATGTGTGTGTTTGGGCGGTCGTATGTATACTACTAATGTTTGTGTATATGTGATGCCCAGATTAAAATGTACTGTAACTTCAGATCGAATGTTTAACATGCCGAAAAAAACTGTGATAAAAATGTGTTGCCCAGTTCAACTAGGGAACCTTCAACGGTAGGCTTAGCAAAATCAATAAGATGTACATGACTGAATTTTGTCTTAAAATGTAGAAAAAGTATGACATGTTTAGTGTCTGTAGCTCACGCCACTATAGTATGTTACACTACTTCTCTCTGTAGTTGGCTCACATTGAACTTCATCCTTCATTCTTTATTTCATGCGGTACAGTTTTAATCATGACATATATGTAATAGATCTTGACTGCTAGTGAGTTACGTCCATTGTCAGGGACTAAAGCAGGTGTATTTTTACCACTAAGCATAAACTCTGTACGCTGGTCTTTCCTGAAGTTGGCTAATGATCAAAATGTTTAGTACTTATAATTATAGATGTTGTTTCATTTTATTCCTCATGACCGTACGTCCGGTACTTTCAAGTAGAATGCTGTGTTTATTATCTGAGTAATGACCAAAATTTTACATACGTTATGTGTTTCATATATCGTCAGTTACCAAGATCTGGCTTAGTTTTAGAGGATAAAATGTTATTTTATACTTGTTTAATGACTGATTGTTGCGTACTTTATGGAAGTACAAAACCGTACGTACGTTACGTTCTTTCCCATCATGTGGCCAGTGACAAAGACGTTACTTACTATTAAACATTAGTGGGTCTAATATAAAGGTATAGTAGGGGTATCACTTTATAACTTCTTTTAAATGAAAATTCAACTAACAGAGCTAAAAGATTTGTGATATTTTATTATATTTGAATAAATTAATGTATGTAATTCTATGAAGTACCAGGATTTTTCACAAAAGGTACTCCAAATTAGATTTCCAAGTAACGACTAAATTGTACACTAAACTGAAAGTCCATGAATCAATCTCTGTTTATCTATACCCAGACGACTTAATCCCTTTAGGGATGACCACATATAAATCGTCTTCATGTCACCCTGTCCTCTGCCATTTCGCTGCCCTCCTCTCAACTCACACCCCACTCTTTCATATACTTCTCCCCTCCATTCTTTCGTCTCATTCTCAGTCTCCCCCTTCCTCTCCCCTCGTCAGCCTCAGTCACATACACTTTCTTCGTTCGTTTCTTACTCTCCTTCCTCACCACATGGCTAAACCACCTCAAGGTATTGCTCCTAACGGTTTCTATCACATCCACATGCACAGCACATCGTTCCTTCTCATCCACGTTAATCAGTCTGTCTCTCCATGTAACTCACATTTTCCTCTCAAATAAATCATTTCCACTGCCCTCACACTTGTGTCCTTCCAAAATGGTTCATGTTTTGCTTTTATACGTTAGACTGGGCATCTCAGTATCATGCAACGACATTTTTACTTCCATGCTCACTTCCCAATTTCTTATCACTACTTTGCGTGAACCAGCAACTTTTCTTCTCTGTTGTACCCATTTAAGCACTTCATCCCATAAACTTTCATCCTTACTCATCACACTACCCAAGTACGTAAATGCATTACATTTTCCATCTTCTCATGAAATAAATTTTATTCATCCCTACATTCACCTTTAGATTCCGTTATTAACATACTCTCCCAAACTCACTCACCAAGCACTGGAGTTCCCCTCTGACTTCACTTAAAAGTACGGTAACATCTGCTAACAACAGAACATGAAGTTTCCAAATGGCGCCCTCTCTCAATGGGGCTGCTCCCACATCTACTGCCCAATCTTGTATCTCTTTTTTAACTTCATCCATATACAAATAAACAACCATGGAGACACGGCATAGCCTTGTTTCAATCCTGTATTCAGAGAGAAAAATTCGTTCAGTTTACAATCCACACTTAGTGCAGCCCTTGCAGCCTCATACGTACTTTTCACAGCATTCGACAGCTCCCCATTTACTCCATATACTTTTAATATTTTCCACATTCCTTGCCTATCCACTCTGTCATCCTCTTTCTCAAGATCCATGAAAGTCACATAGAATTCCTTTACCCTCTCTAGAAACTCTTCCGCTAAACACCTTACGATAATTATATATCTGATCAATATAACTTCTTCCCTTTCTGAAACCGCACTGTTCTTCTTCAGTTTATTCCAATAACTCTGTCAATAAGTATCCTACCATATACTTTTCCTGATACACTAAGTGGACAAACACACCAATGATTACCACACACTTTTTTGTACAGAGGAATAATTATACCTAACTTCCAATCCTCTGGGACTCTACCTTCTTCCCAGGCCAAATTGCAAATCTTCCATATCCATCCTACTGCTATCTCTCCCCCGTGCTTCAGCATTTCACCACACAACCCTGGGCACGCAATAGTTGTCTAAATTATCTTAATACATATATTGGTGAAAAAGATAATTGGTGAAAAAGATAAGGAAGACCACAAATAGGATGGATGGACAGTGTGACGAGTGCGTTACATGCGAGAGGGATGTATGTAGAGAAAGGAGTGGCTGTGCGTGATAGGGATGAATGTAGAGAAATTGTGAATGCATAAATGGTGGCATGGTCCTGACGGGATGTTCTCCCGCATCTGGTCTGATCAGCTGATCGGGTCAGGTGCGGGGAAGAGGATGGGTTCATTATGATGTAACTGGGTTAAACCTGCTCTGCTGTTGGGCTCTGCTACGGATGTCGCTGGACAGCACTGTGCAGTTGATCCTCGTGCGGCGTGGTGCGGTGAGGTCCTTCTCCCCATAGAGGCTAAGATATGAGTAAATGTGTCTGTGTAGATGAGTATTTTGGTGAGTGTGTCCTCCTGTCTTGGGTACTCCCCGTTAGAGGGGAAACAGCCTAGGTATATAGATAGAGAGATATTTTACTGAAGATTTGTGGAAGAAAGTGAAAAGAAATTGAATTTCTGCACACATTAAGCCTCAGTTATTCCATGCACGGAACACCGCCAGTGTACTGTACGCTGCGAGTGTGTGCTTGTGATCAGATTACCTCCCTACTCGTAGGTTCCTACCTGTCTCCCACAGATCCTTGACAAAAGACTGTTGTCCAGATATGTTTTTGTGTTGTTTCATTCTAAACACAATGATATGATATTAGGGTCAAAATATTCCGCATGTTTTACCATTTAAGACAGTGAATACATTGTAAAAAAAGATCGTATTTTTGGAAAAATAATCATAACAACAACCTTAGTTCACATCTTAAATGATGGAACAATAAGTGCTATGGTCTTGGATCATCGGGTAAAAACAAACATTAATTTGTCATACTCTGCCTATTCTGATGCAATTCAGACAATAGAATAATTTTTCCCTTCCGAAACGGATACTGATATTAATCAGCTTCTGCTTGTCGATTTACAGTACTACAGTCGTTTAAGATCAAGACCCAATCCTCTCATGTAGCTATATCCTTCATTACAATCCACAAGAAGACGAAGACATAAACAAAATGAACCAGCACCCAACACTACACAGAGAGTGCCTCAATAGCATTCCACTTCCCTTACTCAACACTGCAGTTCACAAACATTGGCTATACATAAATACGTAGGGTTCACAGCCATTCCAAACCTGCAGCTAAACAGAATCCTTCACGTCCAGATGACCCTGGGTTTGCAACAACAACAATAACATAGAAGCAACAATGGGGATGGTTGCTCTGACAGATGTGAAAGACGGTGCTCTCTCTGTCTCTGTCTCTGTCTCTGTCTCTGTCTCTCTCTCTCTCTCTCTCTTGCCACAGAATCCCCGAGACTAATTGCATTCGTCCGATTCATTTTTCAGTGGTGTGTAACCTGTGCGTCAGCGCCTGATATATATTGCCTCTGATACTTCGAGGCATGAGCTACAATTTATTTCGGCGTGTTGAATGTTCACCATACGTTGCTTGTTCACACTGCTTTCGTTTTATGGGCAGCCTGATTCTATGGACAGATGAATGCTGGAAGTATTTGTGTGTGTGTATATATATATATATATATATATATATATATATATATATATATATATATATATATATATATATATATACAATATGCCTGGTGGACGAAATATTAATTATCATTTTCATCGTCACCATCATCATCGACAGCAGCAAGCAGCAGCCGCATCAACAACAAAAACAAAAACGTCAACAGCAGAAAACGATAGTACAGTATACTAGTCTTCGTTTCCACTAATATATGTGCAGCGAAGGCTCCAGAAACAGCAGTGGCCAAGGTGAAGAGGTTAGGTCAGAGGTCAAATAATCACAAAATAATTGTTATAGTTTGTGTTCTAATTAACACTGCTCCCTTATATATAAAGATATCGAAATGGAGTTTGTTGCATTTTTAAGCAAGATGATTTTTTTTCTCTGATTCAAAGTATTTCACTTCGAGAAATTTAAATGGCTGAGATAGTCAATATTTTTATGTACGTAAAGATGAAAGCTTTGTCTTTAATGCATCATCCGTTTAGATTTTGATCTTACGGCGCTTGATTGGCTGTTCAAAACGTTGTGGATCATCCTTGCAGTCTGTTACATACTCTTGATACCATTTACTCACAATATTTACGACTTCAGTAAGATCATCCTGTACGTCAGTTGATGTTGCTCGGCCAGTGGTGAGACAGTAAAGGGCAGGAAGATTTCTTGAAATGGATTTAAGGTTTTCTCCAGGCTTCGCATGACTGATTTTAAGTCTGACTTATCCATTGCGATTCTAGATGACTTGAGTTCTTGTAAAACTGTGTCAGTAAGAGTAAGGCCAACCATTTCAAGGAGAGTTCCTACAACAGCACCCCTGAAAGATCTACAGTCAGATCTCTACTTACGAAGTATCGACTTATGAAAAAGCCGCAGATACGAAAGAAAGAATTTTCTGGGGTAAAAAGGTAAAAAAGAACAAAAAAGTTATTTACCGATTCAAATCACGCAAAGTACAAGGCCGTGGTCTTCAACAGATGCTGACTGTGTGCTCCCACCTTCCTCCTGCTTGGAAACCCAGAGCATTGCTGTTATTTACACAGGTAACATCAGCTGCGATTTTTGTCATTTACACTTGATTATTTCCCCCAAAATATCTCAAAAATGGAAAAGTAGTGAAAGTGGTGATGGTAGCAGGAGAAAACGGCACGCAATTACAATGGAAACTATCTATCTATCTATTTATCTGTCTCCAGACGCCTCAATCCCGTAAGGGGTGGCCATAAAAAAAATCGCCTCCATTTCGCCCTTCCCCCGCCATTTCACTGCCATGCTCCCAGCTCACATCCCCTCCCTCATATACTTCTCCACTCCATCTCTCCATCTCATCCTCTGCCGCCGCCTCCCTCTCCCCCCCTCCACCTCACTCACATACACTCTCTTTGTCAGTCTCATACTCTCTATCCTTTCCACATGGCCAAAGCACCTCAGTGTGTTTCTCCTAACGCTTCATATCACATCAACATCTACACCAGAAGGCTCCTTCACTTTCTCATTTGTCAGTGTCTCTCTCCATGTGACTCCACATGCTCCTTTAAAATAACTCATTTCCACTGCTCTCACTCTTGACTTCTGTCCCTCCAACAAGGTCCAAGCTTCACTTCCATACATTATAGTTGGTATCACAATACTGTCATGTAGTAACTTTTTCATTCCCATGCTCACTTCCCTGTTTCTTATCACTACTTTCAAGAAACCAGCAGCCTTTCTTCCCTGTTGTACATTAAGCACAATGGAAACCAAAGTGGAAATAATTACGAGAGTGGAGAGAGGAGAGAGGCTGAGTAATGTGGCACGTGTGCTGAAACTGAATCCTTCAACTGTAGGAACAATTTTTAAAGACAAGGAACTTTTCTTACACAGAACTGTACAGAATTAGTAAATATATCAATCTTTGTATTTATGCTTGTTTATATTAACCATACATGCATGAAAATAAGGGCTACTAAGATTGATAGAAGTTTAAGGGAAAAAACAACGAGTTACGAGAAAAAAGACTTACGAAAGACCTTCAGGAACCAATTATTTTCTTAAGTTGAGGACTCCTGCAGTAAGTGTCCATCTTTTCCTAGCCTTGACGCACAGAATGAATGCTGCAATACCACCTTGTCTTGACGTTGCATCTTTCATAACAGTTTGTTCAAATATTAAGTCTACGGCGGTGCGAAGGGAAATTCTTTGGTGAGCGACGAATGAGAGAGTCCCACCTTCAAATGTAGCCCGAATACCTTCATGAGTGGTCTCCATGTTCAACAAATGCAGGTGATATCTTGTCATCCATCTTGCATAACTAGGTCGATGAGTTGCTGTTGTACAATACCAAACCTTGCTTTTTGCTATTCATCCGTAACTTGACTTAATAACCAAAAGCATTAATAATTTTCTCACAGACAGTTCTTAGGACTGAATAAACGATTTCTACAGTATCATCACTTGCAAATCTATTTACATAGTGAGAGTGCTGTGGATGAATAGATCCTAAATATTCTGGCCGGTTGTTGTCAAAAATTGATGTTTGAATGTAAAAAAACAAGCGCCCACAGGCTCTTTCATGCACCTTACTTTTACTTGCTCTTGCCTTTGACTTCATTTCTTGTGTCACGGTAGTACGTGCCTGATTCTTATAATCCCTTTTACACACTTTATGATATTTAACGTCCTTTGAATGTAAATCAGTGTTTCCAATCTGTGTAAGCACTGGTCCGTCTTGTAAAATCTTTGCTGCATTTAAAACTTTCCTGTGAACTGTTATACTCACAGATGAGAAGAGGTACCTCAACCCATTTCCATTTTTTCTAGCCTTTTTACAAAATATGCACAAAGAACGTAAAACACCAGATGATGATGCTAAGTTATGAGCTTCGCTTCTAAGAACAAAAGATTTCTCCTTTTGTGTGGATGAAGATTCGGATTTTTTTTTTTTTTTTTTTTGGGGGGGATGATATTGAATTTGTTATAGCAGGTACTGTGATAACCGCATGTATCTGATAGTTCCTCGGGTAACCGTCTACATATTTTGAGTCAAATCCTATTGGCCATAAATTTTTTTCATCAGCTGATTTTTCCACCTTCTTCCACTTATGTGGGTCAAGTTTCTTCACAGGGTCATCTATTAAGCTTGAGTCATCTGCACATAGGATACATATTGGGTCCACCACAATGGATAATACTGAAAAAATAATAGGCAGTTCAATGCATGCATGCCTTCCACCATCAAAACTGTGCAGAAAAGTGAAAAAATATATATACTATTAACAAAATCTTCAGTAATGAGTTAATACCGAAACAACAATTTGTCTAACTAATGGGTCAAGCACAAAGCAGTTTGCGTGTTGAATAATCTTACCAAATATTTTGAAATACGTTCAAGGAATGTGTAATGATTTCCTGTTGTAATTCAAATGATTATGCCCATGAAAACTTTTATAGTTTGATTAGTAGCAACCACGCACCATATAATAACTAGTTATGGCATCATGAAGAATCATGCTCCGAAATCGTTATGCAGGGACCAAGCAGAAATCATCATGCATCTACTCTATTGCAATAACCCCGTAATCTGCAAAGATGAATCAAACATTACTCTTACATGTATTTATAAACAACAGTGGATGCTCATTCTTTAAGAATATGCATATAGGGAAAAAAAAAAGAATTAAAGGGGTTATAGATCTATAAAACCGCATCTGTGTAATTTCTGGCGACTAGAAACCGCCCACCACACACTTCCTCATTATTTGCGCTGTCACACAAACACCTTAAGTGATCCCACATCTGAAAAAATCAGTAGTTATGTAGGCAGATAAATTCTCTGTATACTGACAAAGTTTCACACATATAAGTTGAAAACAAAGAAAACTACAGTCTATTATTTCTTATCTCTGACATTCCTATAAATTTATCGAAATTAAATACTGCTCCTATAGGTATTTTAATTACTATCAAACAATAAATATCATCATGCTTTAAAATGCAACAAACCCCACTTCGATATCTTTATTTATAAGGGAGCAGTGTTAGGCCTAAACAGAATAAATTTTTGACAATTTTTTTGCGATTATTATATCTTAGACCTAACCTCATGACCTTGTCCACCGCTGGGTACACTTAAGGAATTACTTTTATGGTAGCCCAAAGTTTTCTCTTTCTAAAATTAATAACCAAACACCTGGTCACATCCGCCAATTAAATCACTCCGGACTCCTGGTCTACAAGAAGCATTTGAAAGTTGCATATCGTCAAAACAGTTTCCATCTTTCTGCCGTAAAGCTAACCAACAAGTCATAAGAACATTCTTGCTAATATTCGCAGCATCAATACTTAGTGTGACTATCCCAACTGTTAGAAGGTAAATCAATTTTTCCCCATGTGAGTCATATAAGGGCATATTAATGCAAAAAAAAAAAAAAAACTACCGAAAAATGGGATCCTGCAAGGGGTTCTACTTCTTTGAGAAAATTTGATAAAGAAGAGCCGAAAAAAAAAAAATCTTTCATGAAATGGCAATATATGCTAATGCAGAACACATTGCGTTGAAAAGACTGGAGATCACAAGTAGTGGGAAAGATAGCCTGAAGAACAGAGTTCCAGAGCTGACATGTTGCATAAATGAATGATAGACTACCAGTTAAGTCAGTGAATAAAGAGCTGACAACAGGATAAAAGGGTATTTACGCAGGTGCAGTGCTCCGCCAAAATTGGGGTGGGGTGAAATCATGAATGATATTCATTAAGGAGAAATAGGACCATCTTATTTTGCAGCTTTTTTTCTTTTTTAAATTAGCATTTCATGGGAGTCTGCAAAGGTTTTCTGATTGCGTTTTCAAGTTTCAGTGTTTGTTATTTCTTTTAAAGCTTTGTAGCCTAGCCTAGCATAGCCTATGACATGCGCTGAATTGTTTGTATTGTTTATTTTTATTGCTTTAAAATATTTCTTTTGTTTAGTTTAATAAACAAGTAACCAGATAATAATTTGTGACTATTGTGGGGGGTACAGTTTTTTCTTCTTTTTTTTTATTATTACCCGTTTGTCGGAAAATCCGGTAAGTCAAACTACCCTAGAGCCCCATAGAGTTCGACTTATGAAGGGTTTACTATAAAATATATATACATACATACATACATACATACATACATACACACACACACACACACACACACACACACATATATATATATATATATATATATATATATATATATATATATATATATATATATATATATATATATATATATATATATATATTTATAATACACATTTCCCCACAGCAGCTTCTCCATCACCACACTCGCTTCCCCTTCCGCTCTGTATTTTCTCTCACCCTTCCTCTTCCCTTCCCCCTTCTCTTCTCATCACTTCCTCTTGCCATTTTATCCTCCTTTCCGACTCCCTGACCTCCCACCCCAGTTTCTTGGTCCTCATTCTCTCTCACTCTCCCTCCCTTTGCCTTTCCTTTTCTTTTCCTTTACGTTCAACTGCTCTCATACACAGCCCACCCACACTTTTCTTTCAGTTTCCCCACTCACTCCACCTTCTCTCTTATTCCATTCTCATCTCCCATTCCCTTCTCATTTTAATTCTCTACCCTCTTCCCTCCACTCTGCCTCCCGCCCTCTCAAACCTTTCCCTCGGTCTCCACCTCCCTATCTGCCATCCATCTTGCCTTGCGTTACTGATGAATATTAATTAAGCACCTACTCTCCTGTCGTCAACACCCTTGGGGGTCGCATATATCAGTTATTATCTACACTACTATGGCTTCTTCCTCTTCAGTGCTACCGGTCAGGACTTCGCTGGATGTACTGGTGGTTCGTTCTGTTCTTGCTCTCTGGTGTGTTAAGTGAAAGAATGGATAATGATGTGGATCGATAACATGAGGTTCTAAGCCTCAGCATGCATCTCCCTAATTTCGGCCTTTGAGCCTGTGACGAGGTATCGACTCAAGTGTCATGCAATACAAAGCCACTATTTTATCCTGTTTTCCACAGCTACCTCGCCCACTGTAGATACTCATTCTACCTACCAACCCGCAAAGAATGAGTGGTCACCTGAGTAGTTTGGCGCCAGCTGTTCACACCATGCTTTCAACCTTGATGGTATTGATCCGGCAGCTTCGTAGTTACCATCGTTACTCACTCGGCTAATGCAAACTGACATGAAAAGCACGTTAGTAGTCAAAGAGTTGATGAAGGCTATATCCAACTCCTCTTGTTCACTAGTTCTCTCCCAAAGTGAATTTAATCGCCAGCGAAGGCAAATATCATATACATAATACTTACTCTGGATGAAGTTAAAGTAAGGTTTCATTTGCACACCTAGAGTACCTCAATTTTAATCCGTTCTCTCACGTATGCCTGTCCCTATAAATAGCCACAAATAGCTCTAAATCATCCACACTCTTAACCTTCCTTCCATTGGCCGTGTTTAAGCAGGGCTCATTTGCACATAATTTTCCTCCTTGACATAACTGGGAGTCTCGGAGGAAGCCAAGGAAACCAAAGTTCCCTTTGATGGCAAACAACAATTACTCAAGTTGGTTGTTATACGTTGTTCTCACTTGAGGTCAACACAACTCTGCGCTGGAGTGACGTGGCGGGATTGCTGTTTGTGTTTTGGTACAGATGTTGTGGTGTTTATGTGTACCTTCCCCACATCTGCATTTTGGCATTTATGAAACATTTCATATGCAGTTCCTCTGTCCTCTGGTTTCTCCAGTAAGGGCATTTTTGTTTCCTTAATATCGCCAATACTAGAAATCATTCTTAATTCCATCAGCCCTGGTACTCTGGTACTTCTTTTAAATTACATTAATAAGAACGCATAACACAAGCCGACTACTGCATAACACTAAATGTCAGCACAAGATAACCCCCCTCCCCCCCCCAAAAAAAAAGCTGTGATCACCTTCTATGCAGCAGAGTAAACCACAGCCACAATCCCCATTCACAGAACAGTATGAGCTCTTGCCTTTTAATAATGTCTATGTCTAGTTCCTATGATATCTTTGTGCTCATGAGTTTCTACAGGGGAGCATTCTGAGTGGCATAGGAGGCTTTGTAGCATTCCTTTCCGAGCGTTTTTAATTGGCGTATTGCCTAGTAATATTCCCCTGTATGTACTATTGTGGCCAGGAGTTGTTAGCCACCCTCGTCCAGCCAACTCGTGTATGTGGCAGTGTCGCATTCACGTGCAAAGAAGTTGGCTTCGATGCATTTCTGTCGAAAAATATCCCTTCAGCTTTGGGCTTGTACTAATGGATAAAGCAGCAGTAATATTAACTCTGAAGGTTTGGCTCTGATAACACGAATATATCACATTTATTATTTAGTAACTATTTTTCCCATACAATACCAAGCGACTTAAATATATTTCTTTGATTTCACTCCAGGACTTCCAGTATTGTAGATTTGAATCAGCGAACACAAAGAATGAACAAGTTCGAAGCATTCATTTGTTACCGAGAGAGAGAGAGAGAGAGAGAGAGAGAGAGAGAGAGAGAGAGAGAGAGAGCGTGTAAGGTGGGCGCCTGTGAATTTTGGAGAAATGAGGTGGAGGCAGACTGGTGTAGGGAATTGCAAGGGATGAGAAACCCTGGATTCCTGTGCTCCATTGAAAACAGGCCACAGTGTGAATATTTCTTCCATCAGTCACTAGAACTTGCCTTGCTTTGTGATAAAGTTTTTTTTTTCTTTTTTAATGATTGCTGTCGGAGGAATAGTGAATTAGGAGATAAATGCTGTTGATTTAACAAAAAGCTGTGCATAAGAAAGTAATTTGCCCCTCTGTCCAGAGAGAAATATTCAGTTAATGAGAAAAATACTCGTGAGTTTGCCAATAATCTCCAGGTGCCAACCACTAGGGGGAAAAAAATGCGAACATAAGGCATTTAACAGAAGTTATGCAGCCTGCTTAATAATTTGACAAAGTCAACTGGCGTTACCCAGAATAAAACTCATCTTTCATTTTGTCATACGAGACGTTATCCTGGGACAAATAAACTCCTTCGTCATCAGCAAGAGGAAAAATTCCCTGTTTAGCTCGAGCACGTTCTTTACTCGTATCGCATATAATCATGTGTATGTAGCCGGAATGAAGCCCATTATCTACGGCCTGGCAACCTCCCTGTAAAGAGTACTATTTTCTACCGACAGACTGAGTAAAGCGGTGAGACTCATCTTTCGTGTAAGGAAATCCACCCCGCCTCTGTGTGTGTGTGTGTGTGTGTGTGTGTGTGTGTGTGTGTGTGTGTGTGTGTGTGTGTGTTTGTTTTGAATGGTGAGTCATCTGACTTGTGGAGAATGGTATGTGGGTTGGTTGGTTGGTGACTGGGTGGGTGGATTGGTTAGTGTAGGCTGGTGGTTTCACAGGCGGATTAGGTGGAGTGGGTGGGCGAAAGGGAGGGAAAGGGTTGTTGGGCTGGTTAAGTGGGGTGGAGTGGGGTTCGTGCATTAAGTGTGGTGGGTGGTGGGGCTACCTGTAGGACAAGGCAAGAGACGGGTTTATGTCGTCCTACTTTTGAGACATACTGTACTGAGTAAGGTTGTGGGTATGTGCGTTGATGGGTGGGTGTGTAGGTGGATGGACGGATTGTGGGAAAAGAGGCCTCTGGGATTAGGTCACTTGAGTGAATACGTCAGAGTTGAGAATAGATCAGTGTATGGAAAATCGGTCCACAAGGGATATTATTCTGGAATCAAGCTGAAGTAGGTATACTGTATATATCCAGTGGGTTACAACAGGTCCATAGTGCAATATGTCTGTTGGTTAAGAGGTCTGTGTTTGAAGTGCACGCATCGGTGGGTGATATAACCACGTCGGATAACAGGTTTATTGGGAAAATTGGTTCATTGTGAAAAATATGTGCATGGGTATACGTCCATGTAGGAAACTTGCATCCATGAAGAGATTCAAGGTTGACGGAAAAATTGGTCCATGGGGAGAAAATACATCAATGGGGAAAATTGGTTCATGGGAAAATAGGTGTACGTAGAAAAGTATGGGTCTTTCAAAAAAAAAAAAAAAAAGTCATTAAAGAAAATAGGTCCATGGGGGATTTAGTTCCGTTTGGTTAAAATGTCCATTGATAAAAATATTCATGGGGTGAAAATAGGTCCATAGGGGCATAGACATACTGTAAACATACATGGAGATATCTGAAATAGATGGGACTTAAAATATCCAACTTTTAACAGCGACCGTTGCCTGGAATTAAGTTTACCACTGCACACCTTGGACCAAACAACCATTAGCCAGACCCTATTACCACTTCGTCATCCAATTATTATACTACATAATTTACCTTCATTTAGTCATTTAGGCATAGAAAGCCAACCGAAACGAAAGGAAAAATCCCTTGTGTTGAGCACTTCAGTTCTTCACCTCATTCCTCTAAAATTCACAGATACCCACTACTCTCTCTCTCTCTCTCTCTCTCTCTCTCTCTCTCTCTCTCTCTCTCCTGGTAACAAATGAATGGTTCGAACTTGTTCACTCTGTGTTCGCTGGTTCAAACCTACAGGAAGTCGTGGATTGGAACCAAATATACATATCTGCCACTTACTTGGCTCTATACGGTACGAGAAACAAGTTATTAAATAATAAAATATGATATATTCGAGTTATCAGAGTCAAACCTTTAAAGTAAATACTGTATTACTACTGCTTTATCCAAAGCTGAAGGGATATTTTTCGACAGAAATGCATCGAAGCCAACTTCTGTGTTCGGGAATGCGACTCTGCCACATACACGAGTTGGCTGGATAAGGGTGACTAAGACCTCCTGGCCGCAATAGTACATATATCTTTCTAATATCGGCATAGTTGCATCAGTAATATAAAAACGGAAATTGAGGTATAATGTGCAGAATACATCATTTAGGAAGAGGTGTAACGATTTCTTCTTCAGTTACTTACGACACACACACACACACACACCAATTTCACTTCCTCACACATACGACGCACGCATACATGCATGCGCTCTGATGGTATCTTTATTATTTCATTCTTGCTGCCGTCAATGTATTTCATTCAGATAAGGTTAGTCGTCTAGAAGTGAACAGGTTAGGAGCCATTGTTCTTTAACTCAGTTAGCATAATACTGTCTTATGTGTTTTTAATGTCCCTTGCATTAGACGATTTCGTGCAGGTTAGGTTGAATGTTGATAACAATAACAGTAATAGTTGATCTGCTTGTTGCAAGGAAATATTCTGGTGTTAGCGCCGTAACCGAAGACTGCCAGCATAACACAATGCAGTTCTTTTTTGCAGCAACCTGTACCCGAGGCCAACTGGTAATCTGTTAGTCAGAAGTAGTGTCCGGCGCCTCTGTCAGGGCCGCGCTATCAGCTTGCCTAGCGGTAACATGAAGAAAGGTATTTGTGGTAAATTCTCTGAGTAGCCTGAGCGAGGCCCTGCACAGGAAGGCATAAGGTTATATGTCTAAACCTCTAATTTACATTATTTTAAGTACCAAGTGCGTGGGGATCAGTAACAATTTGTTACTCTGTATTACTATTTGGTGCCTCCCAGGCCTGCACTATCAACTCTTCTGGTGAGAACAAAATATCAGATGCGTCTTGAATTTCAAACTCCGAAGAACAACAGGAGAAGCACAATACAAAATCCAGAGAACAACTCAACTAAGGGTAGCAAGAGTAAAATAGAGGCACTACACGCAAGAGATAGTCGTGTTTTATGTGGCCTTGGATGTTTTGTAATATCTCTTCCTTAGTTACTTATTATGTACATTGCACCTCAATAATCTCATCCTCGGATCTAACGCAAAGCATGTATAGAGCTTAGAAAAAACTGTTGAAGTGTATAATATGGAAAACATATGCTGATAAAAGCGTGCTACGAAGCCTCCTATGCCAACTAGAATATGGCCCATAATAGAGCCACCCAACACTCAATACCTGAGGCTCACTGAAAATCTGTTACCAAAGATTACAGGCGTGTATGACACTTTATGAGAGACTTTTAGCACTGAAAGTGTTAGACATAGATTTCATTCTCTTTATAGCTAGGGAGCTTTCCTAAGCTGTATAAAACCGTTTAGTAGGAACAATAACATAACAGAAATGATAACTTAGGGATGAACGTGATAATTTACACATAGTATGCAGGTATTATAGCATTGCATAAACACATCCCAATTCCTAATCCAAAGTTCATTTCGTCTGGTGATATCAGGAATTAAGTATTTGCGTTAGCATATAGCATAACACCACCAGCAAACACCAAACAATACAGTTCAGCTCTTTTATGGTAACACAAAAAATGCCCAAATTCAAGTCACGGTTTTGGACCCAATCCCCAGTTTAAACCCTAGATTACAGTACAATTCCAGGTCACCGATAATAAGACCTAGGTTTTGAACTGCTGAGGATGTTTTAGTCGATCTGCTGTTTAACCCGCGGCGTCTTGTCGACATGAATTAACATCCACATGTTTTGTCACTGCCAATCCCGTTGACGTATATAAACCTGAATCAATTACAAGGTCCCTAATTTGCACAATTTTCAATTTTCGCGAGTGATTTTTGGTACGTATACACGAGACACCTTCCCCTACAAGATGCCAGGCAGGGACAATGCCTTACCCAGCATGACCTCCCCCCCCCTGCGTGCCATTGTCTCAGCAATTCACCTGTTACCAGTGACCTGGCCAGTAAAGCCATGTCATGCCACGGTATGAAGTTCAGGGTCAGAGTGATTCCCCAATCGATGACAATGTGGAGGACAAACTTTACATAGCATTAGAGGAAGAAACATTCAGAAATAATGATCAGGTAATGTTGCCAAAAAAGTTCAGGTATGTTGATGTGTTTCATGAGTGAAACAATGCTTACATTGCCTATATTACTGTGCAAAAACCAATATTCTCTCGTACTACATATAAATTCGTACCAAATAAATAAATAAATACCGTTTATGAGTGGTGTGGAATGGTTACACTCCCACAGAACTCGTTTTCTTTGGAGCCAGCCTGATAGAAAACACAGTAAGGTGAGGAGGTACTGCTACCTGTATCGAGTATTTTAAACCTCAGGTGAGCGATTTCTCTATGATTTTCTGATGTTTCTCACCAAAAGCGGAGGTTTGAGCCAAAAAAAAAAAATTTTCCAAAATGGTCGGGATTGGGAGGAGTCAGTGGTGGAAAAGTGGTTGGGATGGGGCGGGTTAAACCGCCTCAAGAGGATAGGTTGACAGGAGATCGAGGGCAGGCAAGTGTCAACATGAATACGAGATTATTCTTTCATGGGGAGGAGACTTTTGGGTGACATGTGATAATATAATAAAGATTAAGAATCAAACTTCCTTGTCCTGACTACTCTGAGAATGCTGTGAAAACCACCAGTAACCTACTAATACCATAACCTTTTTTTTTATACTATCATGTATAGTTATTAGTTGTGCAGACATTCTGGACTTAAGCTTTAATCTATATCTAGGTCGTTTTGAAATCCAGCATACCACGAAATTTTTAAATGTTCATCTCTGATTAACTGTATTTTGAAATTCAGTTTAGTGCTTCTCCACATTCGTGTTTGGTAACAATGAGTGGTTATTTAATTGGGACGTTGCGGTCGTCTGAGCGCTTCAGAGTGTTGCCAGATGCAGGAAAATTTCCCTTTTTTATGGTAATAATGTCTCCAAATGGGAAAGAGGGAAGAAAATACAAACTGAATTGGAATCTAGGAAAATTTTAGCGAAGAACAGTGTTTATCATATAAAGAACGGATCTTCTGAGCTGATCCTCTCTGAGAGAGAGAGAGAGAGAGAGAGAGAGAGTGCAGGACGTGTCCCACTCCTGAGATTCCTCCGTGAGTATTCATATGCGTTAGTGCTCTTGCAGTCCAGTGTGATTACTGGGTATTAGGACCGGAAGTGCAAGAATGCATTTTCCCTGTGACTCTAGTGTACTTTACCCTCTTTTTTTTTTGGGGGGGGGGGGTTCTACGGCGCTGAAATGTGACAAGAGTTACGAAGAGGTGACCAAATTATCGTTTTCTTGCCAGGAATCTAGTCTTTTGAATTGGAGTTGATCCCCTTCCTCCTATCACAGTGTTCTTATATCTTAACTCTTTTTAGTGATCTACGTACAGAAATTCAGGCAGAAAAAGCAAAGCTTTACGTGCTTCACAAACGAATCAAGGCAATTTTGTATACCATCATGGAATGTTAGATCAAGCCAAACGTCTTAAAACTGACAACAGTATCCAGTGTACAGTTCAGAGACCCTTCCAACTTTCTCCCGTTGGAGGAAATTTATCTTGGTGGTCCAGTAACAGCATCCCTTAATGCCTGTACTGATCTTGGCCGCTAGTTAGCCCAGTTTCAGAATGAGATGCCTTGATTTCAATACTGAATGAGTGGAGCAGATAATGAAGAGGTATGAACCAGTCCTTCATAATCTCGAGGCCATGGACTCTTCCAGGTTCCTGAAAAGGACTGTCCCTTCTTTAATCCGTCTTGCAATTCACTTTTCAAACATGATTCCAAAGGAGGATAAAATGGACCTGACACTGAGTGGCGTTTGCTTCACAACGTAGACTTGGGAGTTGAGGAAGATGAATGGGGATGTTTTGTTTTAATAAAAACTAAACTGAATTACCACTTAAACATCCATTCGGATGCAGCATATAAAAACAACTTTCGAAGATAATACTTGCTCTCATTTCAAGAGTCTGTCTAGCCATCTCAAGAGGATGGTAGATGAAATGTACAGAACTGAGGATTTGAATTATTTGACTACGTAATGTACTGCACTTGCTCTGACTAAAAGAGTATTTAAGATGAATAAAAAATTTTATATTCACATATTTTGCAAAATATGGAGTTGTCAATAATTTAGCGAGCTTACATATACATACTAACAGAATGTAGGGAAGTTTCATGGCAAAAACGGAATGTCCAAGAGCGCATCTTGGGAAATTTGGTCGAGTTCACTTGTCAACACTTTTACGTCAGTCATACGCCGGTCATGGAAAGGCAAGGGGCTACCGCACCTCCAATCGCAACACTGTGGTAACCTACATCACCGTACGTGCATATCATAAAAGTGTCAGTTGAGCAAACAGTAGCCTACTGTATTTTTTTTAATATCAACGGTTTTCATCAACGAATATACTGTCTAGTACCCAACGTATGTATGCTTAATCAGAAATTTATATATGTTTCAGAGAAGCATGAGATGGTATTTCATATAATGAGTCACAGATGTATGGTGTTTATGCATCCCACGAACCTACCGGTACAGCATTATTCATGAAGTCTTGAATTATTTATAATCACTTGTGTTATTGCGATATTTATCGCTCGCCTATACAAGGCGGAGTAGTAATATTTTTGCCCACCTTCCCCTCACTCTCCCTCTGTGTGTGTGTGTGTGTGTGTGTGTGTGTGTGTGTGTGTGTGTGTGTGTGTGTGTGTGTGCCCATTATATCTCATGAACGGCTTAATCTATCAACATGAAACCTTCAGGGTATCAAGATATAGCCAAACTCTTTGGCGAGTTGGAAAATAGGCACTTGGGGTCAAGGTCAAGGTCACCAAATTTACTGCCAAAGGTCAACTAGTTTTTTATCGCCCCCCTTTAGCACCATTATATCTCATGAACGGCTTGATCTATCAATATGAAACCTTCAGGGTATCAAGATATGGCTAAAATCTTGGACTTGACCAACAGCATATTCTGGCAGGCGATTAGCATTCGGCTTCCGAATGCTTTTCTTTCATTCATTATACTTTGAATAATCTTTTGTCATATTAATGTACTATCTGGGCTAGAGGCGGGTTTCTTATTCTTTAGAGACTGGTTTTCCCACCACATTCAAATTCCAATTAGTTTGAAAAACGCTTGCTGATTGCCTGTGTTCACCGTGTCACAGTCAGTGTTTCAGTGTAAGTTTTAAGTCCCATGTTACTCGATCTCGGATATAGTGATAAAATCCAGTGACTTGAATATGGCTAAACCCTAGTGTATGATCCAGGATCGAGTAATCTCCAATCCTTGGTTTGACTTAGGCTCGAAGTTAAAACCGTCGTCCTGAATTCGGGCCTAAATGTTCGTGTTAAGCCTTTACACGGTGTGATTTATCCCTTGAGAGATTTTAAACTATAACACTTTACAACTGAAATTTGAATTCCTGGATGAAACGTTTACCAAAATAAATATAAACATCGACTATCAGAGCCAAAGGCTAATTTTACATGTCCGTCATTATAACATCACCTTATACCACTAGAAATGATCGCCCGATACACTCCAAGTCTTACAGCCTTCAGTGTCCAATGCCCTGTGACTGATTGTTGCCCAAGATTAGTGTCTGGCGTCTCTTTCAGTATCACACTATTAATCCATGAAGTAGTAGCAACGAAAAAGTTCTCTGTTTGAATATGTACGTTGTAATTTTAGCAAATTTACGCAGCGAGAGACTGAATGCACGTAGTAAGAACTAAGAATGTAGACACCGTAGCATAAAACACACACACACACACACACACACACACCAAAGACATACAGTTAGTCAAAATTCATTTCGTCTGGTGATAGCAAGGACAATTTACTGGCGCTTGCATTGCTGCATAAAACGAACCAGTACAATCCGATCCAATTCTTTTTGCAGCACTCAATAACCAAAGCCCATTGACAATCTGTTACACGGGATTTGTAGTGTCCGGTGCTTCTCTCAGAGCTACACTACCATGTATACAGAGGAAGCAACTTGCATGCGAATCGTCTTATTTCCTGAAGAGTCTTCGGTGAATTTTAGCGCGGGTAGTTCTCTTACACACAACACTATATTTTTTCCGGTAGGGTTTTTCTCATGACCCGGCAACGTTCAGCGATGGTACCACAATACTCGAATGACTTTTACTGGAGGATATGTTAAACTTGCATATTCATTAACTCTTAAGGACATTTAGTACAATTCTGTTATTGCCAGACGATTTTATTCACTTTGAGGGATATTTCGAAATGAATAGATGTAGCCTTCATAACCCATGTATTACAAGAAAGTTTCCCTGTGTTCCGCAAAGTTTTTGTTTTGTACGGTAGTCAGAGCAAAGAAAAGTTAAACATAATTGTGGGGAGGACATTAGTTTTGCTTACAAGAGAAAGAATGCTGCTTGAACCACACACACACACACACACACACACACACACACACACACACACACACACACACACACACACACACACACACACACACACACACACACACACACACACACACACGAGCATATTATTGAGGAGTTAAAAGTGCAATGAATCAATTAGCATATAAATGAATCAGATTCAATATTAGCATGGTAATAATGTTCATATTATTTTTTAAAATACAGTATGTTCCAACGATGCTGGTGGCACAAGGCAAAGATTTCATTACAGGTAGCCTAATTATTAACCTCTTCTGCTGAAGAAGGTCATCGATATTATATTCTTTCTACCACCAGACGATTCTGCTCATCTTACAACAATATTCTTTATGACTGGGTAGGAAATTATAGCTTTCATTTATCATATAAGTTCAAGAAGTCTCTTCAAAGCTGAACCGAATCGTACGGTGTCAGTAGGATTAGAATACTAGCACAGTCACATTCAGTGTAGGATTAACGGTGACAATATTCACACTCACTGGTTCGTAAAATCTTTTTTTCAGCTGAACACAATCGGTAGGCGTTAACGGGAATAGAAATATAAGGTTGGCTAGACCATGCGATTGTTGCTGTCTATGTATCATGAACATAAGTTGTGATACTAGTATAATAACACGTAAAAGAATATGAACCGAGCTTTGCAGTATGATAAACTGGTAAGGAAATGCTGCTATTGCACGTTTACTCTAACCTTTCGATAATTCATAACCTCTTTTAGTCAGGTTAATGACCAAGTGAATTCAGAATAACGATTGATTTATAGAGAAACGAAAGAGGCTCGTACCTGCCATGTAACCAAGGCTCATTGAATTGCATGTCATCACGACTTAGCAATGAAGTAGAAGAGCTCTGGTCCAGAGTACAGTGTGAAAAAAAAAAAGTCAAAGGACAAGGTTAACTTAGTTTTAATTAAATTTTAAGCAAAGTTGGTAGAAATGTTACGGGTCAGAAAAGAGTGAAGTAATTCGAGTTTTAGAGCTATTGACGAAAGTGATCCTCAGTGGGCAATGTCAGATGTTCGTCCATTAAACTAATTGATGGTCGCAGGTGTTGTACTTTCCGGGTGCCCTTATTATTATTGATGTTGTTATTGTTGTTGTTATTATTATTATTAGTAGTAGTATTGTTGTTATTATTATTATTATTATTATTATTATTATTATTATTGTTGTTATTATTATTATCATTATTATTGTTATTACATTTTTGTTAAGAAAGATTCTGGCCTGATTGTAAGAAATTGCACCATATAATTATCATGCTACACATAAATT